>NC_142009.1:316737873-317345856 GCF_049901735.1 Notechis scutatus
TAAAGTCCAGCAATACAATAGTCAGCTATCTCTATATAGTGTAAGGATGAATACTGCACCACAAGATTTTTAATACTTTTATTGCTTACAGGTGTATTGTGTTTGTGTGTGTGTGTGCGCGCGCGCATGCATGCGTGTGTGTGCGTGTGTGTACAGATCTCTGAGCTCTTTTGCATGGTAAACAAGCAAATGACAATTTAAATTAATAGTAATGTAATCCTATGCTCTTCTACTTCTAATTAAGTCCCCATGTGGATTATAGTAACCCTTAATGAAGCTTATTGTAAGTGTGCACAAGATAGCTGCCCAAAGAAATCCATTTTAAAAGATTAATGACAGGATACAAAGCAATTGATAATGTTTGTATTGCCGGTAACCATTCAGCTTTTCCAGATATTCACATTTTTTTCTCCTGAAAATAATTTACTGCTACCTTTGGAAATATATTTCAACCCAGGAAAATGATCTGCCATGGTCACCGCATTGCTGAGGGCACTTAAGAACATTTAACCCATCCATTTAACTTACCTCAGTGATAGAGTTCTTTAACATGCAAAAGCGAATGCAATTTAGTGAAACTGGGACTTGACTGTGGAATAACGCTTTTGATTAATGGGCGTCCCCTTTGGATAACACTTCACAATGGAAATGTCTGGCCCTTCAAAACAAGTATACCACCGAAGACTGTGACCACATATGAAGACTTTAAACTTTTTTTAAGAGAGTTCTTTCAAAACAGTGCATATGAAAAATTTCAAACCCAGCACCGGTAAGTCAACTGAAATTGCTACAGGCATTATTTATTTTATTTATTTATTTATTTGATGTATTTATTTTAGTCAATTGCTTACATGATAATAGGTATAAGTAAAAACATAGTTATGAATACATGGATACATATAAGAAAAATAAAAAAATAAAAGAAACAATAGGACAGGGACGGTAGGAAGAACGGTAGGCACGTTGGTGCGTGTATATATATGGTATTCAGCTTTGTTCGAGTATTTTCCCACGTCATTATAGTTGTGCTTTTAAAGTTGTAGCAACGTTTCGGCAGAATCTCATCTGCCATCATCAGGCTTCTGTATAGTGTTCGTCTGTGAGTCAGACTTTCATAGCTGTTTCTGAATGGCTGTCTGATGATGGCAGATGAGATTCTGCCGAAACGTTGCTACAACTTTAAAAGCACAACTATAATGACGTGGGAAAATACCCGAACAAAGCTGAATACTATACATATAAATACCCGCGAAAACTTAAGAAAACAATCTATTGTATTTATATATATATAAATGAAGGCATACCTCTCAGACCCATAGTCAGCTCCAGAGGAGCACCACTACAAAACCTAGCTAAACACCTAGCAAAAGAGCTACAGCCCCATGCTGAAACAGCAGCTTCTCGTGTAAAAACTCATACCACTTCTTGGAAATGATCAAAGATCTACACGTGGAGCAAGAAGATCTGCTTGTAAGTTTTGACGTGGTTTCACTATTCACTCAAGTCCCGATAAAAGAGACCCTTGAAATCATCAAAAATAAATACCAACCAGCTAAACACCTCATGGAACTAACAGAACACTGCTTAACCAACACATATTTCATATACAAAGGACAAAGATACAAACAAATAGAAGGAGCTCCCATGGGATCACCACTGTCACCTGTCATTGCAAACCTGTTCATGGAAGAATTCGAATCAGAGCCCTGGCCAATGCCATCCTCAAACCCAAACTATGGTTAAGATACATCGATGACACATTCGTGATTTGGCCCCATGGACAAGAAAACCTAAACAATTTCCTAACACACCTAAACAGCGCACACCCCAAAATCAAGTTCACCATGGAAACAGAAACAAACAAACAACTACCATTCCTAGATGTACTAATCTACAAAAACAGATGGCACACTAGGACACACCATATACCAGAAGAAAACACACACCAACCGCTACCTCAACGCCCAATCCCACCACCACCCAGCACAGATAAACTCCGTGGCTAAAACACTAATTACTAGAACCAAACGCCTGGCAGACAAGACACACATTAAGACTGAACTATGCACCCTGACTAAAATATTGATAGCCAACGGCTTCCACAAAAGCAAAATCACCAACTTGATCCACAAAAACACACTGAGACATAATAGAGACCCAGAAGATGAACAGACCCATGGAACAGCTGTCCTGCCCTACATAAGAGGCACTACAGACAAAATTAGTAAGATACTATACAGACACCACATCAAGACTGCCTTCAAAACAGACAGAAAAATAGCAGCCATCCTCAGAAACCCCAAAGACAAAATTGACTTGGAAAACCAAGGCATATACTGAAGTCCCCTGTGCATCATGCCCGGCCACATACATTGGACAGACCAATAGAAGAATAAGCACCTGCCTGGATGAACACAAAATGCAGTCAAAAAGCTGGAACACACTTCCTCACTAGTCCAACACATGGAAGCCACAGGTCATAGCATCAACTTCAATGGCACCAAAACCCTAGCCACTATAGAAAACCCTAGCCACAGAATCATCAGAGAAGCCATAGAGATTGAAAAAAGACCAGAAAGCATGAATAGAAGAGATGATTCCACCAGGCTGTCAATCATTTGGAAGCCTGCACTCACAAACAAAAAATCTCCACACCACAAGCCAGGCAAACACCTGGGCACAAACAGATCCCCTGATACCTCCAGCTCAAACACATCCCAACCAGGCACCCAGATGAAACCCAGCTTCCTAACTAATGATAGCCGTCCATTTACCCGAAGCCAAGCTACACTAAAGGCCTCCAATAAAGTAACACAATGCTGCCAGCCAATCAAGATACAAAAAGAGCCAAAAACAGACAGAAGATATTAGAGACACCAATCAAGCAGAACACAGCAAACTCCGAGACCAATAAACACAGACCAAGACTCCCAACCAATCAGGATGAAAAAACCATTCTGGCACAGCAATAGGCTGCCCCAAATTTAAATCTGAAACCACTGTAAAAGTCTGACTCACAGACGGACACAATACAGAAGCCTGATGATGGCAGATGAGATTCTGCTGAAACGTTGCTACAACTTTAAAAGCACCACTACTATGACGTGGGAAAATACCCGAACAAAGCTGAAGGCCATATATATATAAATATATATATTATATACTGTATATATTAAATATATTAAATATGTATTAAATATATATATATTATACTGTATGAGGTTGGTATTTTTAAAAAAGGTAACAGAATGTGTATCAGTTTGAATTATAATGCACATATGGAACTGATATGTGCATATGGAACTGATATTCAGTTATTGCTCAAGGAACATACACATTAAGTATTTTCAGATGAAACAGAAGGAAAATGCGTGAGAATGAATGAATGAATGAATTGCTTAATTTAGCCAGCTTGATCTTGGGTTAAGGTACCAGGCTAGAAAACAAGAGATTGTGAGTCCTAACCCCAGTAGTTATGAAAGCTGAATGGATGATTTTGGGCCAATCACTGTCTCTCTCTCAGCCCAAATTACCTCAAACGGTTGTTGTGGTGAAAATAGGAAGAGGAAGGAGTATTAGGTATGTTCACCACCTTGAAGGCATGATGAAATATAAATAGATAAATTAAATCACACTCACCATTTCAAAGAAGCCTACAAGTGAATTTACCATATCTCTTGAATGTCTTGCCTTCCTGGTTACCAATTATCAAATACCCAGTAGGTGAAGTCACATCTTGCACTGGGCCTTAAGTCGTTGTTAACAAGCATGACACATTAGTTAACTCAGAAGCACCTAATTCTGTGCTTTCTTTGGTGATCAGAAGTGACTAGTCCTTACATGTGATGCTGGGGCAATGGAGAGTGTGTGGGGGGGGAGGAATAGAATTTTTTTGCTGCACTGATTGAGAAGATACCCTTCCTAACCCTTGAAAATCATAGTGTCAACTCATAAAATATTTCTCTGGTCTTTTTAGAGTTGCCAACAGAAAGAGAGCATTGCAGCAGCTTGCAAAACTGAAACTGCATTCCATAAACTAGGTGATTAGGTGACAGAAGTTTCTGCCGTGCAAAATTCTAACTGGAGAGCATGATTGATGACTCTTGGCTATGGGCGTGTCCCATTGGAGAATATGAATTAGGATACACCCAGGGGATGGAGGGGGGAACCAGGGTCAAGGATGACAATGAATTATGTGTCTCAGAGTTGGCTACATCCAGGCAATGCCAGACATTTTACCTCCCAATAAAACCTTTTTAAGTTTTGGACGTTTGGCTCAAGACTTATGACTTAAATGGGGGTAACTGCTGGAATCCTGACACATAGTTCACTATAGGTAGTAGTGTAATCAACCAGATTCTAATTGCAAGTTAGAAGAAACTGACAGCGGAATCAGTCAAGATGTTGGCCACACCTAGGCAGTCAAAGCTTTGCTGTTTTTTTTAATGTCTCTTATAATGATGTAAAAGGATGTGGGGCTTTGATGATGGGATTATAGGCAGCAGTTTAACAAAATACTCCATCCCCCATTGCAGATGCTCCAGAAAGCCACAACACATGACCTCTGGTGAGAGATTCTCCAATATATGAATGGTTGAGAAGGAAAAGTGTAGGGCTACAGATTCAGTTTTAAATCTTAGGCTAAAAGGTGTTTAAAGGGTGGGCAGAAGGGAAGGAAAGACAAAAGAGATAATTTTAGAACCATACTATTGGTGGAGAAGCATGAAAGCCTCTCTCACACATATCACCTTGTCTCTTTGAAGCTTTGCTTAACACCAACAATGTTTCCTTTCTTTTTGGAATAATATAATATCACACTATAATATAATTGCAGCAGTATTTTCTGAAGAAACTGTAGACCTCATCTAGAGAGCTCAGCTAAGGCCATTTAATTGCTGCCATTACAGAAAATTAAAAGACAGGCCTAGCCAATACTACCGTGTTTCTCCAACAATACGACCTCCCCCAATAGGAAGACCCAGCATGTTTTCTAGGCATAAAATGAAATTAAGCCCCTCCCCGCAAATTTAGGCCTCTTTTAAAACATGCAAAATGGGGGGAAGAGTGGGGGGACTTGCAGTTAGGAGCGCCCCGTGGGCAGCAATTCCTCGCCACCAGCTGCTCCTAATGGGCGATCATGGCAGAGCACGGAGAGCTCCCTACTCCTGCCAAGCACCTTTGTGGCAGACCCAAGACTTTCAGCGCCCGCCGCCCTTCTGAAATGCCCATGCCGCTGCCGCGTTTGGAGCTGCCACTTCCACGTTTGGAGCACCACTGCTGTTTGGAGCACCGCTGCCGTTTGGAGCTGCTGCTGAGTTTGGAGCTGCCGCTGCTGAGTTTGGAGCTGCCGCTTCCGCATTTGGAGCTGCCGCTGCGTTTGGAGCTGCCGCTTCCGCATTTGGAGCACTGCCGCTGTTTGGAGCACTGCTGCTGTTTGGAGTTGCCATGTCCACATTTGGAGCGCCGCCACCGCTCCAAACACGGCGGCAGCTCCAAACGTGGAAGTGACAGCTCCAAACGTGGCGGCGGTGCTCCAAATGGCAGCGGCACTCCAAATGGCAGCGGCACTCCAAACACGGAAGCGGCAGCTCCAAACGTGGCGGCGGTGCTCCAAATGGCGGCGGCACTCCAAATGGCAGTGGCACTCCAAACACGGAAGTGGCAACTCCAAACGTGGTGGTGGAATGGGCAGAAGGGAAAGCAACAGCGGCAGGTGCCAAAGGTCTTGGGTCTGCAGCAAAGGTGTTTGGTGGGAGTAGGGAGCTCTCTGCGCTTCGCCATGATCACCCGTTAGGAGCGGCTGGTGGCGAGGCTGCCTGCGGGGTGCTCTAGATGAGGATGCAAGGGGGGGAATTAAGTCACCCCTGAAAAGACGGCCTAGCCGTTTTTTCGGGGCTCAAAAAAAATAAGACCTGGCCTTATTTTATGAGAAACACGGTAGGTGTCCCTTTAGATTTCTAAAATATTTGTCTTTCCCGTCCTGAAAAATAAACAAAATAAACTAATAAGTTGGTTTGAAAAAACAGAAGAGGCTTGATAGAGAAAATGATTGGTACCTGTGAGATGTAGTGACTAAGAGTTGGACAAAGATCTGGAAGTGTCGAGGTTTTCCTCCATCTTGGAAATTCTGTCTTTGAACCACCTCTGATATGGGCTATTGACTGTCCATTAAAACAACTCATGTTGCTTTTTCAAGGATAGTGAAACCTGAATAAACTGTTCATCAGAAGCTACAATGGAATATGGGACCACATCACAATAAATGACTCTTCTCTCACACATCCTATTGTCAACTTTGCACTATGTTACTTGGCACTAGGTTACTTTCAAGACTGCATCTCTCCATGAAATCAACCCAACCCATCTCGATTATGCGGAGAAAAGCAGCTTGTTGCCATTCATCCTTGGGAGATCAAGGGGGCCTGAAGATTGGAGATCTCTTGTTCTTCTGTTATCAGAACTTGGGCCTCTGGAATATCCTCCCACAGGAAGTACACTTGGCCCCCAATTCTGACTATTACCTGGAAGCTTCTTAAAATGGAGCTTTCCAAGGGGCTTACGGGGGCTGGTGATAGATGCTTTTTGGTATATATGTTTCTCCATTTTTTTACTGTTGGTTTTTATTTTTTTTGTGAGCTGATGAGAATCTGTATACCATTGGAGGGGGGAAATGTGATAAATACAATAAAACTTACAAATACAGTGAAGCCTCAGGTCACGAATGTTTCTGTTTGCAACCAAATTAGGTGACAGCCAGAGTTTTTGCTTCTGTTTTGCTTCCGGTCACAAATAGATCTTTGGGTGGCGTTCAAGAAAACCCGAAAATCACCACAACGATTTTCCCTGCTGCGGCAATTTTCCCTGTGGCGCCAATTTTGGGGGGGGAGTCCACACATGCACAGATGGTCGTGCTTCAGGTCATGACTAAATCAGATTGCAACCATAATCCTGGAACAGATTATGGTCGCGACCCGAATTTCCACTGTATAAATCATGCATTGTATGAGGTATTTCCATATAACCATCTTAAATTCTGCATCATTACACAAGCCTAACTTCTAACACCAGGTGGGAAGATTAGCATTGGGAGAGAGGAAGAAATCTTTTCAATTTTCATCTACAGGTAGTCATCAAGTTACGAATGGAATGGAGCCTGCCCATTCCATTTGTAACCAGAGGATTCGTGGGAATGAATCTTGTACCTTGGACAGGATCACTCCCTCCTCTCACCTACACATTCGCTAATCGAATGCAAGTCTTGTTAAGTGCACACGAGGTATTGCAGGGTGGGGAAGGTCATGGGGGGCCCTAGTGATGGAACAGGCCACCTGCCTAAGACCACCCAAGGCCTTCCTGACCCACTTAAATACCTCATGCTCCCCACAATTGCTTTTCCCCCACCCACCAAACCTGCCGTGCCAGGTCACTTACCTTGTGAAGATCTAGCAAGCAGTCTCTTCTCCAGCCTCTCAGCTGTGTGCATCCCTCCACTGCTCTGTGGCAGACTGAAATGGAGCTTCTGAGGGGCGGATCCACGCCTCTGAAGCTCATTTCGGGCCTCCGCAGGCCTCCCCCAGCACATTGGAGGCTGAAATGGAGCTACCGAGAGATGGATCTGCCCCCCGGAAGCTCCATTTCATCCTGGAACATGCTGTGGGAGGCCTGCACAAGAATGAAATGGAGTGTCAGAGGGATGGATCTGCCTATCAGAAGCTCCATTTTGGTCCACAATGTGCCGGGGAAGGCCTGTGGAGGCCCAAACAGAGCATTGGAGGGGCACACATAGCTGAGAGGCTGGAGAGGAGACTGCTTGCTAGATCTTCACAAGGTAAGTGACGATTCAGCATGAGTCCAAAAGCTTGGAAGACTAAATCTTTGGTTCTGGTGATTAACCTAGATTGGCTCCTGCAACATAGCTCTGAGGTTGATCTCCATCTTCTAAGATGCTTCCTATCACCCTTGTTTTGCTCTGCTTTGTTTTGCATTGTTTTTCTGGTGGATGGACCAGAGATCTTCTGAGAAGTAAAAATGTCCCTGAAGGCTGCTGTTCTGCTTTGCAACCTTTTGGCTTTCCTTTTAATTATAGCATCTATAATTAAAAAACATCTTGAATAAGTCATGAAGTCCGGCATGGAGGGAGCCTACTAGGACCAAACCTTACATGTTGGAGATCATAGATAAAATATGTTAGGAAGCAAGCAAAAACGATCTCAGAATCTCAGATCTCCGTTTCCGCTGCAAAGTTAGCAAGCACCAGGATCTGCCCCTTGGAAACTCCATTTCGGCCTGCAACCTAAAGGCGAACAACTGCCTTGGTGCTGCAAGATTTGTCGTTTCAGGGCTTATCATGTAACTTTGAATGTTCACTAAGGGAACACTTGTAATCTGGGGATTATCTGTATTTTCTCCACACAATGCAGAATTGGCTCCCTTTGTATGATATATACTGGATTCATCCCCATTAGGCCACTTAGAAGATTCTATCCCACCTGAAAAGGCTCTAGCCTAACTCATAGGTAGATTTTTTTAAATTTAGCTTTGCTTGCTCTTCTCTCTCATTTTTTCCCAGTTTATGAGCAGCAACCAGAACTTGTTTATGAGCAGCAACCAGAACTTGCACAATGTTCCAACTGATGTTGCATCAGCACAGCAAATGTGTTACAAATTGTACAGTTTAATTTTATTGTTTCTTACTAAACGACCAACAATTTTTTTCCAGCAACTGCACACAGGTTCTCTGTTTCATCTACCTCCTCACTGTAATGCAAGTCCTCTTTCCTAATCAGTCACTGTCAGTTCAGACCACCCACAGCATATTAATGGAGATAGCTTCAACCACCTCCCTTTTTTCCCACTCCTATGCATTGCTTTACTATTGCCTCTGTTAAAATGTATAGGGCGAGTAAGAAGGGCAGGAATGGAAAGCGTGAGAACTAGACTCCAAATTACAAATTAAAGCATGAGATATGCAGATGATACCACTGTGTGTGTTTTTAGCTGAATTCATTAAGGAAATAAAAATGGAAAGTAAAAAATCCAGTTTAGGGTTAAACCCTTATATTGTAGGATCCAACCTGGATCGATCACTGGAACCAGGGGTTTCGTCTTCAGAGCTTTCGGGCTCATGCTGAAGCCCACCCTCAGGGGACTTTTCTGTAGCAGAGTGTGTGCTTTGGACTATTCTGTGTGTGGTGTTTATATGGTGCCTATTGTATGTGGCTTTTTAGTTGTTGAGTGGCGTATTGATGACTGGGTGTTAAATCATTGCTGTTGTTTCCTTATGCTGCCAAGCCCTCAGCAACCTAAGTAATTTAAAAGCTGGTGGTAAATCAGCACTCCTGTTGACTGACTTATATTATACATTATCAAGATTTTATCGATATAATAAAAGAGAAATGAAGCTGATTGATAGCTTTCTTTTCTTGGGCTCAAGAATCAATAAAATAGATAATGTGCAGGAGAACTGAATATTAACTTAAAAGAAGAAGGCTTTCAGGAACATAGAAGAGATCATGAAGCTAGGGACATCTGAGTGACAACAAAGATCAGAAAAATTAAAATATGGTTTTCCCAGCACTTTTATAAAATTGTGGAAGCTGAACACAGAAAAATAAAAGAAAGAAGACCGATATTTCTGAATTGTGGTTGTGTCTGCAAAGAGAACCAATTAGTCCCACAACAAGTAAGAAATGAATGCTTCTTCGAGGCGATGATCAGCAAGCAGAAACACACATACTTCCATTGTGTAATATGAGTTGGATATTTTTTTTTTAAAAAAGTGATAGTATTGGACAATATTGAGACAAATGCAAGGGGAAGACAATGGGTAAAATCAGTGGCTGAATTGAACAGATTGCTGGAATGTCTTTGAAAGAGACTTGCAAGTTATTATTACTGTAAACAAATCAAAATGATCAGCATTTGACCATGCAGCCAATCTGACTCATGGCACCTAATGTTGAAATATATTTTCCTACTCACACAATTTGAAGAAATCATTCCTAAGTTCCTTGCTGTGGTTTTAAATAATTTGGCGTAACTAGCAAATGTGCTGGCCTCACTGCTCACCGCAAATCCTTTGCCATTTATGAACAAATTAAAAAAACACAGATCACAAGGAATGCTGTAATAGATTATCTCATTTTTACCTTTCCTTAAAAGAATTGTCCATTTATTCTTATTTGATTTGTCAATCGCTTACAAGATAATAGGTATAAGTATATACATAGTTATGAATACATGAAATGGGTACGTATAAGAAAAATAAAAGAAACAGTAGGACAGGGACGGTAGGCATGTTGGTGCGCTTATGCATGCCCCCTACAGACCTCTTAGGAAAGGGGTGAGGTCAATAGTAGACAGTCTAAGTTTTCTTAGTATAGTAGACAGTCAATTTTCTATTTTTTTAATCAATCATAAATCCACATAAAGACCATACTCTTAGACACAGGCCTAAAATAAATGTAAAAATCTTTTAATATCAAAATCCTTTGTGGACTATTAGCCACATACACTACAATGCCACACCTGCCTTTGTATTCTTTTTGATTTCCATTTGAGAAGAAAAGGGACAAAGAGGTATCAGCAGATGGCAGCACCTGGCTGACTTAGGAAGCTAAGAAATATTAGGTTCTGTTAATACTTGGGTGAAAAACTCCAGGGGATACCACAGCTGTAGACTTGACTAGGAAGTCTAAAAACATCTGCAAGGCAATGACCAGCTACTTCAGCACTGTTTCTAACATTCAGTTTAAAGAATTCTCATTTTAAGAAGGAAGAGTAGTTTTTAAAGCACTTGAAGAGATTTTGGCATGAGAACAGCAGCAAGATATCTTTCATTACTTTACAGATCATCATCTCCTAAGTTTGCTCTTCCATGTACTCCACTCAAGGTGATTCTCTTCTTTTTGCTAATGAGGGTAAGAAAGGCCTGAGGAGCTTCTGAGATGCTAACATTCTGTAATGCTCTTCGTAGAGAGGCCCACAGTTGCTTTCCACAATCTTAAAAAGAGCTGGTTTTTAAACAACTGAATTGAAAACCTGTTTACCTATTCCATTCCATTCCATTTGGTATATTCTGACTTGATTTGATTTTGTTATGTGTCTTGATGTATATCGAGGCAGTGTATAAATCAGATAAATAGATACATTTGAACTGACTTGGGTCATATGATGTGCTCAGCTATTTTAACTAGGATTTACCAAAAGCACAACTGCCTCTGTTTGTTTGACAGGCTAAGTTGTAAACTGTATATAAACCATGTCTTATAAGACATAATTGATCCATTCTTTCAATAAACTGAACCAAAATGAAGCAAATCTCATTAAGCTTAGGTAATATGTGAATTCAGTTGCTGCGTTTGATTATTTGTATCTGTGTATTTCTATCCTTCTCCATTTCATTCCGCTCAATATCTTGGACCACAAGTCACTCTGTCCTCCCCCTAGGTTTCTGCACAACATCCTTTACTCCTACAAACTGAGAGCCTAAATCACATGGTACAGGTAGTCCTTGACTTATGATCATTCATTTAGCAATAGTTTGAAGTCATGATGGCACTGGATACCTAGGACCTACGACCGGTCCTTGCACTATTGACCATTAGTGTCCTCATGGTCAATGGTATATTAACCATTAAGCAGACTAAGCACGTACTTAGGGTACCAAGCTCAAAGGGGGCACCACGAAAACTCTTATGTAGCCTAAGCTTGGCTTCATTTGTACAGTATGTACTAAGGAGGGGACCACCAAGATTTGTCGGTGCTTAGGGCATCAGTGAGCCTTAATCCGCCACTGCATGATCACGTGGTCATGATTCGGGCACTTGGCAACCATTGCACATTGATGACAGTCACAGCATCTCACGGTCATGTGATCACTATTTCCAACCATCGCAGCTGGCTTCCAACAAGCAAAGACTGTGAGGGAAAGCCAGATTTACTTAACAACTGTACAATTCTCTTAACAACCGCAGCAAAAAGTTTTAAAATCGAGAGTGACTTACTTAACAACCACCTCACCTAGTGACAGAAATTCCAGCCCTAATACTAAGTCTATCTGTATCCCCCCAAAAAGCACAGCGTGAATTTATCTTACCAAGAATTGGTAAGATAAATAGTCTCAATGACCTTAAATAGTCTCAGTGACTATTTAAGGAGAAAAACATTTGTCTTCAAATGTGCAAAGAGGAACATCTCTTCCTTTATGAAACCGGCCATAGGTCAGAGTTTTGAAAACGTAAGTCCCATGTTCTTGCCAATGAGCCTGTCATGCTTCTCTTTTAATGGATTGTAAACTGAATTTAAAAATGTCATGGGAAATGTGCATGTTTACAAATTATTGTAAGATTCTCATCTGAAACTAAAAAAAAAAGGAAAAGAAAACTAAGACGTAATCAATGTCTGTCAACAGGAATGCAAAATGTGTAACCAAGTGTTACATGCTGTCCATCAACATTCTTTGGGACCCATACTCCCTCTAGTATGTGGAGTCATATTTTAGCCACCGCCACCTCCTCCTTCTCCTTGTACAGGCTCCTACCTAGCTTAGTCAAGACCATTGATACCTTGATGGACAGCTCAAGTTTGCTGTTTAAAAGGTTCTGGAGACTGAAAAAACAGGAGGATTTCATATTCATGGTGGGACACATACTTACCTACTTCTAAATCTCTTTCACCAGTATTTCTATAGAGCAAAGAAGAATAGACTTTGGCACATTTGTACCAAAGCCCATACCTGAAGACGCTAGATTCATCCCGCAATACTAACATTTCCCATCCTTTATCCCTTCTCAAATGGAGAAGATAAGAATGAATGTCTGCTCTGGATAAAAAAACCTAGTAGAGCTGCAGGAACAAGAGGAACAGCAAGTCAATGGTAAGTTGTTCATATATGATCAGATTGCTGGGCATGGCAGTTCCTAAAGCTTACATCCTCGTTTGAGCAGCTCGCTTTCTTCTTGTCAAGGAGCTGCTCATGTTGGAAAGCTCCCCAGCTGGCATGCAAGACAGAAGCCAATTTGGGTTTCACAGGAATAAGGGGAGAAAACTGCATTTACACTGGGAGTGGACACCTTGTGTAGGAGTGGCAGAACCTGGAGGTGAAGTTAAAAGAGGGAACAGCCTAAAACTTCTACATACAAGAGAACTAAGTGCACAACCCCGCCCCCTCTTTGAATTCTGATGAGCCTCATTTAGCACCAAGCAGGTGCTGTTAGTTGAGAAGATTTATTTATTTATTTATTTATTTATTTATTTGCCAATTGTTTACAAGATAATAAGTATAAGTGTATACATAGTTGTAAATACATGAAATGGGTACATATAAGAAAAATAAAAGAAGAATAAGAGAAACAATAGGACAGGGACGGTAGGCACGATGGTGCGCTTATGCACGCCCCCTACAGACCTCTTAGGAAAGGGGTGAGGTCAATAGTAGACAGTCTAAGGTTAAAGTTTTTGGGGTTTGGGGAAGAGACTACAGAGTCGGGTAGAGTATTCCAGACATTGATCACTCTGTTGCTGAAGTCGTATTTCCTGCAATCAAGTTTGGTGCGGTTAACTTTGAGTTTGTATCTATTGTGTGCTCTTGTGTTGTTATGGTTGAAGCTGAAGTATTCATTGACAGGTAGGACATTGCAATGTATGATTTTATATACCATGCTTAAATCAGACCGAAGACGGCGTAATTCAAGGTTTTCTAGTTCTAGAATTTCAAGTCTGGTGGCATAAGGTATTCTACAACGAGTAGAGGAGTGGAGAACTCTTCTTGTGAAATATTTCTGGACTTTCTCAGTAAAATGAGGACCCAGATAGTTGAAGGCAATATGCTGGCTCTGTAAACCATTTAGAGAGTGCAGTAAAGCACTGTGAAACTGTATATAAGTCTGAGTGCTATTGCTGTTATTTATTTGTTTGTTAACTTTATTTGCCACCTATCTCACTGTGGGGTTACTCTAGGTGGCAATAAATTAGATTATTAATAAATTAAAATAATTAAATTATTAGCAATAAGTCAGTTTGATTGGACCCTCACATGTGGACCTAATCTTTCACACCTGACATCTTTGAGTAGCTGGGTAATGCAACTCAGCCTCTGTCCTTCTGAAGAGCTGCAGAGAGCCATTTGGTGGCATAGTGATATCACTTGAGGAGACTCAGCGGAAATGTTTTAAGCCTTTTTTTCCTGTGTATGTGGGGTTTTATGGGCGAGGAGTTAGGAGGGAATAAAAGTAGAAGGTCTCTGGAAGCAGCCAACTACCATTCTCACCTCCAAAGTGCTAGGAATTGCAAAAGCAACATTCTTTTATAAACTTTGAAGGGAGAGGGATCAAGGAAGAGTAGAAGATCTTTGGAAGCATGCTACTCTTTGCAATCTTAAGGCTGCTAAAAAAAATCCCAAAGAATGACCTCAAATTGTTCAATATTGATAATTGCCCCTTCATTACAACGGTAATATTGAAAGTCACACATTAAGAATTGAGTGCCATGTGTAGCCTCTGGTTGTTAACTCATGATTTTGGTCTTGTTGGTATATATCGAGGGAGATTCTAGTTCATGGCTGTCCAAAAGATGCATTTTCAAAATGCAAGTGGATTTTGTTTTTCCATGAAGATGTTTTGCTTCTTATCCAAGAAGCTAGGGTCTGCCCTTAATGAGGAGCACATATCTTCTGCTTAGAATCCCAATATCCTAATCCTAATATTCAAAGCATCCATGCCAAGCCTTCCAAAAGACACAGCTGTTTTAATGGATCAAGAAGTACTTTGCTTGCCCCAAAAAGATCTCTTTAGAGCGCCTTTGAAATGCTTCGCACAACTTTAATTGCCATGAGTTGTGCCTCTGAAGAATAAAGCATGGTTAATAAAGGATGGAGAAGAAATACAAAAATATTTTAAGCTATAAACAATACCACTTAATATCATATTCGTGCCTAGCATTCTCTGGATAGTTTTCTCCAGCTGGCATGGCTGTATACACATGTCTAGAGGTTAGAGAAGTCAGTATAAATACTTCATTGGACTGGATTCATTCCATTTCTTAGCACAAACCCATAAATCTTGCTTACACCATTGTTCGGATTTTCCAATACCAAAATAACTGAAGACTGTTTAATAAAAACTAAATCTGTCAGACAAATAAATTACTTGATTATTTTTCCATATACTCAAGTCATGCCTCAAAGACGCTTGCATGAATATAAAACAGCCACCCCTAGTCTGGTATTCTTCAGACATTTGGGGCAGGCTGGGAGGAATGGAATTTAAAATCCAATAATTCTGGAGCACATCAGATAAAAGAAACTAATTTACCGCCTAAATTTAAATTCTAGTTTTTTGTCACTGAATTTTTGTTTCATTGAAGTAAAAATGTTACTTCAAAACCAAGTTGAGACTCCTATATTTAAACACCTCTTCTTCCTTTTCGAGAAGAATTGGGCCGACACCTTCCCAGGCATCTTTCATGAACGAATCACCCCTGTAGATTTTGTGTTCACACTTACTACTTTTCTCTTTGCACAAGGAAACACTTCAGGAGGCTCAGATGACATCTTCACACACATTAAACAAGCCACACAGCAACTTATAAGCAAACCACATATTTATTTTCAAATGCTTCCAATTTCACCACTTCTTTCCATTTTTCAAACATTTTCCACAGCATTTATTACTTCCTTTCTATCCCTGTTTTTCCTCTTGGATTCTAACTTTATAGTATAGATTTAAATTCCATTCTTGAGTATCTCAGTATTGGCTGAAAATGTTTTGCAAGTGTTCCTAATTATGTTTCTCATGTCAATGCACTGCAAATCACAATCTTACACATGCCAGATAGGCTAAAGCTTAGCATGGCTTTAGTCAATCGCATCATGTTTTTCAATACATTTTACTAGACTAAATTAGAGTCTAAATAGATTAAATTAAAATAATATGTTATTATCTTTAGCTACACTTGTACCACATGTAGCATTCCCTGCTATCTTAAGAACAGTACAGCTTTGTCATATTTTGGCCAAAAAGATATGTACAGGAAGTCCAGCTTTACTCATGCTCATGCTCATGCTACTGTCAGGCATGAAAAATAAGGAGCACCAGTTAGGTTGAAGCATAGAAGATTTATTCATGCCCTTACACAAGAATCTGGTCAACTAAAGTCCAATACTAAATTGGCTCCAGATAAGGGTCAATAGAATTCAGGAGGGGTTGGACTTGGAGTGCTGGTAAGAATGCAATGACTCTTAGCTGATGACGCATTTAACTCTCCCCACCTCTCCTACAGCTATTCTGTGCAAACTAGGATTTCTAAATCTAGAGATCACTTTGTAAGCCAATATACTATTGCTTTAGAAATAAATATAGCAGATTTACCAAAGAATAAATCCTGCTGAATATTATAAATCTTAATTCATTGTAAACCTGTACAGGATTCCACAGGAAAATTGCAGCAAAAGCAGTTTAATGATCTGATGACCCTTTAGAATCAAACAAATGTACTTACAAAGCATATGTTTTCACGATTATTGTCCTTTTTACCAGATGCATGGAACATTAGTCTAAGACAGCAATATATTTAATTACATGGCTGTGAGAAAGAGAGTAAGAATATTGATAATTATCCGTTGATAGTAACATTTAATAAAACAATAGTTGGCTGCAATTCAGCCACAATTACTTTATGTAAAAATGTCTATTTTAACCTTTAAAATTGTTGTGTGAGTAGCCACCCCCAGTAGGTAATTAATATTAACTGCAGCTCCAAATTTCATTTCTCTTTTATTCCTTACTGTTTTCCACACCCATGGGTTATACTTCTCCATTAAAATGCATATATGATAAAGCTTATCATATAAAATAGAACTTGTTAATCTAGAACAGGGGTCTCCAACCTTGGCAACTTTAAGCCTGGAGGACTTCAACTCCCAGAATTTCCCAGCCAGCCAGAGACCCCTGATCTAGAAGATGATCTCAAGGACCTTGTTTGGTTTTGGGCTGAATTATTATGTAATTCTGTCATTTCTAGTGGGGAAAAACGGTTTGCTAAATTCCATGGATAATAGCTTAACTCCCCATGTCATGCTAGCATCTGTTTTCATAGCAATACATTGTCCATTAATGTGCAATCCTCTTTACTGAAACTGCTAGCCATTATCACAACCCGAAAATAAATGAATGTATCTGAATTACTCTTTTGTATGACATCTCTGAATGTTTCCACAGCAATGTTACTTTACATTATATTCATGCACCTGTGGGCCCTACCTCTGTGATACCTTCACTTTTTCTGGATCTACTTTTGAGAATAATTCAAAATACCGACCTTTACTAAGGCACCAGATCTCGGCTGCCAAAACCCAGTCAACCAATAGACGGCATTTTAAAAAAGTCATTTTTATTATTTCTGTACTACTATTTCAAGGTCTTCTGGATTTTGAAGATTTGATGAAATTTTGATGGAATTCCTTAGGAATTCACCCACCCTACTCCCTTGTTGTTTGGCAAACTGAGAGCGACAGCATTAGGCATCTTGATGCCAACTTAAATTGAAAGCAAAAAAAGATGAATTGTGCTATCAAAATCCTATAAAAACGAGCAATCTCATTATGGGCTAGTTTGCAGTTTTTAGATGATACGTTTATTTTATGCATATTTTTTTTCACTGACCTGACCCAAGGAAATTCTGAGAAGATTTAAAAAGAGAGAGACACTTTTAGGATGAAATCGCCATTCCAGTGACAGCTCTAAACTTCAGTGCAATTAAGCAAAATAGTTTATCAGCAATGTTATAAAGACAACAAAATCTTTTTTAGCCTCAGTACACACACACACACACACACACACACACACACACACAAATAGTACTGTTACCTATGTAAAATACATCTATATCCCTTAAGTTACATCTCCCACTAAAACATGCAATGAGGGTTGGCAACTCACCCATAATCTCTGAGAATCTCCCTTTTTCATTTCTAAATTATGAAACCATTTGGGATTAAAATAGGCTCATTTGCAAAGTCTGTAGCTCTACTCCATTTCACACACAAACAGCTGATAAGTACAGAAGGAAAATCAACAGAAAGGCTGCATTGCTATCTGGTCCATGGTTCTCTTGCGTTAACTATTATTATAGTTTCTCAAACTTCGCTTTTCTCCATTTCCCATCCACCCCCACCCACCCCGCTCCCCAATTCTTCAGAGAAAACAATTTGGCCTTAGGGGACCCCTGTCTGCAAATTTTGTCCTGACATGGCTCAAAGCTGAGTGAGGGAATATATCCAACAGTACCTGCAATTGCCCATTCCCAATAATATTCACACATGTTTTGTCCCTGATTGTCAAAAGTTCTCTAATGAAAACTATGAAGGATACTTAATGCATTCTAAAATTGAGATAAATAGCTGCAGTTAAACTTGCTAATTCTCACCTATCATATTTCCTTGATTCTACCACCCAAGTCTTCTTGTATCTGCTTCACCCAGATCAGAGGTGGTATTCAGCAGGTTCTGAATACCACCTCTGGAGTTCTACCAGTTCTGGAGAACTGGTAGGGGAAATTTTGAGTAATTTGGAGAACCAGCAAATACCACTTCTGACTGGAGAGTTTACAGTATCCTTCCCCTGCCATGCCCACCAAGCCACGCACACAGAACTGGTAGTATCCCACTACTGACCCAGTTCATTTAAAATAGCTTTGAAATAGATTATTGAAGCCTACAGGGTCAGAAGCAGCTTACCGTTGAAATTGCTCAAACTGGAGGAGGTAGCTATTCTTGTACTGCCCTGCTTCCCAGAATGTGACTACTTTGGAGACTATTTTAGGGAACAGAATGCCACAAAAGGTAGCTGAGCCTTTTTGGAACTTCACACGTGACAAATAAATTCTTAAAAATGCAGCATCTGGAAATATAAGTTGAGTGAACCATGAAACAACAAGTAGGCACATTTTACTGAGAAGTTGTGCTACTTCAAGGACTCCTGTATGTTTCAAAGGAAAGTTTCCACATAAGGATAATTGAGACTGTGATGCAACACTTGTATCTGTTTTAAAGGCTGTCTCTATCAGAATCTTCCATTTCGTATTAGATGGGGTAAGGAGAAATGTCTGCACAGGTAGTCCTCAACTTATAACAGTTCATTTAACAGTCCAGTGCTGTTCAAAATTACAACAGCACTGGAAAAAGTGACTTATGGCTGTTTTTCATTCTTACAACCCTTACAGCATCACCATGGTCACATAATGAAAATTCAGGTGCTTGGCAACTGGCTTATATTTATGATGGTTGCTATGTCCTGGGGTCATGTGATCACCTTTCGTGACCTTCTCACAAGCAAAGTCAATGGAGAAGCCAAATTCACTACCTTTACAGCTGCAGTGTTTCATTTAAGAAGTGTGGCAAGAAAGATTCTAAAATAGGCAAAATTCAACTTAACAACTCTCAACAACAGAGGTTTTGGGCTCAGTTGTGGTCATAACTTGGGGACTATCTGTATTCTGCAATATATATTTTACTAAATTATATATTACAATCATTTTTGAAAGCTAATTTGGTTTCGTGGTAAAGGCACCAGGCTAGAAATCAGGAAACTGTGAATTCTAGTCCTGCCTTCAGCGTGAAAGCCAACTGGGTGACTTTGGGTCAGTCACTCTCTCAGTCCAGGACTTCAAATCTGAGCAATGAGCCAGTAGATCAATTTCTGTTGCAATCAATGGATCAACATTTGGTTGATCTGAAAAAAAAGTGAATCCTGCATTTGTAAGAAAACTTTTGGGGGGGGAGATCAATATGACTACAATCCAGATTAACATCACTGTTTCTCCTTTGTCTTAGAGTTGTCTAAATCAAGAAATGGGTGGCAAATACATTTGATAAATACGGTAAATAAATAATGAATATATCAGAGCCAGAGAAATATTATTTCTCATAATCTAATAGCAAAAGAAGAAAAGTTTTTCTCACAATAACCAGGATGCAATTTATTATTATGCACAAAATTTAATAGAATGGATCATTGATATATTCATTGGGGGTTTTTAAGAAAAGAAGATTCTAACTGCAAAAAATTGAGACATTACAAAGATTTTCAGCATATTTTCCCCTTTGAATAGAGTAGAGTAGAGTAGAGTATAGAGTAGAGTAGAGTAGAGTAGAGTAGAGTAGAATAGAATAGAATAGAGTAGAATAGAGTAGAGTAGAGTAGAGTAGAGTAGAATAGAATAGAATAGAATAGAATAGAATAGAATAGAATAGAATAGAATAGAATAGAATAGAATAGAATAGAACAGAACATAACAGAATTCTTTATTGGCCAAGTGTGATTGGACACACAAGGAATTTGTCTAGTTGCAAATGCTCTCAGTGTATATAAAAGAAAAGATACATTATAAAGATTTCCTTTACTCTGAATGAGGGAGAGAACATCAATAAAAGAATTCCAACTTGATAGCCTTGGGATCTGAAGCGGAACAGCTTTGGCCATTTCTCACAACATGATTCTCTCCAGCTGTCAAGTTACTTCACACCAAGGAAGCTGCGCAGAGTCTGGCCAAGACATTTTTGAAATATGATGTCTAAGGTAAACCGGCAGCTCTGCTGGAGGAAACAATTGTTTGCACAAGACCCAGTGTGATGAATTTAAAGAATAAGCTGTTCTGGATCAAACTGTTTTTCATCTGGGAAGTCACTGAACCCAAACCAGAGGCTCTTTGTTCCGACGACTCTCTTATATATAATAGAGGTAATAACCATGATCTTCATTTGTGCCTACCATCCCACCATCTGCAACCAGAAATGTCATTGTTCTGCTGCTTGAAATGATGGGAATCGGTGGCCCCAAGGCTGGGAAGCGCTAAAAGTGTAATGTTAAAATTACCTACTTAAGAATATACTTAAGTAAAATTGGCAGCTTGTACTTTTGACAAACTTGCACAGAATCATGCATAAAGTATGAAAGCTAAACTAGAAATGGAGGAATCTGTCTATTTCAATTTCTCATTCATTGTGAATCTGTCAAATTCAGTTTTTATTTTTCCATCCTTAAGTTTGAGTCATCCCGTTTCTGTATTAATTGGAGAATTTTGGGGAGGGGAGAGAAAAGTTTCCATTTGCATTTCCAAAAACAGATCCCTTACTGTTGCAATTTTGCTTAATGTATAGTTTCTGCAAATATGTATTTTAATTCTTATGAATATATATGTTTTTAAATACTGTCATGTCTATATGCACTTGAAGGAAGAGGTTTCTTCAATACAAGGGGGGCACGTTTTTCTCGTAACATTTGGAGATGTGCTCTTTTGTAAAAGATAACAGTTTTGAATGGTTTATTTCTTCAAAAATGCAAAATAAAACAACATATGGACAGATTCAACCACAGATGAACAACTGGGAAACTATTAACACCTTAGACTAAGCCAAACCCAAAACAGCTAGAGAATTCCTGGAACCAGCATTCAGAGAAATCAGCCATCAACAGACACATAGAGATAAACTACATTTACATATCAATTAAAAGAGACAATTAAAAAACCTAGGAGGGAAAGAAACATATCCCTCTCCCCCAGCAGCACACCAGATAAACAATCAGGCAGAAAATATTCAGGGTACCACCAAGAAAGAAACCACATCCCCACCATAGCTGGCAGGACAATCTACTGCATATAAACAGGCAGCAAACTACATACTCACTCGCACTGGTGATATTACCTAATTAGGTAATAAAACATCTACAATCAAATAATCAAACTATGAGAGTACTAAGAACTCCAAAATTAAATAAGTTCCAATTCAAATGTAAACTAAACAAAAAAATGACTTATATCCAGAACACATTTTTATCTATAAAAAACCTTTAGAGTTTTCAGTTTTAAGAGGTCATATTAATCCCTAGGGTTTATGAAGCCCTCAAAGCCCCCTCTGTCTATAATTGCCAAGAAAACGATATTTCTTTCTCTGATATTATCCTTTTGAAGTAATCTTGTAAGATAGATTTGGCTCAGTGAGAGTCACCAAGTCTAAGTCACCTGGGAGCTTCTGTAGCAGAAAATAGGACTAGAAGTAGTTACAAGATTGAAGGCTTTTCTCACAATGATAAAAACAATGTCACATTGTCATGACATCAGCTCCATCATTTGGAGGTGCACATGTGATATCACAATACAGAAAAGATGGAACTTGTTTGCAATGATATACAATGCTGCTTTATTGGTCCCCTTGAAACCACACCTGAACACCACTGTATAAAGTCTCCCTACACCTAGTCCAACACATTTACCTTTACATTATATTTGTTCTTTTAATTTGGGCTTTTTAACTATTTATTCACTGTCTTTAATATTTTCAGTTATGCTTTTCCATGATAGTTTAGACCAGGGGTCCCCAAACCTGTCAACTTTAAGACTTGTGGATTTCAACTCCCAGAATTCTGGGAGTTGAAGTCCAAAAGTCTTAAAATTGCCACGTTTGGGGACCTCTGGTTTAGACAGAGGCTATTGAATAAAACCACCCTTAATCAATAGCAAACACAATGTGGTAGTGATGAATGAGGCAACCCAACTGGTTGGAGAAGCTTACTCAGTTTTTCAATAGTGCTTTTATCTGTTTGCCTTGCTTGTACTTCTTTTAATGGATGTAAACCACCGTTACAAAAGATGACACACTCCTTTATAAGCACTGATGATGTTACCTAGCTTCGGTAATGAAACGTCTGCAAGAAAACAACCAAGCTTAGAGAGCACCAAGGACCCCTTAAACCACCTTTGTAAATTTCCATCTGTAATGGCACACAGACCCTCTGACAAGGAAAAAAATGAAGCTATCCTGCAGACTGCCAAAATCTAAAGGAACAAGCTGGCTAGCCATGATGAAAAGGATATTAGCTGTAGTTCAACAACTGTAAGGGGCATTGGTTGGGAATTTTAGAAACTGGAATATATTTAATCAGAGATGCAGCCTACCTTTATTTCTTTTAAAAATATTTTGAAAAGTGGAATTTTCAGTACTTGTTTATTTTGTAAAATAAACAATTCTAAGTAAATTCAACTTTTCTTCTGCTGAGACCTTTCTGCCAGATTTCCAGACTATTTGGAGAAAAGCAACCAGGGACAAAAACATAACCTTTCTGTTTTTCTTCTCAGACATAAACGGCATCTTTCTGAATAAAATTTTCTTCTACCTGAGATACACATATTTTAAGGGGCCTAATCAGTTTGAAGTGGGGGATGGAAACATTTCAAATGACTTGATCTGTGGCAAAAGCCAACAAATGGGGCCAAATACCCAGAGGGTTTTTGAACTTATCTGGGGCCTTACTAGTCAAGTAACTTTCTCCTCTGCTCAGAATTTATGAAGATGCTGAGGTCCTGCCAAAAAGCCAAGTTGGCAATCTCCATGCAGAGTTTTAAATGTGAAAAGTATTTATTGACAGAAGAGCTTAGTTGTTGCCAGTTCTGCTGAAAGCTGTTTAAAAAAATGTAGTCAGAGGACAAACTGGCAGACTTCCAATCTAAACTGCAAAGAAAGAAGATTGGAGGGTTGTGGGGGAGGAATAGTACTTGTACATTTACCCAAAAGAGCAGCAATGCAGACTTTTCTTGAAATATTAATTCCCTGAACAGAAGGAGGAAAGTTGTAATAAACCTATAAAATAATTTCTTTCCATTTGTTTTGTTTGTACAATGTGCTAAATATCCTAACTGGAGTTTGGCTTGTTTGTTTGTTGCTTCTTTATTATGGAAATTATATCCCTATGCATATTGTCTATACATATTGTCTCTCTATCAGCAAATAAATCTCCTTAGAGAGTACTGGGAGAACACAAGGATAGGCCTTTCCCAGCATACCAGCCAAAAGGTACTAGTATTTCTCCCAAAGGATCTCTTGCTGATCTAAGTAGATAGGGAGGTTACTAATAGGAGAAACAGTCTGACAGGTAGTCTGGCCCTAAGCTATGTATGGTTTTAAAGGTCAGTATGAACACTCTGAATTGTCTCCAGTATGCCACTGGACATTTGTGCAGATGTTTCAGTGTGGGAACCACATGATGCCTGTAAATTGCACTAGTCAGAGAACCAACTGCAGCTTCCAGACACAAGACAAGTTGTAGTCAAGGTGTGGATAAAGTCTGGCTAGTTCAGTAGGGATTCTAACTGCAATGTACAAACATGCTCCTTGCAACTGCGAAACATGCAGGTACAGATTGTCCTCAACTTATGACCACAATGGAGCCCAAAATTTCTGTTGTTTATGTGAGACATTTGTTAAGTGAGTTTTGCCCCATTTTATGACCTTTCTTGCCTCAGTTGTTAAGTGAATCACTGCAGTTGATAAGCTAGTAACCCGGTTGTTAAGTGAATCTGGCTTCTCTATTGACTTTGCTTGTCAGAAGGTCACAAAAGGGGATCACACAACTTTGGGACACAGCAATGGTCATAAATATGAACCAGTTGCCAAGATATCTGAATTTTGATCCCATGATCATGGTGAAGCTGCAAAGGTTGTAACTGTGAAAAATGGTCACAAGTCACTTTTTTCAGTGCTGTTGTAACTTTGAATGATCACTAAATGAACTGTTGTAAGTTGAGGACTACCTCCACAGTGAAGGTAAGGGATCAAGGAGTCCTTCCAAACTGCAAATCTGATTTTTCTTGGGAATAACATTCCTTATAGAAATTAAATCCCAACTCCAACTTCTTTCTTGTTAACACCACCCCAGCTTGTCTGGATTCAATTTCAGCTTCTTCTCTCATTCAGCTCATTATTTGGGTTTAGCACTGTTCAAGGTTACTGATAGTTCCCCTGAATTAGAAAGGAGAGGAGTAAAGCTATGTGTCGTCTCTGTAGTGACGCCACCCAGTTCTAATGCTCTGGGAGGTCATGAGTATTTTCATTTTGATATTACAAAACACAGAAAACAAGACAGAACTCTGAGGGAGATCATAGGTTAGGAGGCTTCTGGTTAGGAAATGGAGAGTATAAGACATTATGGCTGAAATCAGCAGCTGGATGTTGGATCCAGAACATTGAAATCTCTCTGGAGAAAGAAGAATTTTTTGAGATTGCCATCAGCACTCTAGACAGATGCTTGTTATGAAGTAGACAGCAAGAGCTGAGGTTTTTTGCTGTCAGTTTGCAAACAGCTAGAATTTGTGGGATTTCACTGAACTTATAGCCATAAACATAGCCTTTATGGCCTCAATGTTCAAACTTCACTTCTTAATTACTTTGGATTTTTATACTGCTTTTTAAAAATTGAGAACCTTCAGAACTGCAAGTTTTATTTTATTCACTGCATACATTTTTCTTCCATCCATGAAGATTACGAGTTTAAGATTTTGTGAATATACAGCAAATGGATGATTAAAGTATTGATTTTAGAAAGTTTTAAATGGATTAAAGATTCAGGACTTGAACCAAGACTTTGAAATTAATTGCAAAAATCCTTCCCACGGGAAACTTTCTATGTTCCCATCTGAACTGATAAGATGACTCTGAAGGTTATCACCAGGGGGCACCAGAAGGAAATGAATGCATTGGTGGATCTGTTGAGGGAGATTTATGACCACACTGCCCCCTCCTTCCAAATCACCCTAAAAATGCAAATCTTCACATTGGTGGAAGTTGGCATCATCAGTCAATTTGGTTCAGGGTCAGCATAAACTCTTGAGATGAAACTGCTCCAAACCACTCAATCTTTGCAGACTGTCAGAGGGACATTTTGCGCACTGAGATGAAGTTCCTATAGATGCCTGCCCAGCCATATTTTGAAAGGTTTAATTTTCAATACAGAACACTAAATCTGATTTTTTGGTACGGATATCCATCTTCCTTCTGATGAGCCCTCTCTGTCAAATTTTAAGACTCCAAAAATAAAAGCTGAACTTTTCTGTTTTGCTTCCCAAACGCTTCGGTCATAGTTTTGAATAAAATTTTCTTCAGTGTAACTCATGAGGTGCTTTAGGAGAGCAAATGTTTGAAATTGTTAGATCGGGATGGATCGGTTCCCAGAGAGACGCGAGACCATAGTAACTTTCAGCTCTTTATTTGTGTCCAGTTCAGTACAAGGAAATTGGAGCCGCGGCAACCCTTCATATAGGGATTGCTCGCGGCTCGGCGGCCAATGGCAGCGCTTTGAATCTCCCACGATCGGCTCGGCCAATCGCAGTAGATTCCCAGCGCGCCAATCACAGCCGCTGAGTCAACCAATCCGGTTGCGGTCCATGCAGACCAATCAGGTGTCAGGGTTTGGAGTATGCTAATATAGCACAGAAATGATGCATGATTTGATCCCTAACAAAAGCCAACAAACAGAACAAAATACATAGAGGTATGTTTTTTATTAACCCGGGCATTACTCCATCAGGTGAATTTCTCCTTTGAGTTGATTAAAAAACAACAACAGAAGCCTGGCAGAAAAAAAGTAAGTTGGCAACCTCAGAGCAGAATTTAAAATGTGAAAGGCATTTATTGCCAGAAATGCTTAAGTGATGCCAATACCATGCAAAGCTATTTAAAAATGCAATCAAAGAACAAAATGCCCAGCTTCCAGTCTAAACTGCAATGGACAAGAGTTTAGGGGGTGGAAAGCAATACTTGTTCCAGTGAAACAAGGCCTGCATTTTTACAAATTTCAGTCCTTTGATCAGAAGGAATGTAAACACTATAATGAGATTTATAAAAACATTTCTTTACACTGGCTGCTTGTATAACAGATGAATCCTAAACCGAGTTACCAAATGTAATTGCTGTGTTAACACTATATGCTGTGTTAAGCAAAATGTATTACAAATTACTGAGATAGTCGGTTTTACATGCCAACACATGGCTATGTTTCCCATAATGCACTGAATTAAAAACCACCCAACATATTTTTAGCCTAGTCTAGAGTGTTGTGTGAATGTTGAAGCAATTTTTGCAATTGAAAAGCCTTTTGTGGTATATGGCTTTATATATAACAGCTGCCAGGATATTATATGATTTTTACTGGAAATTACGCACAATTGCTTTTTTTAGAAGAATGACAGATTAAGGTGAAAGAGTATGCATCAATGTCAAAAATAACTATTTTTTAGAAAGTTTGATATAGAACTTAATTTAACCTGGAAATAGTTTATGGAGTCTGTCTGTCTATCCGTCCATCCCAGTGGTGGGATTCAAATTTTTTTTACTACCGGTTCTGTGGGCATGGCTTGGTGGGCATGGCAGGGGAAGGATACTGTAAAGTCTCCAGTCACAGGTGATATTTGCTGGTTCTCCGAACTACTCAAAATTTCCACTACCGGTTCTCCAGAACTGGTCAGAACCTGCTGAATAACACCTCTGGTCCATCCATCCATCTATCTATCTATCCATCATCTCCAGTTGGGTGACTTTGGGCCAGTCACTCTCTTTCAGCCCAACTCACCACATAGAATTGTTGTTGTAGGGAAAATGTATGAGTGAAAGAAGTATTAACTATCGCCACCTTGAGTTACTTATAAAGTAATTTTTAAAAAGATAAAAGAGTCCCTGGGCATTTTACTTTGCTAGTCATTGCTAACTACAGGGGGAGGTGCTCACCTCTGTTGCAAGGCCATAGAGCCAGTGCTTTCTGTAGTTATTTCACAGTCATGTGGCCAGCATGAAGTCATGGAGCACTGTTACTTTCCCATCAAAATGGTACCTATTTATCTATTTGCATTTGCATGCTTTTGAACTTTTAGGTTAGCAGGAGCTGAGGAGAGGATGGGAGCTTACCCTGTCAACATGGTGCTTGGGTCTCAAACCTGGGCTACCAGCTTTCCAGCACCTGAGCCAGCATCTTAACCACTGAACCAGTGCTCAGCCTATACAGTAATAAAGGCAGAATAAATGTCTAATAAGTAAATAATAATTCTGCACATGGATTTGCATCACATCTGAAAAGTGAGTTACTCATAAAGAAAGGTTTTCAAACATTGTTATAACATTTTGTTATAACTCTTCTTAAATTTGATAGACATTTCTACTGATTAACTATTCTGATTTATAACTCTTACATATTGGTTTTTGATATTTGTCACTGAATTGATTCCAGTAACAGTTATGAGCATGTTTTATATAGTATTAATCTAAGGTGACTTTGAAAATTCTTGCTCAGTTTTACGTGGCTTTCTTTCTTGCCTTTTTTCTTGGTTGTTTTTTAAAAGCTATATTAAAATAAAACAAAATAACAAAAAGGAAAGAGAAGTGAGGAAGGATGGAGTCATAAATTTTTTCTGGTAATGTTTGAATCACAGGTTCTTACCTCAATGTGGAAGGTAATCAGTAAACTTTAGTTCTGGCATAATTGTAAAAAAACTTTTCATGATTAGTCCCCTCTGTGGGTCTATTTGAACAGCAAGTATATAATACTTCTGAATTTTTTTGCAAGTTTTAGAATCCATCTATTCAAAATACTGTAGGGATCTTTGCAGCTTAAAAAAGGAGCAGGCATATTTGGTTATTAATAGATAAGTGGTTACATTTTGATGCCTCATCACATGAGGAAATTATGCTGTGGAATAACCCAAATATGAAAATAGCAAGGAAGATTATTTTACTGGAAAGTTTGGGCTAAAAAGGGACCAACATTTTCAGGCACTTAATTTCTAATGGTTATTTTAAAGCTTTCAGAGATGATCTGTTGAATTTGACTTATCTATAATATCTGTTTGGCAATATAAACAACTGAGACATGCATTAATTAAACAGTAAGTGTCGGGCACAAGAAACCAGGAGCCAGGATAGATTTCAAAAGCACTGTGAATTTACTCCATGCAACCTGTATACAGGTATTCCTCGACTTATGACAATTGAGCCCCAAATTTCTGTTGCTAAGCAAGATAGTTGTTAAGTGTTAACTTTGACCCATTTTATGACTTTTCTTGCCACAGTTGTTAAGTAAATCACTGCAGCTAATTTAGTAACACAGTTGTTAAGTGAATCTGGCATCCCCATTGAGTTTGCTTGTCAGAAGGTCACAAAAGGGGATCAGATGACTCCAGGACACTGCAACCATCATAAATATGAGCCAGTTGCCAAGCGTAAGAATTTTGGTCATGTGACTGTGGGGATGCTTGCAATAGTCAAGTGTGAAAAATGGTCATAAGTCACTTTTTTCAGTGCCGTTGTAACTTTGAACGGTTGAATTTCGAACACTCCATGAACAGTTGTAAGTTGAGGACTATCTGTACAAGAACATGATCCACTAACAGTCAAGGAGAATTGGTGCCAAATAAGAATCAACAGACTTCGAAGAGGAGTAGACTTAGGTCTCCATTCGAAGGCATGGGGACTCCAGACTGATGATATGTTTGACTCTGCCCTCAGGCTCAGTCTGGTCATCTCCTACAGCAGGTGTTCAACCTTGGCAACTTTAAGACTTTGGACTTCAACTCCCAGAATTCCTCAGCCAGCTGGCTGAGGAATTCTGGGAGTTGAAGTCCACAAGTCTTAAAGTTGCCAAGGTTGGACACCCCTGTCCTACAGGATGGTCTTGATGTTCTAGCATAGGGGTGTTTAGATCTGGTCCATGGGGCCACTCTAAAACAGCAAATCACCAGCCCGCAGTGCTTTTGCCAGTGAAAACGGAGCTCAAGGAGACGGCACACAGCCCAGGCGGACCGAGGGTGGCACACACAGCCCCTCCCAGGCTCTATTTTCGCTGACAGAGGACTAGCAAAACAAACTAAAAACAAAACAAAAGAAAAGGAGAAATGTTTCCCCTTTTGCATTTGAGCATCCAAGAAGGGACAGGAAAGGAGAAAGGGAAAGAGGAAAGAAAAATAAAAAGGAAAGATGGGAAGAGAGCAAGGAAGGAGGGAGGGAGGGAGGGAGGGAGGGAGGGAGGGAGGGAGGGAAGGAAGGAAAGGAAAGGGAAAGGAAAGGAAAGGAAAGGAAAAGGAAGGAAGGAAGGAAGGAAGGAAGGAAGGAAGGAAGGAAGGAAGGAAGGAAGGAAGGAAGGAAGGAAAGAAAGAAAGAAAGAAAGAAAGAAAGAAAGAAAGAAAGAAAGAAAGAAAGAAAGAAAGAAAGAAAGAAAGAAAGAAAGAAAGAAAGAGAAAGGAAACATTGTACATTGTTGTTTCTGATATACAAACCCAACAAAAAAAATATCAAAAAGTTTCTGTTCGTCAGTTTATGTTGGAACCTTCAGGCAAATAAGATCAGATTGTACCTAAAAGTTTTGAAATGCAATCTTTAAGAAAATTAGAGGAATCTGTATTTCATTGGTTCTAGCAACACCAAAATTATAACAATTGTCATTGATTAAAGGAGAAAATGAAAATTCTAAAAATAAAGGCATGATTGGATTTATGTTGTTAACAGCAAGGATAATTTTACCTCAGAAATGGAAGGAGACCTCTGAATCCTGGATCTTTGGCTTTCTAAATTATTAGTAATTATTTTAATGGCTTAGAGTTATAATGGTACTTTTAACATTTTGGCACCCCCACTATGTAATTAACCTGGTAGAATTAACTGAAAAGATATTACTCAGCATGGCAATCTGTGAGAAGGTAAATGATGACCCATGTATGATGTGGAACTGGAGGTTTTCAAGAAGAGAATGGACAGCCATTTGTCTGGGGTGGTATAGGGTCCCCTGTTCAAGCAGGGGGTTGGACTAGAAGACCTCCAAGGTTCCTTTCAACTCTATTATTCTATGTTTTCTGGCACCATCGTACACGTGGTGCAATTTACAGAGTTGTATCAGAGATCAGAATGCATGACTGTGGTATCAGATTACAGGTTAACGGCGTTGGAAGGGACCTTGTAGGTCATCTAGTCCAACCCCCCGCCCAAGCGGGAGACCCTACACCATTTCTGATAAATGGCAGTCCAATCTCTTCTTGAAGGTCTCAAGTGATGCGCTCCCACAACTTCCGAGGCCAAGCTGTTTCATTGGTTGATTGTTCTCACTGTCAGAAAGTTTCTCCTTATTTCCAGGTTAAATCATTCCTTGTTCAGTTTCCATCCATTACTCCTTGTCTGGCCTACAGGTGCTTTAGAAAATAGCTTGACCCCCTCCTCTCTGTGGCAGCCCCTCAAATATTGGAAGACTGCTATCATGTCTTCCCTGGTCCTTCTCTTCACTAGACTAGCCAAGCCCAGTTCCTGTAACCGTTCTTCATGTTTTAGTCTCCAATCCCCTAATCACCCTGGTTGCTCTTCTCTGCACTTTTTCTAGAGTCTCAATATCTTTTTTATAGTGTGGGGACCAAAACTGGATGCAGTACTCTAGGTGTGATCTTACCAAGGCTTTATAGAGTAGTATTAGTATCATTTTATATAGGCCAACATTGCAACTGCTGTGTATGATGGTGTGGATGCCACTGCATTACAAACCGTGCTTAGGATCCAGGGAAGAGACTGACTGGGTCAACTGACCTCTTTTTTATTTTTAGTGTTCCTACAAACAGTAGCCTCTTTATTTAGAATAGTATGTGAAAGGTTGATTCTGCTGTCATTTGAAACCATACTTCCATGCATATACTGAGAAGGAACAGTATATACCGGTAATTGATTGCCTCACATTTTCAGCAATTTAAGGTAAGCAAGCCTTCAAAGACATTTGGCCTTTTTTACTTTAGCTGAAAATGCTGCTCATTATGTAAATATTATGCAGTTAGGGAGCAGCTTTCAGTCTCCAGTGGTGCCTTTCTAGAAAGATTCCCCAGGGGAGCTAGCCCTGTAACTTTCTTATTAAAAGGTAAGGTCTTTCTTATTAAAAGGTAGAGTGTCTGCAGTGGGCCAAGAAGGCAAGTTCAGGTCACAACACTGCAATGCAAATTCCACCCTTTATGTACTTGCAATGTAACATCATGATGCAAGCATGAAAGAGCACAGTTTCTAAAATGTTTCTCCATTTTAGATAGAGAAAATAAACACAATATTTCCTGCAACAAAGTTATATATTTATTGATATGACAAATATATGATACTCCTGAGAATTTGGGTAGTTTTAACTCACAATGAAAGAAAGCAATCCCAACAATTTAAAAAAAAAAACACAATAAAAATAGAGTAGATAAAGCATGTTCTACAGATCATAATAGGGAAAGGCCATTTAGAACCATCACTAATGCCCAAATACTTAACAGAATAAAACAGATTGACAAGATTTAGAAATTCTAGTTAAAAGAACTAGAGTAGAGACAGATGGTTTACCCAGAAACAGTACCTATTTTATGCCGAGCTTTAGCTCAGATTTGTTTTGTTACATCCAGTCCTTCACCATTTCCAAACCCAAGTAAGGACCTCCATCTTAGTCTGGGGTAGAAAATGATAGACAGACAGACAGACAGACGGACGGACGGAGTGGTGGTATGCTACCGGTTCAGACCGGTTCAGCTGAACCGGTAGTAAAAAAAAGGTGAAGATCAGCTGAGAGGAGAAAAAAAATCCTCCACAATCAGTTGAGAGGAAAACTAAGAGAGAAGTGCAGGATCGCCCCCTCCACCCGCCCCTGTGCTTTTCTCTTCTTTATCCTCTCAGCTGATTGGCGCTGCAGGTCTCAGCTGGTGTAGGAAAAGCTGCGCGTGAACGTCAGGCAAAACACGCCCACCAAGCCATGCCCACCAAACCGGTGGTAAAGCAATTTGAATCCCACCACTGGATGGATGGATGGATGGATGGATGGATGGATGGGTGATATACTTATCATCTGCATATTGATGATACTTAATTTTGGATGGCATTCCCAGTGCTTTCATGTAGATAGTGAATAACAAGAAGACGAGTCCTGTGGTATCTCAAATTGGAATAGCTATGGCCTTGATTCTTCATCCTCACCAACTAGAATAACCTTCCAAGCTTCCTTAATAAGATGCAATGTAGACCACTCAATCAGATGTATTCCATGGAAGCTGTTTTTGATCCAAATTAGTTGATCCAAATTAATTGATCCAAATCATTGTGCAAACTTTGTTCATATTGAACGGCACAAGCTGCCCAGAGTTTCAGACTAAACTCTTTCTCAGCCAAACATACAGAAATGTGGGATAGAACCTGAGACCTTCGGCACTGCAAAGCAGATACTCTATCACCAGAGGAGGCCTGCTCTTCATTGGGACTATTTAGAAGCAGTGTATCACTAATAACTAATTATTGGGGAGATTGTTGCTTTCCTACTTAACTTGTGTGCTTCTTTAGAGGTATCTTGCTGGCTCTGTAGGAAGAAACTAATTTAGTAGTTAGAAGATCTAACACAGGTCTTCTTGTGATTGTAAAAGTTCTATATTCAGAAGAATACCTTTGAGTATCATCTCATCATGAAGTTTAATCTAGAAAAATTAGTAGGAAATTTTAATAGGAAAAATTAGTAGGAAATCTAGCAATGACATTCTGCTTCCAACATTTACACAAAGTCTACTAAACCATGTTGCACAGCATGGATTAGGTGCAAGTATGCATCATATGCAAATAAAACAAAAATTCAATTCCTTCTGTGAAAAGAGAAGTTTTCGGAACCTGTACTTAGCTAAGCAAAGTATTGTGAGGCTTCTTGAAACAGTGCAACAAATTGTGAAATGTCTTTTTATTTTATTTTCGCATGAAATAAGAATAATAATTTTTAGAACTCCTGCTCATGGAAGGCCATTTTATTTTGAAATAACCCTTCTGGACCCAATCCATGACATTTATGGAGTCTGTAGTAGGCTGTCATAAGTGGATGTTGGATTTAGTTCTATAGAATGAAAACCTGGCTCTCAAAGTCATAAAGTAATTAATGTTCAAAGGACAAATTATGCAGTTTGGGGTACATAAAACCTACTTAGAAGACTTCCCTGGGAAAATAGTTTCAGATTGTTCTGAACTGTGCTGCAGTTGATCATTGCTCAATCTGATGAGTTTCATCTGGGCATTTTTATTCGTGATTATATAATCACTGTTCTATGGAAATAATTACTTATACTCAACCAATGACTAAGGATTACTGTACTGAAAGTTTATTAACTATTAGAAGCAATTTTTGTATCAAAGGAAATAACTGTTTTTATTACTTAGCCACAGTAGTTATCTAAATAAGAATCATCAAGGGCTTCCTAAATTTTGTTGTCAAAACAAAACTGAATTTTAAAAGGTTAGAGAAAGAATGAATAATGATGAATAATGACCTTTAAAAAGAGAGAAAGAATGAATGAGGAAGATCTTTCAAAAGTCTTCCAACGCTCTTGATTTATATATTTATTATATCAGCCATAAAGGGAAGGAAAGTTTAAGGCAGCAGGAAATAAACAGTTTCTTTCTCCACGCAAATGGGTTAGATTTGCTTCCTTTCATAATGTTTAGATGTGCCTTACAAGCTTCCTTCCTAATATGACTGAACACATTCTTTTAATCTTCTGGTATTTATCATCCCCAGACAGTTTTGTACAACAAAAAGCAAAGATTGTTTCAACTTTGCAAGCAAAGCAATTAAACAGAGTGATTAGTTCTGTTTCTTCTTATCCAGGAAGGAATCATAGAAGAAATTAGCACACATACTAGGCTAAAATAGGATTAGGTAGCTTGTGGTATAGTGTATTATAATGTCTCAGCATGTTGTGTAAACCTACACATTAAGCTGTAATATGATTTCTTTATTGGGATATTTGGACACATGAATATATGAATATAGCCATATTTTTATTAAACCATGATTAAGGTTTAACATTACTAAAAGGAGGTGGAGAAGCCCAATTATAGTTATCAAAGACACAGACAGGTGCTAGCTGTGGAACAAATCACAAACTGCTCATGTGTATGCTCTAAGCTAAGCTACAAAAGAAAGCCATTGAGTTTCCACAATCTGAACTTGAACATATACCCAGCATTTTCAAGGAGAACATTAGGAAACATCTGAAGCCCTTGATCTCAGCCCCTGTTCCCACTCAGCACAACTTCAGGGGCCTTGGCTTTCAGCGACTGCTTCTAAATGCCAGGTCAGTCTATAATAAGGCCTCCCTCATCTGCAATTTAATCCTTGATGACGTTTCACCAAGGCCTGGATAGAGCTGGAAGTGGTAGAGTGGCCCTTTATATGCCCTGCTGGATTTCAATTGTTACATCAGTCAAGACTTTGGGGCAAGAGTGAAGGTGTCGCAATAGTCATCCACAGGTTACCAGATGTGAGATCCTGTTTATTAGGGACTTAAATCTGCCTTCTCTAGGGACGGGGATTGAGGAAGCTCAGTAGTTCATGACCACCATGGCGGCCATGGCCCCATTCCATGCCATCCAAAACATTACATAGGACGATGGTCATATATAGACCCTGTTGGAGCAGTGGCTATAAAATCCAAAATTGGGGGACCTTCTGATGTCCTCCTTGTCATGGTCAGATTACACCTTGATTAACATTAGATTAACTGGTGCTACCATCCATTGCAAGGAGACCAGACCATTAAATCATGTTGATATATACATCTCAGAAGACTTGAATTATGGTTAATGGTGGTCTAACTAAATCACCTAAAACTCAGAACAGGACAAGACAAGGTGGTCCTTTGTCCCTTTTGTTGTTTATTTTGGTTCTTCAAGCACTGAATAGACATCAGACCAGAGATGGTATTAAGCAGGTTCTGACCAGTTCTGGAGAACCAGTAGCAGAAATTTTGAGTAGTTTGGAGAACAGGTAAATACTACTTCTCTGGCCCCACCCCCATATATTCTCTGCCTCCCAAGTCCCAGATGATTGGCTGGGTCTTCTTTGGTTGCCCTGCACAGGAGAACGGAGCTGGAAAGCAGGTTAGTGAGGTGTGGAGGGAATGGGATTTTGCATTAACCTTCCCCTAGGAGTGGGGAGGGAATGGGAATTTTGCAGTATCCTTCCCCTGGAGTGGGGTGGGAATAGAGATTTTACAGTACCCTTCCCCTGCCATGCCCACCAAGCCACGCCATGCCCACAGCTCACATATATGCCCACAGAACCGATAGTAAAAAAAAATTGAATCCCACCACTGCATCAGACAATATGAGGAGAGGGACTAAAAATTAAGATTAATAAGGTGTCTGAACTCAGGAGGATGGTGTAACCCCAAAGTGATCGACTCAAAGGCGATCAAGCATAGAAGGAGTATACTGAAATATTGTACAGTAGAGATATCCAAGATACCTTAGAAGATATTCCCTACTTACACTTCTAGTACTGGAAGATGAAGCTGGATCAGAACTCTGGTCATTACCAAGTTGAAAAACAATGGGAACTGGTGGAATACCCACTAAAATGTGGCAAGCAACAAAGGGGGAAAAAATCAAGGTTCTAAGTGAGCTTTGCCAGCAAATCTGAAGAATGATACAGTGACCAATAGATTGGAAAAGGTCAATATACATCCCATTGCCAAAAAAAGGAGAGTTAACAGAATGTGCAAACTATTCTACAATATTCTTAATTCCACATGCTAGCAAAATAATGCTTGGTGTCATCCACACAGATTAGAGCCCTCCTCAAAAAAAGAGATGCCAGATGTTCAGTCTGTCTTTAGAAAAGGCCAAGGGACATAAGACATTATTTCTATAATTGAGAAAGCTGAAGAATATCAAAAAGAAGTTGTTATATGCTCCATTGATGATAGAAAAGCCTTTGATTATGTCGATCATGTCAAGCTTTGGAAAGAGCTCAGAAAAATGTGAATCCCAGAAAATCTCATTGTCTTCATGAGAAACTTCTATACAGGTCAGGAAACCACAGAATGGACAGAAGACTGACGGTAGGAGTCGGATACATTCAATTGCGATGACAATGGAGCTATCACTGGAAGAGTTAAAGGTGCAGGTGAGGGATAGATCAGCATGGGGAAAAATGTGGTCACCAAAAGTCAACAACAATTTGATGGCACATAATCAAGCAAATGAGGTTTAGCATGTTATATGAACTCATCCACCACTGAATGCAGCGAGATGTGCTTTATATAGCTGTGCTTCCTGTACCCATTCTTTACCCCCCCCCCAACTACCGCTGGGAAGGAAAGTAACACATGCTGTGTTTGTATTCATTTTCATCACTGCTCACTTTCACGTGGAGAGGGAATCAGAGGGATGGTACGGTTTGTGCTCTTTGCATAAAAGCTAAGTTCATTTTCCAGCATCTCCTGACAACACATGCAGAACTGCAGCATATCAGTGCAGAGCTGAAAATACTAAATTATATAAGGAGATTACCTGATTTAGTATAATACACTTTTTAATGATTTTTTTTTCATCCTCAGTTGCAAGGTTACAGAATATCCTCAATACAGAAAGGGCTCTAAACAATGGGAAACTATTGTTGGTATCTTTCGGTTTAGCTTGCACCGAGCACACTTGCAGTCTTTATCCCAAGGTCATATAAGCAGTTCACCCAGCAGAGGAAGGTGTGAACAACAGACAAGATATAAAAAGGACTGGTTTTTAATAACATCCATCCAGTTTATCTATATACTACTAAAGCTCTCGTCATTATCTTTAACAGGGTGAAATGGTGCATCATAGGGCAACAGTTTTTGAACCAAGGTGCTTCAGATGTGCTAACTTATAGAATGTGTCCAAAATACAGGGCTGACAACTTCTGCTACATTGATGAGATTCTGCTACAGTTACATGTTCTTCATTTTCAACATTCTGTGACAGTTTCCCAGACAATCTCATAATTCCTTGCTCATTCCTCACCCAGCAGCAGACACTTGGAAAGGGGAGGGGGAAGGGAGGGAGGGAGGAAAGAATGAAGGAAGGGAGGGAGGGATTTCCAATGCTTCCTAACATATTCTCACAAGCTTAAAAAGAAAGCTGGTACAGGATTGGAAGTTGCTCCCATTCCATGAACTTCATCACACCCAGAGATGGGGGGATAGGAATAAGGAAAGCAGCACCAAACTAAACTACAATACCTTTATAATATGTGCTATGACATCACATGCATGAAAGAAGGGGCAGATCTTGCATCACACTGATACAGTGCTGCTTCTATTGTTTGGACAGAAATATCTATACCTCTGCATCTCCCTGCAAGTAAACAAGAGCTTTAGATCAAATGCTGAATATCAGGAGAAAAAAAGGAGACATTTCTTCCAAGGAAAGGCTGAAGTGGCTCTGTGAACAACTCTAACTCAATCTAAGTGGAGCATCATAGGGCAAGGACATGGTGTACTTCCTTGTAAAGATATACATTGAATAGTCTTCCTGATCTACACAATGTTTGGAACAATGTGGGACATTTAAAGTCTCAGGATCCTGCTTTTAAAAAGGAAGAGCACTAACCTCCTACAGCCCATCTAAAAATGTCCTAGGGCACCAATTTCCTGAAGTAGCTCCTTTTGAAATCTTTTTTAAAATGTAGGTTAGGAAGCAATTACCAAAGGCAGCCAGCAACACCTGCATAGTTAAAGAATGCAAGCTGATAAATATTACTGCTCATGCCAGGAGCCCACAATTTCTCATGAGTGTTATTTGTTTTCCTGTGGTAAATTATTTCCAAAGTGTGCCTGAGCAGCACCAAGTGCTAACTTCATAATGTTTTCCTGCTTCAAACAAACATGATTGGTGCTTCAGAGCATGAAATAAGTAAGTTCTGTGGAGAATTCTATTTTTAGCACTGCCAGCTATGAGATGAAGCTTTGGCTTCTGTTGGTATCATCAGCATCACAAATTTGAAACTGAAACTATAGGCCTGCTTGGGAAAACAGGATTAAAACAAATAGATTTCTGAACTTTTAACCATACAAGAGGCCCAGCTAAGTGAAATAAAGATATTAATTAAAAATATTTCTCTTCTTCATTCTGGGGAGCTGGTAGGTGGGAAAGATTACAAATTATACTGATGCTCATCCCAACATAATCTTTTCTCTTTCTCATACACACCACTCTTCTATCCAGGTACTAAATAAGATTGTTCTCTTATTTAGAGACATCTATAGAGGGGCTCTGAAAAGTCCAAGACATTAGTTTCAGCCTTGTGCATACCCATTAAAAAGAGGTGGATTTTGACCATGTAGTATGTGAGAAGAACTAGGTGTGACATGATAACCGTGTTCCAATATCTCAGGGGCTGCCACAAAGAGGGAATCAAGCTATTCTCCAAAGCACCTGAGGGTAGGACAAGAAGCAATGGGTGGAAATAAATCAAGGAGAGAAGCAACCTAGAACTAAGGAGAAATTTCCTGCCAGTGGAATGGAACGAATAAATGAATAGAACAACTTGCCTACAGAAATTGTGGGTGCTCCGGCTTTCGGTTTGAGCTTCTTCAGCGACAGACCGAAACCTCGTCTCTGTGAGGCTTCGATCCGTGCTCGCCGCTGGAGCGCCCCAAGCTGGCTGGCTTCGGGGCTAAGCCACCCATAGAGGTGGTGAAGAGGGGGGAGACTGCCTGCAAGGTTGAGGAGAGCCACATCTCTCCTCTCCAGCTGGCCATTACTCCCTTTCCCAAAGGCGGTTGCAGCGGTGGTCAGAAATGGCCACCACAAAGAAGAACTCGACCGGAAAAGAATGTGCAGGAGGAAGATAAGAGGAGAAAATTTTGGTTGACCGGGTCAAATAGCAAAAGCAACAAATAAGGTACCCTGGAATTGAAACTATTAAAAAACAATAACATTGTTCCCTAAGAAGATTTTTAAGCTGCGAAGGAGAGAAAAAAGGGAAAAGATTTGGGGGGTTTTCTCCTTTTCCTGTACTGACAACTAAGAGACTTAAGTAAGAAATTGGAAAAAAATCCACTTTGACATCAATAGGCATTTAATGCTGAAAATAAAAAGTCAAAGGGATAATAAAGATTTCTGGATAATTAAAAGCTTTTGAAAACAGGAAAGGAGAGAGGAAGAATAAAACGGCAGGATCTGGAAGGGAGGAGACTACCTGGAATTAAAAAAGAACTTATAGCCAAATCTCAACAAGACTTCCAAAAGATACATTCTAACTGAAATATCGCAACCAAAACCCCAGGAAGAGAAAGTCGAAAAAGAAATAAGAAGATATAACTCGGGACTATCTGGATTACTTGATGATTTCTGGATTCTTGGTTATTGTTTTGAATGACTAAAATCAATCGGGTGATTGTTTAAAACTGTTTTAAATGGCTCCACTTTTAGAAGAACTGAAAATGGAACTTAAAAAGTACAAAGAAGATGCACAAGAAGGGAGAGGTTCTTTTGGCTTCGTATTTCAGTTTTTTGAAATGGAGATTTGGAATTATGAGAAACAACAAGAAACAAGATTGCGACAAAGAAGAAGCCATCTTTAATGAACAAGTAATCTTAGATGGGGGGAAAAAAGGAAAAGGGGGAAAGAGAATGGAAAGTTTAAGATTGGGAAAAACAATTCCAAAAAAAATAGAGTGAAAAATAAGTATAAAATCAGAATCAGAAAGCAACAGAAGAGGGAAATGCAGAAGAGAGAATTAGAAATAGAGAGACAAGGGGGTAAAAAGGGGAGGGAGAAGATGAGAGGGAAGAAAGAAAGGAAAAGAAGTCATAAAGGACAGAAACAAAATACAGAGAAACAGGGCCTATTTAGAGATAATGGGTGAAAATTTAATGGAAAAGGGGATTCTGCAAAGGTACATAAGATAGTATGGTTATATTAGAAACAGAAGTAATTTTAGAAAATATGAAACAATGTATGATTAAAATGTCTGATAAAATAGCTATCATAATTCAGTGGAATGCTTATCAATAAATAAATGTAATAAAAGGTATATTTAATGATTTATAAAACATATGTGAAGAGAAATAAGGGAAAAATTAATTATGGAGATTATATGTGTTTTTAAGGAAGTATGATATTTAATTGAAAAGACGTGTTAAAGATGTTAAGATTTTAATGATTATTAATGATAGAACTGAACTGGAATGGAATGAGGGTTTATAATTACATATATTTATAATCTTTTTTTTTTCAAGAATATAGTGTGTATTATAAGAATGTACCAAGCAGAATTCGATTGGAAGTTATGTATTATGTATTATATTGAAGGTCATAACCTTAAGGTATATATTGAAGTTTAAATAAGAGTTGAATGGATGTAATTAAAAGATCTAAAGGTGTCATACTCCAATTAGTAACTACAGGAGAAAACTTGTTTAATGAGAAAAGATAATATGAAATTGAAACAGAACAGACAAAAGTATAAATATAATGATTTGAATTGAGATGAGATAATCAAATTAAAATCAAGAAAATCAAAAGAGGGGAAAACTATATAGAAAATGTAGAATAGTATAAGATATGGAATAGAACACAAAAAGGAGCATGAAATTGAGTTTTGTGTCTGTATAAAGAAGTTCAACCCGGGACCGTGTTATTTTCAAAAAGATGTTTTACTTGTATTTTGTATGTGTGAAAACCCAAATAAAACTTTATTTTTTTAAAAAAAAGAAATTGTGGGTGTTCCATCACAGGAGACTCTTTAAAAAGGGCTGGACAGTCATTTGTCTGTGAAATGGTTTGTTCATTTGCTCTTATCATTTGATTTCTTTTGCTGCATCCTTCCCAGCCCTGCAGCATCCTTTCTGAAGTGTCAAAACCAGAACTGTACATAGTATTTCTAGTGTTACTGCACCACTGGTTTGTACCACCGGTTTGTATAAAGGCACGGTGATGATTCTGTCAGTTTTATTTTCAGTTCCTTCCGCTTTCATGTATTTCAGCTGCTCATTACCATTTGTATGTGAGCTTTTCAAGTGTCATGCGAATGAGGAATGGAAAATCTGCACTAGTTAAGACCAAAAGTGTGGGATGTGATGGTTTGAAATGCTTCCCCGTGTTCAAACAAACTAAAGGGACCCTGTACACATATTATTAAAAAAGGGACCAGATAACATCTTCTGTTCTCTGCAGCAACTGCTTTATAGGCAAAGAGGTTTTCATGCCACTTTAATCACTTTTTTCAGTGCCATCATAACTTTGTAATTCAAGGACCACCTGTAGCAGTGCTGAAATAAAATCCAGTGCATAGCCCACCTATTAAGCGGATAGGGTATGACCTCCAGCTTTTCAGCAAAAGGTTTGCTTGCTCGTCTCTGGCTCTATCCATCCAACCTGCTTTCTCTCTTTTCTTCATCAGCTCCTACTTCATCAGCACAAGGGGAGACGCCTTCCAGAGAAATCCTTTCTTCCTTGCTTAACCAGCTAGAAAGAGAGAGAAAACTCTTCCAACAAGCCTCTCCCACTCAACAATGTGGGAGGTAACAGAAGTAACAGAATAACCTACTTGAAGGTCTTCTAGCCCAACCCACTGCTCAAGCAAGAGACCCTATACCAATTCAGACAAATGGCTGTCCAATATCTCTTCTGTCTATGGAATAGAAACAGCCACATCTCAACATCATAAGTTGATTTATGCAGGTCAAACTAGTAATATTGCTGATGTCCTAAAGGTGCTCTTTTTTTTTCAAAATGCAACTGGACTATCTTGGTTTATATTTTTTTCTTTGAAAATGTTTCACTTCACACCAAATAAGTTTCTTCAGAAGTCTTGGAGGAGAAACTAAACATTTTTAAAAATAACAAGAAAATCCAGTTGCCTTTTGGAGAGGAAAAAACAAAGCACTTTTCAGACAACCATGACCTGGATGATTGAGAACTTCCATAGACATATTGCTGGTGTCAACTTTTCTCAGCATCTTCCAAAAGTTTACATTATACCTTCTTTACAAGGTTATGCTAGGTAGCTATTTTCTGGGATGGCATGAGGATTCCTGCCCAAGTCCTGCCAAGCCCATGTTTAATCCCCATCCTTTCCATCCAGGAATTTAAATGTTTCCTCTCCGTCTATATAGGCGGTACCTATTTGATTTTTACCATAAACCCTCACTGATGGTGGAGGAAAGGGAAGGGAGGAAGCAAAAAAGGAAAAGAGCTCAAGTTAAAGGAAGGGCAAATATGAATGACCTGGTTCCCTTCCACTCCTTTCAGTTTTGCAAATGAAGCTTGGCAGAATGACTGAACAAATAAAAAATAATTAGTTAAATCCAGAATTTTGACAGATACCTGCAAACCAGATGAGTTCAAAATAGATTCTCCTTGTGTGCCAGCAAAAAGCAACCTCAACAAATTACAGCACAAAAAGCTGGGGGGAGGGATAGTGGACAGGATAGGACTTGTGATTTATCCTGGTTTAATGGATCGCTGGCATCAGGATAGAAATCTGAAATGTTCATTAGAGCTGAGCAAGCAGTTCACAACGAGAGAGTTTATTCATCAGTTAATTGCTGCTCTTCCTCCCGCCCTTCACAAACTGGCTTCCTTGGTTTTTCAACAAATGATATTTGGGACCAGTTTTTAGATTCCCTCCGTTTTAATAATGCCAGGGGAGACAAAAGGCAGACTTTCCAATTCCTTTTCCTTGCAAAAGTTCTTGTCTTCTTGTCTTGTCCAAGGGACTACAGCTAATTAAATTCTGGTTGAAGAGGAACTGTGGAGTGGAGGAACAGGTTTTGGAGAAGGGCACTAATGTAGACAAACTCTCAAGGGGAAGGTAAATGCAGGAGCAAATCAAGATTAAAAGGCTCCACCAAAATACGCACGGTTGGCAAAGTTTCTTATTTTATTTTATTTATTTATTTGATTTGTCAATCGCTTACAATTTTGTGGTATTTGAGGACAGTTTGAGGGACAGGTTGTGGTATTTGAGGACAGTTCGCAGACGGTCTCCGGAAGAATAAGTTCCTATGTAATTTGGTTCTTTTTTAGATTTAGGGATTTTTTGTAGAAGATAGCAACTCCACCTCCTCTATGGATTTCGCGATCTGATTGATTCTTGACCATTAGTGCTAAAAAACAATCTACTACAGATTCCTTTTCATTGAAGATACAGTATCACTGGTTTGAAAATGTGCCCCTTGTATATATATTGTGGGTGGACAATCCATGCCTACAGACCATTTGTAGCTTCTATCTCCCCTTCTGAACAAGTTCTGAAATTGCCCCTTCAGCCAATGACTGAAATCATGTCCGCAGCAACTCGTGTCTCATTTGACAGGAAAACTGCAAGAAAACCAAGGCACTATTTTCTCTCAATTCCCTCAAGCCAACTGAAAAAACCCAAATGTAAATTCTTGCAGTCATCACACACCTTTAACAGCATAACAGAGTTGGAAGAGACCTTGGAGAGCTTCTTGGGCAAACTTCTGCTCAAGCAGGAAACCCTATTCCATTTCAGACAAATGGCTGTCCAGTCTCTTCTTAAAAGCCTCCAGTGATTGTTAGGGATATACACCCTAGCAGAACCTGCACGGCAGTCAGGCAGGCAGGCAAATATGTGAGATAAACGTTATTGTAGCTTACACTCAGTAAAACAGATACAATGTGCTAGTTAAATAGTTTATTCCAGTAAGATTTATAGCATAGTCAAACAGTCCATATATCATACACTAGTTCAGTCCATCCGGGGATTATTCAGTTGCAAAGTCCAGTGTCGAAAAAGAGGTCATTAAACTTATAAATATCAGTCCAGTAATATATCTCTTCGCAGTTAGAGATATGAAGAAGTCAAACTTCTTTCCTTCAGCAACAGCAGAGAACACGCAGTTAACAATCCATCATCGTCTGCAAGCAATCCAGTAAGCCAGCAATCAATCAAGTTCTCTTGCTCCCTCTTATGGGGATTTACAGCCGCACCCAAAATTACATGCTTTGGAGTTAAAGTGACACACACTTAAATTCACTATCATAGTCTATATATATTATTTTACCCAAACTACGTTAGGTAACCTATGTTATTCCTAACAGTGATGAAGCACCCACAACGGTCTCACTGGTTTATTGTTTCCACTTTCAGAAAGTTTCTCCTTTAGTTCTAAGTTGGCTCTCTTCTTGATTAGTTTCCATCCATTGCTTCTTGTCTTGCTTTGGTGCTTTGCCTTGTGGCAGCCACTCAAATACTGGATGATATAATGTCACCCCTAGTCCTTCTTTTCATTACATTAGACATACCCAATCCCTGCAACTGTTCTTCATGTGGTTTTAGCCTCCAACCATCTTTTAAGATGAATAAGTATTTTTAAAACCCAAATAAACAAAACAGTGGAAATCCAGCCTCCACCCATTTGCATGATATTGACACCATATCCCCTGTCATTTTTCGCTGTCAACTTGATTTACATAATTGAGCCATAATGCTTTGCTTTCCATCTTCCCCGATCTGGCACTCCTCACCTAGGCCAGTGTCCCCATAAGGCAGGGAAAATATGTCCTTTGGACATACCAATTAGGGTTGATGGGATCTGGGGTCAAAAATATTTCAGAGGGACTGGATGGGAGAAGGCTGCCCTATCCAAATGAAGAAGGGTGGTTGGTTGCAATGGACAAGACCTCACAACATATCCTGTGGGTAATATGCAAAGGCCTGATCAGATTGTAAATACAGGTAGTCCTCAACTTATCACCACAGTTGAGCCCAAAATTTATGTTGCTAAGCAAGACAGCTATTAAGTGAATTTTGCCCCATTTTACGATCTTTTTTTCTACAGTTGTTAAGTGAATCACTGCAGTTAGTAACAGAGTTGTTAAATGAATCTGGCTTTCCCATTGACTTTGCTTTGTCAGAAAGTCAAAAAGGGGATCACATGACTTGGGGACACTGTTGTGGTTAGCTGGCAGCAGGTACAGACGGCTGAGGAGAGCGAGGACTCAGATGAGGGGCCAGGACCATTAGGGAGTGGACTGCTGCCTTCAGAGATTGTGGAGGCTGGCAGCAGTGATGAGGACGTTCCCGAGGAGCCTGTGCCAAGTGCATGTGCGCACAGGATTGCTCACAGAAAAGAGCAGTTACAGCAGCACAGGCGACTTGGGAGTAAGGCTGCAAGGCCCCTCCTTCAAGAAGATAAAAGCCAGCTGTGAAACTAACCTTCTTTGCAGAAGGCAAAGAAGTTTTGAACTCAGCCTCATGGACCTTACAGTTGGTACTTGAAGACTCTTGTAAACTATTTCTTACCTGTTGTTTTTTGGTCAGACTTGAAAAAACTTGGCAAGACTCTTTCTTGTTGGAGCTAATTAGTTGGAAGCAGCCTTTTATCTGTGAGGAAACAGGATTCTTAGCTGAAACGTAAAAAGATTATACTGCTGCCTTTGTCTTGTGTTTGCTCTCTTGGAACCAGGTTTGGGTCAGAACAGACACTGTAACTGTCATAAATATGAGTCAGTTGCCAAGTGCCTCAATTTTGATCATGTGTCCATGGGGGTTGTCAGTGTGGAAAAATGATCATATGTCACACATGGCGTATAACTTCGAGGGGTCATTGGATGAACTGTTGTAAGTCGGGTACCTATACTTCCTTTTGCAACACTCCAGGCATCCAAGGAAACCCATCTAGATATTCAAAGTGGCAAAATGTTTTGTGTTTTAAAGCTACTTGCAATCAGATTTAACGAATTGGTATCGTGAAGATTGACTAGAAAAGCTCCAATAAAGATCTTGATTAACCATCTATAATCCCACCCGAAAGACATTTCAGCAAATGTTGGATGTCTTGAAAAGGAAATGCAGGGGGTGGGGGTTGAGGAGGAATAGATAAGAGGAAAAACCTCCTTAAACTAAAATAGTAACTTTCTTCAGAGATGTCAGACTTCATATGGCATCATCAAATGGCAACTAAAAAGCTTCCTGCTGTTGTTTTGTGGCAATGCAGAATCAAATCAGCATGCATGTGGGTTTTGTTTGGAGATGTGGGAGGGAAATAAATAATAAAGAGATGAATAAGCTATCAGACCAAAGCTACGGGGGAGGTGGGAATCTGCACTGAAATGGATTAACGACAAAAGGGAGTAGTGATTTCCCACTATTGGCAAGGTTGCTATTCAAGCATTCCTCTCCCTTAATCTGAAATTTTATTTATTTTATTTTATTTGTTTGTTAATTTGATTTGTCAATCGCTTACAAGATAATAGGCATAAGTATAAACATGAGTAAGAATACAGGAAATGGGTACGAATAAATGGGGATAATAGGATAGGGACGGGAGGCACGATGGTGCACTTATGCACACCCCTTACAGACCCCTTAGGAATGGGCTGAGGTCAATAGTGGATAGTTTGAGGTTAAAGGAGTGGGGGTTAGAGGATGTAACAATAGAGTCAGGTAGTGCATTCCGGGCATTGACCACTCTGTTGCTGAAGTCGTACTTTCTGCAATCAAGTTTGGAGCGGTTTACATTGAGTTTGTATCTGTTGTGTGCTCTTGTATTGTTGCGCTTGAAGCTGAAGTAGTCATTGACTGGTAGGACATTGTAGCAGATAATTTTGTGTACTACACTTAAGTCCATAGTTCAAGTTTGTCCAAGCCCAAAATCTCAAGCTTGGTGATATAGGGTATTCTGTTGTGAGAGAGGAGTGTAGTACTCTTCTCGTGAAATACTTCTGGACTCGCTCAATTTTATTAATGTCCAATATACAGTACGGATTCCAGACAGATGATCTGTATTCGAGTATTGGTCTAGCAAAGGTTTTGTATGCCCTAGTTAGCAATTCAATATTTCCGGAGGAGAAACTTAATAATTAATAAGATTAGATTCCCCAAACTTTAAAACCCATCACTTAGTGTACGCTCAAAGGCACCCTGTAGGTGTGTTGGGATTGTAACGTCCACAATTGTCCAGTAGCCTTTGATCACACTGACTGGGAAAACAGATCGTCCTTGATTTACAACAGTTTGTTTAGTGATTGTTCAAAGCTGTTTGGAAAAAGTGACTTACAGTATGTCCATTTTTCACACTTTCAAATATTGCAGCATCCCCCTGGTCACAGGACCACCACTGGATGCTTGGAAACTGGTTTATGTTTCTGATGGTGGCAGTGTCTTGGGACCTTTTGCAACAGAGATTCATTTAACAACTGTGTTACTAACAACTGCAGTGTTTTGCTTAACAATTGCGGTGAGAAAAATATAAAATGGGGCAAAGCTCACTTAACAACGGTCTTGCTTAATAATGGAAATTTTGGGCTCAATTGAGGCCGTAATTCGAGGGCTGTTTGTCTTGAAAATTGCAGTTCCAACTGAGATAGGGAGACCACGCTTGGGAAGCTCATTTCAGGTATTTGATAAACCAAGAATCAACACAACAGCAGAAAAATGCAACTTGACCCTTCAAAGATGCTCATCACTATGGGAAGCCACCACCCCTCCTAAAAGAATGAAATATTAGAAAAGGCAGATTATTATACTGTATTTCCCGAAGGGAGAAATGGAGAAACATGTTTTTAGAGGCAGAAAGCAACCCCCACTTTCCTTAATAGCCCACAGCACTTACGAGATAAAGAGCTTATTGAAAGAAGACAAGTATCATAAGGAAATACCCTCACCCAAGAGCCAAAACAGGATGAAAGCCATTAAGCCATAATAGGAATTACCCAACACCCTTTCAGAACACAAACCCCTTCATTGCATCACCCTCACAGCAGTCCAAACTTCAACCAAACGTAACTCAGACAAACACTTAGGATTTGTACTTTGCCTATAGAGCCAGCTATGACCCCTACATAACCCCTATATGGCCCCATGGGAGTCTGACAATAGCCAATAGAATACATGCTTTTGCACAGGAACAGAAGCTCAAGTGCAAAGCTGAACAAAATGTATAAAAACCTTTCACTCTCAACTCCATTTTGGTCAGCTGCTCAGAATCACATGTGGTTCTGCTTCATCATTAAACCATCTTTCCAATCAGCCTCCATGTTTCCAATGTCTTTCTCCTGGCTTGGAACTGAACCAGATGGTTATTTCTTCCATCAACTTCTTATAGAAGGGGGAAAGCCTGAGAAGGAAAGTAGGATCAAATTTCTTTTACTTGACTGGCTTAACACCAAGTCCAGTCATACTTCTGAAGCATAGGAGCATGTCTCCTTCATCCAGATTATGCTAATAATAAAAAAAACTGCTTTAGACCAGGTGGGGATAATCAATATATAGCTTTTCCCACAAATGAATCAATTTGGATTATTCATGTAGACCCAGAGCTGCTAATAGTACCTAGTAGCTCCCGTATTGATAAAATGCTGTACAAAAAGGAAAGGAAAAGATAAAATAGACTCTGCTCTCTCAGCATAACCTCAGAAGTGGTTTTCCATGGCTTTCTTCTAGAATATTTTCAGTCTAGTGCAGAAGTCTCCAAAATTGGCAGCTTCGTGAACTTCAGTTCCCAGAATTCCCCAGCCAGCATGGTTAGCTGAGGAATTCAGAGAATTGAAGTCCACAACTCTTAAAGTTGCCAAGTTTGGAGAGCCCTGGTCTAATACAGGGGTCCCCAACCACCAATCCGTGGACTGGCATTGGTCCATGGCATGCCGGCAACCGGTCCATGCAAAAAAGCAAAGCCCCATCCACGGGAGAGAGGCAGCATGCAAAACGACACCTCCTCTGGTCCACAGAAAAACCTTCCTCCATGGAACCGGTCCCTGGTGCCCAAAAGGTTGGGGGCTGCTGGTCTAGTACATAGTCCTGGGAATTTCTGATATACCTACCCAACCATGTTTAGTTTTTTTAAAATTAGCCAGCATGGTGAAACTGGGAGGAGGAGGAGGAGGAGGAGGAGGAGGAGGAGGAGGAGGAGGAGGAGGTCGTCAGAACAGAGTTCTTTGTGATTCCCTACTAAAATGAACTAATCTCCATGGCACATATGGGCAAATCAAAACTTGAGAATGTGGAAATATTTTGTCTTTATTCTCATACTGCAACCCACATTTGTGTACGTAATGCCAACCCTGCATATATGTGAGCAGTTATTGTCTTTATAAAGCCCAGACCAAAAGATGGGATGCTATAAGGAAACTGTTAGGTAAGCACAAAAGAAATGTGTGGATTTATCGTTTCAAATAAGCATTGGTGATTCTCATGAATATTTGAATGCAGCATTTTTGTAATTCTTCCCTGCAATGCCTGACTCACATCAATGCTGAGATATAGGCTAACCCTGGGAGTTTATCCTGCAGAACTGCCCAGAATTAGAAACAAAATTAGTAACTCAGCTTCGTAATGAGAGAGATTTTGTGGTCCCCTGTTAAAGCCAGATGAAAGAAGTAGCTTTTCCTAGCCTGGAGCTTGACGATGGAGCTTGAGAAAGGAGTCCTATTTCTCAGCAGTGGTGGCTAATTTGGAGCTATCCTTTCTCATAAACTGCATCTCTCATGCAGCATTTCCAAGAAACTTCCTCATTAAGGCAAAACATTATGCTTCTCCCTGTCTCACTAAGTATTCCAACACTTTATAATGTGCTTCCTAATCATCTGAAAGAGTCCCTTCTTTTGCACGAGAGGCCTACCCATCCTATCACCCCCATCCTATCACCCCCAGCTACCACCCAGGACACGGAATTTTCTAGGTACCTCAAGGCCTCTGAAACAGGCTCACTGTGTCTTTAGATTTAGGAGATGTCTCCTTTTAAAAAGGCTCTCACCTCCCCCCACCCAATAAAAACAAAGGTTTAATTCTTACTGGTATTTTTGGTTTCGACTCTATTTTATATTTTTATTGGAAGCTACCAAGAAAGCTTTAGATGATGATGTAGATTATGGGTGTCAAACTCGCAGCCTCACATTGCCATCACATGAAGTTTCGGGATGTTTTTTCCCTTTGTGGAGCTGGGGTGGGCGTGGCCTGTGGGTGACGCATCCGGCCCATGAGTCGCCAGTTTGACACCCCTGATCTAAATGATAGAGAGATAGAGATAGAGAGGGGGGGACAGACGGACGGAAGGATAGGGACAGGGATAGGGATAGACAGAAAGACAGACACGGACAGACAGAGATAGACAGACAGACAAAGAGAGATAGACAGACAGACATGGATGTGGATGTAGACGTAAGATAGAGCAATATCATCTATGAGTGAATCATTTGTACAAGGATGGACCAATTGGAAGTCACCATTTTTAATCTGAGAAGCATTCAGAGACTTCCAAAAAGCCCTTCTTCAAATAAATCACAAGGTTGCTAAATTGTATATTTATTTATTTATTTACATTTCTAAACAGCCCATCTCCCACAAAGCTGCCTGCCCCTTCCAAGCATCCTCTATTATTAACCCTATTTCGGGACCAGAAGCCTTTAAATATATTGGTTAAGTTGGCAGATGTGAGCACTTTAAAAACATTTCTAAAAAAAAAGCTTTCTCTTTGGGGAAGAGTGGAGGGAATGAGGGGACGGGGACAAGGGGTATATGCCATTAATTTTGTGGGAGAGCGGTGCAATATATTAATCCAAAATGGGCAAAGATGCTTCGGATTCAGCATATCCGAAAACAAGTACAGTGAAGATACTTCTAATCCAAATATTTCTTCTACTAGTGGTTCTGCAAGAAATTTCTTCTACTAGTGGTTCTGCAAGAAAATTCTGCAAGAAAAGCCAGGGCACACCTGCCTTTTTGCAGTTGTGTTCCCTTCCGTTAGGGAACTAGGACCCACCAATTGCCCTTCTTCCTCCATGTTGTTGCCAGCAAACAAGCAACATGAGCAATACCTCTGGTGATCCAAGATTCAGCATGTTGGTTGGGATGACAGACTGCTTCTGATTAAGCAAGAACTGAGCACAGTGTGTGTGTGTGTGTCTGTGTGTATCATTAAGGGAACCTCTATGCTGAACCATCCTGCTCTCTTCCTTCATTTCAACCTTTCACTTTCTTCTATACTTGAACAGCTTGCAGCAAAGTGTCATGCATTCTAGAATACGCACAATATCAGACCTTATTCTCAAAAAGGAAGCTGGGAAGGAGAAATTCCCTGACAGCCTTTATTAGAACTTGTCTTGTGGTGAAAAGGCCGGCAAAGCATAATTATTTATTCCTCTTTTTAATATCCACATAAAACCTCTAAGGTCAGTAAGGGGTTTTGGTTTCATTAATATGCTGATGATGCCCAATTATGTTAGTTCTTGTCTTAAAATCATTCATTTAGCGGCCGTTTAAAGTCACAACAGCACCAAAAAAAAAGGTGTCTTATAACAAATGACCATCGTAGCATCCCCACAACCATGTGGTCAAAATTAGGCATTTGGCAGGACGTATATTGAATGATGGTTGCTGTATCCCAAGTCACTTGATTGCCATTTGAGACCTTCCCACAAGCCAATGGGGGAAAGCAAATTCACTTAACAACCATATGATTCAGTTAACAACTTACATAAACCATGACCTACTTATCTGTGAACTCATTTAGCATCATAAAACTCTAATAGATTACAGTCTGCGGAGGTGAATACAGTTCTCGCCATGATGCAAAAAAAATGCTGAGGCCCTAGAAAGAATGCAGAGAAGAGCAACAAAGATAGTAAGAAGTCTGGTTATGTTTAGCCTAATGAAGAGAAGGCTTAGCCTTAGGGAAAATATGACTGTAGTCTTCTAACACTTGAAAGGCTGTTCACAGGGAAGAGGGTGCCAATTTACTCTCCATAGCAGCTGAGGCCAGGATAAGAAGCTTATCAGAGGGAGACCCAACCTGGAAATAAGGAGGAATTTCCTGACAATGAGAACAATCAAACAATGGAACAACTTGCCTCCTAGTTGTGTGTATTCTACCACTGAAGATTTTTAAAAAATATTGGCAACCATTTGTTTTGAACGATATAAAGACTCCTGCCTTGGGGATTAAGTTGGACTAAAAAACCTCCAAGATCCTTTCCAGCCTTATGATTCTGTTTATTGGGCCAGGATTTATGACTGAAAACCCCAGTTGACTCTTCCTCACCATCTTCCTCCTATTTAATTATTGTATGTGCTCTCCACAAATTTGGATGTTAAGTTCATTGTCCTATCATTTCATGGAATATCCTGGATCCCTTTATAAAACTAATGGAATGGGTCCATTTCAGGTTTAGATCATGTCTAGATCACCACAAACCATTTATCGAAAACTGACAGACAACCCTTAAAAAGCCAATTTAGTTGAAAGAAAGACGGAATATTTTATATCTCCCATGGAACAGAAAATTTTGCATATCCTGTTGATTACTTTTCTGTCACCTGATGCAGGATGATTTTCTAAATAGACATGTTTGTTAGAGAATCAGTAATTGAATGTGTAACTGGTTAAAAAAAAACAGGAACCAAACAATAAGTATAAAAGGATACTTCTTTCCCAGTGAGATTGCTTAATAATGTGTATTCGGACCATTGCTTTTTAGCCTGTTCTCAAATGAACTGCATAATGAGATAAAAAAGGCACTGATGCTAACAGGGACACAGTGAAGAGCTTCAATAACATAAAGTGAAGAAATCCAAAATGATTTCCTCAAACATAAAGGGTTTAGAATAGAACAGGAAAGGACAGGACAGGACAGAATAGTTCTTTATTGGCCAAGTGCAATTGAACATACATGGAATTTGTCTCCAGTGCAAAAGCTCTCAGTGTACATACAAGCAACAAAGTGATCAATCATAAGATGTAATCTAAATCAACCAAAAAAATGACATAAGAGGGCTTCCATAAATTTCATGAAGCTGGCATACCAATTCAAACATTTCCCACAAACCCTGGGAAATTGTCACTTTTAAAAAAATTTCTCTACATTCAAATGAAAGATAAATATCTAAACAATGCATTACCAGTATTTCAAGGTCATCCATCAGATTGTGCAAAAGATTCTATATGGGAATCATTAGAAAAGGAATTAAAAATAAAGCATTAGTTCAGCTCAATAATACAACCTCACTAGGAAAGTATATAACTGGATAGTTGCACAGCTCGGGTTGTACAGCCAGAAAAGATACTTAAATGGATAACAAAGGATAATGAAAGGGATGGAAAATCCCAATAAAGCTTCAGATATTTTGATGCCTTCAACTCAAAGGAGGCATGATAAGGGCCTATAAAATTATACACGTTCTTGAGAAATTGTACACAGTAAAGTTTTCTTGCCTCTCTTCAAAGTTGACCGCTGAAGTTAAGCAGTGGGAAAATGTTTCATTTATATAGTGCATTATTAATCTATGGAGTTTAATTAACACAAGACATCAAACTTGGATGGTTTTAAAATGGTATTGAACAAGAGTGCCGAACATTTTGAAACATGAGGGGATGGGTGAAGATCACAAAGCAAGCAAGACTGTGTCACATATTAGGCTGGGACTAGGTTTTGGGGAGATCCTTGCTATTTTTTAACTGTCCTGTACCTGTTTTAGCACGTACAGTATATTTTTCATATGTTTTTACTTAGTAATGCTGGGGGGAAATCCTTTTATTTTCAACCATCACAGTCAGGAGGCTCATGGAGAGAAGCACTGAAAGGAGGCTGAAGAACCAAAAATCATCCACCTTAATGTAAAAAGGTAATATGGAAGCAATAGCTAACAAACCAGTATCTCATAATTAAAATACATCATTCCCATGGTTGGAAGCTTCATCCTCCTCAGTGGAGCTGGGAGATAATGAGATGTGCCGTTGAGATGTTCCTTAAATACAACTTAGGGTCTCCTGTAGGTAGAGCATGTAGACCAGACATGTTTTTCATTAGAAATCAACCTACCTTAAATTCTTTCAATGGGGATCTTTTCTGAAGACCGTCAAAGAAACAAACCGGTCTGGTACACTACAAATTAGCTGAGCATAATTAGGATTAAGAACCGCTAGAACAAACAACCTCTAGTTTTCTGCATGGTTATTGTGCAATTTTATACAGCATTTTTAACATCAAAATATTTTTTACTCGATCAGCATTCAGGCCGACCAATGGATAAGAAGCGCTATTACAATGTTCTTATTTGAACAGAGAATTTTCTTGGACAACAAACATCATCCTGTCATAATAATGATGCTGTGCTCAGAGGTTCCCAGTGCAACTTTTGCCTCAATTTTCTTCAGTTCTGCTTTGCCAGCTAGAGAATTAGATTAACTTTTAATTACTGGAGTATCAAATGGAAATTCTGCTTACTGTGCATGATTTTCACTGTGCATAGAAAGTTTATATATTATTTCTTGCATTTCATGTAGTCTTAGCCCCCAATTTATCATCTATGTCCATATAATGTACTGCTTATAATAAAGAGGGATTGAGTCCAACAAAGCTCCTTTCACAATGAAGCACATCAAATTTATTTATTTATATCCCATCTCTTCAAACAGCAACAAGACACCCTCCCATCTTGTTCTTGGAAAGATTTATTTCCTTGATATAGTTCTATTTCCCTTCCCAGTTAATCATCTCTCTACATGATTTACAATACAGCTGTGATGACCCGTAGTCTCTCAAAATACCCAAAACCCAAAACATATATTAAAGTCCGGTAAGGCCTTCAACTTAACTTCACTGTTTTATTAGGCACAGTTTAAAGTCACAAAAGTAAATAATGAGGCAAACAGAAAACCAAAACAAACCGCATTGATGAGAGTTCTGAAGCAAGCCAAGATAATTAATCATAAACTCCAGGAAAACAACCAAGAAAAGTCCATGGGAAGAACGCCAGCAAAGATAAATCTCTTTCAAGGTGAACACTAAATTGACTCCTGCAAATTCTAACTGTGCAGTTGCAAACTTATATACATAGCTCCCACCTGCAAGCCACGAGGAGGATCATGGTAATCTCCTCTTGAGTAGACCTCGCTTTCCCTGATCCTTTACCACCAGTCCTCAGATAGACAAGCATCTCATAGGTAGTCAGTCACACCTTCAAAATTTAAGCGCTTGGCAACAGGTATGCATTTAAAATGGTTGCCACATCCTAGGTCACGTGAAAGTCATTTGGGACCTTCTCAGAGGGCTTCCAACAAGCAAAGTCAATGGGAGAAACCAGATTTGCTAAGCAAACATGTGATTTGCTTAATGACCATGTCAAAAAGGTCATAAAATTGGTCACAATCCTATCACTTAACCACAGGCTTAGGGATAGACATTCCTGCCCCAGTTGTGGTCATAAGTCAAGTGGCTTGAATTCAGAACTGGGTGGGCAATTCTGCAACCTCTCAGATGGTCTGTACCTTACAAGGGTTGTTCATCCGACTTTTCCCAGGCTCCCGATTAGAAAATGTATTCTTCCTGATCTAAATTCACCCTTTTATTTGAGATATACAGTACTGTGTACCTCTTTTCTGCATTGGAGTTTGCTGGTTGGTGCATGAGAGGTTTGTGTCCCAAAAGCCTTCGTCTGCAAACTTTGTATATTTTTTAAAAAGTAATGCATTTGGCTCATTATCACAAGCAATTTGCTAAATCAGCACAAAAAGTCCCAGCTGCAAGTAGCAAGCTAAATAATAGAAAACAAAAGGCTTGTTATGACTTACCTCAAACCTAAATGCTCCAGATAGAGGGAAAAAATGTGGCTTAACTAGTGTGTGAGTGTGAGTGTGCGTGAGAGAGAGAGAAAGAGAGAGGGAGGGAGGGAGGGAGGGAAGGAGGGAGAGAGAGAGAAAAAGAGAGATCCTTATAACATTAGTCTGAATTCTTAGCAGTTGTTGTTCCATTAGCCAATAAGTACCTTTGACAAATTAACATGACACTTGAAGGCATCTTACTATCCTAGATAAATCAAAGAATAATAAGAGTATTGCAGCATTATTTATTTAGATGTATAGGCCATCAAATGAAGAGATACTAAATATTCTTTGAAGAAGTAAAGAATTGTAGGTGTTTTCAGGTATGTGTCCATATAATTTTCTTGGCAGCAATATCAAATTATAGGCCCCAAGAACTTTTTTTTTTAACTTCTCAGCCTAAGCTATTAACTTCCAAGGGGTTTCTCGCCGAAATACTAGTCAGGACCAAGTTGCTTAGCTTTTTGGAGATCAGATTGCACTACCACATATCACAGACTAGCAAATTTGTTAGTTTGTAGATCCCAGTTTATTTCAGGCAGTGCATGGAATATCTGGGAACCAGGGTAAACATGCAATTGTCTATGTGGAGGAAATTCCTCTTTAGAAGAGAAACTTCCCAAAATAACTTATAAAACAGTTTTATTGAGATGCTGCTGAGTTCCCTGTGGATTGTGTTTATGGGATTCATGTCTATTTCCTATTTCTTCTTCTTCTTCCCAGTGCCTTGTACCGTGAAGGAAAGACAAAATGAAATACATGGACAGTCTTTGTCCAGCACCCATAATACAAAGCAGAGAGGAGAAAAGGAAAAGCAAGGCAGTGGAAAGAAATCGGTATTAAAAGCTTCTCAGAGCAAGAACAGGAAACAACTTACTGAACCTGAATCTTCCATCCATTAATTTTATACATAAAAGATTAGTGACTCCAACTTTTGAACTTGGCTTCAATCAACATGCTTCACTGGCTTGTTGAAGATCTAACTGTTATTTTCATGCAACATACTAAACTTGGCTGGTTTTAATCTTGGCTAGATTTGCTTTATTTTGAATATGAGGCCTGAATTACAAATATGCAAACGACAACAAAACTGTAGCAAAGAAATTGGAAAACATAAACTCTTTGCTGTCATTTAGCAGTCAGCCAGCAGGGAATAGAGTAGAGTAGAGTAGAGTAGAGTAGAGTAGAGTAGAGTAGAGTAGAATAGAAAAGAATAGAGTAGAGTAGAGTAGAGTAGAGTAGAGTAGAGTAGAGTAGAATAGAATAGAATAGAATAGAATAGAATAGAATAGAATAGAGTAGAGTAGAGTAGAGTAGAGTAGAGTAGAGTAGAGTAGAATAGAATAGGAAAGAATAGAGTAGAGTAAAGTAGAGTAGAGTAGAATAGAGTAGAGTAGAGTAGAGTAGAGTAGAGTAGAGTAGAGTAGAATAGAATAGAATAGAATAGAATAGAATAGAATAGAATAGGAAAGAATAGAATAGAATAGAATAGAATAGAATAGAATAGAATAGAATAGAATAGAATAGAATAGAATAGAATAGAATAGAATAGGAAAGAATAGGAAAGAATAGTGTAGAATAGTGTAGAATAGAGTAGAGTAGAGTAGAGTAGAGTAGAGTAGAGTAGAATAGAATAGAATAGGAAAGAATAGAATAGAATAGAATAGAATAGAATAGAATAGAATAGAATAGAATAGGATAGGATAGGAAAGAATAGAGTAGGTAGAGTAGAGTAGAGTAGAATAGAGTAGAGTAGAGTAGAGTAGAGTAGAATAGAATAGAATAGAATAGAATAGAATAGAATAGAAAAGAACAGAATAGGAAAGAACAGAATAGAATAGAATAGAATAGAATAGAATAGAATAGAATAGAATAGAATAGAATAGAATAGAATAGAATAGAATAGAAATCTGAAAGAGATTTTGGACGTATTCTAGTTCAGCCTACTGCTCAAGGAGGAGAACTTATACTATTTCACACAGGTGACTGTCCAGTCTTTTCTTAAAAACCTCCAGTGATGAAGTACCTACAATATCTGAAGGCAAGTTGTCCTCACTGTTAGGAAGTTTCTCCTAATTCCAGGTTGCTTCTCTCTCTTTAATTAGTTTCCAACCATTGTTTCTTGTCCTGCCCTCTGGTGCTATGGAAAATAAATTGACCCCTTCCTCTGTGATGGCATGATTGAAGCTCCTTCTGCTTTATTTTCTTTTTTTTTTTATGTGCATTAATCATTTTAAATTTTAGGAAAGCAGATTGCAGCCAAAGGTTTGAAATAAAATCCTAATGCTAAAGCCTAATTAAACCATGCATGAATTGGGGAAATGATCAGCTCTCTTTCAACTAGATATTAAAGCTGGATAGACATAAATACAGGTAGTTCTCCACTTACAACAGTTCATTCAGTGACCATTCGAAATTACAGTGGCACTGAAAAAAGTGACTTATGAATGTTTTTCACACTTATGACTGACCGCTGCAGCATTCCTGTAGTCATAAATCATATATTTCCATTGTCGTTCCATTGTAATTTGGGTCACTAAATGTACTAAATGTTGTAAATCAAGGACTACCTGTATTATGAAGATAAGAAAGAAAATTGATTTTGCATTCATTAATGTAGAAACAAGCATGATAAACTGGCTGGCCTTGAATATTTCCTGTTTTGAGATATGAACCCTTGTCCAAAAATGAAAAGAGATTGGAACATAACATCATAAAACAATAAGAACCCAGGAGATAGGAAGACAAAACAGCAACAAACTACTGAATAACAATTTCATTCAAACCCTGAAGAACCCTGCTTGATTCTTTAAGCCAGGATCGAAAAGAAAACCACGTTATTCTTGAAACATGTATGGCAATGAGTATTCTGTTACCTAGATCTCCCCCACTAAAATGGTCATGTTCCTTGTTAACTTCACCTCAGAAAGTCAAAGCATCCAAGACAGAGTCATCACCGAACTGAATAATTCAGCAGCTTCAGAGGATCAGAGAAGCAATGTGAGATGATAGGACACAGAAAAGACAAATTTCTAGTGTCTAGCTGAAGTCTGTCAAAATTCCAACCAATCACTGAAACATTATCCAGTGTATAAGCTAATTTAATTCAATCAAATCAACATAAATTGAGGGAACTAATCACATTTTTTTTTCAATGGTGCATGACCATGTTTTACAAAAAGAACAGTTCCCATCCTCATTTTTTAATATAGTACTGGCTTCTTTTAAACGTCATGTTTTAAAGATATGATCACTGGAACTTTTTAGTGGATTAAAAACAATTCAACTGATTAATGAATAACCAAATGAACTTACTAGATTTTGAAAAAATAGTGTGAGAAGAAAAGGAAATGTTTTGTTACAAAACTGTCAAAACTGTCAAAACAGTGAAACTCTTCTTAATGAAACTGCTGGAAAATAAATATTTTATTCCTGGAATAAAAGATTAGAAGAAAAGCTGCATGTCACAGAAAGGGTAATATTGACATTATTTAAAGAGTGCTACAGGAATCTAGATGTCCTGAATCTTTTGAATGAAATAGGAAAAATGCTTCTCTGTGTGCATTGTTTTTTTTTTCTCTGAGACTATTATTTGTTTCTGGTGACTGCCTTCTGGAATTTCAATGTGCAAATTTGAATTTCACTTATGATCTCTCAAAATAACATTCAAGACAATCACCCATCTCCAATTAAAATAGAAAGTTGCTTCCCCAGCAGTCTCCTCCAGATATCTAGGATTACAAATCTTATCATTTTTGGTTCACATGGTCTATGGTTAACTTTAGTACAATCCAACCAGGTGTACCATGTTGATAAATGCTGGTTTAAAATTATGCTTTCCTTTTTTCTCCATAATTATTCATCCCTTGAGACTAAGAAACCCATATTTCCAAGTTCTTTCATGGTGCTTATAATTTAGAAAATAATCACCTGATGCTTCTTTGAAAAAAAATATGTAGAAAAAAGACTTTAATGGTGCTGAGAATTTTTTGATGCTGTCCATAGTTAGATATGTCACTGGAAGTACAGTAAGTTACATTCCTCCATCCAACTCCATATTCCACTCATCTGCTTGGAAAACGTCACCTAGAAAACTCTGTTTTGATGGCCTCAGAAGATATGAGAAGACAAAAACACCTATATTCCTGCTCAGATTAATTCCACCTGAGCATCTTTCTTCCCAAAATAATATTGTCAATAGTTTGGGTATCTTTGCTTCCTTTTCTTTGCCATTTTTACTTTGTCTATTAAATTATAGCTGCATTTGGAAGTGTACAAAGTAAATATATAGATAACCTTTTAGTGCACATGTTAAAATGTTTGTGGATTGATTCTTATGCTATCAACATAATTGCTACTTGTTGGATGTACAAAAGTCCCCCTTGAAAAATCTTTGGCTACTTTTATCTATGGAGATTCTCAATCATCCAGGTCAAGGTTGACCCAAAGGAGCTTTTCCAAAAGACAAGTGGACTTTCTTGGCTTTTTCACTGAAAATGTTTCACTTCTCATCCAAGAAGTTTCTTCAGTTCTGCACTGAAGAAGCTTCTTGGATGAGAAGCAAAACATTTTTCAAGGGAAAAAACAAGAAAATCCAGTTGCCTTTTGGAAAGGCATCTTAGGGACTTAGGATATATTACAATTGTATTCACTCTGCATATCACAGTAGAATTTGTATTTCTTTGCAAAGTTCCTAAGGAAACAGATCCATAACTAATTCAAACAGGAGTAGCAGAATATTACAATCAGCAGGAATAAGATATTTTCCCTGTATCAATATCTTAATTATTTATCAATGATCTGAAATCAGGCAGAAGCACTTAGGTGACCCAAGATGGCATCAAACAATAAGATCATGAGAACAAAGCAGGGCATGTTGACAAACAAATTCATCTAAAATATGAAAAAAGGAAACAAAATGACAAATGAGATTCTGTATAAATATAGAAGTAGGACATGCTGGAACAAAAAATCTCAAACCCAAAACAGAATCTAACTACGCAGGCAGACACAGTATCAGAGTATAAACTGGCAGTGACATAGGAAGAATGAGAAAAACAGATGACCTACGAAGTGGAAAATCTGGTGAGTCCCTGGTCCACCAACTGAGTTATTTACTTGCTTTAACAGTATGTAATTATAGAAATTCAAGGTAAAATATTCAACGATAAAAAATATTTAAAAATATCCGTCTATTTAAGCCAAGAACCTTGAAAACACTTTCAGTAAAAGATTAAGCTACCTATGACCATATGGATATTATATATTATCTATCACTATATTTTATCAGAGAAACTGTTAAAAAATAAAGTGGTAGGAGGGCCAATATAAAGGAAGACCTTTCTTCCGCAGATGAAAAACATGCTTCTCTCACTATCTCCAGCAGAACTTGATCCAGATTAAGGAAAGATACACTTTTAGGTATTTCAGATACAATTGTCTAGCACCGATGATGTTAGCTAGTTTGGGTAATGAAACATCTACAAGAAAACAACCGAGCTCTGGGAGCGCCAAAGACCCCTCGTTTCAATTCTAAGCTACAAATAGTCTCCTTTATTGGTCAGTTACAGTTGCAGTCTGAGCGTGCAACAGCTGCTTTTAGGTGATTCATACCCAAAGTGAAACATGAGGGCTTCGGATATTTTGGCATGTACTGCAAATTGGCTGGGGAATTCTGGGAGCTGAAGTCCACATATCTTCAAGCTGCCAATGTTGAGAAACACTGTTGGATACAGCATCAAAAAGAGCTATTTTGGTCTGGAATAGAACAAAATGTTGCTCCATGGGGAGGAGAGAAAAACCCAACCACATTGGGGGATGAAGGGAAAAAAGGGAAGGGAAGGAAGACGCAGAGAAGATGAGGGAAGAGGGATGATACTCCATACAGGGAAGTGTTGAGAGGAAGAGGGGAGAATGAAGGAGGAGGGAACCTACCAAAAAACTAATAAAAAACCACTAAGATCAATAAAGGAGAATATTTGTAGCTCAGGGTTGAAATGAGGAGTCTTTGGTGCTCCCTGAGCTTGATTTTCTTGCATATGTTTCATTACCCAAACTAGGTGGCATCTTCGGTGCTTCAATCCTCTTGATTTTTTTTTTCCTTCAAAACTAAGGACAGCTAAAATACTATTTGTTTTGTTTCTGCTCTACTGGGGCCAAACAGATGGTGCAGCAAAACTCTCAGGACATGCTGGTTTATTCCAGGTTTCAAACAAAACCTACTGTCTGTTTTATGCATATCCCTACTGAGAGCCATTCGGTTCGGAGACTGCCAAGATGGAAGGTCGAACTTTCTGCCTGAAATTGATGGGCTATTACCAAGCTGCCATCCTCCCGCTATTACCAAGCTGCCTTCTCCTTCTAGCAAAGGAGAAATGTTGACCATTTTTCCAGCAACTGGAAGCTTAAAAGCTCGGGCAGCTTTTTCATGAATTACACATTGGCAAATTCTGTGCCCATTCCTTCTCAAATTTGTCTGGAGTTTGGGATGAGCTGGTGATAAGTCTCTGTTCAGATGGAACATCTAAAAGAGGTGGGTCAGTTTAAAAGAGGTTTTTGGGAAGTGACTGCTAGATTTGTGCTCTTTCCTGCAGACTTCTTTTTTTTAGAAGTTACATCCTCTTGCACTCTGAGAATCTACTTTAAAGGCCCAAAGTTAGGAGGAGGGGGGAAAAATAGGAGGTTCTCAGGCTGCCTTAGATAATTGTTTCCTATAGATTTTTGCCTATTTGCCACAACAACAGTCCAGTCTTAAATGCCACCTTCACCATCTGAAAAAGACATAGACATTTCACTACTGTTGGAAGGAAAATTAGGTCCATTTAGAGTCAGGTTTGAAAGAATGCTTGTGTCAGCTTTGAAATTCAGCTGCCACAATTTTTTTTAGAGAGTTAGAGGAGTTGAAAAGTTCAAGGTTATTCTGTATATAGTATTAAGAATTTCCAATTGCAGTTAATTGGTTCTCATGATTTATGAAGTGTAGAAGTGGGAGGAGAGAAGGGAAGAGAGAAGGTGGATTCTGTGTAATGCAGGAAAAAACTTTCACTTGGGAAATTGCTTTTGACATGCCAGATCTGTTTCTAATAAATCAATTGGAGAGATAACGTCTCAGAGTGATTGATATCATGGATACTTTCTGGATTCCTTACAGCAGTGGCCCCCAACCTTTTTGTGCCACGGCCGGTACCGCATCACAAAATGATCTGCTGCCGGCATCAGCACGCATGACAAGGCATTTCCTCCCCCTCCCCTCCAGGTCTTCCCCAGCGACTTCCCCTCCCTGCACGGAAGCCTCAGCTGGTGCTTTCAGGCTCTTCCTCGTCCCCCTGCATGAGATCCTCTGAGCTGCGGGCTAAAGCGGCAGGGCTCCTCTGGGCTGATCGCGCAGGCACCTGACAGCTGGGGGGAGAAGAGACCCAGGGCATGACGTGGGTCCACTTTCCTCCCCACGGAGAACTTTTTTGCATGTGGCGCGGGTAGTTCGGCGAGAGGCGGCAGCTCTGTAACCCCAAAGGCAGCTCTCGCCCGGCATCAGCGCGCACGCATGCCCACACACAGAACACCCACTCAAACACCCACTCGCTATCCCCACAGCGAGAATAACAGGAATAATAGTCTTCTCACCCCCCCACTCCGCCCACCACTAGCCTTGCGGTTGCGACTTGTGTCCTCGCTCCTTGGCACAGCTTGCTTGAAGGGGCAATTTTTATTTCGGAAAGCACAGTACACACAAAGAATCAGATCAGCCATTCGGAGGTGGCCAGGAGTTCCCTGGGTAGTTTCTTTTAGAGGAAATGTCTTGTCTTTGTTCTTTGAAAGCAAGCAGAAACAACCCGCTTTCTAGGAATACTTACAAAGTGTAATTGACCGGTTCTCCTAAAGGGAATGCTGTAGTAGGCATCCCACTGAGCTGCCGTCTCCCACTTAATTAGCATTACAGATGCAGGTAGCAATCTTGTGGAGGAAAGGACCTGCTTTTTATTAATGGAAGAATCTCTGGCATTCTGAATGGAATGATTACCTGCATAGGCTGTTGAACCTTTTATCAACTTTAACCTTTGGTTCAAGCCTGTTACCTTTTGCTACAAATATCATTTCTAACTTTTTGCTCCAGAAACGGCTGCAAGTTTGAATGACAGGGAACAAAGGAAAGGTTTTAATGGCAAAAAAGGTTTGAGTTCCTTTCAACACTACCTTTTTTCATCCTTGCTTAATTTACTGAAAACAAACTTTACTGATCATACAGAGAATTATCAGGGGACTGGAGGCTAAAACATATAAACAACGGTTGCTGGAATTGGATATGTCTAGTCTGATGAAAAGAAGGCCTAGCGGTGACATGATATCAGGGTTCCAATATCTCAGGGGCTGCCACAAAGAAGAGGGAGTCAAGCTATTCTCCAAAGCACCTGAGGGCAGAACAAGAAGCAATGGGTGGAAACTAATCAAGGAGAGAAGCAACTTAGAACTAAGGAGACATTTCCTGACAGTTAAAACAATTAATCCGTGGAACAACTTGCCTCCAGAAGTTGTAAATGCTCCAACACTGGAGGTTTTTAAACGGACATTGGACAACCATTTTTCTGAAATGATATAGGGTTCCTGCCTAAGCAGGGGGTTGGGCTAGAAGACCTCCAAGGTCCCTTCCAAGTCTGTTATTCTGTTCTGTTCCTTTCTTTTCTTTCTACAGAGTTTAAATACTCATTGAAAAACAAAGACAAAAGAAGCCCAATCTTTTGCAATTTCCCCCTCCTCATTCCTCCCACCCCCCATCTGACCAAATGAAGTTCTGTTTTTGCCCTGGAAGTGACTTAAATCGGCATATGTTTAAGGTTAATGCCCAGGGCTATCACAGTGTGTGCCCGAGTAGAAAATCATGCTGAAACAATAAAAGCTGCATTGGGTCATTTCGCAACAACGTACAAAAAGAAATCTCTTTTCATTAGACGCATGCGGGTTTCTGTCTTTAAAAATACAACCCAAAAAAAGCAACCAGCAGCAGCTCATCTGATGTTTCCTGATCAGATAAAGGGCTGCTGTCCTCAATAGACTGGCCTGCTCCGATTGCCACTGGGCGCCAGCATTAATTGAAAGTTTCCAACGCAGAAATATTATATTTTAACAAAACCATTTGCTTGCCTTCTGGCTCATAGAAGAGTCCTCTAGAAAACAAGCACACACACAGACACAAGCAAGCCCCAGTCATTCACTTGCTGATGAAGGATCTAACACTAATCTAAATGCAGGATGGAAACCTGAATCCTATAAGGGTAAAACTTCCATGCAATTCCTTGATGAGGCTGGACCAGAATATATTTTTTCTCCAACATCTAGCACCCAGATAAGCAGGGATTAACCCCAGACAAACAATCAAGCAGAAACAAATACCCCAACCAAGGAAGCAGCAAGGGGAAACATACCCATCTCTGCAAAAAAACCACCAAATCAAAGAGCACCGAGCTCAACCTCGAGCTGCAGATCTGTTAAAGGAATAGATATTTTATCTGGACTGTTTAGCTCAGTACTGCTTACAATTGATGGCAAACCTAGGACCCATCTGTCAAAAGTGACATGCCACAATGCTTTGGAGGACACACCAATGTCCACCAACACCTGACAACAACTATTCTCAAAAGCACACCTGCCGTAATTTTTAGAGGCTGCAGAGGCCGTGTAAACATTAGGACTGCTCTAATACAGCCTCCAAAGTTCAGAAAAATCACAGGAGAAAGGGGACACTGGCCGTGCTTTTGTGAAGTTTTCAGAGACTGCAGAAGACCGTCCTCTGAAGCCGCTTCAAGAGTGAAGGCCTTTTGCCACCTGGAGCAGCCCTGCGTAGGCTTCAGGAGGCTGTCAAGTCATCTACCTGAGGAGCGCTGGACTGCAAGGTCAGTATTTTTATCCCCAACCTTCACCATCATAAAGACAGCTACTTCTCGTGTCAGGCTTCCCAGGGGAGACCCGGCAGTATGTCAGAGATCTAACACATGATAGCTTAACTGAACTCCTTGCCTAGATTTAGCAAAAGGCCCACAGACACAGCTTGGCTAGATTAAATCTTCGTGTCCTTTAATAACTCTTTTCTGCCACCAGCAAACAAGTGCAGTTTGCACAGTTGTAACCTCCACCCATCCATAATTGCCTCTGTCATTACATTCTGGACCAACTGAAGGTCGTAGATTGTTGTAGTTCTCTGGCAGCAGGTGCGGATGGCCGAGGTCTCGGAGAGTGAGGACTCAGATGAGGGGCCTGTGTGTGATGCAGGGATGGGGCCAGGACCATCAGGGAGTGGAATGCCGCCTTTGGAGATTGTGGAGGTTGGCAGCAGTGATGAAGAGGTCCCCGGGAAGCCTGTGCCCAGGGTGCGTGCACGCAGGGCTGCTCGAAGGAAAGAGCAGCTGCAGCAGCACGGGTGACTTAGGAGTAAGGCTGCAAGGTAATGGCCCCTCCCTTAAGAGATAAAAGCCAGCTGAGAAACCGAAGTTCTTTGCAGGAAGCAAAGAAGCTTTTGCACTCAAGCCTGGTGGACGTTTGGAATATCTTGGTTGGTGTTTGGAGACTCTTTGTGTTTGAAATATTTCTTAGTAACTTTATCTAGAGTTCTTGGCAGGCTTGCACAACCTTGGCAAAGCTTGTTCTTATCAGAGACAATTAGTCTGAAACAGACTTTTAGTGAAGGAACGGAATTCGTAAAGAATCATTAAAAGGTTTTGCTCTGTTACCTCTGTTTCATCTTTGTTTCCTTGGAACAAGGTTTGGGTCAGAACATAGATATTCTTTCAGGATAGCCCTATGTAGAGCATATAGAAATAATCTATTCAAAAGGTGACCAAGGCCTGAGTGACCACGCAGATGCCTCCTGACCTAGGAAGGAGCACAATTGGTGCACAACATGGAAGTTGTGCAAAAAAGGGTCATGGCTACCACCTATTCTTCAAAATGGAGCCATAGCCCAGTTAAGATGCCCCAAATGCATGCTAGTCCTGTTGTTTCTGTCCAGAATTAAGGATGGGAAAAAAACTCCAGTATTAGGAAGCCCTACTATTCTGTCCTTTGATTCACTTGCTGAATATAAAGACAGATAGAATAACTCTACAAACTCTTCCATACAATGTTTCTTTTATTGGATTATATTAGGTATCCTCAAGGTAACTCACAGTTATGTCGAGATGCATCTCATGTCCAATTCCTTGCATAGTTGAAATCATAGTAAAAGATGGTTATCTCCTAACCCATCTCGTAGCGATAGAAAGAAGCTGCCATGAGTTAGAGAGTTCAGGCAAAAGTGAGGGAAACTCCCCCAACCCATCGAGGGTCAAATTAGTGATCAATTGGGATTACAGATGTGGCCACGTGACCTGGACTACATTTCCCAGGATACCTTTAACTACATTTACCGTGATGCCTTCCCTTAAGGGGACAGCTCATAATTCCTAAGTAACTATCCAATTCCCATAGACTGGCTGGGACAGCACACTGTTCATCCATATTCAGACACACACACCCCATCAACAGCCTCCAGTCAATGACACTTGTGGCCAGACAGTGGTGGAGATATACAGCTGAGTATCAACAGCATACAGGTAGTCCCCAGCTTACAACAGTTCATTTAGTGACCGTTCAAAGTTACGACACTGAAAAAAGTGACTTATGACCATTTTTCAAACTTATGACTGGCGCAGCATGCCCATGAGCTTTATATTCAGTTGCTTGACAACTGACTCTCATTTATGATGGTTGCAGTCCCTTTTGTGACCTTCTGAAAGCAAAGTCAAAGGGGAAGCCAGATTCACTTAACAACCGTGTTACTAATTTAACAACAGCAGTGATTCACTTAACAAATATGGCAAGAAAAGTCGTAAAACGAGACAAAAGTCACTTAACAAATTTCTCACTTAGCAACATACATTTTGAGCTGAATTGTGGTCATAAGTTGAGGACTACCTGTATTGATCATATCTGCCAGCACCACTAGGTAGATGAGTCCAGGAAATTAACTCAACAGGAAAGCTAAAACGACTTTGTTGAGACCGACTGTAACAATGACTTGCAAGTCTGATTGTGCTAAACCCACTTTATTATATGCCAGCGAATCGGTGTGTGTGTGTGTGTGTTAGGAGTGTCTGCTTGAGCTGCCTCTGAATGTTACTCTGGACTTTAAAAATGCTTCAGCCCTTTTTGTGTAGGAAGTGGTTTTTGCATTATTTCCATCAAAATCTTCTTCCTTATTCCCTACAATGCTTCATTTCATACCATCAAATAATCCCATCCCAACTAATAGCCAATTTGGTCTAGTGGTTAAGATACTAGGCTAGAAACCGGGAGGTTGTGAGTTCACATCCTGCCTTTAGCCATAAAAGCCAGCTAGTGCAGGGGTCTCCAACCTTGGCCACTTTAAGACTTGTGGACTTTAACTCCCGAGGTCCACAAGTCTTAAAGTAGCCAAGGCTGGGGAGACCCCTGAGCTAGTGGACCTCAGGCCAGTCACTCTCTCTCAGCCCCAACCCACCTCCCAGTGTTGTTGTGGGAAAATAGGAGGAGGAAGGTGCGTTGGATATGTTTGCCCCATTGAGTTATAAATTGGGTGGCACAAATGCTTAAATCAAACAGGCCACCTGGAAATATTTGAAATATGCATAGGAAGGCTGCATTGCTGCAAACTTAAGAAGCCACATAAGATGAATACTTTGGCCACAATCCAAGAAAAGGCTTGGCAGAACTGGTGGGAAAGGAGGACCAAGGCTCTTATTGCCTCTGCATGCGATTTGTTCCATTTAACAGCCAGTGGCAAACGGTCAGAAATAAACTGCTCTCAGCGTCTGTGAATCAGTCTTCCTTCAAGCCATCAAACAGAGTGGCGGTTTGCTCCATGTGCTGCTCATGCTTGCATACTTTGTAGGGACAACTTCATTTTGTGTTTGAAACTCAGACGGGTTTTCAAACAAGGGGGCCAATGGACCTTGTCCTTTCTCCTTCTATGAATCACTTCGCCTGAACGTGGGAAACATGCTATTAAAAGTTTATTTCGGAAACTTAAAATGGTACACAGGTTATCCACCAAAGAAGGCAATAACCACACGGTTGCCCCTTCCTGCAAACCATTACTTGGAATCCCTCTACGATCCCTTTTTAATCATATGAAACATCTCCCTCTCTCCATGCCCTCCGTGCCTCGTAGTTTTTAAGCCTCTCTTGCGACACCTTCTCTGCTTAGTCGTCTTTGAAGCGCAGCGAACCCGAAGCCGGATTCCCACATGCACGGAGGCCGCGGGACGCTTATTACTGCAGCTTTTATCCCGCTGGCGATCCCACCCATCCCTTCACAGGCAGGCCAGGCAAGGCTCGATGCAGCAATCCTCAAGCGTGCGCGCGATTCCGTCTCTCTCTCTCTCTCTCTCGCACGTGCAACTGCAACCCCGCACCTTTCGCGGTGCAGATGCGCAGCCAGTGCGCTCCTTTCCCGCGGTCGCCCCTTTGGCTCCTTCCAACGCGCGCGCACACGCCACGCAAGCACCAAGAAGACCCTTTCTTCTCCGAGCCCACCATTTTCGTAGGAGGTGGGAGGAGAAACAGCCGCCCACCCACGGCAAATCACGAAGCAGCCCGAGGCGTGGACATTCCCCAGCCAAAGATGCGGAGCGTGGAAAGGGGACGCACTTTCTTCCTCTCTCCGTCCTCCGCTTCCCCCTCGACCCCCGGAATCCAGCGCACTTTCCCCCCCCCTCTCCCTCCCTCCCACCCCCTTGCCCTACCCGCTGCCCGGTTTTTATTTTTTTTAGTTATTTGATTCAAAGACCCATCTCTGGAGGAGCGACAGCAAAGTCGCGCAGGCCACGAGGGGGTTAAAAAAAAAAAAGGAAGCGAGGACGTTTCGCTGCTACCCAAAACGAGCGGCTCAGTTGTGCGCAGGTTTCCTGCGAGACCCCTGGATGAAGCGATAACCCTCCCGGCTAGAGGAAACGGAGAGGGCAGAGGGGAAGTGTGCCGCCTTCAGCCGGCCAGCCCTCCCGCAACCCAGCGCAGCGCAGCGCAGCGCAGCACCCACGCGCGGATGGCCCCCGGCGCAGTGCGCGCCGCTTTCTACCTTACTTTTCTGGCTGGAGTACCCGGGGTAGTAGCCATAGTAGCCGGTGATTCGAAGGATTCGGTCCTCGATGGTGGCTACCCCGTTGGGCGCCGCCTTGACATCCATGCAGAGGGGCTCGGACCGCCCGTCCGGGCTCGTCAGGGGGGTAGCGGCCGAGGCGGCGGAGGAGGAGGAAGAGGAGGAGGTGGAGCCGGCCGCGGAGCGTTGGGCAGACGCTGGACTCGGCTGGGTCGCTCGCCGCGCCTGCGGTTGCAGCGTGGGCCAGTCTGCTGTGCTCGGGACGGCCGTGGCAAGGCGGCTCCTCGGCGCACCTTCTCCACAGCTTGGTGCAAAGAGCAGCTTCTCTGCATGATCGCCGAGGCCGCCGCCGCCGCCGCCCCCCGTGTGGCTTCCCCAGAGCCAGCCTCCTCCTCCTCCTCCTCCTCCTCTCCTCCCCGCTCCCGCCTCCGCGAAGTTTTCCTGCGGTCCCTTCCCGCGAGCGGCCAAACTTAAGTCCTGAACGGGATTCGCGCTCCCTTCCGTCGAGGGAAGAGCTGGAGCCGACGGGGTGCCCAGCAGAGACTTCGGCATACAATCCCCCATCGCTCCCGGTCAGTTAGGGGTGATGGGAATTTGTTCTGTTCTCTACCAAATTTCTCTATTGATTTATTCTTTTATTTATTTGATTTGTCAATCGCTTACAAGATAATAGGTATAAGTATAAACATGAGTAAGGATACAGGAAATAGGTACGAATAAATGGGGACAGTAGAACAGGGACGGTAGGCACGATAGTGCACTTATGCAGGCCCCTGACAGACCTCTTAGGAATGGGATGAGGTCAATAGTGGCTAGTTTAAGGTTAAAGGAGTGGGGGTTTGAGGATGTAACAACAGTCAGGTAGTGCATTCCAGGCACTGACCACTCTGTTGGTGAAGTTACTTTCTGCAATCGAGTTTGGAGTGATTATTTATTTTATTTTTATTTATTTATTTGATTTGCCAATTGTTTACAAGATAATAAGTATAAGTGTATACATAGTTGTGAATACATGAAATGGGTACATATAAGAAAAATAAAAGAAGAATAAGAGAAACAATAGGACAGGGACGGTAGGCACGTTGGTGCGCTTATGCACGCCCCCTATGTCAATGACTGCTTCAGCTTCAACCACAACAATACACGAGCACACAATAAATACAAACTTAAGGTAAACCACACCAAACTCAATTGCAGGAAATATGACTAAAAAAGCCTATGTGGTTATATATTTGATGTTACAATCAGCCAATCTGGAATAGAGTTTGTAGACAGGACACCAAATATAGTACATGCAGGTGGACAGATGAGGAATTAGCAAAAAAAATAGCAACAGAAGTGGGTAACTTCATTTGTCCTTTGTAATGCCCATGAAACATCCCACATACTTGGTCAAAAAAATGGTGTGTTTTTTTTTCCAAACATTTGTCTCGCTATTTTGTTCTTATTCTTGTTGTTCAGAAACATACAGACTAGTCTGAAAGGAAATAAAATATATTCTTAGTTTTCCTTTTATGCCTGTTGTTTTTCTTTCAGACAATGGTACCCTTTATCACATCAACGGCTTCACACTTAGGAATATACAACTGCTGTAGCCTTTTCCTCTCCAACTGGCCTTTCCTACTTCATACATCCAACAAAAGCATCCGACTGTCTTCCGAAATACAACTGTCTCTAGTAGGTTATTAACTATTCAATACAATCTATGACTTCTCCTTGGAAAGGTATAAGCTCCACATCTGATTCAAGATTAATAGCCATCAGAAGGGAGAAAAGGAAGCAGAAGCTGGAAAAGAAGCGGAACATGTCTATGGGTCATCTTGTTTCCCGTTAGGAGGATATATAGTACTTTTGTATTAGCAATCATGATTATTTCCAAATTCACAGATATACAAAAACACTTAATACAATTAATAGATAAACATTAACATTTTCATTCCATTCTTCAGCCAAAAAAAAAAGGCTTCAGAGCAGTTAGAATCAACAATCGATTAAAAATATACACTCTTACAATCTAAAAGTCAAGGGATAAAAGCAAAAAAGGGCCAGGAAGGAAGCAAAAACATAAACACAAGTAAATGTTTGCATATTTCATATGAAATCAGGTTGATGGATTCTGTTCAGTTTAATCTAAATGGCCACCTCAGAGTTAGTAAGTGAACATACAGGAACCCTTTTCAAACAGTGGCCAGAGCATGATTGACTTTTGTCTCAATTTACGCCCTCACAAAGAGGATCATAATGATGATCCAAAATACAACTTCAAAAAGGCCAACTATGATCTCATAGCTGCCAACCTATCATCTCTTGATTGGCACATTCTGTTCTCTGGCTGTAATACTACAGAAGACCATTATAATGCATTCTTGCTTGAACTCAAAAAAGTCATTAAATTATATGTACCATTAATAACACTCCCCCCCAAAAAAACAAATTACCCAAAACAATAAGGAAACTTCAGAAAAAAATCGCTATCGCAAAAAACCCAAACTAGCTACGTAGCAAACTTTAAAAACTGATACAACACCTTATGCCAACAGATAAAAGCAGAATGTTCCAATTACCACTGCAAGCAAGAGCATACTTGTGTGCATACTTCTTTAAAAAGCTCTCTACTGCCATAGCAGAACCCCTAAACATAATATATGCGATATCATTCAGAACCAGCTCCTTACCAAACCTATGGTCCTTAGCAACGGTCATCCTTATCTTCAAAAAAGGTGACCCCAGCCTGGTGAAAACTACGGACCAATCTCACTGTGTTGCATCACATGCAAAGTCATAGAATCAATCCAATCCATTACCCTCCACCTAGAGTCAAACAACCTACTCTCCAAAACACAATTTGGTTTCAGGAAAAAATTGTCCTGCAATCTGCAACTCCTACACTGTAAAAACATAAGGACTACTCTACTCGGCCAGGGTAAGGCAATAGATGCAATTTACATAGACTTCTGCAAAGCCTTTGATTCAGTGGTACATGACAAACTACTGTTAAAACTAAACTCTTACGGCATTTTCGGATCCCTTCAAACAGGCAACAAATAGTAAAAATAGAAAGTGTCCTATCAAACCCTGCACCAGTTAACAGCGGTGTCCCTCAAGGCAGTGTTCTAGGACCCACATTCTTTATACTCCATAAATGATCTTTGCGATCGATCACTGTCATACCCCTGGTGGAGACTGACTCTGTGGGAGAGGAGGAACAGCTGACAGAGTGGAAGTGTGGCTCCAGAGGTTGTGGAGGAGGCTGGGGAAGGGCAGAGGCCGGCTGGGCAGTCAGAGGTGGACCGAGGCCCATCCCCTCTCCATCCTAGAGCATGCAGGGAGGAGAGAATAAGGGAGAGGTGTGGTCTACTGGGGAGGAGAGGGCCTTGATCCTCTTCATGGGCTGCAGCTGTGACAACTAGATAAGAGGATGGACATGTGTACGGGCGAGTGCTGGAAACAAAGCGTGGAAATATCTCTAGTTTATTGTTCCTCTTTGAGTTTGGCGTCCTTCCCAGTTTGTGTTCTGATATCTGTGGATGTCTTCAAGCCCTTATCTTGTCTGATTTGTGTTGTTTTTTACTCTTCATAATTTATAGGCATTGGTAGTTTAAACGGCATTTCCTCCTTCTTGTAACTGCTCCTGTGGGAGTTTTTTTGTCTCCAGTCAAGGATATTTGGAGCTTGGAAGCAAAGTGAAGGAATAAAAGGGGCTTTACCTGTTTTTTGTGACTGTGTTTATTTGGTATCCCACCCTGGGTCATCACAATCACCTTATAAGCAATTGCGTCCTCTTCGCTGATGATGTAAAACTATTCAACACCATCAACAATGCTACCGTCCTTCAAAGCGACCTTGATTATGTGACTGAATGGTCAAACAATTGGCAACTCCAAATCTCAATCAACAAATGCTCTGTCCTACAGATTGGTAAAAATAGATAAATCAGTACACCAAATACAAACTAGGCAGATATGACCTCGTTGACAACCCTCACTTTGTCAAGGACCTTGGAGTACTCATATCAAATGACCTAAGTGCCAGAGCTCACTGTAACAGCATTGCCAAAAATTGCATTAAGAGTTATAAATCTAATCTTACAAAGCTTCTCCTCTGGTAATACTGAATTGCTAACTAGAGCATACAAAACCTTTGCTAGACCAATACTTGAATACAGCTCATCTGTCTGGAATCCACATATATCAGACATTAATACAATTAAGCAAGTCCAGGAGTATTTCATGAGAAGATACTACACTCCTCTGCTCGCAACAGAATACCTATATCACCAGGCTTGAGACGTTGGGCTTGGACAACCTAGAACTACACTGCCTACGGTTGGACTTAAGCGTAGTACAGAAAATTATCTGCTACAATGTCCTACCAGTCAATGATAACTTCAGTTTCAACCGCAACAATACAAGAGCACACAACAGATACAAACTCAATGTAAACCACTCCAAACTTGATTGCAGAAAGTACAACTTCAGCAACAGAGTGGTCAATGCCTGGAATGCACTACCTGACTCTGTGGTTGCATCCTCAAATCCCCACTCCTTTACCCTTAAACTATCCACTATTGATCTCACCCCATTCCTAAGAGGTTTGTAAGGGGCGTGCATAAGCGTACAATCGTGCCTACCATCCCTGTCCTATTGTCCCCATTTATTTGTACCTATTTCTGGTATTTGTACTAATGTTTATTCTTATACCTATTATCTTGTAAGTGATTGACAAATCAAATAAATAAAATAAATAAATAAAAATAAAATAAACTCTTGGACACACAATATAGAGACCCCCAAAACACTCAAGTCGGTTAGAGTCTGAACCCAACCACACAAAAAGTCCTTTTGGTCACAGCATCTGAATGTTGTTGTTGTTTTTTCCTAAGTAGTCTCACTTCTTTCTTTAGATTTTAGAACAATCTCTTTATATGCTTTAATAAATTAAGCCTTAAAATTAATTTCAAGTTCTGAAATCTTACTAAAAGCTCTGTTAATAGTGTTTAGTGTGTAACACACTAAAGTGAAATGAAAATGTGTTAATGTTGTAATTAATGTAACAGCAGTGAAAGGTGCTATATAACATCTTTCCTACCTCTTCTTTAATCTCCAGGCTATAGACAGCACTGTTTAAAGATCTCGCTAAAAAGATTACAGAATATTTCTACAAGCCTTTGATTCTGTTTGGGGTTTTAAGAATCCAAAAATAAGTTGGGACTAAATGATAATACTCAGGGTTCTAAGAAGTCTTTTGATCATAGCTGTATGTCCTTTTCTTGTTCTGCATATTAATTAAAACTGCCCTTCATAAAATAGGAAATTGAAGTTCCTCTCTTAAAATCACAAAGTTCAAAGGCCATCCAGCAAAGCTGGAAAGCTGTTCCAAAGCTGTTTGGAAAGACTTTTAAAAAAAACACACACAAAAAAATGCTTCTTTGCATGGTGCATAATTAACCCATGGAATTAATTGCCACATGATGTGACGATGACCCATTTATTTGGATAGCTTTGAAAGAAAAATGGAGAGCCTCAGGAATGGTTCAATGGTTATTAGTCTCGAGGAATCCATATTGAGTATTTAGGGTTGGAGAGAGCGTGTCTTCAGATGGCACTCACAGGGAACAATGGTAATAGAAGGATATATTTTCATATCTTCCTTGTGAGTTAGCAGAAGCATTTGGTTGGCCGTTGTGCGGAAAGAAAATAACTGGATTAAGATGACTCTTGGGCAGATCCAGTAGAGCTGTTTTCATGTTTATCTGCCAGCAGGAGGAAAGTCACCTCAAGCCTTCACTCCTTTATTGGCTAAACCCAGTAGTGGGATTCAGCCAGTTCACACCAGTTTGCGCAAACCAGTTGTTAAATTACCCATCCCGCTATCGAAGTGGATCCGGGGCACTGCACTGCAATGGAAAATCAGGCAATGGAGGGGCCAGCGTGAGGGAAGAAGAAGGCCACTTTCCCTTTTTCTTCTCCCTGCTTCTCCTTCTCTCGTGCTGGCCGCTCTGTTGCCCATTTCTCCATTGCAGTGCAGCACCCAGGATCCACTTTGATAGCTGGGGCTGGGGTTGGGAGTGAAATTGAACAACTGGTTCGCCCAGGGTCAGGTTGGGCCACATCTCCCATGACAGCCAACCTGACCCTGGGTGAACCAGTTGTTAAATTATTTAAATCCCACCACTGGCTAAACCTTTAACAGCAATTAAAATGTGCTTTGTTGACTAATCATTAGGGCTGACAAAAGGAAGAATCTGTGGGGATTTAACTTCCTTAAATATAAATTATTAGACATTGTATGTCCCCTAAAATGAAAAACTGAATAGGGAACAAGGGAAGACATGAAGTTCAACATGCTTTACTTGAAAAAGCTACTAAGGTCCTAGTCTAGCATCTCCTTTTTAAAAAGATGGATCCCGTAGCAGATAATAGGAAAGGGTGTTTGCCTACGAATCTGGAGTCCTATTGATAACCATGGTAATAATACTAGTCTAGATCAGGGGAAGACAATATTTGCAGCTGACTTTGTTTCCCAGCCTTCAGTGACACCAATAGGCATGGCAGTATCACAATGGTAGCTCTGGAGGGTTCTTTGTTTAACAATAAATATGCTAAGGCTGAGCTAGATGTATTTATTTTATACCCTGCCTTTATTATCTTTATAAGTAACTCTAGGCGGCAAACACACATGATGTTCCTTCCTCTTCCTGTTTTTCCCACAACCACAACCCTGTGAAATGGATTGAGCCAAGAGAGAGGGAGAGAGCAACTGGCTCAAAGTCACCCAGCCAGTTTTCATGCCTAAGGCAAGACTAGAACTCACAGTTGTCTAACCCAGTGCCTTAAACACTATTTCAAATTGGCTTTCTGATGCTGGTGAATATCAGATATTCAGATGTTGGTGGTTTGCTTTGCAACTATATTTGTAAAGTTTCTGCTTCTTCTTTTAATTCTGTGAATAAAAGGGTGGGGCAAGGAATTTAGCAAATATCACAGGATGTTCCCTACACACTTTGGAGCTGATGAGAACCAGGTTATTTATCCCTGCACTCATCTTTTAGAGTTCTTTGTGAGTGCTCGATGCCTGTGAATAAAAACGATCAAATAGAAAAGTATCCTTCAGTCTGAGACCCACATCCCCCACATGTGTTTTGTTATGTGCTTTAGTGCTGCATAAAAAGATTCCTAATTCAATGGCACAGTGAGCATCTTGAAACATAAATTAGTAACCTCTTAAGTGAGTAAATTGTGAGGTAGGACGACATGAATAATCTATTAGAAGACAGAAAGACGAGCTAATAGTTACCAAGTCTGAAGTGAGACTGATGCTTTTTGTCTTCTTCATCAATGAGCTAGAATTTTTATGTGTGCCTTGGAATAGCCAAGTTGCTGATGACACCCAATTGTACAGTGGTGTTTTTTTTTTTAAGGTTATAAAATATCTCAACTGGTCCAGTGCTGATGAACTTAATGAAATAAAATGACAGATGCTGTTCGGTGGAAATAAATGTACAATGATGCCTATCGAGGCAAAAACCATTGTTGTAACTTTCTAAATGTAAGCAATAGTTTCTAAATAGGTTTGAATTGCCTATTTCATTAAAGGGCTGAACATACAATACTTTTTCCTATTTCCAGGAGCAGCTGGATTGCTATTCTGTGTACCTTCTTTTTCCTCTTTTGTGCATGTCCTGCTTTTAAAATAGTACCTATAAGAAACATGGGGGGAGGGTGTCTCCAAAGATACCTGTAAGTATATTTTAAATCTGAATATGGCAACATTACTGGATTGATGGAGCAATTGAGCATAATTTCCTGTGTTTTTTTAGCACCTACAGTTTTGGGAGACACTGTTATATTGCTATCTTAACATGGAACATGTCCCCTTCCCCCATTCTCCAATGGGCAAATTTCCCTTCTGAATACTAAGTTAGTGTATCACAGGGCCAGAGAGGTTTATGACTCCATACCATGTATCACACAATCTATTGTAGGCTACTGAGGGTATTGCTCGGTAGCCCACAATTATTCGGCTTCCATGAACTCAAACGTATTTCCCTTTCCATGGGTGTGTTAACCCTGCCCTAAATACCTCTTTAAAGTTGCAAATATGAAGTTTCTCTTCCCCAGCAGCAAAGAATCTCCTCTAGGTTTCTACTGCACAGGGACTTCTCAGCAAAGAGAAGTACTGTCACAAAAAAATCTGCTTTCCTTCATTTCAGATACAGAACTGGTTGAAAAATTCTACGTATTTGCAGATGACTTGAATAAGGGATTAGAAAAATACTATTATCAAGCTCTGATAGAAGAGAATACATGCAGCTCAGGATTGAGTTGTGGAGTCCTTGATGTTCTCTGGGCTTGGTTGTTTGCTTGCAGACGTTTTATTATTCTACTAGGTAACCTCATCAGTGCTGGGAACTGTTGGGTTTGTTCCAGTGGTGGGATTCAAATAATTTAACAACCTGTTTGCCCAGGGTCAGGTTGGCCGTGGTGGGAGGCATGGCCTATCCCCATCCTCCAGCTCCACCGCCCATGTGGGACGAGCCTCCCCATGACCCTGGAAGAACCAGTTGTTAAATTACCCCCAGCCTTTCAAAGTGGATCCCGGATGCTGCGCTGCAATGGAGAAATGGGCAACGGAGCGGCTGGCACAAGGGAAGGAGGTAGAGCAGGGAGAAGAAAGAGGGAAAGTGGCCTTTTCCTCCCCTCATGCCAGCCGCCCATTTCTCCATTGCAGGGCAGCGCGGCACCCAGGATCCACTTTGATAGCAGGGGATGGGTGGTTTAACAACTGATTCACCCCAACCAGTGCAAACCTGCTGAATCCCACCACTGGTTTGTTCCCTGTTTATATACAGTAGCTTACCCTGACAGTGTTGGTGAAGGGTGGGTGATTTTCTCCTTGGTTGTTCCTTGATAAGAGTATTGTTTTCTGCTAAATTGTTTGCCTGGTGTTCATCCCTACTTATCTGGGGTTGGTTGCTGAAGAGGGTAAGGATGACTTTGGAATGTTTTTGATAAATCCACCTGGGTGACCTTAATTATTTATCCTTTCCTCCTAGCTTAGAGTACTAGCTATCCTATCTCTGAGATATGGCCAGTGAACTTACACAATCTGGCTTATCGATGCTTCTTCTCCCTGTTGCTACTCAAGGTCAATTCAGCTTGCTGTGAATATTTTATTATATGGGCACTTTAAGGGAGGGGGGCATTTCATAAGTTTGGTAGTGGGGAGAGTATACCTGTTACCATCACATTACACTAGACTGTGTAGTTAATTGACTTCAGTCTGGGATCTGTAGTGATATCTAGTTTATCCTCTTTAAATGTGGATGGAGTGAACCCAACAGGTAACAGAATTTGGCAAGCCTGTAAATTGCACACAAACCCAGGGCACGATGGAAGTTACTTTATTAGCTTTCTGAGAAATGAGATAGCTCTTAATAAACTTTTATCTCCTGTTTTCTTCATAAAGAATAATTGCACATACCAGCTTGGTTTCTACAAGGGTCATTAATTGACCCTTGCTGGCAACTATCCCAGCAAAGGTCTGCTACAAAGATCTCTTATTGCTCAAATCTTTGTTGCATCATCTGCAGCATTTTATTTCCTGTTAGGCCTCCATGAGAGAGGCTCTGATTTGGTAAAATAGACTGTGGGTTTTGTTCTCCATATGTTTTCATGGGGAAAGAAATCTGCTGTAGCATGGCTAGATATTTGATCAGCTGTCATATGGTGGAAATTTTGAGGAATGCAAAATTAAAAATTCTCAATTTCCTATTCAAGTAATGTTTGTGGAGTCCTGATCATTGCATGGACGCATCCACAGAGTTTTCATACCTAAAATTTGTTTGGCATTGCCTTCGTTCTTCCTGTACTTTCTGAGACCAACCTACAGCCTCAGAATTCTTTAGTGGTCCCCCTTGCATGTTCTAATCTAGACTGACATTGCTTTGCTTTCAAGCCAAGGCATGGTCTGCTAAGCATTCAGGTGCCCATGTGTGGAATATTGGGTATACTTCTGATTAATGCAAATGATCGATGAAAAAAACTATATTCTAGAACTGGGAAAAGAAGAGATATAATCCAATCACATGATCGTTTGAGTGCGGCTAAAAAAATTCTCCTGGGAGGAAAGATTGCACAGTTTGAAGTTTTTTACCCTGGGATGGAAAAAAAGGAAGACGGCAATAGAATGAAGCTGGCACAGCAAGGATTAGCAGTTCCCAATTAGTGAGAGCCATTTTCAGCAATACCCAGCTGCCTTCTATTACTTTGAAGATAATAGCCAAATAACCAATATCTTGGAAAGGCAAGAAGAGGAAGCCTAGAATGTAAGCCTTGAAGTTCAGCAGGGGAGGGGGAGTAGAGGTGCACTTGTCTGTGTGTAGGACTATAGCAAAATTATAATTTACAATAGGTGCAACTTGTCTACAATAAAACATGTCAACTAGCCAAGTCACATCCAGAGCCAATTATATAATAAAGAGACTGAGAATCTGGAGAGTTAAGATTTACAGGCTGAAGCAAGACAGATATAATAGATACTTATTTACAGTGGTGTTCAGGAATACATAATAAAATGCAACAGCATGCCCAAGAAGAGCATCAGTGAAGGACTCAGATGGCTATTGTGGGAGTGCTATGAACCATTTTGTAGTAAAAAGCCATCCTGTTTGAAAATAATAGAATGTACTACGTAATATAGGAACAGTATAAACCATATAATATACAACTAAGGAACTTTAAGGTGGCCATACAAATTGGAGGAGGAAGAGGAGAAGCAGGAGGAGGAGGAGGAGGAGGAGGAGGAGGAGGAGGAGGAGGAGGAGGAGGAGGAGAAGAAGAAGAAGAAGAAGAAGAAGAAGAAGAAGAAGAAGAAGAAGAAGAAGAAGAAGAAGAAGAAGAAGAAGAAGAAGAAGAAGAAGAAGAAGAAGAAGAAGAAGAAGAAGAAGAAGAAGAAGAAGAAGAATTTTAAAATACTGTATTTTTTGCACTATAAGACGCTCCAGACTTAGGGAGGAAAACAAGAAAAAAAATCTGCCTAAAAATCTGCCTGTGCTAAATCAGGCTGTGCTGAAGCTGACCAGGCTATCTGCTGTTTGCTGCAAGGAGGCAAATTGCTGGGAAGCAGAGGCCAAAGGATGGGGACCGGTGAGTGGGTGAGGCTTTGGCGACATTCGCTCTATAAGATGCTCAGACATTTCTACCCACTGTTTTGTGTCTTATAGTGTGAAAAATATGGTAACTTTTCAAGGTGACTCATCACCTTTACTCTTTATGTTTTCAATAGTCCCATTAATAACAATTTTGAACAAAACAAACTGTGGATATGAATTGGATTTAAAAAGTAAAACTTTTGCATTTCCTCTAAATGGATTATTTTAAATTATTAGGAAAACAAACAGGTTGAATTGGATTCCCTGCTAAAGAGCAGAGAAGAATTCAGCAAATACGTTGCAATGCAATTTGGCATTAATATGTGTGCAGCCATAGCCATAAAGGCAGGCAAAACTGTTGAACATGATGGAATCCAGCTTAACTATGAAGATTTGATAAAGGCAATTGTGCCAGAAGACGGCTAAAAATATTTGGGAGTTTTGGAAGTTTCTGATTTACCATAGAACCAATTCAAAGAAAATACTTCTACCAAATACATCAAATAAGTTTGAAACCTTTTGAAATCATAAACAAAATAGTGGGAACATCATCAAAGCAATCTCAGTACCCATTATATAATATGCAATGGGAATAGTTGACTGGGCCAAGATGGAACTTGATAATTTGAATCAGAAAAAAAGAAAACAAAACTAGTGACAATGCACCATGCTTTATACCACCCAAAAAGTGGTATTGATTGGCTGTACTTACCAAGAGCCAGAGAGAGCAGAGGGCTCCTACAGGTGAAATAAACTATGGAGGAAGGGAAACATGGCTTGAAAGACTACATCAAGAAAAGCCAATAAAGCCTTGCTGAAGGAAGGAAGCCCACCAAAGATAGTTCTTGAAAAAAAACAAATGTGAAGGCTGAGTATAGAAAAGAAACAATTGAAAACCAGTTTGTAAATTGAAAAACAACTCAATCAGCACAATAAGTTACTTGAAGAATATAGAAGAGAAAGACAGTAATAACACCACTCAGAGTTGCTTAAGATCAGAAATGTTAAGGAAAGAAACTGAAGGCTTTGTTTTAGCAGCTCAAGAACGAGCTATACCACTCTATAAAGCCTTAGTAAGACCACACCAAGAGTACTGCATCCAGTTTTGGTCACCACACTATAAAAAAGATGTTGAGACTCTAGAAAAAGTACAAAGAAGAGCAACCAGGATGATTAGGGGACTGGAGACTAAAACATATGAAGAACGGTTACAGGAACTGGCATGGCTAGTCTAGTGAAGAGAAGGACCAGGGGAGACATGATAGCAATGTTCCAATATTTGAGGGGCTGCCACAGAGAGGAAAGGGTTGAACTATTTTCTAAAGTGCCTGTAGGCCAGACAAGGAATAATGATGGGAACTGAACAAGGAGAGATTTAACCTGGAAATAAGGAGAAACTTTCTGACAGTGAAAACAATCATCCAATGGAACAGCTTAACTTCAGAAGTTGTGGGAGCATCATCACTTGAGTCTTTCAAGAAGAGATTGGACTGCCACCTGTCAGAAATGGTATAGGGTCTCTTGCTTGGGCAGGGGGTTAGACTAGATGACCTACAAGGTCCCTTCCAACTCTGATTATGTGTTATATGTTAAGCTTTGCCAATTGCATGAAAATGAAAAATCAGCATGTGACAAAGAACAACAAATGTTGCCTTTGTAGAGAAAAGAAAGAAACAGTTGACAATTTGATCTGTGGCTATAGCAACATTTCACAGACTGACACTCATGCAGCCCTTCCAAAAGCAAGTCACAACAAGTCACACCATCTACACCTACAGCTGCACCATTTTGCAACACTGTCAAAGCATTTATTGCTTTTTTCCCCAATCATTTTTCTTCTTCTCTCACAACAGAGTAACTTGTTCCCATGAATCACATACATTGCAATTGTATTTATTTATAACTTCTATAGCCGCCCACTTGTATAATATTCCAGGAGGCTTGCAAGGATTAAAATTGTGAAATAAACAGTTTAAAACAACAATAAAGATAGCCATACTGGAAATAATAGCATATCACTCAGACTTCGTAATAGGCTTCCGTTACAAATTACAGACTTGGATAAACTGTGCAACCTTTTGCAGTTTTCCCAATTCTCATCCTTAGTACTTCCCTTTTTACTATTCGATGGTATATAACACTCAATTATAACACTCAATTATCAATTATCAACCTATGGATACCTACTTCCATACATACCACTACAATCTACATCAGTTTTTTCTCAACCTTTGTAACCTGAAGATGTGTGGATTTCAGCCAACCTGCTGGAGAATTCTGGGAGTTGAAGTCCACACAGCTTCAAGCTGTCAGGTTGAGAAATACTAATCCAGGTGACATAAATGCATAGTTTTTGAAATAGGCTTCAGCCTTTCTTTCTTTCTTTTTTTCTTTCATTCATTCTTTCATTCATTCATTCATTCATAAAGAAGTCTGCACTGTCACTTCCATGTATCTGTTCTTTGACTTCACCCCACAAAACCAAGCCACCTTCTTCAAATTTGTTACAATTTTCTCCTTTCTTTTTGCTGACAGCCATATTTCTTTGTTCACAGACACAATCTGATTTATTAATTCATGCCTTGCACTGTTATAAGGCCTTAATAAAGTATTAAATGTACTTTATTAGAAAATATTGTAATATGTTACATTCATTTAGTTAATATATTGCTTTACTAAATGAAATTAATGATGGCAAGTGGCAGTTGTGGCTAGGAGAGTTTTTGCACAACTTCATATTGTACACCAGTTAATTAATTTAATCCCTTTAAAATTAATGGACATGTTAGTCATTATGGCTAATTCTCTCAATCATGTTTCTTGTAAGAAATAACACCCTGCAAATGGTACTTCATAAAAAACATGTTAGGTTAAATTAAATTTGGTTTTTTGCATTTATCTTTATGTTTTGTTGTGAGAGAAAAGGGATGGGAAAAGATGATATTCTTATTTACTTCAAAATAACCATTACACTTAATCCTTAATAAGAGGCAGTTCCTTGAAATATTGAACAAATTTAGCTTTTTCCACATTACAGGTAATAAACATCCATTCAAAGTATATACTTGCATGATGAAAGAATCTGTTCCTGGTGCCAATGGGAATTATTCCATTCATGCCATAATTTGAAAACTTTACATGTTCCTAAATTTTACTCAGCTACACTCAGAAATGCTATATTCTTTCTGCTATTCAGGTCGTTGACTGTGTAACCCTGCCAGCTTTCTTGGGAAAAAGGAAAATGCATTGGAGAACTGAATCATTTCTGTTTGTCTGGCTTGTTCCGGAAGAGTGTGGGTGCTCCAGGTCCCATCAGTTAAATGTTGAGAAACCAAGAAAGTGGTCACAACCTCTGCCCTCTGGAATAGCATCCTTCCAGAGATGCATTTGGTGCCACTCTCTTAAGCTTTCCAAAAGATCCTTAAGACCTGGTTCTTTTCCAGGCCTAGAGTTAATAACAGAATAAGTATAAGTGGAGTCCTGAGGTATTTTTTTAACTGTCTATGGTGTCATCCCTTCAAGTTGTTCTAGACCTATTCAAGGTAGAACAGATTTGAACACCAAAGTCATGTATACTAAAGCTACTATATTACACAGATACAATAACAAAATCTCACAATTCTGAATGTGTCTCTTCTCATTCCTCCCTTTTTTCCTAAAAAGAACTAATTTTAAAAAAATTACATTTCTGACTTGGACTCACTCCCATCTCACTGTTGTCTTCCTTTTCTTCCTCAAGGTTATTCTCATAGCCCATTTACATACGGTTAGGCAATTATATGCTGTTGTTATGCTTTTAAACTTTAAGCTATATATACAATATTGTCAGTCACCCAGAGTCTTCTGAAATGGGGAACTAAAATCTAATAGAGGAAGAGGAGAAGGAGGAAGAAGATATCAATAAATAAATTTCCTTCTTCACCAGGCCTCAAGGAATTGTCACTGATGATTTAAAACTGTCTGAGACTGTTGCGCTTATTTTCCCTCCAGAAACAGTTTAATCAAGATTCTCTTTACTGCAATTTCTACACCATACATTTTCCCTGATGTTTTGAAGGGTTAACTCTGTTACCACAAATCACAGAGCAATAACTCAGTCATATCATTGTTGACATAGTAGAGTCGATAATAAATTAGCACCTTACTGGGGATTTAATTATAACATAAATCATTACCTCAAGGATTTAATAAAAGAACTTGTGCAAAGCAGCTGGAATAATATAGAAGAAAAAGCAGGGATTTGGACTGCTTCCATATAAATATATGTGGAACACAGTGGAATAAGCAAACAACCCAGATAGCTCAGCGTTTTGGGTTACATGGTGTCAACCAGGGACAAGCAACTCACAAGCATGAACAGATGGCCATAGGGTTAGTATTCATGCTGTCCGTGATTCTAGAAATAATAATCAGGGCTGTTGTCTCCAATGGTAGCTTGAACTACATCTGATGGCAGCAAATTCCAACTGAGCATTATATTAAAAGAAGTATTTTGTGTTACAGGTCCTGAATCTCCCTATATGTCAGACTTCCCTCTGTGCAATCTAATCGGGAAACAATCAGTCCAAGGAATAAGAATGTGAGCCTTGATTAATAGTGTTGAGGTAATTCCCCGTTAGGAGAATGAGCGCATATAGGGAGATGTATAGAGAGTAGTGTTGGAATAATACACACAGAGCACACAGTTACACTGTACAGTAAATGTAGGTTTTTACTTCCAGAAAGGTTTAAGCAAAGTCCAAAATAAGCAATCCAAAAATCATTCACAGGTAAAATCAGTCAGTTTTCATCCAGGGATAATCCAAATATCAAATTCCAGTGTCAAAAACAGTTCAGTATCAGACTTACATTAAATCCAGTAATATCAGTCAATTAGGAAAAATGGAGGAACGGCAATACTTTCCAACAGAAGGAAACAGAGATACTCACTCAGACACACTCTCTTCTGATACTAAGACTAAGACAATCCAGGTTTCTGGCTCCATCTTATGGCCGTTTGAAAAACCACACCCAATTGCATTTTTTGCAATCTCTTAAAGATATAGTACTAAAATGTTTATCCTGGTTTATATATTTCTAACCCAAATACCTGTTAGGTGACTTATATTCCTAACAAATAGTATTTATTACAAGGAAGTTAAGGTTAAACCCAGTTTTTAAATGAGATATTCATATACAACCAATTTCTTTTGGCCAAAGTCTTTATCTTGCCCGCTCAGTATCAAGGGGAGGGAACTTATTTCTTAATTCATTAGCTCTTTCTTTTGGTAACTGCCAGTCATTGTATTCGTATGAGAAATAATTCTCACAACTCAACGTATTGTGAAAATTATTTCTCATAATGATACAATGAGAATGTACGGATTCGAGGATTCCCAGTTTTAACATTGTGAGAAACAAAAAAAAATACTTTTGATATCCATGTTTTTCCATTCTATTCAAGATTTTGTAGACTTTGATAGTTTTCTTTTCCCTGTCTTTGCTCAGGAAAAAAACAAACCATCCCATCTTTGTGCTCCCTTCTTATAGGATCAGGAGCTGCTCTGGCTCTTTAATCATATTAGTTGACACAATCTGCATCTTCTCCATCTCTAAAATATTCCTAAATTAAAGTGAAATTAAAACAAATAAAATTAAGAATAAAATAAACAAACACAAATGGAAAAAAGAATATAAAATACAGTTATTGGATAAATAAATAGAGGAGAAGCGCAAATGTTTAAATATGTACAAGTGAAAATAATCTATTAGGAAAATCATTATTAATAAAGTAAGAAATATATTTGAATATATTTATCTTTCATTGGTTCCAAGAGGTAGCAGGATAGGAAATTAAAAACAAGATAGGAGTCCATTTCCAACTTGTTGCCAAGAGAATTGCATATCCTTATTGACACCAGCAACTGAGATAATCATTTTTTATAATTTGATTGATATCCTACTTTTTTTATAGGCACTCAAGCTGGCATACTAATGCTCCCTTCCCAAAATGAGCAGATCTAGGACAAATAAATGGGCAGAGTCGGGACTGGAACCCAATTTTATCTTTTATTAAAGTTTTTTCTTTAAACACTAAAGTTTATGATTCTGAAACAATTTCTGAAATCTAGGAAGCCCTACAGGAGTTGGCTTCTTCCTGAGTGGGTGTATGCAATCAGGTTAATGGGGATGAAAAATCAAACCTTTGGCTACTCCTAGATGGGATTCCCCAATACTTAGCTCTCTTCCCCATGTAGTTTAACAGTTACATGGGACAGATCTTCCATTCATTCCAGGTGATGTGCCACCAATCTACGGATACCCAGCAGAACATCTCCATCCTTTATAGGGTAGGTTCTTGTTTACAGTAGAATCAGTTTCTCCAAGTAAAATCTTCTTGTGTTCTACTGTCTTTTTCATGGCTACCCTTGCCTTATATATATTAAAGTAATTCTCTCCTTGCTTTTGCTGAGAAAACAAATTAAAACCAGCTGGCCTGTGGAGGGCAGACCAATAGACATTGTGGCCAGTATCTACTGCCTCTGGTGATTATGTTTTATTATAATTATTTGAATGTGTTATGTATATTAGGTTTCATGATATTTTTATGATGTGTTTTATTGCTTTGATCTACTGCCCAGAGTTTTTATTTGGACCAGCATAAAACCACTGTAAAAATAATGCAATATTATTGATAAATGTTTATGCATTTAATTTTGTCCATCATTTGATAGGATTTTTCAAAAAGCTTCCTTATAAATCATGTATACTGGTAGTGATTTCAATTCTCCAAGGGCATTCAGCTAAAATGATAACATCCATGCATCAGAAGGAAACTCCAATGTTTCTAAAAGCTAAAAGAACTATTTGGGTGGTTCTTGACCTGTGACCACAACCTGAGCCCAAAATTTCCATTGCTAAGCAAGATAGTTGTTAAGTGAGTTGCACCCCATTTTACAAACTTTTTTTTTATCACAGTTGTTAAGCAAATCACAGCAGTTATTAAGCGAAATCGTGTGGTTGTTAAGCAAATCTGGCTTTCCCCTTTAATTTTACTGGTTGGAAGCTAGCTGGGAAGATTACAAATGATGATCACATGACCCTGGGACAGTGCAACTGTCATGAATACATGCCAGTTACCAAGCACCCAAATTTTGATCAAGTGACCATGGGGATGCTGCAACAGTCATAAGTGTGAAAAGCAGTCATGTCACTTTTTTCATTGCCATTGTAACTTTGAACTGTCAGTAAATGAATGGTTGTAAGTTGAGGATTACCTATAATGTGACCAGCCAACTGACAGTCATGGGCAACCTGAATGCAAATTGTCATTTATTCCTTCTCTGATTATAGATTGCAGATATTCCTGGTACGAGATGGGAGAGGGAAGGGGAAACTTATTTTAGGTTCTGCAGGAATTGCTGCCAGACCAGAAAGATAACCAGACCATCAGCAGATCACAAAGTGACTGGATACGTGGGGAACTCCGATGATCCACCACTGAGGAGCAGAGAAGGAGCAGAAACTGTCTATAGGGGACTTAGGAGGAATCTGAGAGAAGAACCAAAGTAGCTCCAAAGTAGCCATGGACTGAATACACTCTCACGCTGCAAACATTCAGGAGGTTCAACTATTAGCAGAAGAGTTTTACAGAGATGAATTTGGAGAAGATCGAAGATGTTCTGTCCTCTTTTGGTCAGAGTAAGGCTCTTTTGCCATTCCATTTCATTCCATTCCAGCAACAAGTTTAGCAAAGAGGGAAATTAGCATCCCCAACTGTGCCCTTAAGTTAAGTTATTGCAAGAGGAAGGAGGGAGGATTTGGTACCTGGTGCTGTCTGAGCTTGATTGTTGTTTGGCAGAAATTTCAATAACAGGCTAAGTATCCTTAGTACATTTCTTGTGCAGTGATGATGCTACATACCTACTTTACTGAGGATCTTAGTCTAGTCATATATATATATTAACATAACGACACTTTTTTTTACTTTTTTTGCAATTTGCTGTAAATAAAAATAAGTACTACTTTGTTGGATCTCTTGGCACTATGTGTATGTGGATCATTTCCTATCCTTACCCATGCACTGACAAGACCAAAGCCACAATAACAGCATATTATCAAATTGTTTTGATCTTATTGTTATTATAATGTGTATAAAATATACTTTCAGATGCAAATTTATTGGATTATAAATACCATCAAATGGTATTTATGCATCTGTTGCATTGGCTAACAGATGGCAGGAGTTGTAGACCCTGGCATCTGGAAGACATCTGCTTGACAAAGACTGGTTTAGTTGATGGATAATTCTTCAAAGCAAATTAATGGTGAAGTATTTCTTCATAGCCAACAAATAAAAGAAACTGCAGGTGAGAAATCAGCCAGACTGTCCATCAACTCTCCCATTTTCAAAAGCTTCTGTCTTGCTTTTGATGGATGGGCAGGAGATGGCTGCTGCCATGAGTGACCTTGCTGCTGAGAAAGACAGAAACCTGGAGTTGTATGAATTTGGTTATCTCATGGACCCACCTTCTCTTCAGCAAGAAGAGACTTCTTTCAATGGGCACTGAGCCAAGAAGAGACTGTCTTTGAAGCTCTCTGGTAGGGGGAGAATCTGTTTTGGTTGGGACTGCAACTCAGTCCTCCAGCCAGGTGTAGAAGACCATCCAAAAGAAGGAGAAGGAGAAGCCTTTCTGAGCCTACTTTGGGGTTGGGAAGAACTGAATGAGACCACTTTGCTTTGTGAAGATTTTAAGGATCCCGAAGGTCCTATTCAAGTCTAAAAATTAAATAAAAATGATTACATTGCCAAAAGTGAATATTTAAAATGAATGTGGCAGCATAATTTGGCTGATGTTTCAGGGACCAAATGAGATGCGGGCCCTGTTTTTGCTCACCACTGACGGGACCCATTCTCCCCATATTTCAAAAGTAGACATCTTCGTTTTCTCTGCATGAATTCCAACCTTAAGAGTTTAACTATGGAATTCCCTTGGTGTTCCTCCCTAATTGCTTTAAAAGAAAATATATATCCTTTCAAGTTAGAAGAAAATCAACTAGGAAATTCTTGTGCTGCAAAGCAAAACACCCATCCTTCACTTCCAGGAACGGTTCTGGGTAGGGAACACCTGCAGTGGAACAAAAAAAAATCTGTAGTATAATAATAATAAAAAACAAGATGGCAGCCACAACTGTGTTTGCTCCCACACACAAAAAAGGGGGCAGGGCTTCAATCATGCTATCATCTTAATGTTTTAGAAATCCCTCCTCCAACTTCTGAGCTCCATGAATGTTCCTCAAATATTTTGACCACCATCGAATTAAACAAATGAAGAATTGCATATTCCACCTATGAGGGTTTAATCAAAACACCCTCTTTGCCTTTGAAAGAAAATAAATGCAAACAGCTTTTCTACAAGACAGTGGTTAGTTTTAATACATTGTCTCTTCTAACTGCCAATACACTGATCACCATTGTTGTCTTCAAAACTGGCAGGAAGCAGCTTATAATAACGATACCTTTTGACTTGGATAGGTCTGGAATTCCTCAGAAAGAAAAGACAGAAAAGTTTCTATTTATTTATTTGTCCATGTTTTTGTTTTTTTAACTGTTTTTTTTAATTGCTTTGATTAGAATTTCAGAACTGTAAGCTTCCCAGTCACTTGGTTGAATTGGGTGGTTATAGAAATGGATGGATGAATGAATGGCAGAAACAGGTAGCAGAAAGAATGTTTGGATGAAATGCAGTCTTTGAATTAACCAAAGATTAATTCAGTCCTTAAAGTCAAAGTCAAGCCCATGAATCCCTTTACTCACCCCCATATATAGCCAAACTGTGGGCTGATAAGATACAAATCCATTGGCCTTAAGTTAGTTCTAGACATCTGGATCCAGGAGCATCCAGAACATCTGGATCACAAGAAGTTCCCCACAGAATTTGATAGGTCGCAAAAACAAAGATCATGAGCATAGCACTGCGATCAAAGCTCCTCCTATTTTTATGTGCAATGGTGCAAACTTTGATTGCACCATTGTGGCTACCATCTAGATTCTTTAATGCTCATCCCACACATACCTCTGCACAGTTGGAAGAGTGAAATAGAGTGAGGAGATCCAGATTTTCAACAAATTCTGTGGGGAACTTTTGTGATCCACCTAAATCCAAAGAAGTTAATTTTAAAAGTCAGCCTGATTTATCTCAAAATGCTTTTTGGAAGTTTGAGCAACGGTTTACATTGATTTCTTTCATCCTGATGCTGCTTCTGTTTCTAAACTTGCATAGTGGAAATAATTCTTTTCTATAAGAAATTGAGGAAAGTTAATGAAATTGTTAATGAGACTGAATACGACATCTAGGGAAACAGATGGAGGAGTACTTTAAATAACCTGGAATTGGTTACCAATTATCTTAAAATGAAGTTATACAACTAAGAACAATTGACTTAGGTGTTTCAAAGACTGTTTAATAATCATCTTACAGTTGGAGATGCAATTCAGGAAATGGACATTATCTTTGGATTTCAGGTTTTTTTCCTGGGAGAGAACCAATTATTGTTACATTTTGGGCTGATATCGGTAGGATTATGAATGTACCTCTGGATGTGACTGTATGTTAAAGAGTTGTGTGATCTTCTTAGCTATAATCCCATTATTGGGACTCTATCAGACTATCCATAATTGAATGTATTTCAGGAATGAGTGTTGACTAAAAGAATTACTATATAACACTAGAAGGAGAACTCTGCCTTTGAAGTATAGCAAACCATTATTGATGTGATTCTCCACATTTAAATTAGATGCAAGATGGAAGATAATACACTTGGGTCAATCATTTTAACTCAGAATAACTTACCTTACAAGATTGTTTTTGGAGGTAAACAGAACCATGCATGCTACCTGGAGTAGTTGAATAAATTACAGGATATCAGTGCAGTAAAAACATATATGGGTAAATTTTATCTATTCATCAAATGTTTATATTGCCTACCACACTTATGTGGCTCTAAATAATTAAAATAACATAGGAGGGCAAGGCCAGGAGTCAAGATCCCCTTCTTCACTTACCATTTTCTTTGAATTGTAGGAGTAAGATGTAGATGGTTTCCTTTGGTTTGACTGTTCAAACTTTTTAAAACTGAGTTCAGCCAAAGATCTGGAGAACAAGGTCTGTCCTCACCAAACAGACCCCTCAGCATGCTTTGCTAATGCTTCCATCAAAATGAAAATCCTGTGTTAGCAACTATCTCCCACAATTGAAGCAGAAGTCTATGCTGATAAACACAGTACATGCAAAACAGCAAGCATTTAATCAGGTTTCTGCTTTAGAAGGGTAGCTTGCCAGATCCCACTAGACTCAGGTTGATGCCGTTGATGCCCAGCCCAGCACACCAGCCCCCACCACCAGTATTTATAGAGAGACGGCAGCTCCGATCACACACTGCTTGCACTGGCACGAAGCCAAAAGCACCAGCCTGAGGATGGCGAGTGGGACCTTGCTGAAACGTCGCGAAGATACTCTTAATCTTTATATACAATATATATATATTCAATGAGGCTAATGGTTTTGCTCTTCTGCCTAGCACATTTTCTTCTCTGGTAAAAGAGCAGTTAATTCTTCAGTTAAACCAATGTTTCTCAACTTCAGCAACCTATATATGTGTGTGTGTGTGTGTGTGTGTGTGTGTGTGTGTGTGTGTGTGTGTAAAAGCACAACTACAATACGTGGAAAATACCCAAACAAAGCTGAATAACATACATACATACATACATACATACATACATACATACATACATACATAATATATGTATATATTCAGCTTTGTGGTATTTTCCACATCTATAGTTGTGCTTTTAAAGCTGTAGCAACGTTTCAGCAGAATCTCATCTGCCATCATCAGGCTTCTGCATCAGGCATCATCAGACAAGAAGCCTGATGATAGCAGATCAGATTCTGCTGAAACGTTGCTACAACTTTAAAAGCACAACTATAATGATGTGGGAAAATACCCGAACAAAGCTGAATACCATATATTACACACACACACACACACACATATATATATATATATCCCCTATTTGTACAACTGGCCAGTGACCCATCAAAGGCCTGTCCTGCTTTTTCAAGCAAACAGCATTAGTTGAAAATAATATTTCTCCGTTCTTCAATCTCTGCATCAAAGAGAAGCATTTAGTTTGTGGCTGACTGAGGTGGAAAACTTTCTGACAAAAAAACACCAGACAAATGACCTAGCATTTCCTGGCCATATTTTATTCTCTTCTTATAGCTTTTTTTGCTCAGTTTCTCAGCCAGCCTCCTTACTCTAGTGCTTTTAGAGCCTTTTTTTTTTTTGTTCCAAACTATTGTCTTTTGCTTCCCTCATCATTTTTTTTTTTTTTGATGTTGGTAATTCTATTAATCTACAGCCAGCTGTTTATCCCCATGGCATTACTGCCATCCTTTCCATAGATTTTACAACAGGATTGCCATCTAGATTTTAAAACCAAGTAAGGGGGAAGCATTCTGCCTTGCCAGTTATAAGAACAACCATCTAAGGCAGCGGAAGGGAATGATGGCCCATTTATGACTTGTGGACTTGAACTCCCAGAATTCCTAAGCCAGCACGGGTGACTCAGGAATTCTGGGAGTTGAAGTCCACAAGTCATAAAAGGACCATCATTCCCCACCCCTGATCTAAGGTGATGGTTTTGGGGAATAGTCATTTTGGCATTTGAACGTTTTGAAAACAGATCTAGAGAGCAAAGAGAGCTCTTCTTGTCAGTACAGCTGACCCAGGCAGGAATCTTCCTTCCTTTGGGAGTGAGGTGTCATTTTGCAGAACTTTATTTTCTATCTTAAACCAACAAGCAGTGTTTTGAAAGTAGCTTGGTTATTATCTCAGCAGCAGTGCTGTTATGCTTTTCAACGATGAAGCTGCAGCAAAAGCTAAGCCTGCTGATTCTTGGAAAAGGTTTCCAGTTGTAGAAATTCCTTCTTAAACCAGAGTGACAGGCGAGATTTATTTTAGCAACCTCTCCATATCCCTGAAAGATGTTCCTGGATGTGAATAAAGCCCCAAGAAGCAGAGCCAACTTTGAATCTCTATCTACGTTGTTTAAGGTGCATGTAGCAACATTTATTTGCATTTCTCCCTTTGATTGTTTAAAAAATATGGCTGGATAATTGAAAACATTCCCAGTGATCTTACATCTTTCCTCTTCAACTTCTTGAGTCTATGGCCCATATTTTGCCGTTAGATCCAGTGATATCTGTATCTCTGTTATGATTTGTTAGTATTTATTTAAGGATTCAGAATTTTGAGTTAGAGCCATCTGTTGGCAATGGGCCACTGACTATGACTGATACTTCAAAGACAAACCACTAAAAATAGTTACCTCATTACTTATTAATCAAGAATGTTAATAACATTTAGCACATCCTGTTGAAAGTGAATATATAATTAGATAAAATGGAAATATGTGAAGATTCCTTGGCCTTTCACTCTCTCATAAAAGATTTAAGCAAGAATTGCAAATATTTTGAGTAGCTAGTCAGTTGGCTGACAAGATACATGTTCAGAAAATAGCAGCATTTTTTTCTGATTTTACAGATTTTGAAGTTGTGAACCTGTATAATTCTTTTGAGATTTCTTACCGGCAAAAGTTTGAGAAGTACTACATTTCTAAGGTAATGAAAGATATGAATGTAGATCCAGATGTCAGAAAGACAGAAAGACTTTGTCAATTTACTGTTCTAACTCAAAATTCTGAGTCCTTAAATAAATACTAACAAATAATATCAGAAATGCAGATATCATCAGATACAAAGCTAAAATATGCAGGGGTGGGATTCCACTAGTTCGCACCTATTCGCTAGAACCGGTTGTTAACATTCTAAGCAGTTTGGAGAACCGGTTGTTAGAAGAAATTACTGGCCTAATCCTGTAAGGAAGGCAGGAAGGAAACATTCTGATGTTGCTTACAGAAACTGCCTCTCCGTTAACCCTTATTACATTCTTGGCAGGACTAGAGTTCCTGTCTCAGGAACGTCTCTGGAGTTTTTTTCCCCTCCTTTGCTGGTACTTTGCTTGTGTCGAGTGACCATTCAAAGTTACAATGGCACTGAAAAAAGTGACTTATGACCATTTTTCACATTTACGACTGTTGCAGCATCCCCACAGTCATGAGAGGCCAGGCGAGGAGATGCGTGCCTCGATGTGAGTGATATTGAGTTGGCCACATCCAGCCAATAACATGACCACCAAGCCATGTCCACCCAGTCACATGACCACCAAGCCACGCCCACCACCTAAGCCATGCCCACAGAACCGGTTGTTAAAAATTTGAATCCCACCCCTGAAAATATGGATAGTAAACCTGGGAAGTTGAAGGGGGAAGATATGGGACCATGGGGAAGTCTTTCTTGAAGATTTAAAAGTCAAAAGTTCAATTTACAATTTTGGAGAGTTGAAGAACTGCTTAATTCAAGATCAACTTCTGGATTTTTTGAGTAGTTTTTTCAACTATTAGAAGATCATAGTAATGAAGGAAACTGTGAAGAGATATAAACTGTGGAAATCAACCCAGAATGATCAAGTTACGGAGAAAATCAAATTATGGTGAAAAATGAGTACATCTAAAGTTAAAAAAGAGCCACAAAGTAAATTCTACCTCCATGAAGTATTGTGGAAGAAAATACAGTCCAGGTGATTGTTGAATATATTGAGTCCCCTGCTTCTAGTACAAAGAAAATATAATTTGCAAGCATCAGCAAGAAAGAATACAGAGCAGCCCATTCTGTGACAGACGCTTCTTTTTAACCTTTACATATTACCGTGATATTCAATGAGGCTAATGGTTTTGCTCTTCTGCCTAGCACATTTTCTTCCCTGGTAAAAGAGCAGTTAACTCTTCAGTTAAACCAATGTTTCTCAACTTCAGCAACCTAAAAATGTGCAGACTTCAATTCCCAGAATGCTCACAGAACTCCACATATCTTAAAGTTGCTGAGGTTGAGAAATGCTGGGTGAAACTATCTGTGAAAAAGAGGATTAAGCAATTCACTAAAATCTTCTGTTCTGTAATGATTTCAAAGGTGACGTTTTGCTTACAGTATTCAGTTGTCAAGTTTCTGTATCCTAGCCCTTTTCCTGCCATAAAATATGATTGATGAAACTCTTGAGTCTTGTTTTCCTGACCAGGTATTGCTGTTTGGGAGTTCCTTTCATTCCATGGTACGGCCAGCCTCAATGTCAGGATCTGGAAGCAAGTTTTGCACTATTCATTCATTTTCTATGTCAGTATTTCTCAACATCAGTAACTTTAAGATGAGTGGACTTTTTTTTTCCTTTTAAGACTCTGTAATCCTTTTATTTGTGGTAGAGCGGGGCTGGCTGAATGGAGCTGAGCGTTTACTGACCAGATGCCCTTCCTGTCATGAGAATGAAGGGTCTCATCTGAGAGGCTTCTCTCCACTTAGGATTCTCCTGACTTGAAGGTCTGATCAAGCAGAAGGTGGAAGTATAAAGGACTTGAAAAAGAGCTACAGAAAATGCCACAGAAAAAGGACATTAAGTTAAAAATGGATATAACCAAACATAAAATGGGTCTAATAGAAAAAGAAGAATTAGCACAGAAAATCAGAGGTGCTAAACAGAACTACTTTGAAGACGCAAACAAACCAGGTAGATGGTTAGCATACAAATTGAGAAAGGAGAAAGAATCAAGGAAAATATTGCAATTAATAGATGATCAAGGCCAAGTTTGCTATGGTAGTAAAGAGAAGAAGGAAATCATTCGAGACTATTATGGGAAACTATACACACAAGAGAATATTGATGAGGAAAGAGTCAAACAGTACCTACAGAATGCTAAGTTACCCCAGATACCTAAAGAGATTGAAACAATGTTAGAAAGCAATATAACGATGATGGAGTTAACTGAAGCACTCAAGAAGCAAAATAATGGAAAGGCACCAGGCCCAGATGGACTTCCGGCAGAATTTTACAAAACATTACAAGAATCGTTGAAACTTCCATTGCTAGAAGTTATGAATGAAGTTATGTTAAAGAAGAGGATACCTAAATCATGGTCAGAAGCTTATATTACACTTGTTCCAAAAGAGGAGGGCGATCCATTACAAATCAAGAACTATAGACCTATTTCCCTACTAAACGCAGATTATAAAATTTTTGCTTCAATATTGGCAGAAAGACTTAAAAAATATTTAAAATTTTTTATCCATCCTGATCAAAATGGATTTCTGCCAAAGAGACAAATTAAAGACAATATGAGAGTAATCTTGGACACTTTGGAATACTACGAGGTACATCCTGAAAAACAAATGGCTTTGATATTTCTAGATGCACAGAAGGCATTTGATAATGTGAATTGGCAATTCATGTTGTTACTGCTGGAACAGATGGGCTTTGCTAGAAAATTTATTCAAGCAATAGAAGCTATATATCATAAGCAAACGGCAAAGATAATGATAGAGGGAGAACTGACAGACTCTATTGATATAAGAAAAGGAACAAGACAAGGGTGCCCACTGTCACCTCTGTTGTTTGTGTTAATTTTGGAAGTGCTAAATAAAATATTATAGATGAAAAGAATATAAAAGGAATGAAAATTAAAAAGGAAGAATTTAAGTTGCAAGCATTTGCAGATGATCTGTTTTTTATTCTAGAAGACCCACTAGAAACAGCATCAAAATTGATAGAAAAGATAGAGACATATGGAAAGGTGGCTGGTTTGAAAATAAATAAAGATAAGACAAAGATCTTGACAAAGAATATGCTATCAAGACAAAAGGAAGAACTGGCAGACCTACTGAAAATTCAGGTTACGAATAAGTTCAAGTACTTGGGGATATACTTGACAGCAAGATGCAGTACACTAAAAGAAAACAATTATATCAAACTTAAAACAGCAGATAGCGCTAGATTTGGCGAAATGGGAAAATTTACAACTGTCATTAATAGGGAGAATTTCAACAATCAAGATGAATATATTACCCAGAATTTTATATTTGTTTCAAACAATTCCAGTTAGGCTTGGAAAAGACTATTTTGAAGATTTAAATAAAATTGTGTTGAAATTTATATGGCAAGGTAAGAAAGCGAGAATAAAGTTAAAACTTTTGCAAGATGCTAGAATAAGAGGAGGATTTGGTTTGCCTAATTGGGAATTGTATTACCAAGCTACAAATTTGATGTGGGTTAATGAATGGATAACATTAAGAAATACTAGATTGTTGACATTAGAAGGACATGATCTGTTGTTGGGGTGGCATGCTTTTTTATGGTATAAAGGAACTAAAACACAGGGGTACTTTAGAAGACATTATATATGGGACTCTCTGTGCTTAAACTGGGAGAAGATTAAAAGACAATGTTATTTGAAAATTCCAGTCTGGTTATCGACTATTGAAGCATTTTCTTATCCTATAATATACAAAAAGGAACAAACAGTTAGATATGGTGAAATATTGAATGAAAAGGGTGAACTTAAATCTATACAAAAACTAGAGGAACAAGGTATAAAGATGAATTGGTTTTCATATGCGCAAATACATTCAAGGTATGATAAAGATTTTAAAACAGAAGGTTTCTATGATACACTGACTGATTTAGATAAGATTTTGACAGGTACTGATGAAAAGGTGATTAAAAAATTGTATGGATATGTATTAGAAATTAAACTAGAAGAAGAACAAGTTAAAGAAACTATGATTGCTTGGGGGAAGAATTTTGGATATGGGATTGATCTAGAGAAACGGCAAAAATTGTGGTCTCAAAATTATAAAATGACAATGTCAACAGCTTATAAAGAAAATTTGTATAAGATGTTTTACAGGTGGCACTTTCCCCCGACAAGAATAGCAAGAATGTTCAAGAATAAATCCGAAAAATGTTGGAAATGTCATCAGACACCTGGCTCATATTACCATATGTGGTGGACTTGTGCAGATACTAAAAAATACTGGACTAAAATCCGCACGTGGTTGGAAAAAATGACAAAAAAGCATATAGACTTGAAACCAGAGATATTTTTATTGGGAATTTTACCTGAAATATATAGTAAAGACTTGAAATACCTGATTGTAAATGTATTAACAGCGGCTAGGATTGTATTTGCTAAAAACTGGAAAAATGAGAAAATACCATCACAGGAGGAAATTATTAAGAAAACATTGGAATGTGCTGAAATGAGCAGATTGACATTTGAAATTAGAGAACAGGATGATAAACAATTTTATAAAGTTTGGGATCTATTCTATCAATGGTTAGACAATAAAGTATAGTAACGAAATATGTAGACTTTTAGAAAATGCTAAATATATAAAGATGTATTCTTTTTTTATTATATCTACAAAATGTTTTTAGGATAGAGATAATATGAATTGTCACAAAATAAATTAAGTAAAATATGATTATTTTCCAAAGCATGAATGAATAAAAGTATAGTCAAATGATTGATTAATAATGATACCAATGTATTTAATATTGGATTGAAAATATGAGATCATATACAATGTAATTGTAATTGAAGACTATGAAATGGAAGCACAAAACAATTTGTAAACCAACCGGCACACTGTATGTACATATATGGAAGATGACCTGATGTTGTTATGTTTTGTTTGTTTATGTTTGTTTTAAAAACCAATAAAATTTTTCAAAAAATAAAATAAAATAAATAAATAACAAAAAAAAAGCAGAAGGTGGAAGTGAGGCCACTGGTATACAAGTGAGAGACTAATCCTCTCCTGTATTCCCTATTTATATAAAGCAACTAGGTTGCCTCTTTAGAAACAGGGCTTACTTCCCATAACTGTAAATCCTCCACTTTCTTGCCTACTGTAGCTACCAAGACTCCCAAGTGTACTGCATTGTTGGCAGGGAGATGGGAGAATCATCAATAAGTTGATCAAGACAGACAACCTGCTTGGCAGAAGTTGCTGAAGCAGCACCCGTTCCTATCAGCTCAGCCCGGGAAAGGTTTTGATAGGACCAAATGTAAACAGCCCACCAATTGCTGCCCCTTGGAAAGCAGAAAGCAATCTGGAGGAGTATGTGATGTTGTTTTTAATCCTAAATAGAGATTGATTGGATGTGGGGGTCTTGGAGATCCAAATATTCTCCCAGTGCACATCCACTGAGCTATTTGTCCTTTGGCTGGTAGATAAGTACTAAATTACAGAACTCTTGAATCCTAGCACTGGCAAGAGGCCATTTAGGGTATCAAGTCCTGCTCAGTGTGGAATCCAAGTGAAAATGTCCCCAAGAGATGGATGCCCTGTCTCCACTTGAAGACACCCATTCAATGGCAGCCAAGCACTTTTTGATAATTGATTGGTTCCCTTATCAAATTCCCACTTAGAAGTTGCCTTCCTGCAACTTCAATTGATTAATCTGCATCCTGTCCCTCTGAAATGGTAGAAAATGGGTATTCTGGACCTGGTGCTGAGTGAGATTCTTTTCGGTATTTGAAGAGAGCTTTCATGCCCCTACTCACTTCGCTTATCCCAAGATTGAACATCACCAGCAACTTAAATTTCTCTCTTCATAGAATGGAGTTCCTAGTTCCCTGATTGTCTTCTTTGCCCTTCTCTGAACCTGTTCCAGTTCCCTTGATTCTCTGAACCCAGAAGAAGTACTCAAGTTGGGCAGTCTGAGGAATGCAAAATAAAGTGGAACTTTTAGATTCAACGTTTAGATTTAACAGAATTAACAGATAATCAGAGTTGGAAGGGACTTTGTAGGTCATCTAGTCCAACCCCCCGCCCAAGAGGGAGACCCTACACCATTTCTTTTTTTTTAAAAAAACAAGTTTTATTGATTTTCAAAACACACAAGTCATCATTATCCATTACATGTTTAAACCTTTTTCCATTATAAATTTAACAAGTCAGATAAACTATAATTCTGTTTTAAACCATTTCCATATAAACATACAAAAACCTCTTATCCAATTTCCCTTTATTTCTCTTCACTCTTATTCAATTTTATTATTATTATTTCATCTACTTCTTTCTGACTTAGTTACCATTATTCTCATTCTATATTTCTACAAGGTTTTATTAATTTCCCCCCCAAAAAAACAACATAATCACACAACACACAAAACATAAAAAAGATCTTTTTGGAAAGTAACTTGGACCCAGGTATCTCTCTTTTCATGGACTTCAATTATATTCAGGCTCATCTTACATATCATTACTTATTTTATTTACCATTCTAAGTCTTCTATATTAACTTCTCCACATATTTCACTCTTCTTGATTCTATCTTAATTAATCATCTTAATTTGAGTCATTATATTTATATCTTTTGTCCATTCTCTATTATACCTTTGTCTCATTCCTTTTAAAAAGAAAGAAATTTCTCCTGAAATCACTAATCAGAGTATGATGCCTTTCTATCTCCCCACTAAATTAATCAAATTAATCTTTAAACTACCCAATCCGATTTTGCTTGGTACATTCTAACTGAATAATACATCTAAAACAATTAAATACATAGTTAAGCAATAGATTTAAATATTAAAAACAAAATACTATAATGAAAATTTTATAATAACATCAATACCATAATCTTAATAAACTCTTTAATTAAAGTTTAATATTCTAAATCTCCCCTCATATTATATTTTCAAACCAATCATTATTAACATTCCAACATTTTAATCTCTTATCAACTCTCAAGCCATTTAAATTTTCTATTTCTGATACAATACTACAATATCATCTTATGTACCTTGCAAAATCTTTTTGAAGAAATTATACTTATCCTTTATCCCTAAAAAAAAATTCTTTTTTCTCATTTAATTTCAAAACTTTGTAGCTTTTCTCCACCTTTTCCCTTTCTTTCTTCCCCCAACAAACCTTTCTTGGTCGAGTTCTGAGATTTATTAAAGATGGCTTCCTCTCTTTGTTCTTCTTCTGCTGTCTTCATCTGTTGCAATGTTTGTTGATAATTAATAAGCGCCATTTCTAAAAAAAGGAAGGCTTCTTTCAAACCAGCTTTACCATTTTGTTTTGCTTGCTCATAATCTTTTCTCAGTTCCTCGATAGAAGAAGCCATTATAAATCTTTTCTTTTCTTTTTTCTCTTACAACAGCCAGAATATTCCAAAGGAAAAATAAGACAATCCCAAAGTTCTCAGTCAGTCCAAACCAAGACAGAGTTCCCACTCTCTCCTCCTGGGGTAGTATCAATTAAAGAAAAGAAAGTCCAAATCTGTTTCTTAAAATCTTATTGCAATATATTTTAGTCTTTCAATCCTTAAGGCATCTCCTCCAACAAGGTCTTAGCATACAAATATTTTTTTTTAGTCCTCTCTTTTCCCACTCACCGCTTAGAGCCAGTTTTCACCTAAAAAAATAGGTTTCTTAATGTTCACTTTTTATTCCATAAAAAAGAGGGTAAGCTATCCTTTCAGCACCATTAAACTGCCGCTTTTTCCTCTTCTCGAAGGTATCATTCAGAAAGTCATACTTTTCAGGAATTTTGTTAAATATGTCTTAGAGTCCTAGGAACCAAGAAAGACTTTCTCCTCTCAAGCACTTTCTCCACTTCCTCCTGCGCATTCTTACCCGGCTGCCAGCTTCTTTGTGGCGGCCATTACGGACCGCCGCTGCACCGTCCTGGGAAAAGGGGGTTCTGCCGGCCGGGGGGGTCTGCAACACCCCAAACCCTTCTCCGGATCCCCTACCTTCAGCTGCCCCTGCAGGGTGGCCTAGCTCTGTACCCGTCTGGGTCGGAGCCCCAAAACGGCTAGCGCGGGCAGGGATCGCGCAGCTTCGCAAATCCCTGCCGCTCGCGAAGCCGACAAACCGGAAACCCAAGACCCTACACCATTTCTGACAAATAGCAGTCCAATCTCTTCTTGAAAGTCTCAAGTGATGGCGCTCCCACAACTTCGGAGGGCAAGCTGTTCCATTGGTTGATTGTTCTCACTGTCAGAAAGTTTCTCCTTGTTTCCAGGTCAAATCTCTCCTTGTTCAGTTTCCATCCATTATTTCTTGTCTGGCCTACAGGCACTTTAGAAAATAGCTTGACCCCTTCCTCCCTGTGGCAGCCCTCAAATATTGGAAGACCGCTATCATGTCTCCCCTGGTCCTTCTCTTTACTAGACTAGCCAAGCCCAGTTCCTGCAACCGTTCGTCGTATGTTTTAGCCTCCAGTCCCCTAATCATCCTGGTTGCTCTTCTCTGTACTTTTTCTAGAGTCTCAACATCTTTTTTAAAACTGGATGCAGTACTCTAGGTGTGGTCTTACTAAGGCTTTATAGAGTGATATTAGTACTTCCCTTGATCTTGATTGTATCCCTCTGTTAATACAATTTAGGATTGCATTAGCTTTTTTGGCTGCTGCTGTACACTGCTGACTCATATTTAGCTGGTTGTCCACTAAGACTGCAAGATCCCTCTCACAGTTACTGCTATTGAGCCTGGTTTCACCCAGTCTATATGTGTACTTTTGGTTTTTCTTGCCTAAGTGTAGGACTTTACTTTTCTCTACATTGAATTTCATTTTATTAGATATGGCCCAGTGTTCTAGTCTGTCAAGATCCATCTGGATCTTGAGCCTATCTTCTTGGGTGTTAGCTATTCCTGCCAGCTTAGTATCATCTGCAAATTTGGTAAGTTCCCCTTCTATTCCCTCATCTAAGTCGTTAATGAAGATATTGAAGAGTACTGGGCCTAAGACAGAACCTTGTGGCACCCCACTGCTTACTTCCCTCCATGTAGACTTAGACCCATTAAGGACTACTCGTTGAGAACGGTTTGCCGGCCAGTTGTGAGTCCTTCTAGTGGTGGTGCTATCTATTCCACTTTTTTCTAGCTTACTAAGGAGTAGGTTGTGGCTTACTTTGTCGAATGCCTCTTTCAAATGAATGCTGACTGAATTCTTGTAGTATTATTTCTGTTGGGTTACTTTAAGATAAAGTAAAGCCAATAGAAGCAAATTTATTTGTTTTCATTGTGCTATGGATACGCTGCTGTGGGGAAGGGAGAAATACATGGATGGATGGATGGATGGATGGATGGATGGATGGATGGATGGATGCAGGGATGGATGCAGGGATGGATGCAGGGATGGGTGGATGGAATGGTTTTCCTTGTTGTCAGAAACTTTTTAAATGATGAAACAAAAATTTCTTAAACCAGCCTGCCCCAATCTGGCATGTTCAGGTGGAGTAGAATTGTGCCAATTCCCTTGATTCTCTTTAATCATGACCAGCTTTATTCATTAAGAGTGAAGGAAGATGCTAAGGCAGGTGATGCTTGTATTTCAATCTCTTATGAAGTTTAATTGCATTTTCCAGCCTGGGATTTAGGCACAGCATTAGCCCAATTAGGCGTTTCCCAAATGCCACTTTTACCAGCAGACTTGGAATGAGAGGAGTACCAAAGAAATATATCAAGTTAGCCTTAATTCCCAGCCCAAACTGCACTGCCAGACGGAAGTTCCTGTCTTTCTTATACAGCCCATTATACATCAAGGGGGCTGTATGAGGGAACGAGGGCTTCCTGAAGGACAGATATTTTATTTTATTCTTTTTTATAGTATTTAGAAGGTCACTGAAATAAAAAAAAAATTGTCTCTGGGCAGCTTTAAAAAAAGAAAGAGAAAAGGGCACGTATATCAAGACAAAATCATCTCCTCACCCCCACCTCAACCCACCCACCCCCACATACAATTTTGGGTTGTTTCAGCAGACACCCCAAGGTCTCACCAGGCAAAAATTAAGCAGGCTTAGCTTTCCTTCAAAAGGAAAAAAAAAAGCCCTTTTCTATCAAATCCCAAAGTTGGGGGGAGACAAAGAGGTGGACAGGCGATGAGGAAGGAACACCAACCTCAGCATTCAGGATTCCAAGTCCTTCTACTGCTGGCCTTGTGCCTCCAATCCAGCTGGCTCCTTCTTTCAAACCGCACAAAGAAACTGGAAACACTTTGCTGCCTGAAAAGGTTGACCTCCCTCACCCTCCTTTCAATACTCAAAAGATACGGAAACTAGTTGGGCAGGGCAATCGTTCTTTGGGGCCCTCAATCCAGCAACCTGCTATCTTTTGGGGTGCATTGCATGTTAGCAGACGCATTGATCTTTCCCATCCAACACTTCTGCCGTGGCCCCATTGGATCCCGGTTCAGAGGAGGAGGAGTTGAAACCAGGATCGTCTGACAAGGATAACAACATGTCGGAGAGGCCAGGGGCTGAGGATGATGCTGTCCCGGGTCCCTCAAGCATTGGGGGAGAGGGTCAACCGGATGGGGGAGCTGCCTGCCCTCACAAACACAGGGGAAGATCAGCTGCAAACAGACAGTGGTGTTGAGAGGCAATAGATCCCCTCTGATGAGGAATAGCTGCCCCCCTACTCAATTCAAGGGTATGGAGACTAGAACAGAGGCAAGCTCAAAAGAGGTCTGTGAGGCTACTCAGGAGAAGGTTGTCCTGCCCTTCCTCATAAGGAACACCTGGCTTAAGTTGACTTAAGCAGCAGTGTATTCACATTTTTTTACTACCGGTTCTGTGGGTGTGGCTTGTTGGGTGTGGTGTGGCTTGGTGGGCATGGCAGGGGAAAGACACTGTAAAATCTCCATTTCCACCCCACTCGAGGGGAAGTGTTAGGTCTGGGAGATCGGTCCCGGGTAGATCGGGTCACATTGAGACGCGAGACTCAAAGTGCACATTCAGCTCTTTATTGAGTATACAGTTCGGTACAGGACCTGCGCTCAGCGCGGTTTTTCTTATAGAGCCGGCCAGCGGCTCGGCGGCCAATGACAGGGCTTTGAATCTCCCGCGATCGGCTCGGCCAATCGCGGGAGGTTCTTTGCGCACCAATCACGGCCACTCAGTTGACCAATCAGATTGCGGCCCGTGTGGACCAATCGGATTTCGAGGTTTGGAGAATGCTAATATAGAACAGGAAGGATAAACTATAAAATCCCCATTCCCTCCCCACCCCACTAACCTGCTTTCTAGTTCTGTTCTCCTGTGCAGGACAACAAAAGAAGACCCAGCCAATCAGCTGGGACTCGGGAGGCAGAGAACAGATAGGGTGGGGCCAGTCAGAGGTGGCATTTGCCGGTTCTCGAGCTACTCAAAATTTCCACAACCAATTCTCCAGAACCTGTCAGAACTGACTGAATACCCCCCTCTGACTTAAGCAGAGGCTGGTGGGGAGGTTGTCTTTGTCAGGAGCAATTGTTTGCTTTGGCATGCACTCCCCCACCTTGGGAAAAAGCCAGCCTTGACTCGTGTTTCTGTCTGTGCCTTGTCTTGTGTGCCTTTGCCTCATGGACTTACCTTGCCCTGAAGACTTAACTCTGGACCTTGCCCCGTGAGCTTACACCTTGTCCTCTATGCTTTTGCAAATTGGCTCGTTACCACTGGTTTGGGTGGAGCCTGACCAGCTGCTTGATTTGGAATTTAACAGAGAAATAAAGGATTCTACCGAAACCTGCCTCTGACTAGGTGACCTGGGTCGTAACAACTTCACTGTGTGTGCTTCCTAAATTGCAGAGCAGAATTTGAAGCAAACACAGGATTTGACATGTGACATGTTTTTTTCCAAGCAAAGAATGAAGAAGGGAAAACTGAAGAGTGATTTCAGGAAGTCTAGGGCGAAGGGGGGCTTCTGGGTCAAGGGGAATCAAGAAAGACTAAAATTGTTATGTCTTAAGAACCTGGCAGCAGTTCTCCTTCTGGTCCGCCGCCTGAGCGGGAGCGCCGATCGCTCCCATTGGCTGATGCCGTTTGACAGCCGGCTATAAAAGGGAGCTGTCAAACGGCATCAGCTGTCGCCACCAGCTGGCTGTCAGATTGCCTCTGAAGCCGCGGCGACCCTTTATTCATTGAATAAAGTATGTTAGCCTAAACCTGGCTTCGTCTCCCTCTGTAACCGCCGCTCTACAACACTGGCGCGAAGGTGGGATACAGTAAAGACGTCAGGCGAAACAATTGAGCGAAGTCACACCAGAAAGAGCTGAAGCCGCTAAGGGCTGATTGAAGTCACCGCCGCCGGCGCTCTCCAAAAGCGCGAACTTCAAAGCTCCGCAGCTGAGGAGCGAACGCCGCTGACAGGCGCTACCAGAAACGCTTTTCTAAGCGACCTCTAATTTTTCCTCGCCCAGCAGACCTACTCTGCCACTCCAATGGCATCTACTCCGACTTTCCGCATTTTCAGCCACAGAGACTTGGGAATCTTACATTAACAGATTTGAATGTTTTTAAATGCCATAGACTTGTCCAGGGCTACAGACCTGAGGAAAAGGTCTTATTTTTAAGCTTCTGTGGGGCTACCGTTTTTGACACAGCCTCAGCGCTAGTGTCCCCACGACCCATTAAGGCTATCCCCTGGGAAGAGTTGAAAGAAATTTTGTCCAACCACTATTCCCCAAAACCCTCTCAGATAGCTAGGAGGCTAGCTTTTAGGAGAAGGATTCAAGCTGAAGGGGAAACCGTGAGTCAATATATGGCAGCACTAAGATCTGCTGCCATACACTGCGGGTTCAGGGATTACCTTGAGGACATGCTGCTAGACCAAATTGTAGATGGAGTTAGGGATTTGAAGCTTCAGAGAAGGTTATTAGCAAAGAAAGGTCTAACCTTATCCCTAGCCATTGAAGAAGCTCAGGCTGCTGAGCTATCAGAAGTATCTGCAGCTGAGATTCAGGGAGCTACCACAAAACAAGGGCAGGCTACAGTTCACTATGATGAGGTCTCCCAGGAAGAAATAGAAGAACCATTAGAGGTAAACCGCCTCACACGTCCCAGAACACCTCTAGCCCCACCAAGGAGAAACAGCAGCCAGTTCACCAAACAACAACCCTTTTGTATGAGCTGCGGGGTAACCACCTTAGAACCACATGCAAGTTCAGAAACTTTATCTGCCTGAACTGCCAGAAGAGAGGGCATTTAGCCACAGTATGTCAAGCCGAGCAGGCCCCTTCTCAAAAATCTCAAGTTTCTGCCTCCTCCCAAAGGCAAGTAAAAAGCTGCTACACTTGTTATCACGCGGGCAGCTTCACCTGTAACCCTAACAAAATAAGCATTTCTCTTCTTATAGAAGGTAAGCCCTGCCACATGGTCAACCCTCTCCATCATTGCGTGGTCCACATTGAAGAAAATTCTGCCTTCGCTCTCAAGGAGGAAGCTGATCGCCTGCCACCTGAATCTTCGGGACTACCAGGGAAGACCATCCCAGTCCTGGGTAAGGGAAGATTCCTTATTCAATTCCAAAACTTTAGAGGTTACTTGCCACTGGTAGTTGTTGATGGTGCCCTGCCTAGCTTGCTAGGACTAGATTGGTTCCCTGCCCTAGGTCTTAACATTACAGGGATTCACTCTGTGATAAACTCTGAAGTTGATGGCCTTTTTAATGACTACGCTGATGTCTTCAGCAGTGAACTGGGCTGTTATTCGGGCACTCCCATATCTTTCAATGTGGGTCCACAAGCCACCCCAATCCGTTTGAAACCTCGAAGGGTTCCCTTCACCATTAGGCCCAAATTAGACGCTGAACTAGACAAACTCATTAATCAAGGAGTTTTGGAACAGGTAGATTTTGCAAAGTGGAAACACCCATAGTTACCCCTTTAAAAAAGGATGGTAGCGTGAGAATTTGCACGGACTATAAGATGTCCATCAACCGTTTCCTTCAAGTTAGCGCATACCCAGTACCTGTTATTCAACACCTGCTTCACTCATTTGAACCAGGCGTAATTTTTGCAAAATTGGACATGTCCCAGGCATACCAACAATTCCCTGTGGACCAGCACACTGCTGACCTTCAAACCATAGTAACACACAGGACGCTTTCAGATGTAAACGTTTACAGTTTGGGGTCAGCGTAGCTCCTGGCATTTTCAATCACTCATGGAAAGAATCCTCCAGGGCCTACCGGGGTGGTTCCATACTTTGATGACATTTTAGTATCGGCCTCTAACAAGGCACAACTGCTACTCAGAGTAAGGTCTGTTCTTGACAGATTTAGACTAAATGGGCTCAAATTGAAAAAGACAAATGCACCATAGCTACCAATCAAGTAGACTTCATTGGTTATCGAATTGATGCCTCTGGGATTCACCCCATTGAAAGTAAAGTCAGAGCAATTCACGAGGCACCCACTCCCTCTAACAAAACTGAATTACAGGCCTTTTTAGGGCTCCTAAATTTTATGCATCCTTCCTACCCCACAAAGCCTCTGTAGCTGAGCCCCTACATAGGCTCCTAGATAAGAAGGTCTCCTGGCACTGGGGACAGAAAGAAGCCAACGCTTTCCAGGCAGTGAAGTCTCTTTTAACTTCAAACGCAGTGTTAGTTCAATTTAACAAGGACTTGCCCCTAGTACTCGCCGCTGATGCCTCACCTTTGGGATAGGAGCAGTTTTAAGCCACAGACTTTCAAATGGATCTGAGGCACCCATTGCCTACTTTTCAAGGACATTCTCTGCTGCAGAGAGAAATTATAGTCAGATCGATAAGGAGGCCTTGGCAGCTGTAGCTGCTGTAAAAGTTCCACGAGTTTATCTATGGCCATTTTTTTGAACTGGTAACAGATCATAAACCTCTCTTAGGGCTGTTAGCTGGGGACAAGCAAACTCCACAGGTGCTTTCCCCAAGAATGACCAGATGGACTCTATTTCTGGCGCTTATTCATATACCTTGATCCATCACCCGGAATAAATCTGAGCCATGCAGATGCCCTCAGCAGGTGCCCCCTGCCTACACCAGTCGAGGACCCAGCACCCATCCACGCAATCTTCGACTGCAATGAACTTGACCTACCACTTTCAGCTGGGGATATCGCTGCACACTCAAAAAAGATCCTGTGATTTCCCAAGTCCTGGACTGGGTGGTAAGGGGTGGCCTGATATGCAATTTGCCCCGGAACTAATGCCCTTTAGGATCCTCAAGCAGGGCTGTCTATTGTGGGGGACTAGGGTGGTCATTCCTGCCACCTTGCAAGAACCAGTTTTAAGGGCACTGCACGAAGGACATCCGGGCATTGTAAGGATGAAGGCCTTGGCCCGCAGCTACGTTTGGTGGCCAGGACTAGATGCCCAAATTGCCAGCTGGGTCAATACGTGCCAGGCCTGCCAGGCAACAAGGGCAGCCCCACCCACAGCTACACCCACTAGGTGGGAGGATGCGGGGAGCACCCTGGGCCAGGCTGCATATTGACCTAGCTGGCCCCATGTTGGGAAGGACATTCTTGGTGGTTGTAGATTCATTTTCCAAATGGACTGAAATGGCCTTGCTGTCTTCCACCACAACTCAATCTATCACAAGGGTTTTGACCAGACTGTTTGCTACACATGGACTGCCTGACACCTTGGTATCAGATAACGGGCCCCAGTTCAGCTCTAACGAATTTGCCATCTTCACTGCCAACCTGGGCATCAGACACGCCCTCACTGCCCCCTTTCACCCTGCTAGCAACGGGATGGCGGAAAGGGCTGTTAGATCAGTCAAGGAAGTTTTGGCCAAGCTGGGCCAGGCAGATTGGCACTCCAAGCTGTCCACTTACCTACTCACACAACATACCACTCCATGCCCCACAACTAACAAGTCACCAGCTGAACTATTGATGAGCAGACGACTCAGGACCACCTTGGACAGGTTGCACCCCACTACACCCCCAACACACCCCTGGCATCTGACAGCCATGCCAGGAGTTTGCCCTGCAAGACCTGGTGTATGCCAGGAACTATGCAGGGCACCCATTATGGCTGCCAGGGCAGATAGTTTCTGTTACAGGACCCAGGTCTTACAGAGTCCTCCTGGAAGATGGGAGAATCTGGAGAAGGCACATAGACCAACTCAGGAGACGCTGGACCTCGCCTGCCGCCGAAGCCCTGACAACCAGCCGCCGAACTACCCGGTCTACCGCCGCCTGCCGCAGCCGCCCGCTGAGCTACCTGGTCTACCAGCCGCCCGACTACCCAGCCAACCGAGCACCATGAGCAGACTCACCCGAGCAGCAGCCAGACAGCAGGTCCAGGATGGCCGACGACCCTCCGCAGACGCCTGGCACCACCGGAGAAGAAAGGGACTGTGCAGCAGCCAACAAGCCTCCAGAGCCACGAAGATCAGGCTGCGGCGAAAGCCGTCATCATGGCTACAAGACTACGCATGCTCGCGGCCAGGCGGAAGGAGTGTTATGTCTTAAGAACCTGCCAGCAGTTCTCCTTCTGGTCCGCCGCCTGAGCGGGAGCGCCGTCGCTCCCATTGGCTGATGCCGTTTGACAGCCGGCTATAAAAGGAGCTGTCAAAGCGGCATCAGTTGTCACCGCCAGCTGGCTGTCAGATTGCCTCTGAAGCGCGGCGACCCTTTATTCATTGAATAAAGTATGTTAGCCTAAACCTGGCTTCGTCTCCCTCTGTAACCGCCGCTCTACAACAAAAATCATGGCCACTAAAATCATGGTTGTGTGAATGAAGTCCCGTGATACCCCTAAAAAAGGAGCAGGGCTTCAATCACATGGCTATAGCAGCAGTGGGGTTCAATTTTTTTTACTACCGGTTCTGTGGGCGTGGCTTGGTGGGCATGGCGTGGCTTGGTGGGTGTGGCAGGGGAAGAATATTGCAAAAGCCCCATTCCTTCCACACTCCTGGGGGAAGGTTAGTGCAAAATCCCATCCCATTCCCTCCCCACCTGCTTTTCAGCTCCATTCTCCTGTGCAGGGCAATAAAAGAAGACCCAGCCAATCAGCTGGGACTTGGGAGGCAGAGAATAGATGGGGGCGGGGCCAGTCAAAAGTGGGATTTGCTGGTTCTCCAAACTATTCAAAATTTCCGCTACCGGTTCTCCAGAACTGGCCAATACCAGTCTCAGACTGCTGAATCATGACTTTTTTGTCCCCGAAGTGAAGTTTGCATATATATTCTTCCAACTTTCAGTCTCATTACTTAGGAAAGAAAAACCAAATTCTCTTTAATTCTCCTATTTTGAAATTACAGCCTGAGGTTCTGTTCAATGTTCCTTAATGTGTTCTCCTTTTGCTATTTTAATTATAAAATAGGAGTCCAAATAGGAGTCCTACAAAGCTTGTGAATTATTTTATACACTTTTATTTTGGTTTGATCCTAATAAAATTATAAAGCTAAAAAAAGATTGTGTGATGTTGTAAAACTTCTGATAAATCAATTTTTTAATATCATTCTGACCTTTATCACTACAATAATTGCCTTTATAGCCTGACACAGCAAAATGGGGACTTGTTTGTGCGTGAGGGGTGGGTGGCGGGTGTGTAATCTATAGATGTTTACCCAAATGAGTAAATAGCTGAAATTTACAAAAATAATAATAATAATAATAATAATTTTTTTAAAGTCCCACCACCAGACTGGTCCTTGGGTTCAATGTCGCTGGTAATTCTATGGCGTTGTTCTAGCCACTGCTACCAATTGTTTCTACCTTCCCTTATTGCTTGGACATGGAAAGTATTGATCCAATAGTCCTTGCCAGAGCATGCCAAATGGAATGTAAATTTCCCCTTAAAGTAAGTTTCCATAAATATCCTGTAATTGCAATCTGGACGATGCTTCAGAAGGCCTTCCAGTCTTGCATAAAAGTTCTCCCTTCTTTTGCCTGCCCCTCCCTTAATCGTCACCCTTATTCATTATGCTTGAACCCCAGAAAATAGTCAAAACACCGCAAGAAAAATGTTAACTGAAACCAAACTTGAAATTACTTAATTCTTAAAATAAAATTCCATCACTCAAATCTGAAGGCAATTTTGGTGAATCCTCAGACTGTGTTCTTGTTCTAATATGGGAGGCCTTGTTCTCATGGAAGGAAGCAACCTGTTTGACTATACTGCTCAAATTTAGAAATCCGTATGACTGAAAAGTAATTCAATAATTAAGTAATTCCTCCATGTGGACAGATGGATTGAAAACTGCAAGCAAGTTTTTTATGTGTATCAGAGAAGCTGTTGTCTCAAATGATGTTCCTCAAAAGTAGATGACATGTCCTCTTGGATCCATCCACATCACAATCATGCTCTAAAAACATGTTTTCCTTCTTGTGCTTCATATCATTCTTTTTCCATAAGTAAGTATAAATTATCCTTAGTTCCCTTGGTTTTAAAGTAGTATTTTTCTCGGATTCTGACTCCATACTTCAAGGATTGTACAGCCTGTTATGCTTGGACAGGAGTTGAATAATTGGTGTAATTTGTATGTGGGAATGGCCTTGTGGGGAAGCAGATGCTACTTCAGATAGAATCAGATAAGAGAGAGCTTAGCCTGCAGCTGTATAATGGATGAAGAAAGAAAGGACTTCCTCCTCAAGTTAACAGCATAACAGAGTTGGAAGGGACCTTGGAGTCCAACCCCTCTAGTCCAACCCCCTGCTCAGGCAGGAAACCCTATTCCATTTCAGACAAATGGTTGTCCAATCTCTTCTTAAAAACCTACAGTGTTGGAGCACTCACAAGTTCTGGAGGCAAATTGTTCCACTGATTAATTGTTGTGTCAGGAAATGTTCCTTAGTTCTAAGTTGCTTCTCTCCTTGATTAGGTTCCATCCGTTGCTTCTTGTCCTGCCTTCAGGTGCTTTGGAGAATCAGTTGACCTTCTCTTCTATGTGGCATCCCCTTAGATATTGAAGTATTGCTATCATGTCACCCTATGCCCTTCTTTTCATTAAACTAAGCATACCCAATTCCAGCAGCCGTTCTTTACATATTTTAGCCTCCAGTCTCATAATCATCTTTGCTGCTCTTCTCTGTACTCTTTCTAGAGTCTTAACATCTTTTTACAGGGTGAAAAAGTTAGTTACAGTTCTCAGCCTGTAAAGGAAACAGCCAAAGATTTCTACGTTCAGAATTATAAGATTCTGTTAATGTAGTCTTACAATAAAGAATGGACTCATCTGATCGTGTGTCCTGTCTGGTCTATTTGGAAAGGCTGGCATCAGCCGGTTGGCTGGGGGATTCTGGAAGCTGAAGTCCATACATCTTAAAGTCATTGAGACTGAGAAAGACTCGGCTAAAGCACTTAGGAAGGAGAATCCTTAAGAGAAGGATCCTTGACCTTGGCTACTATCAGGATGTAATGGGACAGAATGATAATTCACCTTATAAATATCCTCACTTCCATTTCCTCTTAAATCTTGAGGGTGCAGAAGCATACTGATCAAAACCATCTTCCAACAGCAGTTAGAATAGAATAACAGAGTTGGAAGGGACCTTGGAGGTTAGAGTTGTCTTTAGTACAAAGAGATAATCATTAAGAAGCCATGGAGGAAAAAACCATAGAAGAAACTCTAGGATCATTTCTCCAGTCTCGGTTGCTCCTGATGACTGAGCCAGGTTAGAAACCTTGTGATCATCTCCATCATCTACAAAACTTGCTTCTTGGAGGCAACAAAGGGAGAGGTACCATGGATGACAATACTTTGAGCATGCCTCCATCCCACCTTAAAAAAAATATGGAACATCTCCTTCCAATTGATCGGTGGGGTTTTGGATATCATGTTCTCTGCATTGCAGAGTCTGTCTTTGTGCTATTCCTTGGCAAGTGGCCAGCCCTTTTCACTTTTGGAAGAATTAATGCCTCTCCCATCAGATCTTTTTTATCTCATGGCTCTTCTGCCCCTCACCCACTCGGGAGAATTTAGGTTAGTTAATTGTCAGCATCACTTTATTTGATTAGACCTGGCCTTGCCAAACTACAAATAGACTTTGATTTCTCTGCAAGGGCACAATAAAGCAGGAACATACTTTACAGAAAAATCAGAGTTTTATTTGAGGTTATTAATGTATGAGGATTGGGAATAAGAGTGAAATCTCCAATGAGCCATAGGAAACACTGGATACTCCAAAGATAGTCAGTCTCCCACGTCTACTTGACAGGGTTGCAATAAATGTGATTTTTTCAGATGGACCAATTTTGCATTCGTTTCCAGAGTTTCTTGAACTAAAGACAGGCTTGTAAATGTTCCACTCAAGTCTGAGACAGCCGGCAGCTTCATGTTAGATAATATCCTCTTTTGCCCTACTCCGTTGGTTTGGCTTTCTTTTTCCAGATTAAATTAAAGCAGGATTTGTAACTTCTATTGAAACCATGGACATCTAACTCAATGCATCAGCTACAGTTATCATACGTCCTTTCTTATAAAGGACAGTCCTACAATTCAGAAAGCTATCCTTTATTTAGTTATTTATTTTCTTGGTTTTGTTCTTGAATTTTCTATTGTGAAGCAAAATTATAAACAATTTTTGCTATCTTTATGAACCTCTTTCAGATTTTTCGCTTTTTCAGGCTTGTCCCTTATTTTTTTTTCTAAGAAATTGTAGTCCTTGTATGCCACTGATCATAAATGCCAGGTTCAAGAAGAAAACTGAAAGCAGAGTTTGACTTCTTGCATTTAAATGCACCCTTCTGCAAATGCAAGTAGCAGCTGCTAGAAAGAGGAGTGAGGTTAATTAGAGATTGGTGCAAAAAAAAGTGAGTTTAACTTTTCCTTCTATTGCTGAACAATTGTTTTCCTTGTTTTCTTTCTAACCCAGTGTTTTTCAAACCTGGCAACTTTAAGATATGTGAATTTCAACTCTCAGAATTCTGCATGGGGAATTCTGGGAGGTAAAGTCCACATATCTTAAAGTTTGAGAAGCATTTTTCTAACTGCACTGGTGGAAAGAATCATTAGATAGCAACTCCTGATTATGTAAGCAGCAATGGGAATCCTTGGCGCTCTCTGAGCTTGGCTGTTTGCTTGCAAATGTCTCATTACCCAACTAGTTAACACTATCAGTGTTCATCAGTATGGGTTCACTCCCTGTTTCTATACTATAACCCGCCAGTTTTGCTGGAGGTGTGGTTTTTCTCCTTGGTAGTTCCTTGATTAAGGTATTGCTTTGTGCTTGTTTGTTCGTTTATTTGTCTCCTTAGTAATTCCTCAATTTACAGGTATTAACGGTACCTGTAACGGTATTCCCATTGTTAGAGTATTCCTAGGGCAGTGGTGGCTAACCTTTCTGGGCTCCTGTGCCCAAAAATGTGCATGTGCTTGCACGCTCATGCTCGTGTGCCAGCACTCAGAAGGCAATGCGTGCCACCCCATACCCCTTACACATGCACGTGCAATCCCATCCCACCCCTCCACCGCCCCCTTACCCGCACTGCGCCTCAGAGCTGATTTTCGGCTGGTTTGAGGCTTTTTTTCGGCCTCCCAAAGGCTTGAGGAAGGCTTCCTCAGGCTTCTACAAGCTTTGTAGGCCGAAATCTAGCCCCATTTCGTCACTTCCGTTTTTTCCGGAAAAACCAGAAGTGACAAAACGGGGCTAGATTTTGGCCTACAAAGCTTGTAGAAGCTTGAAGAAGCTTTCCTGAAAGCCTTTCTCAAGCCTATGGGAGGCCGAAAAAGGCCTCAAACAGGCCAAAAATCAGCTGTGAGGCGTGTACATGCGCAGTGAGATAAGTTTGCCTGCAGCTTGCGTGCCAGCACAAATGGCTCTGTGTGCCACTTGTGGCACGCGTGCCATAGATTCGCCATCACGGTCCTAGGGTATTAAGCAGAAAACAATACCCTAATCAAGGAACTACCAAGAAGAAGACCACACCCCCACTAGCACTGGAAGGACAAGCTACTGTACAGAAACAAAGAGCAAACCCCACACTCACTAGCACTGAGAGTGTTACCTAGTCAGGTAATGAAATGTGTGCAAGAAAACAACGAAGACCAGAGCACCAAGAATCCTACAGCTCAACTCTAAGTTACATATATTCTTAGCAGGCAGCTATTTCAGATTAGTTTTTTTCAGGCATTCCTCACTTCCTGCTGCTGTAACCCTAATCACTGTACATGCACCCTGCCAATATATGAAATTTAAAGATGCATTTTATGGCGCACATGTTTAAGCACAGCTTTCCTTAAACAAACATTCCTTGCATTTGAAAACTTATCTCACATCCTTTACCCCTTGCTCTCTGAACACTTTTCTTCACTGCTTTCAGCTTTGCTCTGCCGGCCACCTCTAGCAAAAACAAACTTGAGTCTCCCGGGATTGCCTCTTCCCCTCAACAGTCCAGCTGTTGTCATTATAAAAGCCTCTGACTCTCTCTGGGTGGCAGCAGCTCCCAATCTGTCCATCATCCAGAGGGACCAGAAAATGGCACCAAGACGTTTTAAGAGTAGCCTGGAGGGAACTTGGTTCTCTTTTGGTCATTAAAAACAAAGGTATTTCCAGATGTCCCTTTTTCCAATTAGGAGAACTTCTTAGCAAGCCAAAGTGGAGAAAATCAGGAAATCATCGCCTAGAACTAATCATTTGTTCATTAGTGTGTTCCTCAGACAAGGCCAAGATAAATCAAATGTCCCCAGGAAAAGGAGCCCATCTTTTTTCTTTCCTACGTTTTTTATCTGCTGCTAATCTTTTATGCCCACATGGCTGCTGGATAGGTTACAACTGTGTTATTTTAAACCAAACTTCCATTTTTTTTTACAAGCAACATTATTTTGTTTTCTTTATGTGCACATATTTCTGACAGGACACATTTAATGGCCAAGTGCTTCAAAACTTTATTGGCTTGCCCTCACAACAACCCTGTGAGGTAGGTCTTTTATTCCTACCCAAAGGAAGAAGTATTGGATTGACCAAAGTGATTCACCAAAGGCCCTAAGCAGCATTCATCAACCTGGTACACTCCAACTGTTTAGGCATATCATGACATCACTATGGCTTCCACTGGACAACTCAGATTTTGGACAACCACTCCTCACCTCAACCAACATATTTACACATCCAGAGGGTTCCAGATTGTGGAAGGCTGGTCTATAGCTAGATGGCAGAATATGGAGTCCAGAGATCCACCTCTGCTCAAGCTCTACCCTCTATCTCAGAGGTCCCCAAAGTTGGCGACTTTCGGATTTGTGGACTTCAATTCCCAGAATTCTCCAGCCAGATATGCTGGCTGGAGAATTCTAGGAGTTGAACTCCACAAGTCTTAAAGCCACCAAGCTTGGGGACCCCTACTCTACCTACTTTGTACTATGTTCCTCTTCCTAGTTGCTTTTTTAGAATCCAGTTCCACACAGGTTAGAATGCTAACAAGACAACTCAAAATATTTCTCTTCTAGCCCTGAAATCTGTAGAGGTATCTTTCCCAAAATCAGAAACAATTCCAGTTTTAGCCCGTTTTGTGTGCTCTGAGATGCAGGAAGACTGAACCCCCATGGAAGAGGAATTACCTGGCATGCAATGGGGCTCAGTTTCTATCCCTGCCTTCACTAGGGCCCCGCCTATCCTTGGGCTCTAGTTAAGGGCCTAAGAAGGAAAGGTCTCCCCCCACAAGGGACCTCTTGCTGGCTAAAGCAATCAAAGCTGAGCTAAACATCCAAATTCTTACACTTGGCATCAAGCATCACTTCCGTTCCTATTGGAATGCCTATTGGAATTTTGAGTCATTCTGTCCCTTCTGGGAATGAATCAGGAAGAAAGGGATGAGTCCCAAGCCCAGTGATGGCGAACCTTTTTGTTGTGGTGTGCCAAAAGCATGCATGCTGGCACCCACAATGCAATCCCCACCGCCTCATAACCTGCACTGCACATGTGCGCGCCTCCCAGCTGATTTTCTGGGCAAAACAGGTCCATTTTTCGGCCTCCCAAGGCTGCAGAGGCTTCACTCGAGCCTCCAGGAGGCCATAAACGGCCTCAAATGGGCCGAAAATCAGTTGGCAGGCACGCGCATGTGCAGTGCAGGTAAGTTTGGCTGGGGCTCAAGTGCCCGCATAAATGGCTCTGCATGCCACGTGTGGCATGCATGCCATAGGTTCACCATCACGGCTCTAGCCTATGACATTTGGGGCCTGCCATGTCTAATCCAGCAAGAAGAGCCATTGGAGAAATTGCAAGGGGTAGCAGGAGGACTGCTTTGCTTGGACTGGCTGCTTTGAATATGTTGTCGTGAGCCACTGGGTGGGAGGAGAACATGCACTAGAAGATACAGAACAGGCTTTGCTATTCCATACTGCTGAACTGGCAGGCATGGAGAGGAGGAGGGAAAGAGTATCTCTATTTTATTTTATTGACATTCTTGACATATTGGGGGTAAAAGTGTTGATTCAGCCAATTTATGGTTTTATAAGAATTGGGGGGAGGGGGGATTGGAAGCATCCAAAATATGACCTTTCATCTTTATTCTAGAGAAGCTCAGTCCATTCCGTTGCTTCTGAATCGTCTTTGTCATCTCTGTCATCTCAACTTCACGCTATCACTGGGTGCATGCGTGGCCTTCAGCCCTTGCCAGATCAAAAAAAGGCAACCCAACATATGATGTGCTACACATCACATTCTGGCACTTTTTGGAAGTCTTTGGTCTTGGAAGCTTCTGGTTTGGCCATCCATGATCCCAGTTTGCTGTTCCTTGCAGCCATATTGCTTTGTTTACAATTGGCTGGAAGTCTTGGGCCCTCTTGTCTGCAATCTTGGGGTGCTATGCTAGGAAGCCACTCTTACTAAGACATTACTTATTTATGGTGTGTGTGTGTGTGTGTGTGTGTGTGTGTGTGTGTTCGTTCTACAAAAATAATGTTTAATATCCTTAAGACAACAAATTGCTCTCCATGGACTAGAAGCCTGTAACTAGAGACATTTCAACTGCTTTTGTACTTCTTTCCTGCTTACTTACTATTTACTTTGTGGTGTACTGCTACTCTGAAGTTATTGACCAGAACTGCCCTCCTTTTTTCTCACCTTCACATAACCCTAAGGAAGGTCATTAAACAAAATAAAAAAATATCCTCCAAATTGAAACCCTACACAGAGGATATATTTATACATACTTCCATCAGGTAAACTGATGAGACAATGATTCCTAAAACATGTGAGCCAAAGAGGCAAAGCATTTTGGTAAAATTAAGTTATAGTATATCAGAAACAGTAATCACTTAATTGTTAATAAAGCTAAAGATTTCTTGTTATAGCTTTCATTTCATCCTCTCTTTCTTTTGAAAAAAAGAAAAGGCCAGAACGCAGCAGAAGTTTGTTTGTTTGGTCCACAGAAATTCCCAATTTCTGGCTTTAGCCAATATTTTTGAGTGTGACCTCTTCCTGAAACCCCTAACAGTTGTAGTGGCTCCAGGTGGATAATAATTGGGAGAAGTAACCAAAAGTTCCAGCTTAATACACGTCTCTTGTCTTTTTATGAAAAGTAAGACAAGAGCTCTTACTAATTTATTTAACTGGTGTGGCAAAAGCTCGAAGTTAGAAGCACATTTTTATTCCCAAGGAAGTTGAACAGAGCAGCCATCCCCACCTCTAACTCTCTCCATATTGTATAGAAATATTTCTATCATCCCCATTAACTGGGAAAAATGGGAATGATCATCTAACTCAATGGGAGAGAGTCCGGTAAATCAGACTGTGTTAGGTAATGCATTGGCTAGTTTGATATTTGGAATTTTGAACTTCTTGGAGGGAGCTCCCTTGAAATCGTTTCTAAAGGCTCACCTATTTTCAAAACAGCTTCTGCTGTGGACATGGCCAATGAGGATAGTTCTTATGCTCCACAAAAAGTGGTGCCCAATTGGACCTTTTTCCCACTAAGCCAATAGATACATTTTGCAGAAAAAAATAACTACATGTGGCCACCATGTTTATTTTCCAAGAAAAGATATGAAATATCTATTGAATCTAGAGATATTTTTGTAAAAAAAAAATAGAATGTTAGAAGGTGGTTCCACAGAATGCAAGCTTGCACTGGAATCGCTAAATTAAAAGGAAGTGAAATGGGGCAGGGTGCTTTATGGATGCAAAGATGTATACGGAACTGTCAGCCCTATTTATTTATTTATTTGGAATATTTATACTGCCACCTACTCACTCACAGGTGACTCCACGTAGCTATATAAATTTTCCAAATAAATAAACAGGGCTGATAACGTTGCTCAATACCCAAGCAGCTGCAAAAGAACATGCTCCGAGCTCTTGGTGTTTGTCTGAGTGCACAAAAAAAAGTGTACGCTAAACTTTAACCCAGATCAAAAAGTGCTTTGCCTCAATGTATCAGGAATTTGGGCACCACTATCACGCATTTACCACTGGTTCATTGCCATCATTTGATGACTACAGCACCAAGTAATGATCTCTCACAGATCAAATGTACACAGACCACTTCCATATCACTTTGGGAACAGTAGAGAGGTTTTTATCTGTGGGAGCTGAGTAAATAGTCATGTGAAGTATGCCATGCATATGTGACAATTGCTTAGTACTTTGATCTTTATGGGTCCCCCACTGAGCTGATGAAAGCACTCTCCCACCCGCTCCCTACTGTTCTTCCACTCCCGTTTGTTTCACAATGAACAAAAACAAAGCACATGTTTCTTGGGTATGTATCTATCTAGCTTGGCCCTAAGCATAATACACTATATATACATGACGTGCTTGTTCATTGTATTCTACCTACATAGTTACTATCCTGTTTATGAGGTGGACTGCTTCTAGATGACCCCTTTGTTAATTAAACAGAGCCAATTATTTTCAAAACCATGAACTTCAGCTCAGGAAATTCCACATCTTAGAAGAGGCTCCCTAGTGGGAGATTGACAGGCATTATTTGGGTTAAAAATCATCCTCCCCAAGACAAGATGGAAAAGGATGACATTTTGATTGCTAGCATCAACATGAAAATTAAAACCTTAGGACCATTATTGTCATTCAGCCTGTCTTGTCCCCCCTCCCCCTCTTAGTGGAGTCATTGTTAGTTTCATCCTTAAGAACATGCAGTGCAATGGAAATGAAGTTGCACTAATGCATGGGTTTTGTTTTTTTAAAAAAAGGCTGCAACATGCTGTGAGTGGGATGTGTTTGGCTGTGTGTGTTTCTCCTTTTGGGGACTGGTTGTGTAAAGCAACACTGCCATGTGAATGCACAACAGGGGCAGGCTGCTGGGATGCAGCAGAAAGACTTTTTTTTTTACTTGCAAATCTCCCTTTGCAAACAAAGTAAGTCACTGGAGAACATGATGTAGCTTTGCAGCCCGATTCAAAATTCATCTTCAGAGCTGTCTGCTAAAAGCATCACCCGGTCTTGCATGCTGTTGAATTCTCTCTGCTAGTTGGGGTGAAGAGTGAAAAAGAGAGACCAAGAAAAAAAAGAAAAAAAGAAAAACATTAGCTACAAGGAAGACAACAGGAAAGACATTGTTTATTTCTTCCCTGCCTTGAAATATTCAGCGACTGCAGCTTTCTTCAACCTACTTTCTTCCACATATGCTGGACTTCAGCATATCCAAAGAACTGAAGTCCAATAAATCTGGAAGACTAGATAGAGGAAAACTGTGTTAGTTATATATTTGGAGCAGATCAAGAGTAGAGTTATCAAGACCAAAGCAGGTGCCTTGTAGATATTTGTGATACTTTGCCCCATCTTAAAAACTAGCAAACTCAAAACGATATGAGATATAACAGATCAAACAATAAGTTCATTCTTATTGAACTAAAATGATTGGTTTAATTACCCTGCAGCTTTTAACAAGGTACAAAGTTTTAACAAGGTATAAGGTTGTAAACTGACTACAGCTGGGTTTGATTTGGGGTTAACATGCATGGCACTGTGGTGCCCTGGGTTGTAGATTTCACTATTGCTTTTGCAGAATTCATCTAAGTTAAATACTAATAAAATATTGTGTCTTTTAATTAATGAGGTTGAAGGACAACCAGTTCTGGGACTAACATGGTACCATGAGTTCAAAACATTCCTTTTCCTTAGAGGAGAAAATATCCATCTCTTGTTATCACAAAGGTTTGTCCAAAAAGTTTATGATCTATTGAAATGTCATTGATAAAAAAAATCCTCCTCTAAAATAGTTAAGAAAATCTGACTCAGTTACACAAAAACACTGCAGAATTCATGCATGAAATTAAAGCATGAAAGACAACATTAATTCTACATCACCTACAAACTAATTTGTGCATGTTTCATTACCAATTTTCTGAACTGAGGTTGGATTTCCAGTGTGCCTTCTATCATGCAGCCTTCCCAAACTTAGTGTGTTTCACATATGTTGAACTATTATGCAATGATGATAGAAATTGTGGCTGAACATTTCTGGAGCACACTGGGTTGGAAAAGTCTGCATTTAATCATGGTGTGTGTGTGTGTGTCTGTCTGTCTGTGTGTGTGTGTGTGTGTGTCAGTTTTTGACTCCAAGCAAAGGTGGAAAAGTTTTCCAAAAGTGGTTTGCCATTTCCTCCTTTCTAGGGCTGAGAGTGTATGACTGGCCCAAGGTCACCCAGCTGGCTTTGTGCCTAAGGCAGGACTACTGCAGTATACACCCAGTCTTCCAGTTTCTAGCCTGGTGCTTTCACCACTACACCAAACTAGCTCTCTTCTAATAATGCATCTTACAAATCTAATTTCTCTCACATAAAGCCAATGTATTCTTGTTTTAATAGAAACACAGCCTATGTCGCCACAGAAATAAATCTTGGTTGCCTCAAAGAAAAGGAGTGATACAAATACAGTAAATGGATGCTTGCTTTAAACCATTCTTTATTCATGTCAAAAACACGAACTGCAAACTATAGACATTTAACAGCTTTAAGCCATTGCCTTGTTGATTTTAAAGATAAGACGGCACATTTCAAGAGCAAGCAATCATTTGGGGTGAGGGGAGAACTCGAGCAATATCACGGCATTTAGAAAAGAATACCAACCTTTCGCTTATGTCTTTTAAAACCATTTCTGCGACGGCGGTTCATGATCTTGATGCTATAAAGTGCTCCCAGGATGAAGAGGGCTCCAGCAATGCCTACACCCACCGGGACCAGCATTCCAGACATGTATCCTGCCTAAGGATAGAAGGAGAATTGCAAGTAACCATCAGGTCATGCTGGATTTTTTTATGCTTTTAATTATTTGGCCACTATTAATGTTGAAAATCTCAAACAATTGAATTATCTTCTTGCAGACGTGTTTCCAATTGTTAACAACCAAACTGCTACTTTGCTCTGCTGTCATTTAACATAGAAAGTAATACTTTTCTTAGTTGTAACTCTGGCTCTATCTTGTTTTAACCTTCTGACATTGCATACTCTCAATTATTTAATTTTATAATCTTACCTGTGATTTTTTTAAAAAAATATGGTACATTATATGTTGCGACCTGCGGTTACAACAATAGGTTTATTCATTATGCTTGAAATTGATGTAGAGCTCTTTGCATTAATTGAATGTGTTGCTTGGAATGCTTGATGAAGTAAAAAATGTGGTGCACAGGCTATTCCCAAATATGAAAGCCAGCAGCATCTACAAGGGAGGTTGGGCAGAGAGATGCCAGCAGCATCACAGGGTCAAAGTGCAAACTCTGCCTCTCTTCCTCATGAATCATGACAACGAAGCCAAAAGAAGCAGAGCTTGTGATGCAATGCTGAAGGCAGAAAATTAAACATTGTGGGGAAAAAGCTTGAGATGAGTAAATGGCAGTATAGGTAATCCTTGATTTACAACAGTTCATTTAGGGTTAGGGTGACTTATGTAAGAGTCATGGTGGTGCAGTGGTTAGAATGCAGTATTGCTGGCTAACTCTGCCAACTGCCAGCAGTTTGATCTGGACCGACACAAGGTTGACTCATCCTTCCGAGATCAGTAAAATGAGGACCCAGATTGTTGGGGGCAATATGCTGACACTGTAAACTGCCTAGAGAGGGCTGTAAAGTGGTGTATAAGTTTAAGTGCTATTGCTATTGCTTTTATTAGTGACCATTGCTGTGTTATAGAGCAAATAACTGAAGAACTTACACCAAGTTCTGACTATTCTCCATCTAAAAATATGACCAGCAGTGGGCCAGAAATATTAAGAATACTGACACACGGTATCTTCGGCATATACAACAGTGAACCCAATACATTTCTTCAGTACATTCTTGAAGAAATATGTTATTTTTTTCCTTCCAAAAGCTTTTGAAAATTAATTTAACTATCTCAAATTTTAACATTATAAGAGGGAGAGGGAAAATATCACCTGTCTTTTGTTCTAGAACTGGAATAATTTTGGGAAACTTCTGGTATGCTGCTTTCTTTCCCAAGGCAAAACAACATAAACTTTTAAGCAATTAAGGCTGTTTAGGTTTCTCTTAGGGTGACACTAATTAGAGCAGCTTTCAGCATAAAAACAGAAAACTAAGGATAAATATGAACGCTGATCTTGTACCATAAAACAAAACAGTATTAACAGTAAAATAAAATTAAAACAAAAGAATAATAAGAGCAATAAACTTATGGATAAATGTGTCACTTTATGAGAAGCATTAAAATGAATTTTGCTGATACTGAAGAAACACAAAGCTTAAAATAAAGGCACAAACACTCTGCATATTCCCATTGCAAACAAGTATTTGCTTTAATGTCTTGGATTTTATGCTTATGTTCTCAATTCATCCATGCTAGAAATGGGTGGTATGTTTGTTGCACATAATATTTAGGAATAGAAGTAAAACAATGTGAATATAAAACTGACCCGGGGAGGGGGGCACCCTGGAAACAACAAAAGACCAGCCTGTGGTGCCTCTGCCAGCAAAAATGGAGTTGAGGAGCTCCATTTTTGCTGGCAGAGAGCTGCAGGAGGCTGTGTGGCCAAAAACGGACATCAAGTTGGCCTTGCCCATCCTGGACATGCCTCCCCAGCCCCCCACCCCAAGGTCAAACACAACCCTGATGTGGCCCTCAATGAAATTGAGTTTGACACCCCTGGTCTACACCTACATAAGCCTACAAAGAAGTAGAAGGCATAGGAAATTACCTTGGAGGACAGGAGGAAGAGCTGTTACTAGAGAAACAATCAGATAAGAGAGCACTGTGTCATGTCCAAAAACACAAGTCTGGAAAACAGCCTCAGACAAACCTTTGCTTGATTTACCCAAAGATAAGGAAGTTCAGGGGAGAAGCTCATTTAAACTTCATTAGATTTAAAGGATTCTGTTACTATAGCTGTTACAGTCAAAGTAATCCTGATCTATATGGCATTGATAGCTTAGTCTGGTCTACCTTATAGGGCTGACAGTGGAGTTTCATGCATTCATGAAGCAGAAGTCAACAGGGAGGAAAGGAAAGAGAGTAAATGACAAACAAATAGGTGAGGATGTGTATACTGATGCATCTAGCCCAATTCTGGACAATTAGCAAGGTCTCTAGAGATTATTCAGCCTTCATCAGCCTAGTATCCACAAGGTGTCTCAGGCCTACAGGTCAAATATTCCCACTGCTTTCTAACCACACTGGCTGGAAATTCTAAGGGTGACATAGCAACTTATTCAGGAATACAGCACACAGAAGAAAAGTGAGTTGCATTGAGTCCATTAAAATGATAGGGCACTGCTTCTACAGCTGTAAATACAGGACATTTATGCTGATGCATTTCTAGATATTCTGATGTATATATAATCTTCTTCAAATATTCCTGCCCTCTATAGGTAGGAAGTTTTAAGTGCAGAAAAGCTGTTTGCAAGTGATATCCTGGCCATTGAGCATTCTCCACAAGGACATAGCCACACCTGGATCCTTGGTTATTTTTAGGTCCATATGGAAATGATCACAGGCCTGAGATGCTTGGAAATGTGTAACTTTTCCCCTGCAATCTGCTGCCATTCATATATATACATGAGACTACAACCCCCATAAGATACCCTGCTTATCCAAAGTTTAATGAGAATTCATCTAGCATTTGCAGGTTCGATGGATTTTGACTTAACCTAAGCAAGCAAGACTGAGTGACTGTGGTTATCTGGACCTTCTAGAAATAAAGTTTTCCCACCTGAATGGGGTGGATGGGGTAGCACTGTCCAGATGGACCCACTGCACAATCTAGGGATCCTCCCTTGACTCATGGCTCCTGCTCAAAGTTTAGTTGGCAGCCAGGCCTAGGACGGCCTTTGCACACTTTCAGGTAGTGTTGCCAGGTGTGTCCATTCCTGGACCGGGAGGCTCTGTTCACAGTCAGCCACGCCCTCATAACTTCTTGTTCGGGTTACTGCAACATGGTCTACTTGGGGTTGTCCCTGAAGAGCATTCGTAAGCTTCAGCTGGTACAGAATGCAGCTGCACATGTGGTGACATATATGTGACATATGTAACACCACTTGAGCGGCATTGGTTGCTGGTGTGCTTCCAGGTGCAATTGAAGATGCTGGTTGTCACCTTTAAATCCCTGCATCGCTTGGGCCAGGTTACCTAAAGGGACCGTTTCTTCCACAATAGTTTTAGGATAAATTGTTATGATAATTTTCTTGGCTGTTATACATATATTTATTTTGTACTGTTTTTAATTGTTTTGGAACTTTTTGCTCTCCAGAGTCAGTTGAGATGGGTGGCTACAGAAATTAAATAAATAAAATGAGAATGACGGGACTGCAGTTCAACATATCTAAAGGAGACAAAGCTCAGCAAAGTCTATGTTAGTCTAGATCAGTGTTTCTCAACCTTAGCTATTTTAAGATGTGTAGGTTTCAGCTGGGGAATTCTGAGTTGAAGTACATCACCATAAACGTTGCTAAAGTTGAAGAATACTGGTCCGAAATTTATCATATTTGCGAATAACCTGCATCTGTTGCAGATCACATCCTCACTCTTAATAACCCGTGCAGCAAAGCACTGCTAAAGCACCGTAAAACACTCACATTTCAGTTCCTAGTTCTGACTTGAGAAACAGGCTTTGCTTCCTTCCTGGGAAGGAACATGCCCTACCCTGCCCTTGTTTCTGGCAATATGGAGAAGCTACACGCAAAGTGTTCAAACGACTTTACCTCCCGACAAAGAAATTGTAAAACCTCAAGTGAGGATTCCTGCACCTCACAGCTCTCTCCCCCTGTGGATTCTAACATGGGAAACCTACTTAAAATAAATGCATCAGCTACACAATGTTTAGGCATACATTGCATATCAAGAAGACTATGGAATGACAAGGCTCCAGATATATAAGCAGTAAATCCTCAGGGTGATTGGCGGAATTGGGGCATACACAGTATTTCCACACATTGTTCTGCTTCTACTAATTCTTAGAGAAGAGGGTAGAATCCAGGACCTCTAGCAAAAATTACTCCTGGTAGTAGTCAGGAAGAAAAAGGAAGGGTATGATAGTTCAAAACAGTCTTCCCTTCGAACTGTGTTGGAACTATAAATCTCAGAATTCTGCAGCACTCATAATCCAGAAGATGCCATTATAAAAATTGGATCCAAGGCTTGAGAAGCACAAGTGACCACAGGACTCCAGTAAGACAACGCATGTACCTTGATGCCATCACATAGCAAAGTGCAATGAAATCATGATGCACCACTTATGGAGATTCATGGTCATCATTCAACTCATAAAACAACTGTGCTCTCTGCTACCCAACCAGAAAGTGTCTCAGTCTTATCATGAATTAAAACAGGGGTCCCCAATCCCTGGGCCGTGGCCTACTACTGGGCCGTGGCCTTTTTTGGAACTGGGCCGCACGAGAGGCTGGCCAGTGCACACGCGCAGCTCCACTCAAATGAGCGGCGTCCCAAAGGTTTCTCTTCTCTCTTGCATGAGTGAAGCTGCGTGCGCCTATGTACTGGCCCGCCACTCATGTGGTCTGGCTCCCCTCTGCCCCGCCCCCCCCCCAGTTGGGCCACCAAGCCACCTTCTCCCGATGCTCCAAAAGCAGAGCGTTGAGAGCAGAGGCTGAGCGGGACGAGCGCGCCCTGCTCAGCTTTGCTGAATCACCAAGGCTACCTGCGCAGGACACCTGATCTGCTTTTGGAGCACTGGGCAGCCTCGGTGAGTTTGAAGGAGCATGAGACTGAGCCCCCAAAGGCTTCTCTTCCCTGTGCCAAAAGCTTCTGCAAATGGGCAAAAGGTTTTTGGGGAGCGATCTCACCCTTCTTCAGGCCTTCCATCCCTTTTCAAAAACTTTTGGCAGAGAGAAGGAGAAACCGCACCCCCAAAGGCTTCCCTTCTCTCTTGTGTAGCTGGAGCTGCACGGCTTAGTTCCCCTCTCCCCTCCACCTTACAAGCTGGGCTGCCAAGCCACAAAGGTTGGGGACCGCTGGATTAAAAGATTGTCTCTCCATTGTGCCTTTCTGAAAATAATAATAATAAAAAACACAGTGCATTTTAAAATGAATCATACTGAGAAGAGCTCCCTACCTTGTCTTTCAGTTTTTCCATCCAGCTTCTCACTAGAAAATTAACGACATAAAATTAATTGCAATCAAAAGTCACTCAACATTGTAGTAGCATAAGGCCAACGTTTAACCCAATTCTGTAGAGGATTAGAAGCTCCCCCACATCTAGAGTACAGGTAGTCCTCGACTTACAACTGTTCATTTAGTGACGGTTCAAAGATACAACGGCACTGAAAAAAGTGACTGATGACCATTTTTCACACTTACGATTTTTGCAGCATCCCCACGGTCATGTGATTTACATTCTGATGCTTGACACCTGTTTCATATTTATGAGGGTTGCCGTCTCCCGGGGTCATGTGATCATTTTTTACAACCTTCTGACAAGCAAAGTCAATGAGGAGGCCAGATTTGCTTAAGAACCGGTGCTACTAATTTAGCAATCGCAGTGATTCGCTTAACAAATGTGGCACGAAAAATGTAAAATGGGGCAAAACTCACTTAACAAATTTCTCACTTAGCAACATAAATTCTAGGCTCAATTGTGGTTGTAAGCCGAGGACTATCTGCATATACAATGGCCCCAAAGGCAGTGAATTCAGCAACCCCAGCCATGACGTGTGTGGACAAAACCCTTTCTGAGACATGCTTAAACTCCCAGAATGCTGGTGTCCACCAGCAGCGCCTGGGTGAATAGCTCTACCCCACAGCCTCCTCTTCGAATCCTTGAACAAGCACCTAAACAAATCAATGTAAATAACACAATGAGATGATGAAGAACATATAACATTATAACTATGCAAAATATACTTTGCTTTATTCTTGCAGGGCTTTTAGAATTATGCCCAAAGTTGACTAGCAGCATTCCTGCTACAATGTAAGTGATCATTATGCTGCAGTTACGGTATGTTTTAAATGGGTTTTTTTTGCACTATAATTAGTTTTATAAGCAAAATAACAATCTGGGATTTGAACCAAGGCCAATCCAGTTCAGATCTAGCTAGAAAACTACCCTGATGCCCAGAGGTGGTATTCAGCAGGTTCTGACCAGTTCTGGAGAACCAGTAGCGGAAATTTTGAGTAGTTCGGAGAACCGGCAAATACCACCTCTGACTGGAGATTTTACAGTATCCTTCCCCTGCCATGCCCACCAAGCCACATCCACAGAACCGGTAGTAAAAAAAAATTGAATCCCACCACTGCTGACACCGCTTTCTATAAGAATTGGCAAAAAATAAAAAGTATCCTCAGTATGATGAATCATCAGAAATGACTTTGTTAAATCTACTGATGCCAAGAGACTATTAAGTTATTAAGAGCTGTTGTCCTTGATAGCTGCAAGTTTCAGTGAATAAACAGACTTATATCCAAGTTCCAGAGTATAATTGAAAGCAACAATCCCTAACCAATTCTCTGGAAGGATCGCTAAACTTGCAACTGATTGTGTATGTGTGTGCCCCTGACTTTCAGTGTATTAGATCTAACTAGGCAACCCATGATCCTTCAGGTTATTGTTTCAGATATGTCATCATTTCAGAAATATTTACTTAATCTAAATAGAATGATAGAATGACCATAGGGAGGCAAAAAAAAAAGCAGTGGGAATGGGGGCGATTTCTGATTTCTTGCCAGCTTCCCCACTGACTTTACTTCTGGGAAGCTTGCGGGGAGAAAATCAATGTGAAAGCCAACAAGAAAGGTTGCAAGTTGCTCTGGTATGTTTGCCCCACTTGCATACCCTCACCAGGGCCACTTCTGCACCCTTGTGTACCCTCCCCACACACCACACCTGTGTGCAAATTCTCCAATCTGTGCTGCATTATAGCACACCCTCCTGACCCTTGGCATGCCTCTTATTGCCCCCTGGCTTCCTCCATACAGATCCTTCCTACAAAGAGATTGTAAAACAGTGTTTGCCAGCGAGGTTGAGAGGGAATATTTATCCTGCCTAAGCCATGCTCAGTGCCTTTCAAAGAATCACTGAGGTTGCCTCTACTCTCTCTCTTAATTTCTTTAGGAAGTTGTGGGGAAATCAGGAGATTCAGGCAGTTCAAATGAGTATAAAGATTTATTGCAAGTTTAAGCTCTCTACAAGAATCCAACCAACTGACAGTTAAGGGAAATGAGCTGGAGTTAAGAGAGGCATTCAAGGTGGGCTGGACTTAGATCTCTTGTGCGCATGCAGGGACTCATGACTTATGATGTGTTTGACCCCTCCATCAGGCTCAGCCTGATTGTTTCCTACAAGTTGCTTATTTCTTATTTCTTTGGAGTTAAATTTTTTCCAAAAGACAAGCTGTATTGAACTGGGAGATTTTCCTTCCACTCTGGACAAAAGAAACTCTCAGTAAGTTTACGGAATAACAAGAGAAGCTTTAATTTTTGACAAGCAGCAAAAGGGGGAATAAATTGTTGATTTTGGAAAGTTAAGATGCTAGATGGCCTTGAAAGAATATTTCCGGTAGGGTACTTAAAAATTTATAAACAGTATATCAAGTCTTTGAAACTACTTGTAAGAGATCCTCCTGTGGGAAAAATTTTGTTGATTGGAAAATAAACTGATGATCAGAAGGGACTGAAGGGGAGAACAAAAGACTATTCTTGAAGAAAAACAGACACTTGAATACAATGGAGCAATACTATTTGACTATAGAAGAAATAAGGCTGTTTGGAAATGATTTTCTCAGAGGTTGCTTACAAAAGCAAGTGATACTATAGCAGAGGATATAGAAGATCAACAAATTTTATTGGATAAAACGGAAAACTGACAGGGATTTGAATGTGGATTTGAAGTTTTAAAAAGTGTTGAATTAGAAAAATGATTGGAAAAAGATGTGGATTTCAATATGGATTTTAAAATGCCAGAATGTAAGAGCGGTATGGGAAACAATGCCAAAATGGATTTATCAATAAAACCAGCTGATACGCGATGCAACTGAGGGGAATGTGGCAGGATGGCTGATTGGTATAAGGATTCCTGCCATGGGCAGGGGGTTCGATTTGAGGACCTCCAAGGCCTCTTCCTGTCCAATGATTCTATGACTCTATGTCCTAATAATCAAGGAGAAATTACGAATAAAAAAAAGCAGAAGAGTGAGTTGGAAAGCCTTCTTACTTTGGATTTATTGAAAGAATGTATGGAACAAAAAAAAACCACCTCTTCTTGAAAAGAGATAAAAATAATTGTTCAAGCTGTGCTTTGAAGGAGACAAAGAGAAAGTGATAAGAAATCATCTTGTGAGGCACTATATGATAGGAAGATTTATAAAGTGAACCTGCTGAATAAGAATTAAAATATATGTTTTGTCACTTTTCTTCTTTTCTTTATTTTTTATATTTTTCTTAGCTTGCATTAGTTTGTTATCTATTTATTTGTAAACTTTAATAAAATTATTGAGGAAAAAAAAGAAAATGATAATGGCATAACTATGGCTGAGTACAACAGTGCTGAAACGGCCATAACTCTTCCTAATTCCAACCCCACAGGAATAATGGATCACAGATGTTGGATGCATTGTGCAAGTTAGTCCATTTGAGGTATCTTGTTGCACATTTTGTCCAGTTGCAGGTTACAAACAGACAAACTTGTGACACACAAGAGTGTTTGTATATATAGACATGTTACGTATACAGTGTAAGCTATGGCACATAAGTATACAGTGTAAGCTATGGCACATAACTGTTTCAATATATTCTACACTGCTAAGATTCTGAAATTTGGAGTAGTTTCAGAAAAGGTCTGTATATGTCATCAGGGGCCTGAAATTGCAAATATTTGAATCGTTGTGTGCAAACTGGGCAACTGTGAAAATTTGTTTAATAAAGTAATAAATAAAACAATTGAGGGAGGTGGATATGTTTAATGTTTAGAAAAGTTGACAGGGTGTGCGGCAGCACTGTGCAAATATCTGAAGGGGTACCACCGTTTGTTCTCCACTGACTGAATGGAAAATACACAATAATAGACTTAGATAGGAAATAGATGCCAACTGAATTTTTAAGGGGAAAAAAAACTTCCTAAAAGTAAGAACAGGTCAATAGTAAAACCAATTGGTAACCGGTGATGGCATTCCAAAAGAGGTCAGATTGATATGTATTTGGAAGCCTTTAAATTTAATCCACATTCCTGCACTAAGCAAAGGGTTAGTCTTGATGGTGTAAATAAACCCTTCTATCTTCACGACTGTGATTTTACATCAGAGAGCCTCAAAAGCTTAATTTAGACTGGCAGAAAAACAGAAGAAGTTAATGCTTCATGTCCCAGTTTCTGTTCCATGAAGAAGGCTGCTGTTTTTCTTTTTTCTTTTTATGAAATAAGATGACAGGATCTCAGCAACTTTAAAGGGCTGAAATCCTAGAAGGGATGTTTTCCCTCTAACAGCAGCTGAGAAGGCTACATCGGATTGATTTTTGCTTGGCACTTACTAAAATGAGGTGTATGAATCTGCAGATAAGAAAGCAGCCATCCCTCAGCCTCCTTCTGGGTTTCAGAGTGACCATTTGATAGCAGTGTTCCAATATTTGAGGGGCTGCCACAAAGAAGAGGGGTCAACCTATTTTCCAAAGCACCAGAAGGCAAGACAAGAAACAATACATGGAAACTAATCAAGGAGAAAAGCTACCTAGAATTAAGCAGACATTTCCTGACAGAACAATTAATCAGTGGAACAATTTGCCTCCCAAAGTTGTGGGTACTCCATCACTTGTACCTTTTATAACAAAACTGGACTGGTATAAGATCTCCTGCTTGAGCAGAAGGTTGGAATAGAAGACCTCCAAGTGGGGTGGGATTCAACCGGTGTTTCTACTGGTTCGGTGACTATGTTTTGCCCGCGCGTGTAAAAAAACCTTAAGCTGTGCCTCCTAGACAATTGAAAAATGCTGTGCGCAGGTGCTGCACAAAACAGCTGAGGTTGAAAAAGCAGGAAATAAAGGTCAGGTAAGAGCTTGGGCAGGCGGGTGGGCCAAACAGCAGCAAACACAAAAACGGTTCGGTGTCTGCTGCTCTTCAGAGCTACCGGTTCTATAGAGCCAGGCAGAACCAGTAGCATCCCACCCCTGCCTCCAAGGTCCCTTTCAAATCTGTAATTCTCCACTGAGCTGCTCCGAGCATCCAGAGAGTGGGAGGTGCTTAGTCTCTGCTCAGATAGGCTGGGCTTCATTGTTAGGATGCTCTTACTCCTCCCTGGCTCCTCCCTAGCGGCCCCCAGTTTTAGCTCAGCCTTTGGTGTGGTAGGCAGCTTATCCTTGGCCGGAGCAGGAACACTTTGAGGTTTGGATTTCTTTAAAATGAACTAGATTCTAAATTGCTCTCTTCTTAGCTCCGACTGCAATTAGAGGGAAGCAGTCGGACCAAATTGCAGATCGCCTATTGGCGATCTGGATGCATTCGCGTTCACAAGGCACATAGCGCCATTAATCGGCAGCCGCGTTTCCGGGAGACACGTGGTTCCTTCCTTCCCTACAAGCTTCTGTTATTGCCATTGCAATTCAATTCGGCACTGTTTAAACAGAGCGTGCTTTTCCTTCTACTTTTTTGCCAGTTGCGATTTCTCCCCTCGGAGAACGTGGAGGCGTGGGCGTAGGAGCCCTTATTGTTCCCTTCTCACCATTCAATCGCGTAGCAGCCGTTTTTAGTTTTTCTCTTACTCCGATTGAGCAGTGAAAGTTTCTACTGTGTTGGCGCCAAAATACGGCCAGCGCCATCTTCTAGGGGGCCCGGTGGCTGTTTTATTTTGGCACACATTCTAACGAACACCGCCATAAACACATTACATCGTGTGGCCATTTATTTCCTTAATAATATTTTGTGAGAGGCTTTTAACACCCTCTAAGTTCCTGGTGCAGGTTACAGAGGAAAATAAAGATTGTTTCAACTCCCTTTACTCCGGTTTCGGGGAGACAAAAAAATCGTATATTCTTGTTGGCTGCACTCACATTGGATATATATACAGATATTTATATATAGACTCAAAACACAGCAGCAAGCGACTACCAGGCTAAGTTCAGCCTGCGCAGACGGTGGTAGAGGGCCTCGTGTTCGTTTGGCCTCCTGGTTTTTCTTCTTGAGCGTTCTCAAATTGGCATACTTACCCATTAGTTCACTCAAACATTTATAGATATAAATAAATAAATAAATAAATAGATAAATAAATAAAAATAAAAATAAAAAATAATAATAAATAACTAAATAAATCAAAATAAAATAAAATAAAACAAATTTTCAAAAAAGGGGGAGAGAAAGTTCATAGGGTTCCTTGCCCCTGTGGTGGTGCAAGACCCCAGACGCGCTAACCGTCCACATAGAAATATATATATTTATATATATCTATATACAATTTCTCTATAATACAGATTCCCTCATAAATTGAGGTACCCGAGAATTGCAATGGCGAACAGAGAGGGCACTAGGACACAGACCTTAGATAAGTCCAAAAAAGCTAAGGGGCCATCAAAGGCCACAGAGAACGGATGCCACCAGACGCCAAAACGCACTGGAAAAGCAAATTGAAAGATGTACTAAGGAGGCTAAAAGAATTTCCCAACCTCCTCCCCCAACCCAGTTGCCTCAAATTCCACAGACTCCAGCGGCCCTAGACTTATGCATGCCATCCAGACCTACTACCACCGCGCAGGCCCCATCAGCTGTTCAGGCTTCAAGTCGGGTCCCAGAGGCGACCTTTACACCAACAGTGGCTGGCCTATGTCAGGAGGGGTTCCTGCCAGACGAAATTCTGGAAACAATGAGAGCTTGGATGGAACTGGCGATCTGCAGAGGAATCGCAGAGGGGGTGCAACAATCCATGATGGCCAGATAGAACCCTACGTCGGAATGTGATTCACAGTCAGTAAGATCCCTTGGCAGAACTGACCTGCATTATCCTCAGGTACCTCCCCAAGGGGAGTTTTCTATCATTCCACACATGCAGTCACATGGGGTACAGGAAGAGGGAGAAGGAGAGGATCAGATGGAGCAAATAGATGCAGTATCAATTCAAGTTAGTGAAGCCCTATTGGAGGCAGATTCCCCAGACAGAGGAATGTTAGATGACAAGGGCATCAAGCCTGACCAACCTACCTTTTCGGGGCTGTTCCATCCACAACTTTTCAAAGGTCTCCTTTTCAAGGCCAAGGCCAAAGCTCGTCTCGAGAAGCCTCCCTCTATCCAACAACCCGAATCTCAAGAAGAGTCAGATGACTTGATTTTCTCACAATCCATTAATGAGGTTGATATCATTCCAGTTCCACAAATGTTTTCGGATCTCATCCAGAAATAGTGGGCCTCAGCAGCAGTTTGTCCAGCCCCCACAACATTTGATAAAAAATTCTTTAATCTAGCTTCAGAATTTTCTAATTCCTTGAATACCCCTGAAGTAGATGAGCCAGTAGTGGCCTTGGCATCCTCCTCCACCATTCCCACCGAAGCAGAGGAGGCCCTTAAGCCAGAGGAGAAGAAAGCCGAGATAGCTCTCCAAAAGGCACATCATTCCGATGCGTGGGCCATAAGGGTGGCAACAGCCGCGTCCTTCTTCACTAGGTCCTCCCTCAGATGGCTCCGTCACCTGAGGGACACCATACCAAATTCTAATGTCAGGGCACATCAGGACATCGCCAAACTAATGACAGCAGCAGTTTTCTGCGGATGCTACATACAATTCGGTCAAATTTTCAGCTCAAGCCTTAGCATCGCAGGTTACTGCCCGTCACTTGTTATGGCTTAGACATTGGCAAGCTGATACCAAACACAAATGGAAACTGGCCTCTTCCCCAATTTCGGGCGATAAATTGTTTGGCGCTGCTCTAGATCCGCTGCTGATTGAGACCAGAAGCAAAAAGAAGATTCTCCCCTCCCTCCTTCGTCGCTCAGACAACAGAACCTTTCAGCCCTTTCAGAGAGGCTCCTTTCGTCCCTATTATCAAGGTACATTCTCACCTATTCCAGAGAGTCTCAGGATATGGGGTGCCCCACAGTCAGATAGATCAGAATTCGCTGATAGAACACACAGGGGAGCACAAGGGAGAAGATCATTTAGAGGAATAGGGAGCAGGGGTTTCCGACGCCCAAGATAACTCCAGGGATTTCGCTCCTATTGGAGGACAGTTAAGACTCTTTGCAGACCATTGGGACTCCTCTACATCGGATTCCTGGGTCCGTGACACTATCAGATTTGGCCTAGCTCTGGAATTCCGCTCCACTCCCCCGGACTTTTTCATGAAATGCCCTCTCTCCAGGGATCCTGTTAAAAGGAACTTGATGGAGACAGCGATCAAGCATTTATTGGAAATCAAAGCCATCCAACCAGTAGCCCGAGATCAACAAGGGTACAGGTTCTATTCACTACTTTTCGTAGTCCCTAAGAGTTCGGGGGGATGGAGGGCAATCCTAGATTTAAAAAGACTAAACCGTGCTCTAGTCTATCGCAAATTTAAAATGAGTACGTTGCAAACCATTCTGCTTAGCATAAGGAAAGGCGACTTTTTAACTTCCATTGACTTAACAGAGGCTTACTTACACATTCCAATTAGACCTTCTCACACCAAATTTCTCAGATTCTGTTACAACAACCAACATTTTGAATACGTTGCCCTGCCCTTTGGGCTGTCATCTGCCCCAAGAACTTTTACAAAGTTTCTGGCAGCATTAGCTGCCCCGCTTAGGGGCACTCCTGTCAGACTACAATGCTACCTGGATGACATTTTGATCTTATCTTCCTCGTCTAGGCAGGCAGAATGGGATACTCAAATTACATTGCAAACTCTTCGGCAACACGGTTTTTCCATCAATTGGGCAAAGAGTCAGTTGTATCCTTCAACTCGATTATCTCACTTAGGCTCAGTAATAGACACGATGGAAGGAAAAGTTTTTCTATCCCCGGAGAGACAGGAGAGCATTAAAATTTTAGCTCAGAATATCAGAACCCTAAAACGGGTTCCTCTAGCTGATTTATCAAAATTACTTGGGAAAATGATCTCCTGTATTTCTATTATTCCTTGGGCCCGGTTCCACGCTAGATCGCTCCAATGGTTCCTACTTTCACACCAAAAATCGGGGCAAAGCAACTCCAAGATTCGAGTTCTAGTACCTGCAAAAGTCCTGATTTCTCTGCACTGGTGGACTGTTCCGGTCATAAACAAGGGTTGTCCATTGAGGGAGCCCCACAGACTCACCATCACTACGGATGCCAGCCTGTTTGGATGGGGAGCACATTTCCAGTCCCTATTGGCTCAAGGTCGTTGGTCAGGAACAGAATGATCGAACAGGATAAATTGGTTGGAGCTCAGGGCAATCCATCTAGCTCTTTGCAGCTTTCTGCCACATATTAAGACAAAGAACATCCTCATATTTACAGACAATGTCACTACAAAGGCACATATTAACAGACAAGGGGTCACTCATTCGAAACAACTCATGAGAGAAGCAAAGAGACTGTGCCTTTGGGCGGAAAGGAATGTGGCTTTCATCAGGGTGGAGCATATTTCAGGACTAACAAACACACAGGCAGACTGGCTAAGCAGGGCTACAGTCGACCAATCAGAGTGGCGCCTGCACCCGGAGCTGTTTCAGCAGGCAGTACAGAGGTTCGGCTTGCCAGTTATAGATCTGTTCGCTTCTCCCCTGAACTCGCAGCTTCCGAGATTCATTTTGAGATACCCATCCCATGGGGCGGAGAACATCAACGCCTTTCATTGCCGATGGCCACAGGGACTCCCATACGCTTTCCCCACCACCACCACCACTGATACCCAAGGTGATCCAGAAGCTACTGGACAAGAAAGCAGACCTGATCTTGGTGGCTCCATACTGGCCCAGGAGGCCGTGGTTCACGGATCTCAGGGGTCTCTCCACAGAAGAACCGTGGAGAATCCCACTGCACAGAATTCTGCTCACCCAGGGACCGATCCAACACTGGGACCCTCAATGGCTGCACCTAGCCATTTGGAGGTTGAGCGGAGACATCTAAGAAAGGGGAATCTCTTGACCAGAGTAATCAACATCATTCAAGCTGCTCGGCGACCTTCAACGAGCCGCATATATAATACCACTTGGAATATTTTCTATAAATGGTGCACCAAATCCAAAGCGCATCCATTTTCTCCGTCAGTGCCACAAGTTTTAGAGTTTCTTCAAGATGGGCTTGATAGGGGTCTCGCACCAAACACTTTAAGATGACAGGTGGCGGCTATTGCCTCAGTGGTGACCTGGAAAGGTCTAACATCCATCTCACACCACCCAAGGATAAGGAGTTTTCTTCGAGGTGCCACAAATTTATGTCCACCAGTGGTACATCGTTATCCGACCTGGGACCTCAACAAGGTACTCACAGCACTCACAAAGGGCCCATTTGAACCACTGAAAACTACCAGTTTCCATTTTCTCACATACAAGGTAGTTTTCCTCATAGCTATAACATCAGCACGATGTATCTCAGAAATAACAGCTCTATCGGCCGTAAGGACCTCTGTATTTTTCATACAGACAGAGTGGTTCTCCATCCAGACCCCACGTTCATACCAAAAGTCAATTCTGCTTTCCACAGGGCACAAAAACTTGTTCTCCCAAATTTTTGCCCCAGGCCTTCTCAGGGTCTAGAACATCAATGGCACCGACTGGATGTCCGCAGAGCTCTCAGTATGTACTTACATCGAACGGCTCCCTTCAGGAAAACTGAAGCCCTCTTTGTATCCTTTCAGCCAACCACTCAGGGCCATAAGGTCTTACCTTCTACTATAGGCAGGTGGCTGAAAGCCACAATAGCCAAGGCGTACGAGACTCAATCATTACCCATGTCTAGGGGCATCACAGCACATTCTACAAGCGCAGCAACTTCAGCGGCCTGGGCCACACAAGCCCCTATAGCAGAAATATGTAGGGTGGCAACATGGGTTTCCCCATCTCCTTTCATTAGGCATTACAAAATTGATGTCTTTGCTTCTGCTGAGGCCTCCTTTGGAAGGAGGGTGTTACAATGAGTCCACTCGGACAGGGGGGGGGCTCCAGACCAGACAGAGACCCTCCTGTAGGTCAAGCCAAGCTTTGGTATGTCCCACTCTCTGAATGCTCGGAGCAGCTCAATGGAGAAAGGGCACTGGTACCTACCTGATACACCCATTCTCGGTGAGCTGCGACGAGCATCCAGCCCCACCCAATATCCATCTGGGGGGATCCTGGTCTGGCCAACAACTAATCTAGAAATATGTAAATAGTAGTAGTAGTAGTAGTAGTAGTAGTAGTAGTAGTAGTAGTAACCACAAACAAACAAGAGAGTCAAGAGGGCGGGGGTTGCATCACCTCGTCTTCGCCAAAACTGGGGGACGCTAGGGAGGAGCCAGGGAGGAGTAAGAGCATCCTAACAATTAAGCCCAGCCTATCCGAGTAGAGACTAAACACCTCCCACTCTCTGGATGCTTGTCGCAGCTCACCGAGAATGGGCATATCAGGTAAGTACCAACACCCTTTCTGTTATTATTCTGACCGGTTCTATGCTGGATTATTCTGTCCCTTTTACAGAAGCTCATTGGGAAGAAAGGAAGAGGAAGACAGCAAGAAACCAGACAAAAGGAGAGAAAGAATAATGGCAGCAATCACTTCCTTTTGGCTTTGCTTGTTTTTTGCAGTGCAATGCCTAATATATTTACCCTACTCCAGTTTCCAGGAAATACAGCCCATAATACCTAGCATTCTCCACCTCTCCTTTAAAGATGCAGGGGATGCAAACTTAATTCAGAGTGTCTCCTAGTTACATCCTTGCTTTTTGTCTCTAGTGCATTTAAATGAGTCTGCATTTTTCATAGTACCCTCAAAATAGTATTATTTTCTAAACCAGGTCTGCAGCCCACTATATTGCATGCCCCCCCCTCCTTAAGCAGCTTGTCAGTCTGGTTCCCTGGGGATATTTTTCCCTTTCTCCCACTGATTATTTGAGAAAGCTGGAGGAGAGTAATTTTTCTATCGACTTGTGCTTTGTCAATTCTTCATATTGCTAATTGCCTAATTAGACACTCCAGCAGGGTTAAAGCATCTTTAATGGAGTTCTGCATCTCCTTCCCCTCCCAGCTGAAGGTCTTCATTTTTTTGAGTGGAAGTTGTCTGTTTTATATTTGGGCTGGAATTGGGCAGCTGAAAGAGACTGACTGTACTCTTGCAAGGTGCCTGAGTCACAGGTATGCACTTCCATTATGCAACCAGCAATTTAGCTATTACTAGACAACCCATGCCCCATTGGGTCATTGTTTCAGAAATAATATTTCTTTATCTTAAAACTGTGAGTGGGCTAAAAAGCAGTGAGAGCAGGAGTGACTTCCCACTTCCTGCCAGCTCCCCTCTTGAATTTCTTTGTAGGAAGCTGGCAAGATCAGAAATCTTCCTTCCTTCCTTCCTTCCTTCCTTCCTTCCTTCCTTCCTTCCTTCCTTCCTTCCTTCCTTCCTTCCTTCCTTCCTTCCTTCCTTCCTTCCTTCCCCCTTCCCTCCCTCCCTGTTCCTTCTTTCCTCAATCCCTTTCTCCTTCCCTTCCACCATTCCTTCATTTCTTCTCTCCCTCCTCTTTCCTTCCATCCCTGCCTACTTCTCCTCCCTCCCCCTTTCTTCTCTCTCTCCCTATCATTTCTTCCTCCATCCCTCGCATTCCTGCCACCTTCCCCATTTATTTTGCTTGTGGGAAGCCTGCAGCAAGCGTAGAACAAGAAAATTAGCTTGTATACCTGCCAGTGGACCCTGAGGTTCAACTAATACATGATGCAGAACGTTCACAATTCTAGTTTTCCTGCTTTTTTAAATTTCAAAGCAGCCACATAAGGCTGTTACTTGGATTGTAGGAATAATTATGAGGATGAGACTCAACTGTTTCCTCCTGCAAATGCTTCCCAGTCTAGTTTGAATTTGCTACAAAATGGGATGGAGGTTAATATACTGGTATTTAAAACTGCAGGTTTCCGTGAGACTAAATGGATGACAAGGTGATTCCCAGGAAAGAAACAGTATGGGAGAGAAGAGTTAAGCCCTTTCTCTTGCAAACCATCTCCCCAGATAAATTATCAACACTTGCAATATTGACACTTTCAATAATAAGGTATTTTTGAAATAAAGATAAACAATATAACTCATCTCTACATAAATGATTTTGATCAAGCAACAGCCTCTTGTCTAGGTTGGGTTAAAATATCTTTCTGCCTGTATTTTCCATCATATGCTCACCACAAAAATAATATACCTCCACTCAAATATTTCCAAGGCTTAACATCTAATAGGACTACTGTGCCCCAGCTCCTGCCAAATTAGCAGTTCAAAAGCATGCAAATGCAGCTAGATAAATAGGTAGCACTTCAGTGGGAAGATAACAGCGTTCCATGCACCTGGGCATATAGTCATGCTGGCCACATGACCACAGAAGCATCTTTGGACAACACTGGCTCCCTCAGCTAGGAAATGGAGATGAGCACACAAACACACACACGCGCACACACAGAGTCAGACACAACTGGACAAGCGAAGCCTATACCTTTTTTTAATTTAAGCTGCACAAATCTGGCCAATAAAGGGCAGCAAAGAGATCACTGCACTCCAGTTATCAGGTATTCCAGGGATGGACCCAAGTTATATACCCAATCATGGTAAATCCCAAGCCTTCTGAAAAAATAGCTAAGATTTTTAAAAGCATCTCAGAGGTAGGGCTACTTTAAGGAATTTGGGAGCTCCCTTTACACATAGTCCTAGATTAACATGGCACATGGAAATGGAGGTAGAAAAACATGATTTGGGAACAGAAAAGTGCATTTACCATGCAATATAAAACATTGCTTAGGAGAATGACTTAATTGACCCAACCTATCCACTGGTTAACATGGAGCATTTGGTGGACTTGTCTCACCCCTTCACCTCTACTCCTCAGGGCAATCTTCCCATTAGCTAATATGTAATTGCTTTAGCCAATGCATACACCTCCCCTTCTCCCTTTTTAAGGAATCTTGGCATGGGATGAGGGGGGGGGCAGCAAGGGCAAGCTGTCACAGCCTTCACATCCTGCGCTGATGATAAGGGCTATGCACACTTTTCCAGGCAGGTTATTTACTCCACAGGGTGCTTTCTGGGAAAGAAGTGAAGCTGTACTATGATGTCCCCAGTTGGCCTTAAGGTAAGTTTTGTAGTTCTTCTATTTTGAAGTAGAGGCCCTTGGGTTCCTACTGTGACAGGTGAAGCGAAACAAACAATTACATTTTTTAAGATTGCTACGTCTGTTGATCAGTCCAGCTAACTGCATGATTTCCCTTCAACTTACAAAGCCTTTTGGAAACCGGAGTGGCCAGAGCTGTTGGGAAGTACAGAGACTCAAAGTTTATTTTTAGCTAAACAGGAGAAGGAGGAGATCTCAGGACTTGGATAGGAAGGCACGTATATATTAGCTTATTGCAGAGGTATTATCTAAATCAGGTAACAGCTGGTTCTGCCACAGCTCCTCACCCTCCAGCTGGACTGGCCCCTGGATACTAAGCCTGGATCTTGCTTAATGGGGAACTGGTCCAACCTTACTCCTGAACTGCAGCATTGTGCAAATCAAAGGAAGGGGATGCAGAGGATGTGAATGGACAGGTGACCAGCAGCAGCCCAAACAGAGTATCCTTGACTCAGTGAGTATCTGAGCAATAGGGTACCAAGTTTATAAAAGATGTAAATTTATTTAGAGCAAATGGCAGCATTTATAAAATTAAAGATGTACACACACTCCACACACACTCTTTAGTATACATTCCCTTTTATTCAGAGTAACTTATACATCACTTTCTACCCACCCTATCTATGCCATTCCTACTGAGCCAATTTCTCTGTGTTTCAACAAATCTTTGCTCCTTTCTCTTATGAGTTACTTAATTTTTTTAACCCCACTATTATTTTTGGTCAACTGAAGGTAATATACATATTTAATGTCCCTGTCTCCTATTTTCCCCAAAACAACAACCATGTGAGATGGGTTGGGCTCAGAGAGAGTTCTGGCCCAAAGTCATCCAATTGGCTGTCATGTCTAAGGGAGATTTAGAACTCGTCCTTCCTTGTTTTCTAATCTGGTACCTCAGCCTCTACGCTGGTGTTTTTCAGATCTGGCAGTTTTAAGATGTGTGGGCTCTAATGCTCAGAATTCCCCAGCCAGCATGCTGTCCCCAAGTAGTCTCGTATCCTTGTATTATGGGAATACAGGTCCCAAAATCCTTTGACATTGCCATACCTGCCATGCTAGAGGAACATTATTCTCTGTCATACTGGCCATGCAGTAACAGTTCTGAGGTAAAGCTGTCGATAAGTCCTGGAGCTCAGAAAACTAAACTTCTGCTCCCAGAGACGACTCAGACTGGATCCTGCAACATTACCCTGGGACATGCATATCTGCCTTCATTCATGCCACATCTTAGAATCCGTGTGCTTGTAAACAAGGAATGGTGTTAATGGGCTCTTTCCAGCAATGTGTAATAACAATGGAAGCTATTCGTCAACATGCAAAAGGATAATGGTGTATAATGAACTACAATTGTGCTTATTGCAAGTGAACAAAAGAAAAAGAAGATTTAAGAAAAGGAAAAGGATCTATTAACTCTTGGTGAAAGCTTCACTGTTGAAAACGTTTCTCGGGCTAAGATGCCTAAATTAAAAAAGCAATTGGCCAAAGGAGGCCAATGTCATTATTTAGATAGGCGACTAATTCTTTATGACAGCTCAGTGCTTTGCAACACTGACAAGTAAATGTTTTTTTCAGGACACAGACTAATAATCTTGAGATAGAGGCTGACTGCTGGGTATTTGGAGAAACATGGTATCAGTAGTGAGACAACATAACTGAAGATATGGCAAGGAAATGGGACAACATTTCTTACATTTGCTCAAACTTAAGTGGATAGACATTTTCTGAGAATGTTTCTGTCTGGATTTCTACAATCTTAGTATCAATAGAGGCCAGTTGGGTCATCTAACCAAGGAAACAATCAAACTAATCATCAAACTAATCAACCCAGAGTTCTCACTCAAGACAAAAATGTCCAGGCTCAAATGACCAAATTTTGGACACATTGTGGAAAAGGTGGAAGGAAAGATAAGAGGATGATTACCAGCAAAGTGAATGGCACCACTAGATCCTAAAGGACCCAGTGGATGAAAATCTATCGATGTAGTTCCTAAGAGACAGAGCCAACTTGATGGCACATAATCAATCAATCAATCAGTTTAGGCTACTGAATCCAATCCTGTATTCTGTGCAGGTAAAACATCTCTGAAACACCTTTCTCACCTCTGCTTGACCACTTCCACTGAAGGGAGCCCAGAATCACCCTTCTGATTACTCAATGCTTTTCTGACTACATCTCTCCAGGAGCAAGTAGGAGCTGGGCTCAGGGGCTAAATCGTTCCTTCCCATCTGTGATTTTTCTGAACCCAATTAATTCTACTGTTTCCCCCTTTTTACATAACATCCCTTCAGGTATTTGGGGTGAATTATCACATTTGTCCCCCACTTCTTACTCTTTTCAATTTCATGTTAAAGATACCCAATACCATCAAGCTTTTTAACAGAACTTATTTTTCAGTTGGATGACAAATTTCATCATGTCCTTTGAACCTATTCCAATTCACCTACACTATGTTATCATGCTAAAAAATCAAAAATTGTTCCAGACCTGAGTACTTTAGAATGAACTTGATGCAGTAATTGCTAAACTGGAAGCCAGAAGTGATTATATGTCTGATAGTACAAAGGCACCACTAATTACATTTATGTTGCCATAATATATTAGCAAAATTCAGTATTTAAATTAGAGAATCTTACTAAAGATTTTGTGAGAGTATGCATTTATCATCATTATATAATGTCTGTGTACTAAACTAATTAGTTCCACCTGTTCCTTTAAAAAAAATCCAAAATCCATAATTGAGTGCTTCATTTGCTAGGAGCAACAGACAAAGCATCGTTTCTGTGTTTTGCTAATTTGCCCCACTGAACAAGGAATCTGGCTGGGTAATTCTGGAAGTTAAAATCTACACATTTTAAAGTTGTAGGATTCCAGGACTATGGATGACATTAAGGGAAAAAAACAGCTCCAAAAATGGTTATGGCAAAACTGCATGAAAACTGCATAGCAAAATCCCAAGAAGTTGAGAAAAGGCATTTTTACCTTATTTTTTTTAATGGAGCAGGTTTTTTAATTGTACCTGTATTTATTTAGAGTATGGCATACAATGTCAAGGAAATCTACACATGCTAGACACAATGCAGCCCTGACAGCCTACATTGCTAGTTCATTCCATTCGGCGCTTGTACACCTATACTCGGTGCGTCACGGGGAGCAAACTAGCTATACACCAATTAGCTAGGAGTGCTTGTGTTGTTACTCTTCTAGACTCCTCCGCCAATGTGCCCTCGGCCTCATGTGGCAATGCCTTGCATCTGGCCAGATCCAGCACTGGCTTCTGCTCTCCACACACATGAACGCAGCTAGGTTTTTTTTCCCCCACCGAAGTGATAACCATTTATCTACTTGCAATATTGCCTGCTTTTAAAGTGTTGGGTGGGCAGGAGCTATGGATCAAATGACAGGAGCTCACTCTGTCTCATGGTGCTGGGGGCTGAACTGCCGGAGTGCACACCATTCCTGGCCGGTGGTTCCAGCATCATTAAGCCTCCACACCATCACATACCCACCAATTGCACCTCTGAAAGATTCCAATGAGTTTACATTTTTGTTTGGCAGGAAGCAGAACCAATTCCAGAAAAAAAATATTTTCTTTAATCCCCACCTACTAATTCTATTTCCAGATTAATGCCTTTTTAAAGTGATAAGAAGAAACAATTCCTTGGGTCGATTATACTGTCATTGGAAACTGGAAACCGAAAACAGCCACAGATAGCCTATACCATATATCAAATATATAAAGTCAAAATAAATACTCTACTGTTTCAATCCTGGCGATTTGTTTACTGAAAAGTAGCATTTCTGCAGGAGTTTTAATTTCCTTTGTCCTCATGTAGCCTTTTCCCTCCCCAAGCTCCTCCGAAACAATTGCAAAAATGGAAGAGATGAGAGCAAGACATCTGGATGGCAGATGTATTGGATTGTCATAATGCATCTTCCCAAAAGGCATTTATATCATACACACCATCCCCATGATTTTCTGTTGTCCTTTGGAGACTAGCAGTGATGGCTGCTCTTATTTACTAAAAATACTTCTATGACATTAATAATATTATTTTCTTTTTCTTTATATCATAGAGCTGGTAGAGGCCACTTCACCCATCCAACTGAACCACACACACAGAGAACAAAAATTCAGATACAAGCTCTCACACAACCACAAAGTTGGAAGAGACCATTTAGGTCATCAAGTTTAACCCCCTGCTCAGTGCAAGAAAACCGACAGAGTTATCTCAGACAAGTTGGCTGAACATATCCAATGGGAATAAGAGCCCACCATCTCTCTGGGTGACCATTTTCACTATCAAGCTGATCTAACATTTGTGATATTTTTTAAAAATTCATGTTAAAGACTTATATACTCATTTCATTGTGAAATGGCCCAGGGCATAAAAGTAGCATCTAATCAATTCTCTACTCAGCTCACTCCCTGTATCCAGGTTCCAACTTTTCTCAAAGGCTATAAGAACTTTCCTTTGTTTTCCCTGTTAATTAAAGCTGAGAGTCCATGGATATCCAATGAAATCAGACACTCCAGTCTATTCTTTCTGGCTTTTTATTTGAAAGAAGCAAATTGCCTATTGATTAATTGAATGGTGGGGTAGCCATTAGCATCTTCCTTCCCAGTGAAATGTCATTCTTCTGTGTGTGTGTGTCCCCATCACCCTGACTCCTGTATCTGTGCTTTCATTCCTCCTGAATTGGGTGCAATCTGGCTTTTCTCTTCTCCCAGAAAAACATCAGAAAAATCCTGGAGATGTTCAACAAATAGAACCCCATGAAGATGAAGATCAGGGAAAAAAGGCTAGTAAGCTTCACTCTCTCATTATTTCTGCATTTTAAAAAAATATTATTATTATTTTTTGTAAAGATTCATAAGGATACAACTGAAAGATGGAAACTCTGAGAATCTAACTGGAGTATCATGTTATAAATAATATAATGAAGCTTGAAGGATGCAGGTGTTGTTATAAGAGTGAAGATCTTATTTGCCCTCCAGATATGACTGAATTACAACTCCCAGTATCCTTCATTACTGGCTATTTAAACAAGGAGCTCTGGCATTTGAAGCAATACCTAGACCACATATAAACCTAAAGTTTCAGCAACCTTAAGATGTGTGGACTTCAACTTCCAGAACTCCCCTGGAAGTTGGCTGAGGAATTCTGGGAGTCGAAATTCACATACCTTAAGGTTGCTGAAAAAAGAAACTCTGATCTAGAGGAATACAGATTCCATATACAGGTAGTCCTCAACTTACAGCAGTTCATTTAGTGACCGTTCAAAGTTACAATGGGACCAAAAAAGGGACTCATGATCATTTTTCACACGTACAATTCTTACAGCATCCTCATGGTCATGTGATCAAAATTCAGAGGCTTGGCAACTGATTCATATTTATGACGGTTGCAGTGTCCCAGGGTCATGTGATCACTTTTTGTAACCTTCTGACAAACAAAGTCAACGGGAAAACTAGATTCATTTACCAACCGTGTTACTAACTTAACAACTACAGTGATTCACTAAACAACTGTGGCAAGAAAGGTCATAAAACGGGGCAAAATTCACTTAAAAACTCACTTAGCAACAGAAATTTGGGGCTCAACTGTAGTCATAAGCTGAGGGCTACCTGTAATTTTCTTGGCAACAAAAGATACATAGTTTGACATTGCCTTTACTGATTTTGTTTGTTTTTAATTTCTTAATTTACCCTAAATCCCTGTTCACTTAGGGAGCCTCTTATATAAATACTAACCATTTTTAACCTTGCTTAGTTTTTTCCCCCAAGGTCAGCCAAGGTCAGATGGATGCTGCTTCTGGACTAGCCGTGCAACTGATGCTCAAATGCTCCTCCCAGAGGCACGTGCAAAATATGTTCCCAGATCAATCAATGAATATTCATCTCAGATTGGAATGAACACTTAATCCACTGATGGTTTTTGTCTTCCTAAAAAAATGTTTCAACTCCAAGCTCCTCAGAAGATTACAAGCCTAATCCTTTCCCTTTCTGCTATCTTTTCCATTCAAAATTCATCATTCCTTCTCCAAGCTTCCTACAAAAATAGTAAAAACAAAAAGGAATGCAAACAGATGAGTGCTCCCATTCCACTTTGCCAATTACAATAACTTTGTTTAAATTTGCAGGCCAACAATGCTATTTGTAGCTGAAAACAAAAAACAGTGGAGAAAAGACTCAAGGAAGTGCAGAATTATTCTGTCTGGACTATGATAAGATTTCACAGCTTCTCCTTTGACAAGTGGGTCCCCCCCGCCGACTCCACTCACTGGAAAATTCTGGGATTTGAATTCCACATATCTTCAGGTTGAGAAACATTGTTCTAAACTCTTGAAGGCACTGACAGACTTTGCTATACCTCACAGTGAACCCAATAACCTTTTACTGAGACAATGAACATTCAACTGGCTAAGGAGAATTTTGCAGCACATACATACTGCCTTCCCTCAAATATCCCTAACAGTAAAGAAACACTGAAATTCCATTTCCCTAAAACTGGTAGGGTACACATTTATGTATTACTTTTATTTTGATTTTTTCCTTTCAGATTTTAATTTGGCACACTTGAGGAGGGGGGGGGGGTCACCTGATTATTTTGTTTCCTTGTTTCAACAACAGCCAATGTACAGTAGTATCAAAGGTACCTTGGACTAGCTGTGAGATGAAGCAATAAGTTATGCTACCCAAGGTAAACAATACTTTCTAATCAGAATACCACATCAACAAACAGCACTGCTTGTTTAACTTCTCTGCCCACACACCTGGGGAAACAGCTAGGCCTTCATAATCTTAGGAAAGGGTAACAGGGTTGGTGCCATTGGATGTCCAGGATGATGCTGTTCCACAAGGCAGCAGTGTCACAGAAAAACCACAACTCCTGATCCAACAAGATGACGTTGTTCAATACAGAAGGAGGCATTCTCTCCCTGTTGGATCTGGTGAGAAGGAGCAGAAGCAGTGGGAGAAATGTCCCACAAGGAGCCTGGCCTTATGTCTTGTAGGGTTTTATAAGTAACAACCAGCACCTTGAATTCCACTCAGAAACCTACTGGGAACCAATATCATATGAGTACAGTGAAAATGTCCAAAATTGACAGCATAAATGCATTCCAGACTAAGTTCCCAATGCTTTTCAAGGACAGCCCCACATAAAGTGTGTTAGAGTAACCCAGAAAGGAGATGACAAAGACATGGATTACCACAAACAAGGCCTTTCAGTCCAGAAATGGGCACAATATGTAGAAGACAAATCTTGCAAAAGTCCAGGTTATGGTTGGGGGTAAATAGAATGAGTGGTCACATAACTCTTCAGTGAAAGGTGGGATATAAATTCAAATAATTGCATTGATAACTGCAGTGAAAATAAGAACTTCCTTTTCAAGCATAGAGACTTTGCTGCCCAAACCTTACGCATGTTACCGATTGCTTACCGAGCCCTTGGTTCTGCTGTTCCCATTCAATTGCGTTCGGTACATGATAGGATATTCCGGAGAGCTCTCCTGCAGGATTTTCCAAACCTTCCAAGGGTTCTTGTGAGGTTTCCCCAGGAACAGTAAAACTAGAGAGATCAGCATCATCTAAGTTCTCATCGATTAAACTGGGTTCTCTGTCATCATCATTCTCTTCTTCATCCTCTTCCATATCCTCCTCTTCCTCTTCTTCTTCCTCGTCCTCTTCCTCTTCCTCCTCCTCTACCTCTAAAGAGATAGGAATTAAAAGAAAGATGATATTGAAAAGAAATCATATTATGGTGTTCATTGATGGCAACCAGGTTAATGAATTGCTTTGTACTGCTTTTTTAATGAATTGAAGTAAAGTTGGAAGATGCTTGAAATAGAGGCTGTTATCTTGTGTGTGGGAGGATTAATTAAAGTCTGTTCCTCAGTGAGGAATGGTAGTATTTGGAAAGTTCCAAAGATACAGCTACTCGTCCAATACAAAGTAGTTTTTTTCTTCTTTTCCTCTTGTCTCATAATCTTGATGACTACTTCTACCCATCTATGGAATGAAGAATATCTTAAGAGGATGGCCTTTCAGTAGAGATGCTGTCAGGATTCCAGCAATCACATTAATTAAATCATGATTCTCGAGCCAAACTTCAAAGGATTTAATTGAGGTGACATACTGGCACTGCCCTGTATGAAGCCAACTCTTGGCATACGTAATTTACAATCACCTGTGACCCTGTTTTCCCCCTCCCCCCTGGGTGTCTCATAAACCAGATTCTCCAATTGAGCATGTTCGTGGGCTGGGTGTCATCATTCACATGCTCCAATTAAATATATTCCTGGGCAAAAACTCTGGTATTTTAGTTACAATCTTTTAAAGATAAGAGTTGGAATGTACTTTCACTTTGCTGCACTGCTCTTCCAGATTTCCTTCTCTCCCCCTTTTTTTTTAATGGCAATTACTAAAACAGGCATAGGAATGTTTTATGAGTTGACAGATACATTACAATCCTAATGTCGATTGGACCATTTGCCCAATGATTGATGCTCACACCACTAGAAGTAAAAGTGGTTTAACTTCATTATGGATTTTTAAAATTTTATTTCATTTTACCCTTTATAAGTGACTGAAATTTTTGGGAGGCTTAACATACTTATTAGGGAGCTTAATTAGTGGGAACAGAAGGTCAAATATTGTACCACTGAAAATGATCACTTGCTTGTGTAATTCTGGATGCTCTACCTGAATCTGCAAAACAGATGCATGCAGCGTTGACTAATAGTGATGTAAGAAAATCTGCCCCAGTTTGGTGATCTCCAGATATATTGGGTATATTCTACAGATATATCCTACAACTTCTAGCCAGCATGGAAACAGCTTGTGGGCTGGGAATTCTAAGAGTTGGTCTAACATATCTGGAAGGCATCAGATTTAGATATCAATCAAGCATAATAGTGCCTTTAAGAGACCCTTGTTCTTATGACAGATGCAACTCTGTTTGTACTGGCCCAATATTAGAATTTATTCATCATTATCACGCATAATTTAGTCTTTCAATAAAAGCTTTCTTCATGCATACAATGAGGCTGCACTAGAGGCCATATTTTTTTTAATGAAATAGGAATGTTATCCATTGAATTTTAGTACTTTCCTGTCCCCTTTATTTCAACTGAAAATAATTAAATATCCTAGGTCAAACCAGTGGATATTTGACTGATCAATTCTCATACTTCCAGACATTGTGCAAAAGGATGAATGCAGTGATTTCATGCATCACAGAAAGAAATGCATTGGGTTCTTGCCTATCTCTAAAATATTTTGCTCTAACACTGCATTACCAAATTACATTACAGCCCTCGGTATTAGAAACAAAAGGAAACATTGCCATCAGTTGGTCATAAAGAGTCCCTGCAATCTTCAAGAAAGTTCAGAAGAAAAATCCCAGTGAAGAGGGAAGACACTAATAAGAGAAAATGCCAGCAAATCAATCAATGAAATCACAGTTTTTCCATTTTTTTGTGTTTCCTCCTGATAGTGTTTTAAAGCATCAAAATAAATGCATAAACTAAAAATAATAAAGTTACAGATAAAAGTAATGGGATTAAAGTTGGTGTTTATTATGTATTTCTATCACTCAGATACACAGATACAATAAAAACAGATGGCAGCCAAATTAAGAATTATGCCTGTCTTGATACTTCGTGAATAGAGACCAACACAAGCTGGATTCCCACCTTGATCCATGCTTAGGATCTGTACGCAACATCCATAAACAACAATGTGTACACATACACTTCTGCTGATACCTTCCACCTGTCAACCCTGAAAGCTGACCGAAGCAGAAAAACCTTATTTTAATTTTGACAAATCTAAAAAAGGAGTGGCATGCTACAAAGGAAACTGCCAGCCTCTAGTCTATGGAGATTCTCAATCATCCAAATCATGGTTGTCCCAAGGGTGCTTTTTTTTTTTTTCCAAGAGGCAACTGGACTTTCTGGTTTTTCTTTGAAGATGTTTCGCTTCTCAACCAAGAATCTTTTTTAGCTCTGAGCTTCAGCTTCAGAGCTGAAGAAGTTTCTTGGATGAGAAGCGAATGAAACATCTTCAAAGAAAAAAACAGAAAGTCCAAGTTGCCTCTTGGAGGGGAAAAAAAGCACATTTGGGATATTAGCCTTTAGAAACATCTTTATAAATTAAAAGTGGTGAATGGCTGCCCCTTAGCACCTTGTCATAAAATGTGTTCACCTGCTAAGAAAGAGAAGACAGATAAGCTAGAGGCAGGAAGACAGCTGTTCTGGATGGCTGCAAAGAAGCATGTCAGTTTGCTTTCTGCTGAATTGCTGTTCTAGGGCTGGTCCTGCCCAGGGTAGCAGCCATTTTCTGAATGGGCAAGCACAGCTAACAGCTATTTTCTCTGAAGGCCCGTGTCTGAAATACAATGTACTTACTAACAACAACAAAAAGTGGATCCCATCAATAAACTAAAGACATCTTAGATTTTGGCTAAGTGCAGTATAGAACCCGACCAATGTGGCATTATTTGTTTGTTTATATTCTGCCTTTATTATTATAGCTTATTATTTATAAGGGATTATTATTTAAATAACATATTTAATTTATAGCTTTATTATTTGATAGCTTATTATCCTGCCTTATTCAACCAACTAATTAAAAAAACATGTCACAGTGAAGGACAATGTATGAATCCAGCCTCAACCTCTACCTAGCCCTCTCCACCCAAAGAAATAATTATTACTGTATAATTAAGAAATATTTGATTTAATGAACAATTGTGCAAAGACTCTACAGATAGCCTAAAATATCAGGGTCCTCCCCACCTTCCATACCTCAGAATTTTAACTTTTAACTTATTTTTGTTTCAACCTAGCTCCTTTTACAGATGTACTGCATTTTTATATGGTTTTTAGGCTTTTATGATTTGATTATACACTACCCAGTCATTCTGAGAGTGGAAATGGTGGTAATTAATTTTGATAAATATTTCTGTTGCGTTCGGAAAAGACTGAGCTGAAGTCTCCACTCCGGTCCGTGTTTCCAGTGGGAGCACAGACCGCTCCTATTGGCTGATGCCGTTGGCAGCTGACTATAAAAGCTCTGGCCTGCCAGCTGGCTGCCTTGTTAGCGCGGCAGCTGCGGCAACCCTTTATTGTTTCAATAAAGTTAAAGCTGAAGTTTGCTCTGCGTTCGCCTCAGTTTTTCCGCCACTCCACAACACTGGCGACGAGGGCGGGATACATATAAGAGGCAACCAAGCAAAGAATCGCTGAGCGAAGTCACTACAAAAAGAGCCGAAGCCACTACTGAGCTGTATGTCACTTTAAGAGCTTACTGTCACTATTCGCGAGTGAGAATTTCAACTTTCCTCAGAAGAACCAGCACCGCTGAGTCAAAATGACTTCAAACTCTGTGTTCCCGCCTTTCAGACTGACAGCAGAAACTTGGGAGTCCTACAGAAACCGATTTGACTGTTTTCTAGATGCCATAGACCTCGCTGACATTTCTGACCACAGGAAAAGTTTTTGCAGAACCACAGTGTTTGATACTTGGCTCCACGTTCAGTTAAGACTGTTCCATGGGAAGAATTGCAGGAAATTCTTTCTTAGCACTATTCCCCAAAGCCCTCCCGAATTGCCAGGCGTCATGCTTTTAGAAGACGGATCCAGGCTGAGGGAGAGACTATTAGTGGATATATGGCAGCCCTACAAACAGCTGTCTTGCACTGTGGGTTTAGAGACTATCTGGAGGACATGTTATTAGACCAACTAGTTTGTAGAGTCAGGGATTTAAGGCTACAAAGGCGTCTATTGGCTAAAGGGGATTTAACCCTTAAATTAGCAATTGAAGAATCTCAAGCTGCTGAACTGTCAGCACTTTCAGCAGCAGAAATTCGGGGAATTCCAATTAGCCAGAGCAGTGCAGCCATCCATTACGATGAAGCCTCCATAGAAGAAGGCTCAGAAGAGGCTAGTGATGTAAATCACCTCAGGCAGCCCAAAACCAATCAAAGGGAAAACAGGTCAATCCCAAATCAACCTCCACAATCTCAGCCCATCTTTCTAAGCTGTGGGGGAAATCACTTCAGGGCATCCTGCAAGTTCAGGAATGCCATTTGTCTAAAATGGCAGAGAAAGGGTCATTTGGCCAAGATCTGTCAGGCAGGAAAGACTTTTGCCCAACCACAGAAATCTCAGACAACTCAGCATTTCCAAAAACAAACTGGAGACTGTTTCACCTGCTATCAAGCCAAGCTTACAAACAAAGGCTCTAACAAAATCAGTGTTTTTGTTTCTTTAGAAAGGAAACCTTGCAGGATGGAGGTAGACACTGGCTCAGCACTGTCCATCATCCCATGGAGCACCTTGAAATGACTGCTTCCCAGAATGGCTAAGAAGAGGCTTCAAGGCTGCAACTTAACCCTATGTGACTACCAAGGCAGAACCATCCCAGTCATCAGAAAAGGCAAGTTTTTTAGTCAATTTCAAAATTTTAAAGGTCACTTGCCTTTACTGGTAGTGGATGGTGCCCTCCCAAGCCTGCTGGGGTTAGACTGGTTCCCTGTCCTTGGCCTCCATATAGGCGGAATCCACTCTATTGCAAATTCAGAGGTGGACGCCTTGTTTAATGACTATGCTGATGTGTTCAGCGAGGGCCTGGGTTGTTACTCGGGAACCCCAATATCTTTCAACTTGGACCCTCTTGCAGTCCCAATCCGTTTAAAGCCTCGAAGTGTACCTTTTGCAATCCACCCCAAACTAGACATGGAACTAGACAAATTAATTAAACAGGGCATATTAGAGCCTGTGGACTTTGCAAAATGGGAAACCCCAATAGTGACACCCCTGAAGAAAGATGGCAGTTTAAGAATCTGCGCGGATTACAAGAGCTCATTGAATAAATATTTACAAATCAGCGCTTATCCAGTCCCAATTATCCAGCACCTGCTGCATTCTTTTGAGCCAGGAACCATTTTCGCGAAACTAAACATGTCACAGGCCTATCAACAGTTCCCTGTTGATGACACAGCCGCTGAACTACAAACTATTGTAATGCATAGGGGCGCTTTTAAATGTAGGCACCTCCAATTTGGCGTTAGCGTGGCCCCAGGAATTTTCCAATCATTAATGGAAAGACTACTTCAAGGATTACCTGGCATAATACCTTATCTATCTTCCACGGGAATTCAGCATTGTTATTATTCTTGCTGTTTACATTCCGCCGGATGCAAATGTAGATTTGGCTCTGGGCTTCCTGGGTGATGAAATTGGCAACTTGCAAAGCAAATTTCCAGATGCTGTATACATTATTGCAGGAGATTTTAATCATGTGGATCTTCATGTGGTCCTCCCTAAATTCTATCAACATATAAAGTGTGCCACTAGGGGGTCGAACACCTTGGATAAAGTCTACACGAATATTGTAAATGGATACAGGGTATTACAATTACCACATCTGGGCCAGTCGGATCACTTGTCCCTGCTTTTAGCCCCGGAGTATATTCCTCTGAGAAAACAGGCAGGGTCGGTAGTCAAGACAGTGAAAAGCTGGCCAGAGGGAGCTATGGAGCAGCTAAAGGACTGCTTCGAACAGACAAACTGGGAAGTTTTTGATCATCCTGATCTCGACGATCACACGGCTGCGGTGTTAGGGTATATGGCACACTGTATTGATACTGTCACGGTGGATAAACGAATCCGGGTTTATCCTAATCAAAAACCTTGGATGACCGGGAAGGTTAGACGCTTGCTGTACGCAAGAAATAAGGCTTTTAAGTCTGGGAATGATCTAGATTATAGTGCTGCAAGAACGAACTTAAGGAGAGGCATTAAGCAAGCTAAGGCCGAATATAAGAGGAGAATTTAAGATTGCTTTCTCAGTAATAACATGAGGCAGGTTTGGCAGGGGGTTCAACAACTAACGAACTATAAAGCAAAAAAGGTTTCTTCGGATGGTAGTGTGGCGGTGGTTGAGGAGTTGAACAACTTTTTTGCTCAATTTGAGATCCATCAAACTGAAACTGTCCCTTTGCCATCATTTACTCAGCAGAGCCTCCCCTTCATTGTGAATGAGCAGGATGTGAGGCAGACAATGAAGGTGGTTAATTCCAGAAAGTCAGCTGGGCCCGACTCAATTCCTGGTCGGGTGGTAAAAGATTGTGCTGATCAGTTAGCTGGGGTATGGACCGAAATTTTTAATCGATCCTTGACACAATGTGTGGTTCCTGTGTGTCTCAAGGCTTCCACCATCGTTCCACTGCCTAAAAAGTTGCCTACAAATGGTCCGAGCGACTATAGGCCGGTGGCACTAACTTCCATCTTAATGAAGTGCTTTGAGCAGCTAGTTCGAAATTATATTATCTCCTGCCTTCCCGATTCCTTTGATGGGCTTCAGTTTGCTTACAAAGAAAATAGATCAACCGAGGATGCAATTATTACTGTGCTTCACATGGCCTTATCCCATTTGGAAACACCGGGGAATTATGTAAGAATGTTGTTCGCAGACTTTAGTTCTGCTTTCAATACCATCATACCGCACAGATTAATAGCCAAGCTCAAAGATCTAGATTTTCCAGATTCTATTTGTTTATGGATATTGGATTTTTTAACAAATCGTCCACAAAGAGTTAAACTGAATGATTATACTTCTACTGTCAAGACACTTAGCATTGGCACTCCACAAGGTTGTGTCCTTAGTCCACTACTGTTCTCCATCTATTCATCTGATTGCACAAATAAACATCCCAACAGTAGGATAATGAAATTTGCAGACGATACTACGCTTGTAGGACTCATTTCTGGGGATGATGAGTCTGCATATCGGGATGAGGTATTACAGCTATCCCGCTGGTGCAAAAATAATAATCTTCTATTTAATATTAAGAAGACTAAGGAGGTTATAGTGGACTATAGGAAAAAAAAGAGCAGACATTCAGCCACTGTATATAGAGGGAGTTCGTGTGGAACAGGTGGTTGAATGTAAGTTTCTCGGGACCATCATTACAAATGACCTGACCTGGAGTGCAAACACCGCTGCTTTAATTAAGAAGGCACAACAACGGTTGTATTTACTAAGGATTCTTAGGAAACAACAACTGGCTGAGAGTCTATTGACTACCTTCTATCGGAGTTCAATTGAGAGTATATTATCCTACTGTCTCTGTGTATGGTTCTCAAGCTGCACAGTGGCAGAGAAAAAGGCAATTCAGAGGGTGATCAAGATGGCCCAAAACATCATTGGCTGCTCATTCCCCTCTTTGGAAGAACTGTATAGGAATAGATGTAGGAGGAAGATACTTAACATATTGAATGACTCCTCTCATCCGGGACATCAGCTCTTTGAACTATTACCATCGAGAAGGAGATTTAGGGTATTAAGAACAAGGACAACCAGATTTAAGAACAGTTTTTATCCAAGTGCAGTTTTGAGTTTGAATGCGGGGTCATAAGATTTTTGTGGAGTTTAATGGCTGAGAGTAGTGGGGTATTTACATTTTTAAATTGTATAGAGATTATTGTATGGTTGGTTGTGTTTAGTTTAATTTTTTTTTCTTTTTCTTTTTTAGTGGTGTTTGTCTAGTTTTACTTGTGGAAGAGCACCTCATTTTGTTGCACCCGCTTGCGAGTGTAATGACAAATAAATTCTTATGTCTTATGTCTTATTTCGATGACATTTTAATATCTGCCCCTGTCAAGTCTCAGTTACTGCAAAGAGTCAAAGGAGTCCTCGATTGTTTCAGAAAGTATGGTCTCAAATTAAAAAAGAGAAATGCACTATTGCCACCCCACAGGTCGAATTTTTGGGATACAGAATTGACGCCTCTGGTATTCACCCAATCGAATCCAAAGTAAGGGCTATTCACAAGGCACCCACACCAACTAACAAAACCGAACTCCAGGCCTTTTAAGGACTTCTTAACTTCTACGCTTCATTTTTGCCACATAAGGCTTCCATTGCAGAACCGCTGCATAGACTCTTGGATAAACAATCCTCGTGGCATTGGGGACCTAAGGAAGCCCATGCTTTCAATGCAGTCAAATCATTGCTCACATCTGATGCTGTTTTAATTCAATTCAACAAAAATTTGCCTTTAGTCTTAGTAGCAGATGCATCACCTTTTGGCATAGGAGCCGTTTTAAGTCACAGACTGCCTAATGGTTCTGAGGCACCCATTGCCTTTTTCTCCAGAACATTTTCCCCAGCTGAGCACAACTACAGTCAAATCGACAAGGAGGCTTTGGCTGTAGTTGCTTCTGTCAAAAAATTCCATGAGTTTCTATACGGACACCATTTCGAGTTAGTTACGGATCATAAGCCTCTGTTAGGTCTTCTGTCAGGCGATAGACAAACTCCTCAGATTTTGTCTCCAAGAATGACCAGGTGGACTTTATTTCTGGCTGCATATTCCTATACGCTGGTTCATCGAACAGGCAAAAGCCTCAGCCATGCTGATGCCCTTAGTCGCTGCCCCCTGCCTGTTCCAGTTGAGCATCCTGCACCAACCAATGCTGTGTTCCTGATCAACGACCTCAAGCTTCCCATCACTGCCTTTGATATTGCTGCCCACTCTGCCAGGGACAAGGTAATCTCCCAAGTCCTTGACTGGGTGGGAAGGGGATGGCCTGCAGCTCCTTATTCCCCCAAATTCTTGCCCTTCAAAATTCGCCAGCAAGAATTGTCTTCTTTGCAAGGCTGTTTACTTTGGGGAACTAGGGTAGTTATCCCTTCCAAGTCGCAGACCTCAGTTTTAAAAGTCCTGCATGAAGGGCATCCCGGCATTGTCAGGATGAAGGCTCTAGCTCGCAGTTATGTATGGTGGCCGGGCATGGATGCTTAGATTACATGCTGAGTGAATGCTTGTCAGTCATGCCAAGCCACCAAATCTTCTCCACCAGCAGCCACTCCAGGCATGTGAGAAGATTCAGTGACCCCTTGGTCCCGGGTGCATATTGATCTGGCAGGCCCTTTTCATGGATGTACATTCTTGGTGATGGTTGATTCTTTTTCTAAATGGGTAGAGCTGACCTTGATGGCCTCCACAACGTCAGAAGCTGTCACTAAGGCCCTATCGAGGATATTCGCTACCCATGGCCTCCCTGACACCATCGTGTCTGATAACAGCCCCCCGTTTACTTCCTGTGAATTTGAGGTATTCCTAGCTAACCTAGGAATCAGGCACGCACTTACAGCTCCTTTCCACCCTGCCAGTAATGGTCTGGCTGAAAGGGCAGTCAGATCTGCTAAGGAAGTTCTGGAAAGGCTTGGGCTCATAGATTGGCACTCTAGGCTCGCTAAGTATCTTCTAACCCAGCACACGACTCCCTGTGCCACCACAAATAGGTCTCTGGCTGAACTGCTCATGGGTAGACGTCTGAGGACTACTTTAGACAGACTCCATCCATATTACGCCCCAGTCACGCCCCTAGGATCAGATAGCCAGACTAGGAAGTTTGCTGAGAGTGACCAGGTCTATGCCAGGAACTATGCGGGACACCCTTTGTGGATGCCTTGGCAGATTGTGGCAGTAACCGCTCCTAAGTCTTACAGGGTCCAATTGCAAGATGGTCGCATTTGGCGCCGCCATGTCGACCAACTTAGGAGGCATTGGAGTTCGTCTGCAGATGGCCCTCAGGACGTTCCTGCTGCAGAGAAACCACCAGCGCCTGAAGAAACTGTCTGCAAACCCGACAGCAACGCAAGCCTATCTGGGCAGTCATCAGTCCCTCACCCGGAGCCGCCTGAAGCCAAGACGCCAGCTTCGTTGTTGCCAAAAACTGCTCGCCAAGCAGAGGAGTCCCATCCAGCAGCAGCTCCATCGGAGCCCAGAAGATCTGACCGCCTGTGCAAGTGCCCGAGTTACCTTAAGGACTACGCATGCTCCGTGCTAGGGGAAGAGAGTGTTGCATTTGGAAAAGACTGAGCTGAAGTCTCCACTCCGGTCTGTGTTTCCAGCAGGAATATGGACCGTTCCTATTGGCTGATGCCATTGGCAGCTGACTATAAAAGGGAGCTGTCAAACGGCATCAGCTGTTGCCCGCCAGCTGGCTGCCTTCTTAGCACGGCAGCCACGGCAACCCTTTATTGTTTCAATAAAGTTAAAGCTGAAGTTTGCTTCACGTTCGCCTCAGTTATTCCGCCGCTCTACAACAATTTCCAACATAAAAATCTGTTTATTCTTAGAAATGCATCACACAAAAGCAGGGGTGGGATTCAACCGGTGTTACTACTGGTTCGATGATTACGTTTTGTGCGCGCATACGCACTTCGCGCATACCGGTTCTGTGTCTACTGCTCTTCAGAGCTACTGGTTCTACAGAGCCAGGCAGATCCGGTAGCATCCCACCCCTGCACAAAGTATGAAATGTAATTAATGACAGAAAATAACAAGCTTAAGGACCCAATTTTTAGGATGGGGATGGTTGGGAGGGGGAAGGGATGGAGAGATTAAGTCTGTTCTGTAGGTCAATAGTTTCAAATGTTTTCAGCCCTATAACCTCTACACATCTGTACTTTGATCAGATTCACAGTACAGTATGTGATGTCCATATCTAGATAAGATGTTAAATGATTTGTTCCAGGATTAATTAACCATATCACAGGCTGATATTCCTAGTCTCCAAAGAGAGGGAGGAAGGGATAATTGCTGCAAAATAAGACCACTCCAGTCACTGCTCCCATCCTTTTTTACTCCCCACAAATAAAAGAGATATTCGTTTTAAAATAACTGATTTTTTTTTAAAAAAAAATACCAAATATGCTTGGCAATTACACCAACGTAATGAAAAAACAGAAAATTATTACTGTTTTATGGTATAGATGTCCAATCATATCTGGATGGCAGCTGGGAACCCTCATGAAGAAGTTTGCTCCTGTGAAATCTCACAGATGCCCAATGCGCTGTTGCTTTATTTTTCTTTTTAAACATTCTGGTACCTTTATCTCCACAAGATGCCGTCCAAATATTTTGGGACTACAGCTCCCAGAAAACTAAAGACTTCCTTACATCAGCTGGTCACATCCTTGCCAAAACATTAGGGGACTGGAGACTAAAACTTACAATGAATGGTTGCAGGAACTGGGCTTGGCTAGTCTAGTAAAGAGAAGGACCAGAGGAGACATGATAGCGGTCTTCCAATATTTGAGGGGCTGCCACAGAGAGGAAGGGGTCAAGCTATTTTCTAAAGCACCTGTAGGCCAGACAAGGAATAATGGATGGAAACTGAACAAGGAGAGATTTGACCTGAAAATAAGGAGAAACTTTCTGACAATGAGAACAATCAACCAATGGAACAGCTTGCCCTCGGAAGTTGTGGGAGTGCCATCACTTGAGACCTTCAAGAAGGGATTGTACTGCCATTTGTCAGAAATGGTGTAGGGTCTCCCGCTTGGGCGGGGGGTTGGACTAGATGACCTACAAGGTCCCTTCCAACTCTGATTATCTGTTATCTGTTACATCCACAACTCACATGGATATATGCTTTGGATATATACTCTTGGAGAAATATCTGTAAGAGTTAACTTCAGAATTTCCAGCCCATTTGTAAGCTTTCTTTCCCTTCCCAGATTGAGGTTAATTTTGTCTATTCAACCAGAACACTAGAATACCTCCAACTCCAAAATGTATTATGAGATTGCAAAGCCACGTCATGCACACAAGGACATGTTCAATAACACAGGATAGGCAAGACCCCAATGCTAAAAAAATAAGGAGCACTGATAATTAAGTGACAAGGAAGTACAAGATTACAAATGTGATTGGTTACAAATTAATAATAAAAAGAGAAAGCTCAGTCTTTGACTAAGCCTGAGTCTCTATTTTGTACCTGCTAAATGGCAACCAGAGCTTCAGGTGGCTCTAATTGCCTTGATCAACTGCCCTGATCAGCTTAATCACAAATACTGTACAATAGAGAAACTATTCTTATTCTGTGACACACAAGAACCAAAGAATCATTTAAGATGTTGGATGGCTTTGCATAACTGCAGGAACAGCAGCACTAGCACTAGCACTAGCACTTGGACTTATATACCACTTCACAGTGCTTTACAGCCCTCTCTAAGTGGTTTACAGAGTCAGCATATTGCTTGCAACAATCTGGGTCCTCATTTTACCCACCTCGGAAGGCTGGAAGGCTGAGTCAACCTTGAGCTGCTCAGAATCAAACTCCTGGAGTGAGCAGTGCATTAGCTTACAGTCCTGCATTCTAACCACTGTGCCACCATGGCTCTTGCAAGGCAGCCTCTCTGTGCTATTGTCCCATCATTGCACCAAAATTTAATCAAACTCCTAGAAAGCTTCTCTCCTTGGAATAAACCTTGTCCAGAAAATCATTGGTACATTAATTAAAAGAGCTCAAATGGGTTGGTAATGATTACAGAAAAGAAAAAAGCATGTAACTCAATTTAAGGAATGATTGCTAAATAAAAGCAGGAAGCTAACTCAATGTTATCCCCAAGCAAGGAAAGCTAATCTATGCAGCTTCGTGTCCCCTTCTCCCTCCATGATTTATAAAGCATCTGTCCTTTAAGAGCTTAGTCAGGTACCTACTTTATAAAAATGGAAAAACCAAGAGCAGATGGTAAGGGCTCTAGGGGGTTATATGTTTAGGGGAGGGGGGGGTTCATCCTTGTACACTGTTCAGATTCACTTATGTGAGTCAAAAAACAGGTAGATGAATGGATGGATGGACAGATAGATGGAGGGAGGGAGGGCAAGAGACAGAGACAGAGAGACAGAGGCAGGCAGGCAGGCAGATATTCAAGGCTAGGCACTAGAAAGTTAACTGATATGGCTGTTCCCTGCTCTTCCCATCAGTCCCCTTTCCTAATTTTTTTCTACATCGGTTTACTTTTATTTTAGTCTGGTGGAAACATTTTTAAAGATTTCACTAGGCTTACAACCACCGTCCCCTTTTCATATTCTAAAACTTTGATCAGGCTTATCACCTTCCAGGATAAACAAGTTTCCTGTTTTCTCCAGCTATCCCTCTCTAGTTGCCTCAGAAAGAATAATAAAGTTCAGAGTCCCTTGATTGACTTTGGCAATAAGTGTTGAGAGTTTAACATCAGAAAATACAGAAATATATAGAATACATATTAACATAGAAACATATTGAGAGACATATTTCCCCATGTTCTTAAATGCTGAATCTTATAATCATCTATTAAGCCCTGGGTAAAGAAACAATGTAGTGTGAAATCTAGTCTAATTCTTAATCCACATGTTTACAGTTTACTCAAAAAACATTTTATTTACTTATTTATTTATTTATTAAATTTATATGCTGCCCATCTTGCAATTCAAAGTGACTCTGAGTCTCAGTGGCGCAGTGGTTAGAGTGCTGTACTGCAGCCCACTTTTGCTGACTCTCGGCTGCCTGCAATTTGGCAGTTCAAATCCCACCAGGCTCAAGGTTGACTCAGCCTTCCATCCTTCCGAAGGGGGTAAAATGAGGACCCAGATTGTTGGGAGCAATATGCTGACTCAGTAAAATCACTTAGAGAGGGCAGTAAAATAATATATAAATTTAAGTGTTATTGCTATTGCTAATCTGTTTGTGGCATAGTCATGCTGGACCAAGAATATTTGGAGGATAGATAGATAGATAGATAGATAGATAGATAGATAGATAGATAGATAGATAGATAGATAGATAGACAGACAGACAGACAGACAGACAGACAGGAAAGGGGGGGAGAGACAGAGGGATCTGCCTCCAAGTCAGTCTTGATTTCTTGCAACTACATGCACAAGCCCATGAAATTTTCTAGGCAACATTTCCAGAACTAATTGCCATTTTCCTAGGCTAAGTGAAAATGACTATATACTCCAAAGCCATCCAGCTGGATTCTATGCATTAAGGCAAGTTTAAGACTTACAACTTATTAAAACTTTGCTAAATTTCAATCCCCAAGGAAAGTAGGTCCTGCATCTTGGTCATGTTCTATAACCCATTTGAGGAATTTCAATTCCAAATTGTTTCCCTATAATACACTCTTTCACCAAAGTTACAAACAATCAAACAGACATAAGAGTTTTAGTACTATATAGATATTTGGACCATTACACTCTCACAGTCAATTCCTGTTGGGGAGTATTCAGACTTTAAAGATCCCTGTTCAAATCATCTTAGTACCTTCTGATTCCAGACTTTCCAGCCCATAAGTTGAAGCTGTGGTCATTCGGTGGGCAGCTAGAACTGTGGTTTGCCTTGTAGAAGATGCCAAAGAAGGCAGAGTCATTTCATTTGGCACCCTCAGGTCAGCCAGCGTTGCAGGACTATAGGTAACAGAGATGATCTCTTTATTCTCTAGGAGAGTGACAGGTTCTGGAAGCCAAGCAAGAATCACAAGTGAGACCTATAAGATTGAACACTGTGACTAAGAAAGATGTCTCATGTTATAATTTTCATCATCCTTAACCAATGGCTGGAGATAAGAACCCCAGCTAGTGCTAGCGGATGGAAATAGATGAGAATATATATTTCGTACACGTGGAAATTCTTAGCACATGAATTAAGGATGATTCCCAAATGTTTTGAAGCTATTTGAATTGATAAAGGAAAATATCTGTAGCTCAGGTTTGACATTGATGCTCACTGAGCTTGCTTGTTTTCTTGCAGACATTTCATTAGTAACATCAGGGGTGGGATTTTACCGGTTTGGACCGGTTCTATAGAACCGGTTGTTATGATTCTGCGCAGTTCGGAGAACCGGCAAATCATGCCCCTGACTGGCCCTGCCCCTCTCCGCCCTCCCCTCCCCTCCCCACCCAGTCTGTCCTTATCGCACATGCGCAATATCGTGCACATGCCCGACATCACTGACTGTTTTTTTCCTGCCCAGTCACTACTTAAGGTATTTCTTTTTTTTCCCCTCCCGACCATCAACTGTTCCTATGATCAGCTGTACCAGGATTCCCCACGCTGTCTTACTGCTTTGCCCAGGAGGCTTCCCTGAGGCCCAGGAAGGCAAAAAATGCAGGGGGGATGCACAGCACACACACACACACTGTGCTCCATTTTCTGCTTTCCTGGGCCCTAGGGAAACTTCCTGGGAGCAAAAAGCCCTCCCCCAGGAGACTTCCATGAGGCCCAGAAGGCCCCAAAATGGAGGGGGGGCTGCTGCACGCCCCCTTCAGGGTCTGTTTTTTTCCTGAGCCCCAGAGGAGCCTTTTGGGAACAAAAACGCCCCCCAGGAGGATTCCCTGAGGCCCAGAAGGCCCCAAAACAGAGGGTGGGGGTGCTGTGTGCCCCTCCAGGGTCCATTTTTTCCTCCTGAGTCCCAGGGAGCCTTCTGGGAGCAAAACGCCCCCAGGAGGCTTCTCTGAGGCCCAGAAGGCCCCAAAACAGAGGGTGGGGTGCTGTGTGCCCCTCCAGGGTCCATTTTTCCTCCTGAGTCCCAGGAGCCTTCTGGGAGCAAAACGCCCCCCAGGAGGCTTCTCTGAGGCCCAAAACTGGGGGGGGGGCAAAAACAACAACCCATGCCCACCCAGTCACATGGCCACACCCACAGAACCGGTTGTTAAAAAATTTGAATCCCACTCCTGAGTAACATCATCAATGCTAGCTCACTAGCACTGATGAAGTTACCTAGTTTGGGTAATGAAATGTCTGCAAGAAAACAAGCTAGGTTAGAGAGCACCAAGAGCCCCTCATACTTGAATTGGTAAATACATTTACTTCTTACAGTAAATGATTCTACCACTTCATTATGTGGGGTATGAAGAAAAAAAATTCTACCGGTGTACCCTGAATCTCTAATCATCTCTTTCAATGGATGGTCTTGAGATCTAATATTAGAGTTGAAAGAAAATTTCTACCATCTAGTTCAGTGTTTCTCAACCTTGGGGGCTTGAAGATGTGTGGACTTCAACTCCCAGAAGCTGTGCTGGCTGGGGAATTCTGGGAGCTGAAGTCCATACATCTTCAAGCCCCCAAGGTTGAGAAACAATGATCTAGTTGATTGCAACTGTATTTAACATAATTTATTAATTTACTTAACAATTACTTTTCAGAATACATATCTCAAAATAGTTTATAATCTAAACTGCAAAATACAATAATACAAAAATTAAGAAAAACCACAAACATTATACAAATGCAAAAAGAAATAAACAGTATAAAGTGCACAGATACATTAAATCTCCTAATATTCCAAAAGTGTATAATTTGTAATTTGAAAACTAATAAACAGACTTTTTTCTACTCCTCTTCTACCTACTAATTGGGGTTATAAGGTCAGGGTTATTAACTAGGACAGAACTTCAATAGAAAACTTAATGGTTGGGTGAACTGATATGAGATTTGGCATTCTTAATACCATGCATTTTTTCATGACAATTAATATACTAAATTGCCTTACATTAGATCAGATTACAGATAGCCCCTGACTTATAACAGTTCACTTAGTGACCATTCAAATTACAACAGCATTGAAAAAAGTGACTTATGACCATTTTTCACACTTATGACCGTTGCAGCATCCCCATGGTTATGTGATTTACATGTGAATGCTTGACAACTGACTCACATTTATGATGGTTGCAGTGCCCCAGGGTCACGTGATCATCTTTTGCAACCTTCTGGCAAGCAAAGTCAATCAGGAAGCCAGATTCACTTAACAGCGGTGTTACACTAATTTAACAAACTGCTGTGATTCACTTAATAAATGTGGCAAGAAAAGTCATAAGATGGGGCAAACCCAGTTAACGAATTTCTCATGTAGCAACATCAATGTTGGGTTCAATTGTGGTCGTAAGTCAAGGGCTACCTGCAGGGATGGGATTCAATTTTTTTAACAACCGGTTCTGTGGGCATGGCTAAGTGGGCATGGCCATCTGACTGGGTGGGCATGGCTTCTTCTTCTTTTTTTTTGCAGTACCCCTCCCCTGTTTTGGGACCTCTTGGGCCTCAGGGAAGCTTCCTGGGGGGCATTTTTGCTCCCAGAAGGATGCCCTGGGGCTTAGAAAGGCAAAAAATAGAATGGGGGCATGCAGCTCCCCCCCCTGCACCCCTTTTTGCCTCCTGGGTGAAGCAGTAAGACAGCAAGGGGGATCCCGGCACAGCTGATCATCAAAACAGCTGGTCGTCGGGAGGAGGGGAAAAAAGAAATACCTTAAGGAGTGACTGAGTGGAGAGAACACAGTCAGCAATGTCAGGCATGTGCACAATGTCACGCATGCGCGATAAGGACTGACTGAGCAGGGAGGGAAGAGGCGGGCTGAGAGGGAAGGGGCCAGCCAGGGGCACAATTTGCTAGTTCTCCAACCTGCGCAGAATCATAACAACCGGTTCTATAAAACCGGTCCAAACCGGTAAAATCCCACCCCTGACTACCTGTATTTGCCTCCCTAGCAAATTTGGATTTTTTTTTCTTGCAAGCATTAAACCACAATAAACATAAAAATAGCTCTTACAAGAGGACTGAAATTAATTCTGACTAACTGCTAGATGAAGCTTAGGACCACAGGATGTCCATGCATGGCATAACCTAGGCTGGGCATCCTATGGCCCATTGACTGTTATTGAACTATATTAAAACTCCCAGTAGCTCCAACCAATTTGATGAATGGTGAGGTATACCATGAGCAGTAATTCAGTGAGGCATGAATTATCAGACTTTTGTCTATCAGAGTTAGATACAACTTTCCAAATCTCACATAGAAAGATCTCTCCCATCAACCATTCAACTGAGATGTCAGAGATTGACTCAGAATTAAATTAAGGGGATGAAATCCAACCAACCTTTAACTTCCACCATTTTCTCTGGGAGATGGGTGGAAGGAGGAGATTCTGTAGGAGCAACTGTTTCTAATATCCTCAAGAGTTGGGGGGTGCTGGAAACCGCTGATATCTGAGTTGCCAATTCTATTTCTTTCATCATCACATTTTGTGATTCTGTAATCTTCTGGGTAGGTAGGCCTCCTGAGATCCCAGGGGATGGCACAGTAGCAGTACCAGGGAAGGCTGTGGCTGTTCCTTCAATAAAAAGGGGATTGAAAAAGAGGTTGAAAACTATAGTTTTTTAAAGAGCATTACTATCTTGCTCATTTATTTATTTATATTCTGTTTTTCAAAGGAAATTGTCTTCCCAATATGTCTTGCATTATAATCAAACCATACAAATGCACATATATCACTATCACAGTTAATAATCACAAAAACAATTTAAAATATCAAACATATGATATTTAAGACAGCAGCATTTAAAACATGGGGGGGGGGGGGACAAAAGGAAAAGCTTTGAAGTTGACACAAGGAAACGTGGATGCAAAACCCCATAGGTAACCTAAGCTTGTTTGCCCACATCGCCCTCCAGATGTCACTGAATCAATTTTGAATATCTTTCCTATTAACCATATTGATTAGATCCTATATGCGCTCTAGTTCAACAGTGAGAGTTGAAGATTCCCACTGCTGCACATGGCTTCATGTGATCTCTAAACAATAACAATAAAAGAGCATTTTGGAGTAGGTGGCAATAATAAAAAGGTCGTAAGTGTGAAAAAGGATCATAAGTCTCCTTTTTCAATGCTGTTGTAACTTTGAAAAGTCACTCAATGAACTGTTGTAAGTTGAGGACTACCTGTACATTATGCACATTAATACTGCCCCTGAGATCAATATGTACCACTATGAGAATACAGGAGAATTATTATTTGGTGCCTTTGAAATTCTGGCCAGTACTTGGTTGTAATTATAATTAGAAAGTAATTGTACTCCCAATATTATAGGCAAGTAGACCTTTTGAGAATTTATTAGAAAATAAATTACAATTTGATTCCTATCCTTATGATAAATTAACCTTCTGAAATGACCTTTATTTTAAAATGAAGGTTTAAAAGTGTTTTTTTTTAATCCAGGCTAAGAAAGGGAATAATATCCTAGATCTACTTATTTCTAATTGTACAGTTAAAACTTTTGAAAGGGTTCCTGAAACAAACATTGCCTGTCTAAAACCACTGAATGGCAACACAGTATATTCAAACATTTGTTAAATTCTCAATTTGAACCTGATGTATTATCAGCTTATAATTATAATAAGGATATCTATATTTTGAGTACCGTAGATTAAATAAAATTTTATTTAGAAGCAAAACAAGCAATTCAGTTGTATAAACAATTGGGAAATGCTACAAACATAATGATAATTATTAACAATCTGGAATTGAGCTAATGGTTTCAAGTTTTCAAAATATGTTTCTTATTATAATGAGGTAAATTCATCAAAACATCTTTTTTCGGGATTATTGGACTCTTCAATGGATGTTTAAAAGGGGGTTCTATTCTATGAAACCCAGCTGGGTGACTTTGGGCCACGGTTTCTCTCTCAGCCCAACTCATCTTACAGGGTTATTTTTGAGGCAGTAGTGTTATGTATGCCATTTTGAGCTGTACAAAATAAAGGTGGGATATAAATCTAATAGTTATTATAATTTTAACACACATGATTTGCATATGTTTACATAAGAGCCATGGTGGTGCAATGGTTAGAATTCTGCCCACTGCCAGCAGTTCGATTCTGAGCAGCTCAAGGTTGACTCAGCCTTCCAAGGTCAGTAAAATGAGGACCCAGATTGTTGAGGGCAATATGCTGACTCTGTAAACTGTTTAGAGAGGGCTGTAAAGCACTATGAAGTGGTATGTAAGTCTAAGTGCTATTGCTATTGCTAATATGTTTTCTTGTTGCTCCATATGAATGTTCATAACTCTGTTAATAAGTTTTTGAGAGAAGAATTAAATTACATTAGCATTCAACTATTTATGAAAAACATTTGGATTTGTCATACATGAGTTATTGCAAAAAATATTGTTAGGTGTTCCTGGAAATATGTAAATCCTGTAGGAAATTTGTGCACACTGTGTAAGGAACAAATGCATATTTAATTTGTGCAAAAGAGAATTTGAGAACTCTGGAAAAAGATAAGAGATGTGGCTGATGCAGAAAAAAAAATTATCAAAGTAACGAAGATCACAGATTTCAAAACAAATTATGATGGAGATTTTGAATTTTTAATGGCAACTGTATATTCTACAATCTCAATTTTCCAATCAACTTTGAAAATTATCCACCAATTCAACGAGTATATATTCTTAAGACAGAAGAAATATGATTAAATAGAAGGAAAGGGAGTAATAAAGAAAAGTTTTGAAAAGATATGAAGTTGATAAGATAAGATAAATATATATATAGAAGTGTGATATTTTGGAATTATCTTCTTTTCAAATACGATGGCTTATTTGTTTATTCTAGAAAAGATACTTTATGTGACTACATCCTGTGTTTTGTTTGTGTGTGTTAAAAAAATTAATAAAGTTTGTTTAAAAAAAAAAAGAAAATTATCCACCAATTCTGGATAGCTTGGTAACTGAACTAGTAGGCAAATAATTTCATTTACTCTTCTTTCTTTCCTTAGATTATTTGTGAATAAATTCTGAGTTGTAATATGTACTGACTGAAAAGGAAATAACCTCCCACTTTCCAAACATCACTCTTGTTTAATGAAGGAAAACAGAATCTAAAGACGATGGCACAGAGCTCTTCCTTCCTCTGAGAAGCTCCCAAAATTTGTATTAACTCTTAACTCTTCTGAGATTCCAGACAAAGGGTTTAATCTTGAATTGCTTATACTGTGATAACTTGGTACTCAACTGCTTTGAAACTCATCAAATTTGGTACTCAACGCATTTGGACATGAAAATTTTATCCCAGTATGCATCGGTTTTTTGGTACTTAATGCACAAGCTAGAATTTGTCATTGTTGGCTGTGTTGTGACTCACTACATTATTTCTTATGGGAAAAAATATTTTGGTACTCATCATGCCTCCTGGAACCAATTAACGATGAGCACCAAGGTAGCATTATAACTTAAAAAACACTTTCTTGTGAATGAAACAATTATAGAAGAGCAGAATTTTGGCCATTCAAATGTACTTCAGAGATTCTAAAACCGTAAGTTGAAAGAATAACTAGTGAATCTCTTGAAAAGGATGCGGTAGAACTCTAAGAGATAACTATTATTTCTCACAAGAAAGCAGAAATGAACCCGAATGCATTGATAATGTATTAAGAATTCTGACAGGCTTTTGAAAGGAAGTGAAATGGCCCTTTTACAGGATTTGGTACAGTGAAATAACCTCAATTTTTATATTTTGAATGCTATAGTGTAAGTCCGTCTTTGATACTCTGTATAGAAAAAAAACCTGCATGAGATGTTCTCACTATTACATACAGACTGGAGATACAAGCTGCCCTACTAACTAACTAAAGTCCCGGTTGGGTGGCAAATTATTTTGTAAGATCCATACTGTTTACCTTATCCAGTCCAGATGGTTCTTTCAAATGGAACAGAAAAGCAAAACATGACTTCTTACTTGTGAAAGTGCAGCAAGCATATTTGCTGGAATTTAATTTGATAAATATGGCAACTTCTGAATCCATCTTGCAGAGAATAGACATTTTTCTATTTCTTATAAAGAATTGCAATTGATTCGATTACTATTTAGTTTTCTCAATCTTTTGTTGATCAGGTAAAAATATATTTTCAACGGTTTTAACTCTCAACAGCTCTATTTCAACAAGTATGGAATGAAACTGAAAAAGATGTTTATATATCCTTACTGAAGAAGAAAGGTTCAAGAGTTTATGGCGGTAAGGCTTTCAAGATTAAAATCCAAGACTCGAGCGCCACATGATGGGGTGAGCTCCCATCTTCGCCCCAGCTCCTGCCAACCTAGCAGTCCGACAGCATGCAAATGCAAGCAAATAAATAGGTACCACTTTGGTAGGAAGGTAAGATGCTCCATTATGTCATGATGGCCACCTGACCACAGAAATGTCTTCAGACAGCGCTGGATCAATGGCCTTGAAACAGAGATGAGCACCGCCCACTAGAGTTGCCAACGACTAGTGGAATAAGATCTGCAGGGGACTCCCTTGAAATAACTGGGAATATTTGGGAATGCAATGCAAAGAAAAGAGGTACTAGAAAAAATGACTTTATTGCCAAGGTTTAGGGAAGTAGAAGAAGGAAGAGATAACAGATGAGACAAATGGATGGGATCGGGGATATGTCTGAGTTACAGATTTTCACTGGGAATAGATTTGGATGGCAAATGTCTGTCCATACAGACACCCTGGATTGGGCCTAACTCCATAGGCCTAATTATTTTTTAATAATCTCACTGCTTTCCAAAGCTCTTTCTCTTGTGGAACAATTCTACTCAGCATAAAACTTAATACATACAATGGAGTGTAAGCTGTTTAGAAAAACTAATATTGTAATAAATGTGTTAATTTTTGAAGTGCCTCAAGACTCCTTATGGCTTTTGTTAAAATAAATGAGGCACACCTTGTAAAGAAAAAATGCATAAGAACATTTTATTTTACTTCTCAAAGGCTAAGGAAGACTTTTCTCAAGATCTTCTGCAGTTTCGGGGGAAAAAATGTAGCCAAAAGAGATCCTTATCTCTGTATCAGATTGCTGAAAAAATGAATAAGAGTACACAAGCTTTTGTCTTTTGCTGGCCTACATAGTTTATGATCCAAATGATCACACTCTGTTCTCTAGTATTGAGTACAAAGGGATATTTAGAGGGTGTCTATCATTATGTCCCATCAGGGTCTTAGGGGGTTCAGGCAGCCATCCTGCCACAAAGCTTTTGAACAGTTCATTCATTTAGGAATACTTTTGTTAAATTGGTTCCAACTTGGACCCAGGCCCATCCACAGCTCACTGCAGCAGCACAGAAGCAGCCAAAATATCCAAGGGACTCCAAACCCTGAAGCGAGGCTGCAGAAAATAGTCTGCCAAAATTCCCAAGTAACAGCATAGCAGCTAGAGGAACTGCTTCAGAACATAGAAAGTGAAGGTTAATATATGCTCCCCATCCTTTCAAAGGTGTTATTATATAAGGCAGTTATTAAACAGTTTCAAATTTTTGAAAATAATTTGGAAAAAAAAAATCAAATAATAGGAAAATGGATTCAGTTCCCTAATTCTAACATCATATACACTCAGTAGCTAGGTTTATCCATTACATAATGTGGTTTTGTTGGTTGGGTTTACAGTGTAAACTCAGAAAACACTGAGCCTTTTGTGGGCTTTTCAATAAATCAACAGTGAATCACCTACATGTGATTCATCCTCCAATAGAATCTCTCAGCGTGCCAAGATCAAGCTGCCAAAATGGAAGAGCAAAAAATAATAAATCTAGGCCATGTTTTTGGTATAGGGAGGCGCTCAAAGATGGGAATGGAAGGAGTTTGCCTCACAGAGATCTGCCCCATATCCCTTCCTAAAATCCTGGGGGAGAGGGAGAAAACCTGGCTGGGTCATTGTTCCTGACTCTTCAGACTGCTCTTTTGAGAACATACTAAGAACTTTGATGCTCCTCAAAGCATAGTACAGTGGAACCTCCAGTCACGACCGTAATCCATTCCAGGGCTTTAGTCACAACCCGATTTGGTCATGACTGGAAGCAAGGTTGACTGCGCATGCACAGACAAAAAAAAAAATGGCATGGAAGGAGAAATCGCTGCGGCAGGAAAAATTGCCATGGCTGTGTTTGATCGCCACCCAAAGATGTGTTCATGACCAGAGTGAAACATTTAGCTGATATTTTGGTTGGCACCTGATTTGGTCGTGGTCAGAAGCGTTTGTGACCGAGGTTCCACTGTATTCCTATTCTGGTACCTTCCAGAAATAGTGGATTATTGGATTGGTTGAGAATGATGGAAGTTACATCAGGAGGCTTCGTGTCTGAAAGAGCAGTTTCGAAGAAAGCCATAAAACTTAATTTGTGGTATTGTCCAGGATGAAGAAAAAATAATAATTGGAGCCACATGTAGCCCAGGGATTGTCTCCCCCACCCCTGCAAAAAAGTATATAAAGAAATAAAACAACAGAAACCCATCTAAAGAAAAATAAAACAAATGTTCCTATCTAGGCAGGGTGTTAATTAGTTGGAATTAAAGAAAATGCAGAACTGAGTCAAAGCACAGAATTCTTCCTGCAGGGGAGCAGTAGAGACGCCTTAGGCAAACAGACACAGCAATAGGCAATAATAAAGGAATGCTTTTAACCTGCATTTTAAGGAGTTACGATCAACAAGGGAAACTAAGCATCGAGTCAGACAGAATCCTGGGACTTGCCAAGCTCAGCATATACACACAATAACACAGTACAGGTAGTCCTCAACTTACAACCACAATTGAGCCCAATTTCTGCTGCTGAATAAGACAGTTGTTAAGTGAATTTTGCCCCATTTTATGACCTATCTTGCCACAGCTGTTTAACTGAATCACTGTAATTGATAAGTTAGTAACCTGGTTGTTAAATGAATCTGGCTTCCCCATTGACCTTGCTGGTCAGAAGGTCGCAAAAGATTATCACATGGCCTTGAGACACTGCAACCGTCATAAATATGAGTCAGTTGCCAAGCATCTCAGTTTTGATCACATGACCACGGGGATGCTGCAACGGTCATAAGTGTGAAAAACAGTCATAAGTCACTTTTGTCAGTGCTGATGTAACTTTGAACAGTCACTAAATGAACTATTGTAAGTTGAGGACTACTTGCACTATTTCTCAGTCCCCAGCTTTAGGAAATATAAATATTAAAAAATGTTTCTCTCCATTTCTTATGTGTGTTTATTCTATCATAGCTTGGGTAGTCTATAGGTAGTGCTCAAGTTATGAGCATACTAGAGCCTGGCCAGTGGTGGGATTCAAATATTTTTACTATGGTTCTGTGGGTGTGGCTTGGTGGGTGTGGCATGGCTTGGTGGGTGTGGCTTGGTGGGTGTGGCAGGGGAAGGATATTGTAAAATCTCCATTTCCACCCCACTCCTGAGGGAAGGATACTGCAAAATCCCATTCCCTCCCCACCCCACTAACCTCTTTCCAGCTCCGTTCTCCTGTGCAGGGCAACAAAAGAAGACCCAGCCAATCATCTGGGACTCAGAGAATAGATGGGGGAGGGGGCCAGTCAGAGGTGGTATTTGCCGGTTCTCCGAACTACTCAAAATTTCCGCTAACAGAACTGGTCAGAACCTGCTGAACACCACTGTTAGGAATAACATGGTTACCTAACTTAGTTTGGGTAAAATAATATACATAGACTATGATTGTGTGTATCACTTTAACTGTAAGACCATGTATTTTGAGTGCGGTTGTAAAATCACCATAAGAGGGAGCAAGAGAGCTCACTGTTTGCTGGCTTTTACTGGATTGCTGACAATGATGGATTGATGGTGATAACTGCGTGTTTTCCCTGCTATTGCTGAACGAAGAAAAGAGGTTTGATTTTCTTCATATCTCTACTGCAAAAGAGATATATTACTGGACTGATTATTTGTAAGTTTACTGACCTCTTTTTCGACACTGGACTTTGCTAATGAATAATCCCGGACAGACTGAACTAAGTGTATGATATATGGACTGTTTGACTATGCTATAACTCTTACTGGAATAAAAACTATTTAACTGGCACAGTGTATCTGTTTTACTGAGTGTAAACTACAACAACGTTTGTCTCACATATCTGCCTGACTGCCTGACTGCCGTTGCACGTTCTGCTAGGGTATATATCCCTAACAACCACCTCTGAACCTGGCCATTATAGTCGTAAGCTGTAATGATCATAAAACAGATTGGTCACGTGACCGACCTGATTTTACAATCCTTTTTGCAATGGTCATTAAGCCAATGTCATGGTCATTAAGTATGAAGTGTTAGTTTTGGGCAAAAATGCAGACACGTGAACAGGGGGCGCTGCAAATGGCTGTAAATTTAGTCATGTTGCCAAGCTCCTGGGGCAGGCGACTGTCAGAACATCGGATCTGGGTTGTGAGTCCCCTCATTGTAATGTTGAATGTTCACTAAGTGACTTAAGTTGTAAGTCAAGGACTACCTGCATATACATTGCATACCTTCTCATTGTTGGGAGAAAGAATTTCAAAGGTCACCAAAGTCCTCTTCTTCAATTTGGGGTCTGGCTGGGAATTTGGGGTGGAGGGGTTGGCAATCTCACATCAACAGAGGGCATTAGGTTAAGGAAAGCTAAAGTACTGGTTCTGCTTTGCCACAAGGTTGAAAAGAGAAGTATGGTGAAGGGGAAGAGAGGCCTGGCAAATTGCACCACTGGCTGGTCCCGTTCCTCCCCTCCCTGCCCACTCCTTACCTGGCATGTGTGCCATCAAACTTGCCTGCATTGAGTAAGTTGCTATTTTTCCTTCCCCCCGAGCATCAGCTGTTCTGCTGTGCCGGGAGATTTAGAGTAGCTAGAAAGCAGGAAATCATTGCATTTCTTGCTTTTTAGTGAATCTAAAAGCAGAGCTGAACCTGCCTTAGGACTGAAGCTTCTATTTTTCAGTGCAGACTCAGGCAGCAGATTGCAGATAGGTAGATCTCTGAGTGAATCTTTGATTCTGCGAGCAACTCGATCTGCCTGCCCGCTTTGCCTGATTTTGGGTAAAAGTTGCTCTTTTTTTTATAAAAAATTCAATATTTACATAAATATTTATAATATTTACATACAAGTCACGCCCAGCCAGTCACATGACCACCAAGCCATACCCACAAATTAGGCCACGCTCACAGAACCGATCGTTAAGAAATTTGAATCCCACCTATCAGGCAAAAATCAGCCAAGAGTGGATCATAGGGGTGACCAAAGAAAGCATAATAATCAAAAGAAAGCAACAGGATCAGGGTGAAGCCATGCTCAACCATTCTCAGCTACTCCGAGACTCTGTTCTGCCTACTTATGGAAACCTAGGGGAAAAGCTTATTAGGAGCAAAAAGAAGGGAACCTAAGCAATCTCTCCATTGCCCATCTGAAAAGGGAAGAGATATTATAAAAGATTGGCTGTTATAGATTAAATAGATTAAATCCCCGCTGAATATTTTAGATAGACAAGGAACCTGAAAAAAGGAAGGATCATGTATAGCACCATTGGAGCATACGCCATAAACCGAGCAGTGGTTCATACTCCTAAATTATCTTAAAACAAGAAGCATTCATGAGTGCAAATAGGGGAGGGGGGAGAGAATTACCTCTTAATTGATGTCTTAAGGTTTGGAAGACATCTGATTTGGTTGCATCCGTTGTAGTTATAGTCTCAGAAAGCAATCCAGACCTAATGATCACTGTTGGATCTACATTTTCCCCTGAATTTTCAGACTGGGCTCCAACCGTCTCAGATGGATCAATGGTATGAGCAAGATTCAAGCTTCTATTGGCCAATTCCTCTACCTGCATGGGTACCTGGCCTGACCCATTCTGATTATCTTTGCTTCCTTTTGCCGTGGTCGCCAATAATCTTGGTGACAGGTCCTTTTTCACATCATCGTCCTCCTGTCCTGTTGGTTGTGCTATCCAAGGTTGATTTATCTTCAGAGGATGCATAGCTTTCGCTTGGCTGGAAGGCTCTAATTTGGTATCGTCCCACTCATCACTTAGCAGCAAGCCTGCAGTGGCCATCGTGGTAGTGCTTAAAATGCCTTTCAAGGGCCCTTGGTTCTCTGAGAGTTCCCCTTCCAAATTTAAGGAGGCACCTGCAGGCAACAACCTGGGCTCTGTAGCAGCATCTGTGCCCATCCAAATGGTTGGGGAGCTATTTCCATCGGATCCTTTTGTCAAATCAACTGGTGGGCTCGTTGGAAGAAATTGATTTTTGGAAAGGCTGCTTGATGATGTTATAGTGGGAAAACTAATTATTACTTTGGGGATAGTTACCTGGGGATTGTCTGAAGGGTCAACATGGGTACCTTCCTCCAGACTGCGTAGTGTAAACTGATCTCCTTCTAGTTTTCCTTCTCCCCCACCTCCTTCCACTCTTTCTTTTGCAGAGCTAAGTGTATTGTCTTCAACAAGAAGATCTGGAATTGTCACAACATTGGCAAATAAAGCTTCCTGTGTCCCATATTTATCCGGTTTTACATTGGGCCCATTGAGGCTGATTTGCCTTTCGCTTTCTGCAGCACTCTCCAGACCTGTGCTGGCAAAAGCATTCGTATCTGAGGACTCCGAGGGATTGGGAACATGCAGAATGGTTGGTAAGGTTGTTTTTTCAGTTGTGGCTCTGTTTAATGACTTCCTGGATGGGTCTACTGAGGCTCCATAAAGGCTTTCAGAAGCAGAAGCACTGGCTATATTCATGGATGAGCTTAAGTTACCCTCTGGGTTTGATGCATTTGTGTCTGCTAAGCTGTTCCCTGCTGGAGATGCCAGATGCAGTTGTCTTTCATGCCTTTCGTCCCCTTGTCTTAAAACAAGGCATTGCAGGCTTCCAAAGTTGAGTAGAATAAGGCAGAAGGCAAGGAACATGTGAAATGCCCTCACGTTGCTCATGGTCAAGGAAAAGTTTGCATGGAAGTGAGCAGAACAAATTATTTCAGTCATCAGGTCCTGCAGAATGAAAGCAAAACAGAGCAAAACAGATTTCTATTCATTTCAAATTAGAATTCTTTAAAATTAAATTGAAATATCATATAAAATTCTAGTTACTATTTATACCGGTAGCTACTTTGCTATTTATTATATAGGCACATTATTACTATAAAGAAATTACTTTTGGGTTTTTTTCAGTTTCGTTCAAAGCATTTCCTCGTTGGATGAACAAGATGCATTTTGCAGAAGCTGGGCCTCAAAACGTCTGAACCAAGCTAATTGTGGCTTATTCAATAAACCCTGGCTAAGGAAACCATTGCTTTGTGCAATGTATTAACTCAATCGCGATTGTCCTAACCCTAAACATCTTGATACCAGAACACTTGAAGTTTGTCTCCTTATATGTACCTCTCCAAAGTGTAAGCCATGCATTAAAGTGTTAATAAATAAAGTTAGAAAAGGTGCTGTCTTGTGATCACACTCATCTTTGACAAAGAAAGCTCCAGATCAAAGCAGCTGTGCATTATCTAGAAAGTGCATGCTTTAATCAGGGGTCTCAAACTGGCAGCCCACGGGCCAGATGCGTCATGCATGGGCCACGCCCACCCCGGCTCCACAAAAGCAAAAAACATTGCGACACGTCATGATATGTCATGTGACACAATCAAGTTTGACACCCATGCTTTAGTTGGAAAAGATTCTAAATCCTATCGGCAGTATCTCCAAGTAGGTTTAAGAAAACTGAAATAAGTAAGGGAGATGGACAATGACCTGACATGGTACAAGAAAGCCTCTTAGGCTTCTTATTTCTTGGGAGACAAGTTGAAGCCTGCAGACTGAAAACTTTTAGCGGTTGGTAAAATTTATAGTTCTGATGATATGGTTCCAACTTTTACTTGGGCTTTTATGTTTGTACAAAACCTACAAACATTATTTTGCACACACTGCTTTTGAATATGTTCATTTCTCAGTTTATTATATTGATAAAGCCACCCAGTTTATAACAGTGTAAAAGTCAGCATCATGCACCACAGCTGAGAAACCAACCCAATCCCAAAAACAGCACATCAAACTCTCACTTGGCACTCTGATCCCAATGCCTCAAGGGCGTTCCAAAAACTAAAAGAGTTGGGCCAATCTAATCTCAGAGTGAACTGTATTCCATAAGGCAGTGGTAGCAACCCAAAAAAAACCTGCTTCTTGATGACATTCTTTGACTGATGGGACACACAGAATGCCTCTTCTTCTGAATCTGATAGGATGGGTAGAAATAAATTGGAACAAGAGCCGCCCCCCCCCAAATAGCCTGGCCCTATGCCATGAACAGGTTTCTAGTTGGCAATCAACATCTTGAATTGCATCTGGAAGCACATCTCCAACCAAGGCAGCTCATTGACAGAAGAGTAGCATGTGCACATTAAAATACATTCACAACTGTCTGCATCACTGCATTCTGCAGCCGCTATAGCTTCCAGATGCTTTTCAAATGAAGTCCCATGTACAGTGCATTGCAGTAATCCACCCAGCAGGTGACTAAGGCATGAGTCACTATAAGCAGAGCCTCCTGATCCAGAAAAGGGAATAGCTGATATATATATAAGATGAAGTTTGTACAAAAATGCACCTGGCCTTGTCTGACACCTGATCACTGAACAGGAGCTGCAAGTCCAGAAGGGTCCTCACATTTCACATCAGTTCTGCTTAGGGCAGTGCAGCCATTTAGTCTTGCTAGGGTTGAGCTGAAGCCTGTCCCACCCACCCCTCCCCTTCCAAACCCCTACAACCTCTAGATACTGAGATAAAACCACAGACAGCAGCTTCTTGTAGATGTTAAATGGGAGTGGGGAAAGCACGAAGTTCTGAGGGACCCTGCAAAGCCCCATCCCATCAACACTGACTAGAACGGACTCTGGGTGAAGGAGGAGACCCAGCCCAAAGCTGTTCACTCCCAACCCACAAAGTCGATAAAGAAGGTCACCATGGTTGATGGTATCAAAGGCTGCTGAGTGTCAAGAAGACCAAGGATGGACATGCTACACCCACCCATTTGGTCCTCTACTCAGGTATGAAACAGTATTGAAAGGAGACTTTCTCCGGAGTTCTCTGAATTTGCAGAAGGTAATTGGTTTACAAGTGTATGAAATCAATAAAATAAACAACTTCAAGAAGGCGGGTTGCAGCATTTCAGAAATGCTTCTTTGAGCAATGTATCTTGCCTAGTCAGAAATCTTTCTCTGTTGTGACAGTAGTTCCTATCTTCTATACACTTCTGATTCCCATAAATTTTACATTCCTATACAATAGAGTAAACAATTGAAATGGACCCCTGAAATATGTATATAGCCAAAAATTTAAAACATCTCTATTCAGATATTTTGCCTGCCACAATATTCCATTTCCGAAGCAGCTGCCTGGAATTTCCTGTACAAGCGGGAATATGCTGAACTTTCACTGATGCTTAATACCCAAGAATGGATAATGAATAATCCAAGATATTGCTAGACATGGAACTTCTTTAAACTACCATGATAGAAACTTTAATCCTTCTCCTCCATACATCAAAGAAAAATCAAATGTAACAAGCCCACCCTTAAAGGACAGAGATCTTCTCCTAGAAATCCCAAATATCAAGGAATTATTGAGCTACGGACACTGTCATCTTAAGGGAGAGAGAAAGAAAGAAGCTGGCTTTTCAACATCATGAAAGATCCCAGAATGGCAGGACCAGGAACAAATGGAGCTAAATGCAGGCCAATGATGAAACTGAAGGTAAAAGTTTGGATAAGGCTCTGATTGTTTACAAAGGACAACTGTGAGTGGCACCCAAATTGTTCCAAAGCAACAAAGGCATTAGATACAATCAGTGCAGACAACTCCATCCTAACAGCTTGAGAGAGATGACATCCTGTTGGCTTCATCTAATACAGAAAAGTGCTTGAGGCTGCCAGCTGCCGTTTTTCAATATGCTACTGCTTGCAGCTAGGTTTAGTCAGAAAGTCCCAATCAATGCAGGTAATTAAATATATTCAGAGCAGTGTTTTGAGAGGGAACGCTCAACTGTTAATGGAGGAGGAGTTAACCTACGGAAAGTAGATAACGGGGAAAATGAATTTTGAATGAGCTTAGAGGAGACATCTCTTTTAAAAGGATATAGAGCAAGCAAGGGCATTTGAAAGAGAAGACTGCACCAAGAAATAGGTAGCCAACATCATCATTTTTTTTTCTTTCTAGTAGAAGCTTTCAATCTCTTGCATTAGCAGAGAATGAAAAGAGCTGCTCTACATTATTCTAATCAGAGAAAATAAATTGCCAAAAGTCAAGCCTTTGAGTTGAGTTCAGTTCCTGGGATCTTTATATGGATGTATCTATGGCAACAATATAAAACTGCTTTGTAATATACTCTTTTGTACGTATATGTGCGTGTTTATTTCCCAGTATACAATAACGTCTGGCCGTTGGTGGCAGTTTGCTTTCCAAGCACCAACCACTAGATTCAACTCTGGCTAGTTTCTGCAATAAACCAAGGCCAAGTATGTGTCTCCTAAGACACTGGCTACATTGTTGCACAGAGGAATACTCCTATCAATTTTAACTGCTCAGGTGATGGATCAGGACTGAAACATTGTCTGTTAGTTCAGAAGATCTGAAGGGAGTGAAAAGTAAATTTGATTAACAAAAAGAAGATGCAGACTTGAAATGAAGCTCCAGGGAAGATGGTATGTTGCGAAGATTGTAGTGAAGACCATGTACATGAGAAATGAGAGAGGACACTGAATAATATGACCATCCTTAACCAAGGACTATATAAACAGGGCCAACTTTCTCTGTTTGGGCAAAATGTAGAAAAATTAAAAGAGTGTTGGATTCCCCACATGAATTTGTTAAAAATACAGGTCAGCAAGGCTTTTCAGAAGTGATTTGTAACTGTCTCCTTAGAGCTGGGAGAAAGTGATTGGCCAAGGTCACTGAGCTGGATTTGTGTTGAAGGTGATACCAGAATTTATGGTCTCCTGGTTTCTAGCCTGGTACCTCAACCACTATACCAAATTGGTTCTCAGTTTTTTCCTCAGCTGTTTCTAATTTGACAAAGATAAACATGTATCTGCAACTATTATACGAATTAGATATTCAATGTTGCATATCCATCATTCCTCACAGAAAACAGATTATTTTCATACTTACTTGCTCCATTTAATGTTTTAATAATGTTTAGAGCAAAACTGCAATGAGATGGTAGAGAAAGCAATCCCTATTAATTAATAAGTGAATCACTAGACTCAGGTCAGCTCCAGACACAGTGTTTATTTTACAATGCCAGATTCTAGATAAGTACATTATATATCTGTTAAATTCTTCTGAACAGTTGAATGAAAGAATCAGTGACAGAATATTGAATGAAAGATTCCACCAGTGAATAAGCCATCAGCTCTGGGCTAGAATGGAGATGAGGAGAATCATACTAAATTGTTTTATGTTACCTTTTCTTAATTAAAAAATACCCAAATAATAAGCTGCTTTAATGGATCACTAGTCCAAACAGTATTGGCTATTGTGCCTTCTCCAACTTTATGTTTTCCACGTGTGCTGCATTAAACTCCCATCACCCTCGGACATCATTAATTGTAGAGAGCTTTATGTGGAGACAGCTTCAGCTAGGAGATTTATCCTAAAGCCACATTCAGTCCTACCTGAAGATGCCAGAAGGAATTAGCATGAAGAATCTTACATGAATTTAAGGTCTGCCCTTCAAGGAGCAATTTTTCTTTCAAAAGAGAAAGAGAGTTTCTCATTTTAACTCATGATTTGCTTAATCATGGTTTACTGAAAAAGGTGGGATCCCAATGAGATCAATAAATACATAGATATGAATTATAGCACATGGTTTGGAGAAGAGGGTAGGAAGAGGGGGAAAAAAACTATACAGCAGTTTTGCATAACTTTGGCTCCAACAAACTAAATGCAGCCTGTGAGAAAGGCAATGTGGTTGATGGTTATGTTTTCCCATTCTCTTTTCTAAAATCTGGCAACACATTTTCTTAGGTAAATGGTAGTCAAATGCCTATTCAATATCTAATATACAGATTACCGCAAAATGAATAGTAACTTTTTGTTCCAAAGCATCACATCTCCAGAGAGTCCCAGTTGTGTCTCCCAGCACAAATCACTGTGCAGAGTGCCAACTTATGTTGCGTTTCATTGGGAGGAGGGGGGAGAAGCAACCCAAGCAAGCACTGCACAACAAATGACACAAAGTTGGCTCCCTCCCCTGCCTCCTCCAGATCTCTGATTCAATCAATCCCATGAGACATTGATAAACAAGAAAAAGAATGGATCCTTTCATTCCCCTACCCCTCCCATCCCAGCAAAAGAGAATGATGCATACCTAATAGCAAAGAAAGAGCAGCAAATCTATTTAACTTTTGCATCATACAAAAAGTTGTGTTTTTTTGTTTTTTGTTTAAAAAGATTCAACCATCAGTTTTTATGCTGGTGTTACAAAGCCATGCGGCCCTGTTTAGCCTCTAAATTCCACAAGTCTGTTGACCCAGAGCCAAAAGGAGAGAGAAATGAATGAAATCAGCCATGAACTGAGGGAAATTTGATCTTTGCAAAGGCAGGGAGGGTGTTGCTGTGGAGGGAGAAGAGAGACACAAATCCTCAAACAAAAGGCAGACCAAAGCAGTAGCAGCTAGCTAGCAGCAACATCCATTTCCTCCAGTAATACAAAGGACGAGGCTGGGCTATAGCTGCCCCTTTTTTCAACCCCATTCTTGAGGAATCCAGGTGGGATGGGATGGCATGTGGAAAGGTAGAGAGAAAATAATTCCTGCATCCCTCAGCAAGGCCCATTTGCTTCACTAATCCTGCATCCTCCAGATAAGCGAAGCATAGCATACATCCATTGTCTAGAAATCCTAACTGAGCCTGGGGCAAAGCAATCTCTGACCAGTCCCTCCAAAGGCAGGTTCTCCCAGGTTCCTCTTCCATGTGAGCCACGAATACCCAAGGTTATCTCAAATTCTGCCTTACCTGAATGCCCGCTATCTCTTTAGCTGGGTAGCATCTTTAGGGTCCCTGGGAAGAGCTTCCTGTGGGCTTTCAGCATCCTGTGTTCAGCTGCTCTGCTGCTGCCTTCATGGCCAGGAGACTAGGAGGAGGAGAGAAGAAAGGGAGGAGGGAAAGAGGGAGCGAGAGCACGGAGATGCTTTTCATATTCATGAGACCCTCCTTCCCCGGCTCAGGGATTGGGCAAAGGCCATAGTAAGATACACCCTTCCTCCTTCAAGCACTCTTTAAAGCCACCCAACCCTTGCTCTGCTTAGTGTCTACTGGAGCTGGTAGAAAGAAAACAACAGGAGATAATACTAGGAGTAATAAGTGGTACATATAGCATTTCAAAGATAGAAAGACCTTGACTTGCAATAATGTAGAGCCCACATCTCTGAGTAGAGCATGTGCTTGCCAGGCAAGTTGGACAGGGCCTGAGCACAGATGGTACAGCTATTTTGCAGGCCGTCAACAACTGGACTAGAAGACCCTGGAGATTCCAGATATACTGTCTGGTTTCCATTGGGGTGGAGAATGGGGAAACAAAATCTAAATAAAGTAATGTAGTAAATAAAACAGGTCCAGGTTTCATTCCCAGCTTCTCTGGGGGAAACAATCTTTGCTACATCCTGTGAATTGCTGCTGAAACAATCTTTGCTACAGACTGTGAATTGCTGCTGGTGATATATACTTTCTGGGCTAGATAACAAATTATTTGGTTTTGGTAGGGCATTTCTAAACTAACAGCCTTTGAGAAGGGCAAGGCCAAATCAGAACTGTGGTTCCATAACCCATATTAGGAATTACTGAGTTAGCAAAGTTTAGAAGACAGTATCAACGTAAATTGCTAGTAGTAATATGGATATAAATTGAGCAGCTTTTCAGATCAGATTTTAGCCATGATTTCATAGCCCTATTTTTTGCAGTGTTCTGTCTTTTATTACAGTACCAGAATTTGCAGATCATTTGCCCTTTCAGCTACCAGAGTAATGTTATCAGCACAGGGCACGTAATTGATGTTTCACCTTCCATTTTTTAAAACACACTCATCTTCCTTCCACAGTGTTTCCCTCATTATGTATTCCACATATTTCTATAGGTTCCATCAATCAGAAATCCCATCAATTTCTGTAGTCTTTTTAACTTGGTAATGATCAGAGTGATGATCTCACTTCGTTTTCTGGTAAAAGGTTTTTTATAAACAAAGGAATCTTGGAAGACTTTTCTTGTTTTCTATGTCTGTTTCTCCTTCTATGTCTTTACAAATGTTATTATACTGCTTCTTGTTTTTTTAACAGCTCTCTAAAATCCTTTCTTAGGTTCTTTCCTGAGATCTTTGTCTTTCTTGCTTCTCTCAGCAATCAGCATACAACATGCCCCCAGACAACAAGGACAGCCATCAACTTCTAGTATTTTTCTATATTGCTGCAATTCAATATAAATGCCTGCTTGCGTTAGCTGGGCAGCTGGACTGACCCTGAAGGCTGGCATAACAAGCATACATTCTTGAATACACTCCTGGCATTCTTCATTCATCTCTCCCAGAAACACACAGATAGCAGGCCTTGAGGAGCATTCAGAGAGACTATATATAACAACAATATCCATATTTTAACAGTTAGACAAATCATTTTCTATATCATAGAATAGAATTCTTTATTGGCCAAGTGTGATTGGACACACAAGAAATTTGTCTGGGTGCATATGTTCTCAGTGTACATCAAAGAAAAGATACATTCATCAAGAGTCAAGAATCATAAGGTACAACACTTAATAATAATTATAAGGTACAATAAGCAATCAAATCATACTAGGAAACAGTCAGTATAAATCGTAAGGATACAAGTGACAAAGTTACAGTCATACAGTCACAAGTGGGAGGGGATGGGTGATAAGGAGTGATGAGAAGATTGATAGTAATAGTAGTGCAGGCTTTATAAATAGTTGGACAGTGTTGAGGGAATTATTTGTTTAGCAGAGTGATGGCGTTCCAGAAAAAACTGTCCGTGTGTCTAGTTGTTCTGGTGTGCAGGGCTCTATAGCATCATTTTGAGGGAAGGAGTTGAAACAGTTTATGACCTGGATGTGAGGGGTCTGTAAATATTTTCACAGCCCTCTTTTTGGCTCGTGCAGAATACTCAATTGAAGGCGAGTTGGTAGTAATTATTTTTTCTGCAGTCCTAATTATCCTCTGAAGTCTGTGTCTGTCCTGTTGGGTTGCAGAACCAAACCAGACAGTTATAGAGGTGCAGATGACAGACTCAATAATTCCTCTATAGAACTGGATCAGCAGCTCCTTGGGAAGTTTGAGCTTTCTGAGTTGGCGCAGAAAGAACATTCTTTGTTGTGCTTTTTTGATGACATTTTTGATGTTAGATGTCCATTTTAGGTCATGTGATATGATAGAACCTAGAAATTTGAAGGTCTCTACAGTTGATACTGTGTTGTCTAGTATTGTAAGAGTGGTAGTATGGGAGGGTTTCTCCTAAAGAAATATTTCACAAGAATATTCCAAAAATATTTCACAAGAAGAGTTCTCCACTCCTCTACTCGTTGCAGAATGCCTTATGCCACCAGTCTTGAAATTCTAGACCTAGACAACCTAGAACTATGCCGCCTTTGGTCCAATCTTAAGTATAGTACATAAAATCATACATTGCAATGTCCTGCCTGTCAATGAATACTTCAGCTTCAACCATAACAATACAAGAGCAAACAATAGATACAAACTCAAGGTAAACTGCACCAAGCTTGATTGCAGGAAATACAACTTCAGCAACAGAGTGGTCAATGTCTGAAATACTCTACCTGACTCTGTGGTTTCTTCCCCAAACCCCCAAAAATTTAACTTGACTTTCTACTATTGACCTCACCCCTTTCCTAAGAGGTCTGTAGGAGGCGTGCATCAGCGCATCAACGTGCCTACCGTCCCTGTCCTATTGTTTCTTTTTATTTTTCTTATATGTATCCATTTCATGTATTCATAACTATGTTTATACTTATACCTGTTATCTTATAATCGCTTGACTAAATAGATAGATAGATAGATAGATAGATAGATAGATAGATAGATAGATAGATAGATAGATAGATAGATAAAATAAAGTCTACCATCATTTCTACGGTTTTGAGTGTGTTCAGTTCCAGATTGTTCCAGTTACACCACGAGGCAAGCTGTACAACCTCCCAAATCTGTATGCAGATTTGTCGTTGTCTCGAATGAGACCAATCACTGTTGTATCATCTGCAAACGTCGGCATTTTAACATGGATCATTTGAGATGCAGTCATTGGTACATAGGTAGGAGAAAGCACACAGCCTTGCGGGGGGGGGGGTTGTGCTAATTATACAGGTATCAGATTGTGATTCTGCGTAGCTTCACCTGCTACTTCCTATCTGTTAGGAAGCTTATGATCCACTTACAAGTGTGTTCAGGTACCACTAGCTGGTTTAATTTACTTAGAAGAGTATCTGGAATGATGGTATTGAATGCTGAACTGAAGTCTACAAAGAGGACCCTTGCGTAGGTATTTGGAGATTCAAGGTGTTGTAGGATGTAGCGGAGTTTATTTTTTAAAAAAATCCTTCTTCCTGATTCTCAAATCTGAGTTTCTCAAGAATGTACCAAAAGAAAAATGGGTCAATTTACTGTATTGACAGGAGAGTTTATTATGAGCATTAGGCCAGCCTAGTATAAATTTATTAACTTGAATTAACAAGTTATAAATTCAGGAATGTTCAAGGTTTTCGTTTTGTTCTGTTCTTTTGTCCAGGACTACTAAAATCAATCGATCAGAATATTGCTGAAAGGGGACCTTGTTGGAGGTCCACTAGTCCAACCTCCTGCTCAAGCAGGAGACCCTATACCATTTCAGACAAGACTGGGAATCGTACTTGAGATGCTCCAACCTACACCAAAGCCACCTTCAGATAAAACTGTCACCGTTTGTATTTTCCAAGGGAAAGCAGGCATCGCTTCTTTCTCCCAGCAGGCCTTCCGTACAGCCTCAGATCTTGTGCTGTAGGCTCAATTAGACTTAATTAGCGTAACTAGAAAAGCAGGAGGTCTGCAGGCTGAGTCAGTGTTCTGCCACTAATTCTTCATTTGCCCCAGCTTTTATTCATAAAGATCTGCAGATTTTTAAGAGTGCAGTGGGCATTAAATATGATGCTGAAAAAGTATTTACAAGTTCCCTGTACTGATATAACATAATCCACAAGTGTTGTATCAAGTGTAGTTTTCAAAGAATTGTGATTTAAGCAAATCAAAAAGTCAGTTAAAGAGCTCTGCATGGCAGAGAGAGTAGAATATGATGCTTGTAAAGCTAATATTACAATTAGCATGTTGTATAAAAAAATCAAATATTGGTTGGTTCATACATTGTTGTAAATGATAAAGCAGGAATGGTTTGTTGTGGCATAACACAGATTTTAAAGCTAATTTTAAATCACTGATTGGCCCACATCTTAAATGCCACAATTATTGCTGATTTGTTATAGTTATATTCCACTGTTGTTCATATGGAATGCTTTGTTGCCTACCTTCTATGTTGCTATTTGTGAAGTAGATTAGGCTTAGAGATATTGACAAATTCACTCCGAGTTTTATGAATAAAACATCTCAGTTTTATTTCAGCACTAACTACAACTATATGGTGGAATTATTTCCACAGAGTCATCCTGATAGGCAAGACATAACCTGCACAACACAATCATTTTTATTTTATTCATTCTTTAATTTAATTTGATTTATTTAATTTATATGCCACCTATCTCATTCTGAAAAACAACTCTAGGCAGCATATATTTTAGTTCTATCTCTGTTAACTAACTGTGACACAACGGATGTTAACATTTCCTTTTTTGTTGTTTGTGATTGCACACTAGACAACAAACTCCTCAGTTTGATCCTTTGCTTACAATGGACCCTCAACTGCTGACAATGGGAGAAGAAAATATTTACTAGAACAGGTCAGCAGTTATAATTTAGGAAGCAGACTTGCTGAATAGAAATACGTAGACATTTCTCTTCACTGTCCAAGGTCACCCAAATAAGCTGCAATTCTAGGAGGAGAGCCTAAAGTAGAGATCTGATTTCCAGGACTTAATGCTGCTATGTAGCATTTCTTTTAAATGGTGTATATGTCAATGGAATACATAAGTGACTTGAGAAAAAGAACAGTCCCAGAAATAAAGTTCTAAGGAAATTAGAGATAGAATGAATATCTTTTTTTTAAAGAACAGAAGAGAATAACAGAGTTGAAAGGAACCTTGGAGGTATTCTAGTAGTCTAACACCCCCCCACCCCGCTCAAGCAGGAACCCTATACCATTTCAGACAAATGGCTGTCCAGTCTCTTCTTGGATTAAGATTGTCTGTTCCAGTCATATTTAGTTTTTTCCTCCATCTTAAATATTGGACTGCAGAATTAGATTAACACAATATTTGCATATTAATGTTAGCATTTATATTCTTCTTGATCTAAAAGGCAAGACTTCACCAATGCATCCTTCCTTACCCTTTCTATCAAATTTGTATCCAGCACTGACAGCATTCCATTGATTCTCTCCAGTCTACCAGATTTCTATTATATCATTTATTCCATTTATTCATCAATTCCATTTATTAATTGTATTTCTAAGTCTACCCACTTGACAAGTGACTCTGGACAACTTAAACATTAACACACACACACACACACACACACACATGTTCAGCAGGTTCATGTATCTTCCTTACTCAGTACCTGCACAAAGAGTCAAGTTTTTAAGTTGCCTAAAAAACAATAGTGCTGGGGCTATATGTATTAACACATAAGTACACCAGTTCTTCCAATTGCTAGTATTGTTTGAGAAACTACTATACTCCACATTATTCTCCAAATGTTGCTGGCATGATTTTTTTAAATTTTTTTTTGCTTCCTGACTATCTTGTCCAGTAAGTGATCCACTTCAAAAAATACAGTAAAGCATTCAAAAATACAGAACATAACACCAAAGGAACTATGTTTATTGCAATGGTCATTGAGTGTCTGGTTTACAAGAAACAATGAACAAGGAAAGCAAAGACTTTTTATAGAAATTGGGGATTGCAAGATAAGAAATCCTAGGCATTTTTGGGAAAAGCTAGGCAGGTCCTTGTTAGCGTACCTTGAGTTTTCTATTGTTTGAAAAGCAGCCCTTTTTCAAGAGGAGTGCTGGGGAATTCCCTTGTTAAAGCAGATGGAACGTTGAGGTCCTCAACTGATGGAAGACAGTATATTGGGGCTTTTCTAGATTGCAATTCCTTTGTAAGAGCTGCCCTTGGGCTGTACTCTAATAAACTGCTTTTAAATTATCTTCCAACTTGGTTGCTTATTGGAAAGGTAAACCGAGGGCCAGATTTGGCTATCAGATGGCAAGGGGACTTTGGGGCAGGTCGTGTCAGTTTAGGATGGGATTAGGTGAAGAGAAGAACTAAAATTAACTCTACATCTAAAAGATAGGCAGGAAAACGGTATGCAGTCTCTATTTTATTTGCTACATGTATTTTCTCCACCATGTGTCTTATACTATTCTCTTAAATATTTGCATCCTTTGATTTGCACATGGTCCAGCAAAGGCACTTTGCCATTTATAAAGCCTAATTCAATTTCAGTCAAAATGAAAACCCTTTTTCACACAGATTCAGATTGCTGCAAAACATTTTCCAAAGTTTAATAAATCTAAATTCTTCCACCAATTCCCTCTCTGACCCAGATTTGGAACAGGAATATAATAGCCAATTCTATATTGGCACTCTGTGCAATAAACAGGAAAACACCATCTTCTTTGTTGGCTTTTGTAATTAGTTTTTTTTTTCCTTTTGGAACTATTTGACCGATGGTTTGTATGTAATGTTTCTATAGAGTTTGGTGTCCTAACTCCCTCACAGTTGCTAAACATACCTTAACACATCTTTTCTGGGTAGGACATCAGTAGTAGTCAGAAGTCTCTCCTGATCCTCACTGTAGCCAGAGGTTCCAGATTACTTCTCTTTTCAAAGAATGTTGGCTGGGATCAAATTATTGACTAAGAAATGCCACGCTGTCCATAGTTAATCACCTGATCAGCTGCTGCCATAAGCCTCTCCCTCTCAGCCCATGAGCTCACAAAGTAAGCAAAGACATCCTTCATTCAGCCACATGAAAACCACATAGCCTCACCCAGTTAGCCAACAAGATTTCTTAAATGCAGTGTATCAGTCCTACAAACATTCCGTCTCCCTCTCAAAACTTTTCCAATTTGCTCACTCTTAAACGTTTAAGGCAATTGTGACTTTGAAGTTTGGACTGGTCTGAGGCTGAAGGGGCTTGTGTTCTGAATTTTATCCATATCTATGATGTGCCTCGTTTTCCGCCTCCATAAGCTAAAACAATAGACTTCTGAAGAATTCCTGTTGTTGCTGATTTGATAAGCCATAATTCCCCACCTTTATTTTCTTTCTCCCTTTCTGTCACCCACTGGAAAGGCAATAATATTTTATGTACTAATCACTTATTTGTTCTCTATAAACAAATCTGTCTAAATACAGCTTCTGTCTTTCAAATTAACTTATTCATGGCCTTGCTCATAAGCTCATATATAGGAAAAGCATTTTGTTTGTGAAGCCCACGTCTTTTATTTTCAGCAAAGCTGTTACATCATGTCCCATTCCTATCTCTTCTCAGACCGGTCTCACAATGCACTTGGCATTCCCTTTCTCTCTCCAAAAAAGAGTGTCAGCGCGAGCTACAGAATAATTTAAATAATGGGGAAAAATACGATTTTATAATGTCAATAGAATCCTAAGGTTTCAGAAGGAATCACCAAGTGTAAGCAGAAAGGAGATACCCCTGGGGTATCAATTGCTTGTCCCACCATCTCTAACCATTTTATGCCTTAGGAAAGGGGGGGCAGGAAAGAATCTGGGATCGGGAGAGAGCCGAGAGCCCGGAGGGGGACAGCCGTACACAATCCACACAATCCACAAATAATTTTATCTGAGACCAGGCGCAAAAACAGACAGCTTATTGCGCGCCGACTATAATGGAAGGACCCCGTCTGCCTCTCTCGGCCATTCAGCCTCACGCGCCGGCCGGGAAAGAAAGCCCTCATCCTTGTTTTTCCAGCCCACCTTTTTTTTTTTCCCCTTTGGTTCTTTTGTTTGCCCATCCTTTTCCCTCTCCGCGAGGGAGTCGCTCGCCGCAATGCCGCTTTACGAGGGTCTCGGCAGCGGCGGGGAAAAAACCGCCGTGGTGATCGATCTGGGTGCGGCCTTCACCAAGTAAGATAGTTCCCTTCCTTTCCCACCCCCGTCAAATCGCTTGAGCCCTGCTTTGTGTGACTCTGCACCTGTCCTGTATTTTATCTATCACTTGGGTTTTATATCGTATTGTTGCTAAGCGCTGTTTTTACTCGCATTGCGCGTTGCAATTTTATTCCTCCGCCGCCGCCTCACTTTTTTCCCCAAGTGGTTGAATGAAAGGATAGGTTTACTCATTACTGATCTGGGTTCTTAAACGTGCTTCATTGAATAAATAAATGCTGACTGCATTCCCAGGATCGTTGACAATGAACTACTCCTTTCTACCCATAATCGCTGTTTTGCATATGGTAGCCCAAAATCTGATGAACCATGTCATGCTGCAATGCAAGAACTTCGCTTTTCATTCTTTTTCATTTTCATTCATGGCTAAGACTAGCTGGCTTTGCCAATGTGTTTATAGTAAATTGAACCACAATGTATTGAATTAATTTAATCACTGGATTTCCAAAACCACAGCTATCGATCATAAGAGTTGGATGCTTTAAGTTGTATTACCCTGGCGTAACCACCATATTCAGTCCTGGGAGTAAACCCAGTCACAGAGTTCTAGTGTTGAAACTTGTACTTATTGATTGACCAGGGTGGGATCTTGTCTGATTTTGCTCAGAAATATTCCAGATTGAGACTTTGCTTAGGCAGTGTGATGCACAATGTAGTGTGGTGCTCTCTGTACTTGGTTGTTTCCTTCCAGATGTTTTATTACTAATCTAGGTAACATCAATGCACTTATGTATTAGTACACTATAAAATTCACACTATTATAAAAGAGAAGGGAGAGAGAAAAGAGAATTGAGTTCCTGTTATCTGAGTAAGTTGTGTGTAAAGAATCTGGGTTTAAAATTCTATTTGTCATGTGTCATGTAAAGCAGTCTTATTGTGAGTGAATTGCATAATCTATGGTTTGTGAGAAAATGTACTGCCGATTCAGACAATTTGAAGCTATATCATCATGGTTTAAAATGACTGAAGTTTTCATTTGTTTGGTTTTGCTTTAGTATAAAATGTAAAACGAACCACTTACCATGTTAACAGAACACTAAGCCCTAGCTTTATTGTGCAGTTCACCATATTAATCAGTATTTCTGATTATCACTTGTTCAGAACTTGAAATTACAGCTAATTGTTCTTTTAAAATTCCAGCTAGCCATTTCTGGCTGCAAAAGATAGGTTTTTAGGTTTAACCTTAGAAGAGCCATGAAGCAGGAGCAAGATCGAGAATGGCATGAGGCACACAAGAATCCAATAATGTATTAGAGTACCTTAATTTATTGTGTCAAATTGTGTTGAATTAACCCCATCAATTCTTTAACTAGCCTTTTCCTATTTTTAAAGCCAGAAATTTTTAAATCTCTAGCCTAGATATTTTTTTCTAAACTATGCCTATAATGATATTTTAAATTTAAAATATCATGATCTTACCTTAAGTGTGGTTGTAGAATATGTGCTATACTGCAAAATAACAGGGGGAAATGTTCCAATGCTCTTGGCTATATAGAAGATCTTAGGTTGTTTTTAATATTACTTTGGATTCATAAAAGTTTAGTTTTAGTTTGCTTCTGGCATGAAGTATTTAATTGGTTCTTAGTAGGATTACCAGATCGGTGCTGCTATTTTGTTGTTTTGAATGTATATGTATTCTAGTATTTTTAATTTTCCAGATGTGGCTTTGCAGGAGAAACAGGACCTAGATGTGTCATACCTAGTGAAGTAAAGAAACCTGGTGTTTCAAAGGTAATTTTTAAGAAATATAATTATGTGAAAATCAAATGGTGGAAATTCCAATGGCAAATCAGTAAGTATTCTAACTTAACTATGCTAGCAAATCTGGAGAATGTGACTAATAGATTAGAAGAGTTTTGTCTACCAACCAATACAACAGTAATTAACACAGAATTAACACATATTGCAGATTATCATACAGTAGACTTAATTTCCCATGCTAGCAAAATAATGCTTAGGATCATCCAATGCAGATTAGAGCCCAATATGGAAAGGGATTTCCCAGATTTTCAGAATGGCTTTAGAAATGGCTGAGGAATAAGGTACATGATACACCCTAAGTAAACGATGGGGTAGAAACAGCAACAAGTGAACTTATCAAAAGAATTGAAAAGGATCCAAACAATTGTGTAAGTGTAATATTTATTGATACAATAAATCACTGAAGCCTAAGCCTTAAGAATCAAGGCCTAACAGTAAAGGTTTCAAGAGTATATACGTTACAAATACTTAAGTGTTTATTTATGAGCAATAAAGTTCAGGAAAAAAATATAGTTATTGTGCAGCAAAAAGTATGTTAAGAGGGATCTCTGTACCTTTAATGACGTTACAAAAAATATAATCACTTGATCTCTTTGTTATGGTAGGAGCCAATATACTAATAGTTTGCTAGGAGTCTTGTCCTTTAAGTATTAGGTCTCTTTGGTAAACTTGGTCTTTCCTCCTAGGTCAGAAGAGTCACTCTTAGCCTGTTTATCACTATTTATAGTACTCTATTTATGGCTGCTTTAAAACTAAAAAGTCCTAAGAAAGCAAGTTTTCATTTACATTCAAAGGTTTTCATTACATTACATTTTATTGCAAGTGGAACTTTTTTAAACATTAGAAATTTCTTTCACATTGGAAAAAACAAATTGAAATGTCAATATGTTTTTCATTTCACTGTTTTGACCACATCAAGCTATGGAACATGCTTAGGAAAATAGGAAACTCAAAATATCTCAATGTCCTTATTGAAAACTATATTCAGGTCAGCAAGCCGCAGTCCAGACAGAACATGGCAAAACATGGCTCCATATGTAAGCCTTACAAGCAATTTTCTTGGTCATGGAATGACAATCATAATATTACACAATCTCCTATCTAAAATTTGATAGGCATAGAGTACTCGCTCCCATGGAGACAGCAGTTCAGGCAACCTCCCCAATACCTAGTTAAAAAATAGGGGAAGGGTGGGGACTTGCCTTGCGTGCCGGTTTCCCCCCCCTTGGAGCTGCTGCCGCCCGTTTGGAGCTGCCTCTGCCTTGGCCGCCGCGTTGGGCGCCTCTGCCCCCCCCCCCCCCCACCCTGCCGTTTGGAGCCGCCCCCCTTGGCTGCACTTCGCGTTGGCACTACCTCTTTGGCACCACCACCGCCAACCCAGCTAACGCACCACGGGGGGCCTGGCGAAACCGGAGCGAGCCACCGCCGCCTTGACTGCCGCCGTGTTGGCCGCGTTTGCACCTCCCCGCTCGCGTTGGGCTGCCGCCCCCCCCCGGGCCGCCCCCCCCCCCCCCCCCCGCCTGCGCCCCCCACGCAGCTCAACGCCCACAACACGGCCCGCGGGCCCCGTGCCTCTCCGCTTGCCCCCCCCCCCCCCCCCCCCCCCCCCCCCCCCCCCCCCCCCCCCCCCCCCCCCCCCCCCCCCCCCCCCCCCCCCCCCCCCCCCCCCCCCAACTGAACGGCACCACGGCGCGCCCACGGGGCCACACCCCAGGAAGGCGAGCAGGGCGGCAAAGGCGGGCGCCAGGGTTGGGGGGAGGGGCCGCCACCCGTGGCCGGGGCCGGGGCCTGCCGGCAGTAATATTACAGCTATACAACAAAGTGCCGGACTATGATAAAGAACTCTTGTTGGTTGTATGGTAGCACTGGATTGTTAATATGTGATACTGTTAGGCACAAATAACCAGATCCACATGTATAGACTTTAAGCTAACTACTTTATTTTGTTCTGCCTGTAATACAGGAATCTTTCCAGATTGCTTGCTTTGGGAACAGATAGATGAGGTTCCATGGAGTTTTGGGAGGGTCAGTTCTGCATCTTTTGTAGCTATTCCCCCTCCCCGGGCCAACAAAGACTTATTCAAAGAGAAGCTCATAAAATTCATAAATCTATCATTACTTAAATGGATTATGTGTGCATACAATAATTAAGAAATGCTAAATAAATTTTAAAATACTTAAAACTATTGTGTTTTTTTAATTCACAGCCGATCAGAGTTGTTCAATATAACATTAATACAGAAGAATTGTATTCATACTTGAAGGAATTCATTCACATGCTTTATTTCAGGTAGGAAATATTGTACTAAATATTTCTGTGATGGATTGTTGGGATGTGTAGTCCCAAGTTTTGTAAAGAAATTGCTTAGATATTGGATTAATTAAGATATCATTATGGCTATGTTATGCATTACAAAGCTTCTATTTCCTATCCTAGGATTTGATACTGCTGCATAGCTACTGTCCAAAATCTATAGTGTTTGCTCTTAGAATTGTATCAGACTTATTGATATCAAATTAGCCTATGCTTGTTCATCTTCTTAAAGACCAACCAATATAAATATTTATTTCAACATCTTGGCTTGCAATATTTTGATGCAACAGTCTGAAACCCAGGCATCACTACTAGGGTCAAGCTGTCATATATTTTAATTTGCATACAAGCTAGCTTGATTATGAGTCCAGCTCTTGTAACTTACTTAACAAATTGGTTAAGCCTGACTCCAACTGCTCACTTCAGTGTTATTAGGTCCAAGTCATAGTATTATTTTTTTCAAGACTTTTTTTTTAACTTATCATCTCTCAGTTGATCAATCTGGTTTAAAGAAAAATGCCCTTCTCTTTTAAAATGTTCATAAAAATAAAAAGACAAGATGTGGTTTGCAGTATAATTAAAAATGTGAATGTCATTTCACAATATAAATTCATACATTTACAGGTGAAACTCAAAAAATTAGAATATCGTGCAAAAGTTCATTTATTTCAGTAACGCAACTTAAAAGGTGAACTTAATATATGAGATAGACTCAATACATGCAAAGCAAGATAGTTCAAGCCGTGATTTGTCATAATTGAGATGATTATGGCTTACACCTCATGAAAACCCCAAATCCACAATCTCAGAAAATTAGAATATTGTGAAAAGGTGCAATATTCTAGGCTCAAAGTGTCCCACTCTAATCAGCTAATTAAGCCATAACACCTGCAAAGGGTTCCTGGGCCTTTAAATGGTCTCTCAGTCAGGTTCAGTCGGAATCACAATCATGGGAAAGACCGCTGACCTGACAGTTGTGCAGAAAACCATCATTGACACCCTCCATAAGGAGGGAAATCCTCAAAGGGTAATTGCAAAAGAAGTTGGATGTTCCCAAAGTGCTGTATCAAAGTACATTAATAGAAACTTATGTGGAAGGGGAAAGTGTGGAAGAAAAAGGTGCACAAGCAGCAGGGATGACCGCAGCCTGGAGAAGATTGTCAGGAAAAGGCCATTCAAAAGTGTTGGGGACTTTCACAAGGGGGGGACTGAGGCTGGAGTCAGTGCATCAAGAGCCACCACACACAGCAGATCCTGGACATGGGCTTCAAATGTCGTATTCCGCTCCTGATCAACAAACGTGAGAAGCGTCTTACCTTACCTGGTCTTTTGCTCAGTGGTCCACAGTCCTCTTTTCTGATGAGAGCAACTTTTGCATCTCATTTGGAAACCAAGGACCCAGAGTCTGGAGGAAGAATGGAGAGGCACACACTGCAAGATGCTTGAAGTCCAGTGTGAAGTTTCCACAGTCTGTGTTGATTTGGGAGCCATGTCATCTGCTGGTGTTGGTTCACTTTGCTTCATTAAGTCCAGGGTCAACGCAGCCGTCTACCAGGAGATTTTGGAGCACTTAATGCTTCCTTCCGCAGACGAGCTTTATGGGGATGCTGACTTCATTTTCCAACAGGACTTGACACCTGCCCACACTGCCAAAAGCACCAAAACCTGGTTCAGTGACCGTGGGATTACTGTGCTTGCTTGGCCATCAAACTCGCCTGACCTGAACCCCATACAGAATCTATGGGGCAGTGCCAAGAGAAAGATGAGAGACATGAGACCGAACAATGCAGAAGAACTGAAGGCTGCTATTGAAGCATCCTGGTCTTCCATAACACCTCAGCAATGCCACTGGCTGATAGCTTCCATGCCATGCCGCATTGAGGCAGTAATTGCTGCAAAAAGGGCCCAACCCAAATACTGAGTACATATGCATGCTTATACTTTTTAGAGGTCCAATATTGTTCTATGTACAATCTTTGTTTTATTGATTGCATGTAATATTCTAATTTTCTGAGATTGTGGATTTGGGGTTTTCATGAGCTGTAAGCCATAATCATCACAGTTAGGATACATCACGGCTTGAACTATCTTGCTTTGCATGTAATGAGTCTACCTCATATATTAGTTTCACCTTTTAAGTTGCATTACTGAAATAAATGAACTTTTGCACGATATTCTAATTTTTTGAGTTCCACCTGTATATAAGCATCAAGCACAGATCTACCCAGGATTTTGTAACTGATTTTCTAACTAAGGTAAAGCTTTTTAAGGAGTTGTTGACATATGCTTACGCTGAATCATTTTTTCTCTTCAAATCTGGATTTCTCATCAACACTAAGAAAAATGAATATAGGACAACTGACCCCCCCCCCCCCCCCCCCCCCCCCCCCCAAACACTTCAAAAAATAAATAAAAATAAATAAATTAAGCATCAGTCTCAATATACTTGCTTCTCTGAAGCTCAGGCATGTGTTAATCTTCCCCTTATAGAATACCTTATAAAATATTTGTCTAAAGCCAATCAAAATGGTAGGACGGTATATCCTTCCAAATGAATTTCTGACCTATGAGTCAATATTCCAATACCTGGCATTGCTCATTGTTTTGGTTCCCATCTTTTTGTATATCTATTCAAAAGTTAAACCTCATTCGACTTAGGTAAATTTATTCCATTGTAATATATTTTATTCATTCAGTGATTTATACTGTAGACATCTCATACCACAAGGCATTGAAGCAATTTACAATAATTATTAATAAAAAGCAATAGACAATAATCCATCCTAAACTAAGCAATTCTACCTAGGATTGCAGTCTGCTTAAAAACTGCGCAGGTAATAAATTTGTACACAAAAGCATAGAAGAGCAAGTAATTTTATTCAGCTTTCTGACCTCACATTCATTTTTCAGGCATTTGCTGGTAAACCCCCGAGACCGTCGGGTTGTGATTGTGGAATCTGTATTGTGCCCTTCTCATTTCAGAGAGACGCTCACAAAAGTTCTATTCAAGTATTTTGAGGTATAGTAATGCATTCCAACTTGCTTGCTGTTGCTGACAGTTTTAACAGGTATCAGATTTTCTTTACTCGCCTGTGATTAAAGCAACCATGACCCAATTTTTCCACTAAGTAGGAAGTTGCCTCGTCAAAAAACCATGGGATTTATTTAATGGGAACAGGATTGCAGGGATTGCTGTTGCTAATCGATGCAGTCACAGTTTATGACCACATTGCTTAATGACCGAAGTTCAGGTTCCAATTTGTGTTATAAGTTGAGGACTATTGATGGCATATTTTCCTTTAGTGGAAACATTCATTTACAAAATGCATCACCTTGTATCAGGGATGCTTTAATTTAGACTCTTGTCTTGTCCCAGGCCAGTGTCTCTCTCTCTCTCTCTCTCTCTCTCTCTCTCTCTCTCTCTCTCTCTCTCTCTCTCTCTCTCTCTCTCTCTCTCTCACACACACACACACACACACACACACACACAGGAGTTAAGTTGTAAAAGCCTTTCCTCTGGTTTCTGCAGTTACAAGCTAGAGCAAGCAAGACATGTATGTAGTTACAAGTACAGTTTTGAGTAGTCCCAAATCCCTTGGAAGCTTGGCCTGGAAGGAGTTTCACATAATCAAAATCCAAAGTAACAGGCAGAAGCATTGTTGGAACCCAGCACAAAGGTCTCAGCATGGTGGGTGGTCCAAGTTGGACCCTTGAACTTGGTCCAAAAGCTGGTCCAAGTTCAAGGAACAGACTTTCCATAGACAGGAGTTCCGGATATATTGAATGTGAGATTTCGTGAATAGAGATGTTAATGGCAAACTGTCCAAATGATCACAGACACCCTGCAGAATATTAAAAATAGTACTTCTGTATCCCTTCTAGGTTCCTTCAGTGTTGTTTGCACCAAGTCATCTGATGGCTCTTCTAACACTTGGAATTAATTCTGCAATGGTTTTGGATTGTGGTTATACAGAAAGCCTGGTGTTACCTGTATCTTTTCAAAATCTCTTTTAACCCTGCCAGTCAGGAAGCAAGTACCCTAAGCAGGACAAAATGGACTCCCCAGAACTAACTCAGTTGACTTCTGGGCAAAAGACTTTCCTTGTCAAATATCCTACTTTATTTAAGCCAATTTATACTTTAAATCAGGAGTGTCAAACTGGCGGCCCATGGTCCAGGTACAGCCCGTGCAGGCCACGCCCACCCCAGTTCCACAAAGCCAAAAATCATTGTGATACGTCACAATATGGCCTGCGATGCGATCGGGTTTGACACCCCTGCTTTAAACTGAAAATATTCCCAGGGCATTCTGCAGTATAAACGGAAAATAAAATGTAGAGGTAGCCCTCAAGTTATAACCACAATTGACAACCCCACCCCCCAAATTTCCATTACTAAGCAAGGCAATTGTTAAGAGAGTTGTGTCCCACTTTACAACATTTTTTGTCTTGAATGTTAAGCCAGCATTACACTTAAGTCAGTCAGGCAGTCATCAAGGAAGCCTGGCTTCCACCATTGGCTTTGTTTGTCAGAAGCTGCCTAGGAAGGTCATAAGACCCCGAAACAAAGTAACCATCATAAATACATCATAAATACAAACCCAAAGTTTGATCATGTAATTGTAGGGATGCTGCAACAGTCATAAGAGTGAGAATCGGTCATAAGTCTTTTTTTTGAGCACCCCTGTAACTTTAAATTGTCATCAAATGAACGGTTGTAAGTCCAATGGCAATAAAATAACAGTAAAGGCAACAAAATATAGTCCTTGACTTACAAGAGTTTGTTTAGTGACCGTACAAAGTTACCACAGCACTGAAAAAAGTGATGTACAACCATTTATCACACACACAACCATTGCAGGATCCCCGTGATCACGTGATTAAAATTTGGTTGCTTGGCAATTGACTCGTATTTAGGACAGTTGCTAGGTTCCGGAGTCACCTGGTCATCTTTTGCGACGTTTTGACAAGCAAAGTCAATGCGGAGGCCAAATTTATTTAACTGTGTTACTAACTTAACAACTGCACTGATTTCACTTTAACAACTGTGGCAAGAAAGGCTGTAAAATGAGGTAAAATTCACTTAGCAACTGTCTCACTTAACAACAGAAATTTTGGGCTCAATTGTGGTCGTAAGTTGAAAATTACTTGTAAACGAAGCAGAAATTATGGGGAGGGGGAGATTGAATGTTAGAAAAACAAAGACTCTTCAGTTGGGACTGAAAAAGATGTAGGGTTACTCCACCTGCCTTGAGGAGTGTTCCACAAAGCTGCCTGTTTTGAGTTGTTCAGAGCAGAGAAAGCCGAAGCAGCTTTTATTGCCACATTCAGAGATCCCATCATTCTTTCATCATCTCCTGTCCAAGCAGTGGAAATATCCAGGTTTTTTTTTTAAGCTTCCACAAATTGGTTGCTTGATGTATCTTCAGGTCATGCCCCAGATTTCATTCATGAAGCATGAGATAAAAATCAGCTTTACTTCAGTTCAGTGAAAATTACGAGGAGATTTGGGGATTTGATGCATTTGAAGCAAATGCTACTTATTTATAAATAAAATTTTCACCCTGTAAGTATTAAAGTAATTCTTCGTGCAGAAAAAGCATACATATCTTCATTTAAAGTTATAAAATTTAAACTAGTGAATTTTTTTTTAGAAAGAAAACATTCAGAACAAAAACTTAACCATTGTTCCAAAATTGTAGTGTATCATGATCCTTTGTAATTCCTATCTTAGCTGCCCAGGGTTGCTATTACAAGATAGTGGGCCACATAAATTAATTGTAAAAACACTGAAATAAAAACGAATGTTCTCTTCTGGTAATATTGTCATCTGCAATTATACATTTGTGTTTGGTGCTTATATCTCAGTTTTTGATTAATTAAGAAATACTATAAAATAAAACATCCTTAACTGTTTGAAGATTTATGAAGGAATTCCTGTACTCAGTTGCTGGGGTGCTCTTCCTTTGGGAGGAAAAGCCATTCACAAGTAAGCTGATAGCAAATATTATTATTTATTCCTTATTTATTAAGAAAAGATCAACTGCTTTGGCAGTGTTTCTCAACCAACAAATTTAAGATGTGTGGACTTCAACCCCCAAAATTCTGTGACTTCAGAATTAAGAACCTATCTTAAAGCTGCTGAAGTTGAGAAAAACAGGTTTAGAGTAATATGATTTTTTCCAGGTGGGAACCAGGATAGACTGGGTTTTGTCAGTCCTACAAGTGTTTGGAAGAGAAGCAGACAAACATGCTTCCAAACCTTTTGGATCTCAGCTTTAATCAACTGTGGTTACATGGGTAGAGGGAAGGGAATTATGATAATTGTAATATATGATGTTGGGTGGACACTTGGTAGCCTACCTTTTTTACATAAATACAAGTTAGATATTATATAAGGAAAATCTCTCCTGCATAATATTAGAATCTGGGCTTTATGCTTTTTCATACAGCAGATAGTTGGGATTAACTATGGGATTAACTTTAAGAAGATGTCATAAATGTAGACAGCATGTAGAAGATGATCAAGCTAATGAGGAGGCCATTAATGACTACTGATTACCATAGTTCTTTATTCTTCCGTATAAATCGGCAGGCGTAGCACTTTCTCTACTACTGGCAGTGTTAAGAGGGCTGAAAATATTGCATCCCAACTGTCTCTTCTACAAAATGTTTCCTATAATGTATGTTAACCATTACATATTTGATGAAGCCACAAGGCTGAAAATCGTCTGTTGGACCATGCACCATGTGGGATGAATGGATGCCAGAGAATCAATGACAGATATTTCCTAAATATTTCCTATTCTCCTTAATACTCTCTAGAGAACTAGAGTACCAGTTGCTGGAGCAAAGTACAGTAGATACAGGAGCTACCAAAGGACAAAGCCTTACCTCAGTGATGGGTAAGATCTCTGCTAGGAGCAGGAGGGTTCTTTTCATCTTAGTGGTTCTAGGGGAGGAGAGGGGAAGGAGGGTGGAACGGACAGACAGATGGACAAATCTTGTCTTAAGAAGCAGTCATTTCAATGCTGAATCTCCTTATTTCTAATATGTTAATTCAGGAAAATTTCGCTATGCTTGATCTTAGTGTATTTTAAACCCTTAAATATCTTGGCTGCAATCCTTAACCTTATCACCGAACTATTAGACTTATCAATGTGTGTGTTTAATTTGTGTTGAAACAGAGTTTTCTAGCTAATTTGCACTTAAATTGTCAGCATGGTCTGTATTTGAATTTTGTATTCTAGGTGTTAATTCCAGATGTATTGTATTTCTGCTATTTTAGGTTCTATTCCAGAAGACATTGTAGAAGACATAAAGGGTAAAACACATTTCTTTGTACAAACTTTAGTTTTTGTTTAGAAATCTTTAAGCGCATGGAGGCAGACTTTCACAAAATAGTGGGATAACTTTAAATCCGCTTCTTCCATAAATATATCTGAACAGCAACAGCTGATGTTGCAGCCTCAGACATTTTGAGGTGTAATTTTCCTTACCATCCAAACCAGCTGCTTCATGTTACATTCTAGTTCATAGTGCAATCTGTCAACTACCAGTATATCCATTTCCCCAAAGTTTTGCTCCAAATCTTGCTAGCATGGTATGCATCTCACTAGCAGGCTTATTATCAGCTTTTGCAAAGGGGAATAATTCAGAAAGATAGATCATATCAGTACAAAAGTATTTCTTTTGGAGAAATCTCACAAGAGGCTTTCAAATATTGAAGGCAAATAATCTAAAGGCTGTTTTTGTATCTCTTTGAAGTTCGCACTTGTTTTGTGAGTGACCTCCAGCGGGGGCTGAAAATTCAGGCAGCAAAGTTTGATATGGATGATAGCTCTGAGGTATGTTGGAAATAAACAGAAGTTTCAATTCAGTAGAGCAAATTAATTACTTAAGTGTAATGTTTCACATTCTGAGTGTGTGTGTGTATCCTTTGTAGCGTCCAACTCCACCACCAGATGTAGACTATCCACTGGATGGAGAGAAGATTTTGCATATCAATGGATCGATCAGGTTAGTAATCACTTTTAGCAGTCCCTTTTTTGCATTACTTTTGCAATGACAATTACATTTTTTTTAGTCCCTCTCAACTGGATTTTGTTTGCTACGCAAGAGCAAAATGTATAGATGTCCCAGCTACTCTTATTCAGAATGTGTAAAGGGTTGCACAGGAGTGGAAATTTGGTGAAAGGATTAAATATCTGGTTCTAAACCTACACTATTGTCAAGATATATTTCATCAAGCCGTACCAACCTTTGAATGGGATTTGGGAACCACACTGTGAACGAATGGGGCCACATCAAAAAGTTTAAAAAGTAGTGATAGTATAAAACTTAAGTAAATGTTATTAACTGAAGAATGTTGCTGCTTGGGATGGAAGGCAAGTAGAGCGATCAAGGGACTTGAGTAGGAAGGAAGATTCACAAATAAGGCAATGGGTACAAGTCAGACGGGGGTGGGATATGGAAGTCAGAAAAGATGAGTAAGGTAGATTTGGGCCACCAAATTTAGTAGCAGAATAGAAAAGTGGGGCTTGATGTAGGCTGTGTCTGAACCCATTGGTGGGCTGCATACAGCCTGACATAGGATTGTGCACTTTTGTCTATAGTTAGTATAATCCTTTTCAAATCACTTGGGTAGCTAGGACAGAACGGGTAATATCCTTTGGATTCCTGAACAGATTCAAGCTTCATTCTCTGCATATTAACATTGTAAGTTGCCTAGAGTCGTCTCACAGGGAGATAGGTGGTGAACACATTTAATAAATAAATATAATAAATAAATTACTCAAGGCTTCCTTTTTTTCCTCTCACAGAGATTCTGTTGTCGAAGTACTCTTTGTACAGGACAATGAAGAGAAATCTGTGGCTACTTTAATATTGGACTCTCTTATGGAGGTAGCACAATTTGGATAAGATTATGTGTGTGTCTGTGTGTGTGTGTTTCTGTGTTAATAACTTTTTTTTTAACCCAGACACCCTGACATGAGTAACATAGCATCACAAGAATCATGATGACACAGAGAAACCAAGGCTGTGGAGGCTTTTATGCCTGAATTGTATTTGGTAGTTGGGCTGTTGGGCTGAGCTCCGAGCTTAGCAATTTGGTTGCAAACGTTTCATCACCGTTCGAGGAGACATTGTCATTGCATACGGAGACACTGATAATGTCTCCTCGAATGGTGATGAAACATTTGCAGCCATACTGCCAAGCTCAGGGCTCAGACCAACAGCCCAACTTTTATGCCCCTTTACACTATTGAATCATCAGGTGTACTTAGTTTTTCACACATGGCTTCTCCATTGTGGCTTTCTTTTTGTAAAATACATGGTGTAATATGTCATGTGTTGTTGTTCATCTGAGGTTGTATTTACCTACTTTTAAGCTGCTAAGGACCAGGTTATTTTTTCTATTTTCTGATATGTCTTGATATATATACCCATAGAAGTCAAAAAGGATGTACTTTCTTTTCCACATGATTGTATGTACAAGGCTGGACCAATGGGAATGCTTTCTCCCTCTGCCCCACAACAGCAGGCCAATACATTAGTCCTCATCATAGTATCCCTGGTATTTCAAGGCTAGAATCAGCTTCCTCTCCCCTTTTTGTCTCTCTTGCTAACTCACACCCGCAAAACAGCAGCTATACCCAGCTATACACCACAGTCTGATTTAATACAGAAAGTGTCAGAAGCCTTGGTAGACAAAGGCCATCTCACGGAAAATTAGGCAGTTAAAGTAGGAAGCCAAGTATAATGTGTTTTTTTTCAAACCATCTGCCTGCCCAGTTTGCTGTATATTTGATCATGCATAATTTTCCCAACAGTTAGAACAATTAGTCAGTGGAACAACTTGCCTCCAAAAGTTGTGAATGAGGTTTGAGGTTTTTAAGAAGAGATTGGGCCACCATTTGCCTGAAATGGTATAGGGATTCCTGCTTTATCAGGGGAATTGGTCTAGAAGACCTCCAAGGTACCTTCTAACTCTGTTATTCTGTTATACTGTTATTTAACAAAATAATTAGTTAATTTGTTAATTAGTAGACTAATTTATATATTTTTTCTTTTTCTTCTCCTCTATCAGTGCCCAATAGATACTAGGAAGCAGCTGGCTGAGAACTTGATAATAATTGGGGGTACAGCTATGTTACCAGGATTCCTGCACCGATTAATGGCCGAAATACGGTACCTGGTGGAGAAGCCAAAGTACAAGGAGATTCTGGCCTCAAAGACCTTCCGAGTACATGTGCCACCAGCCAAGCCAAATTGTGTGGCATGGTTAGGAGGTTAGTCTGAAAAAGCTGGGAACCAGAGTGGAAATTATGTAGGCCTGCACACAGTATACAACTTTTGCCAATACCACTCCTAGGAGAGACTGGAAAACTTGAGTGCAAGGGCTTTGATGTACAATATATTTTATACGTCTTAGAATCTTTTCCTCACTCCTTTTCCCCAAAGGGCTTGAGGAAGTATAGAACTAGGGCCAGCAACCATTTGTATGACTGGGAACAGGTTCCTGAGATTGTCAAAATATTTGGTTTTGATATATATTTTTATAGCCCTGTTTAATTTCTGGTTTGTATTTAGCTTCTCGGAATCTCAATTGTAGGATTTGATTATCATTTGAATGCGATGAAAAATTCTCAGTCAAGGTTGACTTGGGAAAAACATTTAAGATTTTACTTGGGCTAATAGAAATACACAAAAATAAAGCTTTGATTGCACTTTTCCCTCTTGCTACCATTTTATTTGCTTCTCTATGTTTTAAACTCTTGTGTCTTATTCTGTATTACAGGAGCCATTTTCGGAGCCCTTCAGGACATTCTTGGCAGTCGTTCAGTATCAAAGGAATATTACAACCAGACAGGACGCATCCCTGATTGGTGCTGCCTCAATAACCCTCCTTTGGAAATGATGTTTGATGTAGGAAAAACACCTCCACCATTGATGAAAAGGGCTTTCTCTACAGAGAAATAACAGTTGTGTTCACACTGTGGCGCTGCCTTCTTCCCTTATCTGCCTGAAGTTGGACTGTTATGGAGCTCAGTGGAACACTGGATAAATCTGCAAGTTAAATTCTGGGGTACTGGCCACAATTTTGGCTGATTATGTTCCTTTCTGTCAGTTACATTGGCTTAGGATGATGTCTCAGTGATGTTTGTTTATAATATATCCAAGGAACATCAACATAAATGCTCAAGCCTTTACTGTTATTTAAAGTATATACTGTAGATACCTTTTTTAAAGCTGACTTGCTTGGCATCTGATGCTGCACATACGAGTTCTTCCACCAAGTGTAATGCTGTATTTAATTTGAAATTTGTTGCCTATTTAAATATGTCTGTAACAGTTTGAGAGTTTTCTTGGGAATTTAGTGAACAATCCTGACCTTTGCTTTTGTTAAGGTAAGGAATGGTAAGTAAGGGCCGTCTTGATGATTATCAACACCCAATATAAATTAGAATTTGTAGTATACAACATTAGGAGAGCCACAATTCCTAGTATCCCTCAGTGTTGTCTGGGGCTTCTGGGAATAAATGTTCACTGACATCTGGGTGTTGGTGTTTGTTCCCTGTACCTGAAAAAAGAGGGAGGAACTACTCCTTATGAAAAGCCAATCATAATATAATCTTTTACTTACAATGGAGTCAGAGTGCTTAAAGTTATTCACATGTTCACGTGTAACCAATCAATGCAAATTGTCTAACGCTTTTAATTTCAGCTGCTTTAATTTATTTTAGTTAAAACATTCTTTCCTTTTCTTCAGCCCAGCAATTTTTCACACCATCTTGTCTCCAAAACATTTAGGAAAATCCCTCATTTTCAGAAATCTCCATCTCCTTTTTAACCTACTTGGAACTAGAACCATCGATGGCTTGGGTTATGTTGATTTTCCTATGAAAGGGCAAATCCCCCAACACATTTCATTATGATATTCTCATTTAGAAATGATATGGCCTGTCAAATTTAAAAAAAATTAAAGTGTCCCAAATCAATGTGTCTGCAAAATATGGTTGTATCTCTGGGTTATGTTGATTTTCCTATGAAAGGGCAAATCCCCAACACATTTCATTATGATATTCTCATTTAGAAATGATATGGCCTGTCAAATTCCAAAAAAAAATTAAAGGGTCCCAAATCAATGTGTCTGCAAAATATGGTTGTATCTCTGCTTTCACTGTAGAGTTCTAGGCCTACGGAATCGTTTTTCTTATTACTTCCCTCTGGTTCTGCTATCCTTTTTTTTTTTTTTTTGGTGGGGCCAAGTTGAATAAAATTTGTTTCAAGCAACATTTTGTAGAATTTATTGTTGTTTCTTAATCAACTTTAAATGTAACAGATTCTACCTTTTGTTTCGGGGGGGAAACTTGAAAGATGGCATATAATACCATAATTTCTTCTTGAGATGGAAATACTGTACTATAGGTGCAGTAAAATCAGTAAAGGCAATGTCAAACTACGTATCTTTTGTTGCCAAGAAAATTACAGGTAGCCCTCAACTTATGACTACAGTTGATTCCAACTGTTGATAAGTGAGGCGTTCCTTAAGTGAGTTTTGCCCCATTTTATGACCTTGCCATAGTTGTTAAGTGAATCATTGCAGTTAAGTGAATCTGGTTTCCCCATCGTCTTTGCTTGTCAGAAGGTCACAAAAGGGGATCTCACGACCCCAAGATACTGCAGCTGTCATAAATATGAGTCAGTTGCCAAACATCTGAATTTTGATTATGTGACCGTGGGGATGCTACAATGCTTGTAAATATGAAAAATTGTCATAAGTCATTTTTTCCAGTGCTGTTGTAACTTCGAATGGTCAGTAAACAAACTGTTGTAAGTTGAGGACTACCTGTATTCAACAAAACTGGGAAGAATTCACACTGAATCACCTTCACAAATAAAGACAGTTTCCTTCTCACATTTTTTCCATAATAGGAGAAGGAAGTAAAGCTATGTAAAAAGAAAAAGACCACATTCTTAGCACAAGGAAACAAGTCTATAACCTTTGTTATCCTGATCTATACCTGTGTCAAACCATGATTTTGGGAAATAATATAGCATGCAAGCATTGGATTCATATCTTGCGATAAGCCACAATTTGAAAGAATTACACATCTAGCCCTGTAACGCAGAGGGTTGATTTGACAAATTATGATTGACAAATAGTGGCTACCATTATACAACTTACTAATGCAAACTTAAATCACTTTATAGCTTAATGTGGTGTGTAGATGTAAATTCTTTCTTGCCTTGACTTTTTCTGTGAAAAGTCTTGTTGGCCTGGACATCTATTTCACGTATTTCCAATTGACTTGATCCTATTTTCTATGTTAAAAGAAGCTGAAAATGGTATAACTGGTACATTTTTAGAGAATTCTAATATTTAAGCTTACTAACAGTTAATTTTTAAAGCAATACATTTTTAGAGAATTCTCATATATGTGGTATATGTGGTAATCTGCAGGCACAAGGCACACCCAGCCATGCACATTGACAATGCTGTTCCCTCTCCTAGTAATCCCAACGCAGAAGGAAGTACAACCCCACTCCTCACTTGATTTACCAACATTTCTTGCCCTGTTTCTAGAACAGAGGTCTCCAAAGGTGGCAACTTTAAAACTTGTGGACTTCAACTCCCAGAATTCTGGCTGGCTAGAAAATTCTGGGAGTTGAAGTCCACAAGTCTTAAAGTTGCCAAGTTTGGGGACCCCTGCTCGAGAAGGTCATGTTTTGGCAAGACCCAGTAACCACAGAATCCTCTCATTTCAAAAGCCATTTGGTGTCACAGAGTGACTGAAGGCGGAGTAGTCCAATAGCACTAGGCTAATGTTTGTTAAACAAAGGACAATTGGTTGGGTTCATAATGCTAAACCGCATAATCCCAGCAAAAGGTGCATTTGGTTTAAGACTCCTAAACTTTTTGCAGTCACACCTCCCTTTAGTGTCATCTTAATGTATAAAATTTCCCCAAAAATCCAAATACACATGTATATATGTGTCATACAGTATATCATATTCACATCACATTCACTAAAACACAAAAGATAAAAATACAAAATGTGAATTATAAAATGTGACTTATAAACATATGTCTAGATTACAGATTTAATTTTTGCTTCATTTGTCATAACCGGGAAATCAAAGTCTCCATTATAGATTCTATTTTGGCATTCTGTCACTCTATATTGGATTGTTTTTTCAGCCTCCCACACAATTTGGTGATGATATTTTGCCCCACTTATAGAGGGCATCTGCACATCTACCATAGTACCAATTCAGTTCAGTGTTATCCATAACCAAACACCAAATGAATACAAATTAACAATGAAAATACAGTGAAACTTTGGGAAAGGTAGATTTATTATATTGTAGCTAAAAGATTCTTTACACCTCCCTAAAGTCAGTCTGTACCTCCCCTACAGTGTGTTCCTGGAAACCCTGGTTTAAGGTTTTCCTGACAGGTTCTACATGATCCAAATCACACTTTGAAAATGGATCAGTGCTCAGGGCTTGTGTTTTCACAGGTACTGACCCACAAGTTGCCAATTAAAATTTAGCTTAGTGTGTTGTGTAGTTACTCTAAGCAACATTGCATCATACATACTCAAAATCCTGATTCAGTTAATTATAGCCAACCTGTTGGACAAATATATCAATTATTTTTCCTGGGAAAATCCTACAGAATTAATGTCTTCATTCATTCAAAGCAGGATTCAGCAACTTGAGCCCTTAGGGCTGCATGGAGGCCTACAAATAACTCCTTTCTTGTAGCCCACAAGCCACTATTGACTAGAGTTGCCAGAAACTGGAGTTAAGATTTTTGAGATAGAAAAAAGACAAAAATTGCTATCTATTCTACAGTATCATCTTAATTGTCAATAAAACAAAGAAACAGTCAATAAACTCCTATTGTATAACTTAAATTTACAACATTAAATGCAACTCTTGACCAATAAAATACTGCCTACTTCTTTAAGGGATCCACAAAACTTCCTGAAGCAGCACACAGGTGATTCTAATGCCCCAATTTTAATGAAAGAACGCTTGATTCTCTTCTCAGATAAAGAGGTCCATACTTCATTCAGCTGGTTGGAGTAATTCAGGCTTAAAGGTAGAAAGATAATGGCTGCAGTTGACTTTCTTTTAGACTAGCAATTTTTAACTTCTCTGTACTCTAAAAGGGTTTTAACTTGGTGACTGAACAAGAAACAGAGCAGGATTGAATTTCTTGTTAATTTACTCAGTACTATTAGAAGCCATCCATGGATGGGGAATTCTCATTGGAAAGCTACCTAGATGAGTGTTTAAGCCAGGTAAAGTCAAGGTTGTTAGTTTAGGTTAGTGTAAGGGTGACTGGTGTATCTTTTTGTGCTTGTGAATGGGGAACTGGTTGATTACCTTTTAATGTATTTTATTGTGCTAATCCTAAATGTATATTACTAATTTAGTATATTTTGTGAAGCCATAAAAATCAATTATGTATAAGTGGTGTTATATGAACTTACACCTTTCTCTAATGTAGTCAGTTATTGTTTGGAGAGAATTGCATATTTTTCTATAGCCAGGAAATTCCAGAGTTACACATTAACTGTACATATATATCTCCTTGCAGTTAGTTATCTTGCCAATAATACCAAAATGGTATATAAAACCAATAAAAATGCTATATAAAACTAATAGCAAAGGGTTCAGTTTGCCTAAAAGAAATCATTAAATTTGATTGGTAATACTTGTTTGTTTCTTGTTCTGAAGGTGCAAATATTCTGCTTGAATAAATTTAGCAAATATCTGTGTGACATTCTCAGCCTATTATACAGGTAATCCTGGACTTAGTTCATTTAGTAATCATTCAAAGTTACAATGGCACTGAAATATGTGGCTTAGGATCATTTTTCATAGTTACATTTGCAGCATTTCCCATGGTCATGTGATCAAAATTCAAATGCTTGGAAACGGGTTCATATTTATGACTTATGCTGTGTCCAGAGTCATGGGATCACCTTTTGCGATCTTCTCACAAGCAAAGTCAATAGGGAAACCAGATTTACTTAACCAGATTAAGTACAGTGATTCACTCAGTCACTGTGGCAAGAAAAGTCATAAAATGGGGCAAAACTCACAACAGATATTTTGGACTCAATTGTGGTTGTAAGTCGAGGATTGCCTGTATTGGCAGGCAGCCTGTAAGGACAATGTGCCTATTTTATCTTATTTATTCTATTTGTATATATGTGTTGTAGTAAGATAATTCTGGATAAGTGTTACTAAATGGCAAACTGCATTGAGGGGTGGTGGATTGTCTATTAAATTAACATCAAGACGGAAGATTTAAATTGGGGTTTTGCTGAATCATTATCATTTCCCATTGTTCCACTTGGCACCATAGTTTCTGAGACAGTTCATGAGTTTTAGCCAAACAAAAACAAAGTGTTGACCCAAACCACCAAGGGAACTTCCTAGTTGACCCCTTTCTTGAATAATAGATTTTGAGGAAATTTTCTTCCTCAAAGGTAAACAAGTTTTATTTATTTAGAGCCAATTGTCAGATTTACACAGTGCACTAAGCCATAAATTGCTTTTCCCAAGACTGTTTAAAAGCTCAGAATTGATTGTCAGATTTACACAGTGCACTAAGCCATAAATTGCTTTTCCCAAGACTGTTTAAAAGCTCAGAATTGATTTAAAGCACATAATATGCTAAACCATATATCATGGTTTCCATATCACTGTAGATGGAGTTGTGTTGGTCTATGGTGACGAGAAATGAGAAAGAGTTTGGTAGTGATTTTTCTAACACTTTTTATTAAAAGACATGCAATTTCATGAGCTGCTGTCCGCTTGGTTAGATGTAGAGAATGGCTTCTTCTATCTTTATTTCATCCGATGAATAACCAGACCCTACAACTGATGAAATAAGCAGCAACTCACAAAATCTTATGCCTTTTAAGAAGTATTAGAAAAAGTACTACCAGTATTCTGATTTTTTAAAATCACAACCTAAGGTTGTCAAGCGTGCCTAATAAGAATAAATAAGAAATTTCTCTAGCAGGGTATTTTAAAAATAACACTGATCTCTTCTGAGTTCATGGAATAAATAAATAACTTAGTTTGCTCAGCCCATTTGCCTACATGTAAAAATTAGGAGATTCATGGAATTTGCTTCCTAATAAATGTGCTTAGAATTATAATACTGTAGAGAGATTATTCAAGGGAGAAAAACAGTATTTGTTTTTCTGATTCATTTTAAAAACAATGCCTTTTCCATCCTAAGTAAAGGCATAAAGCTGTTTATTAGTCTTATAATTAAACATGAAAATAATTTGCTATTGCACATATTGGTAAAATTTCTCCACATATCGAAAACCTGAGGTTGTTCAATGAGTTTCGGCCTGTGGTTTGCAAGCCTGACTTTGAGTTTTACTACTGCACATTTTAAATAAAAACCTTTCATTTACTCTTGTTTTTTTTTTTTACAACAATCAAGGCCAAGTCATTAAATACCATGCCATCAATGTAGTCCCATAAGGAAATGATGGTGTTTTTAAGGGAGTGGTTCTCTGTAGGACTTTGTGTATCCATAAAGTCAAGGTGCCTGAAATATTTTTTGCTCCTCTGTCTTTGAAGGATGATCTTCCATCAAATAGCCCTCAAATGTATTCTCCCCTGAGTCTCTTGGAATCAGATTTGCCCATTTCTGTCATTCCGGGCACATTGTTTACTCCTCAGCCTGACCAAGGCAAAGACTTATCTTCAGTAGATCTCAGCTTCCTGCCAGATGATTTTGGACAAGATGACGAACATTACAACAACAACAACATGCTGGAAGACTATCAAGGTCCTCAAGACAGTGGAATCTTCTCAGAGGACAGTGGAGGGTCCCAACAGAAGGATGAAAACACAATTCATCCATCCTCTGATTTTTCTGGGATGTGTCCCTCCATGGCCCCCATAACTCCCATAACTCTTGTGTCCCCCGCTACAGAAGCTTCTGGCATTGTCCCACAGTTGCAGTAAGTTTTACTAAAAAGCTAGCTGATTTGGTACATTGGTAGTTGACACATTTTAGTCAAGCATGTAAATGAAAACCCAATTAGTGGGAGTAGCTAATGATTTGGTGGAATATTCAGTCCTAGAATATTGAATAATTGAGTAAGCTATGATTAAGTCAAGCTTATGGCATGGAGAAAAAGGCAAATATGCATTTAAGTTTCCTAGACAACCGTACCAAAGTGACTTGCCATTAACTTTTTCCAGGATGACTATCTTCCCAGTTTAGCATACAGCTCTGATATTCCCAGGTAATCTGTCCAAATATAAATATAGCATTTTCTATCATATTATTGGAAACATAACTTGAGAGCTATAGCTTTTCAGCATATAATCAAGACTAAATTTGAAGTGATAAGAAAATCCAAGTATAAAGCAGGATTAGAGCCATATTATTAATTGGATGAGTAGATGGGAATGGATTTTAAAACCTAATATAAGTCATAGAGAGACCTGCATTTCCATCATCCCCCTCCCATCAGTTTGCAATTCATTTTTTAGTAAAAGTCGCTTTTGATGGTTATTCACATATTGTGACTAAACAATGCTTTTCTATTTCTATTCTTTTTTTATATACGTACTGTATAGAATGAGCCACTCTTGACTGGTTTCACATGCTATCTAATCGAAATTAGATTGTGACTTACAGCAATGTGTGATGCCAGACTCATTGATACATGCTTAGAACACTTTTCTAGTTTTTTCCTAGTTCACTTTCAACTGAAAGTAGTAGAACATGGCCTGCTATTTATTAGCTCAGTGGCAGCATCTGCTGAACCTTGTGCTGTAAACTAGATTGGGAAACTGGGGAAAAATAAATCTGGAAGAGGACATTGTCTCAAAGAGCCAGGTTTGACTAAAGGGAAGGAAATATTAGCATTAGAACCCACAAGACTCTTCAAAGGTAGCAAGGTGTATCCATGCCATAGTTGTGCCACTATCATGAGGGCTCAGTTGGGCTTTTTATTGGCTGAGTAAGGATGTTTTGGTGGCCTGCCAACTTTATTTAAGCATTTGATGTGCCTTTTTATTATGTTCTGAGAGTTAAAGAAATTGTAAAATGTTTTAGCAATCAAAGTAAACCTTGAGCCATTTCATAGCAGGCAGGAAGCATAGCCTCTCCCTCTTACTAAGATAGTAAAATGGGCCAGAAGCCATGGCAAATAAATTTGCTAAGAAGAGTTGACAGAAGGAGTTGACTATGGAGTTTTTGGTGCTATTTGAGCTTGATTTGTTTGCTTGCAGGGTTTCATTACCCAACTAAGTAATATTGATTGCTGAAGGGGATGTGTTCTAGTCTTTTTGTTTTCTAAGGGACAACATTTTCTCTATCAGCCAGCACTCAGATAAACAGACATCAATATTAGGTAGACAAAAGGCAAGGTATTCCACAAAAACTAGCAAGGCAAGCTATAATATATAAACAAGCAGCAAACCCTACACTAACTCACACTGCAGATGTTACCTAATTGGGTAGGAGTGGGCTGGGGTTTGCCAAATTGGGAAACCACATAGGGACACATCCACAAAGCAAATATGACAATCTACATCTAAATTTCAGAAGCAACAGAACAAAACTACACACTCGGAATTGAGAACAATTGTTCTCATTTCTTGCTTTGAGAAAACCCATTTTGAAAAATGAGAACAAGATTCAGATTTCTGTAATGGACATATTGGGTAAAAGTTTTTTTTTCTATTTTATTACTCTCACAGGCTGAGGGCATCAAATTATCTGTTGCTGCTAAATTCTCTGAATCTGATGGAAACCAATCATCTTCAAAAGATAACAGGGGAATTTTTAATAAATATGGAAATTTATTAAGCAGCTTTGCATGCAAAAATTGCCAACTGTAAAAGCATACAATATTTTTGAGACATTTATAATAACGCAGCAGCATCATGTCCATCATGTGATTTAAAAAAAGAGTTTTCCAGAATTGGGTGGCCAATTCTTATAAGACAAAGTAACAGACCTACATAAAACAAAAGTGTTTTTTGGAGTGAACTATTTTTTGAGTTTTTCAAACTACCCATTTTTCTAGTGCCTACTTTTTTTAATCCAAACAATCCTGGGCTGTTCCACCATTGTCTATTTCTTACCCTCCTCTTCAAGCAGATAGCAAGTATCAAATCTTTTGGCCTCTTGATTTTTTCACAGCATGATTCAGCTGCACATCCTTCATCTTTAAGGCTGTTTTTCCATGTTTTTAGTTGTTTTGACATACCCTTGGTAATTGCAGGGTGGGGAGAAGGTAGATCTTGCTCACCAGCTGGCCTAAATAATGACCTAATGAAGGTGTCCACACTCCTTCCCTTCTGATCAAGATGACTCAGTCAGTCAGATGACCTCCCAGTCTAGCCATCCAGAATCCTGTATAATTACAAAGAGAGAAAGATTAAGATGGGAACCACTCAATAAAACCAGTCATAATTCTTTTCATTTTTTCTTTATCTATCCTTTGATTCTTTTTTCTTGTAATTAAACATTATAATTAAAAATGTTTTTTTTTTTTTTTTTAAAAAAAGAGAGCTATCAGAAAGCAAAAAGACAGATCAGTAGAGTCAAATTTTGGGTTATGGTTACCAACAATTCTGTTGGGGACCAGACACTGTTAATCATATCTTTAGATTCAGCACACTTTGTGAAAATATTAAGCAGTATATGTGGTGTTTTTTTTACCTTGACTACAATAAAAACTACTAAGAAAACCCCAACATGGGAAAGTGTATGCTGTAGATACTAGAACACCCTCAAGTCTAGCCCCATTGCTATGTACCAGTTTTTGTGTTGGCAGAAAAACAAATCAGCAAGAAATTTGCTTTCCTTGTTGCTGGTCCCAGTTTTGTCATTAGAAAAAAGGGACAGACATGTTTATGCCACAGTTACACATAAGTAGGGAAATGCTGTAAGAATCAGATAGCCCTAAATTGTCAGAGTTTATTATCTCTAGATCAGGGGTCCCCAACTCCTGGTCCATGGAGTGGCACCTGTCCGCGGCATGCCAGATACCTGTCTACGCAAACAAGCAAAGCCCCATCCATGGGATGCAGGCAGCACACAGACCAGGCCTCTTCTGGCCCACGGAAAAATATCTCTCCACGGAACTGGTCCCCGGTGTCCAAACGTTTGGGGGCCGCTGCTCTAGACAATACAGTATAAATACAACTATACCCAAATAATACAATGTACTACTTGTGTTTTTAATGAAACAATAAAATAATATTTTAAAAAAAGAATTCCAGGGCCTGGAATAAGAAGAAAAATGAAAAAGAAGCTGTTTTTACTTATGTTATTGCACTCCTTTTAAGTAAAGTTCCTAAAGGCTTTTTTTGTTCCTGTTACTCTGCCAGGAACATAGTAGCCACTGTAAATTTGGCTTGCAAATTGGACCTAAAGAATATAGCTCTTCATGCCAGAAATGCAGAATATAATCCAAAGGTAAGTACTAGTTCTCTCTCTTGTCTAAGGATTTTTATTTCCACCTCTGAAGCTGCTTCTCTTCAAAATCTGACCTCTATAAAGATGTTCCAAGCAATTCCTTGGCCCAAATACACTCTCTTTAGTTTGCCTTTTCCAAGGTCGCTTCATAATAGTATCCTGGCCAGTGAAAGTCTACTTAGAATTGCCATGCTATGTTTGCTCATTTCTTATCTATATTTACCCTGCTATTCTTCTGTTATAGAAGGCCGCCTGTGGAATGCAGGACACACACCTGACAATCCCATCCCATCATCTCCAAGCCTTGGCTAGCATACCACACTGAGACCTCAAAAGATATGCTTGCCCAAAGCAGTATTTTTGAGAGTCTGGAAAGTCCAGTTATATTTTATAAACTATCTAATGTTTTTTCTTTGAAGACATTTTGCTTCTCATCCAAGAAGCTTCTTCAGTTCTGAGAACTGAAGTTCTGAGAACTGAGAACTCAGAGAGCTGAAGATGCTTCTTGGATAAGAAGTGAAACATTTTCAAAGAAAAAAACAAGGAAGTTGAGTTGTCTTTTGGAAAAACCACTTTGGAACATCCTGCCCTGCCCTTCAAGCCAGGCATATGCAGCCCTTACAGTTTCTACATTGTTAATGAACGTGACTGAGCAGTGGGTCTCAAACTCCTCCCCAGCAAGCCAATTCACACTGTTCCTGTTTCTTGCTTTGGTGTAGTTAGTAGCTTGATAGTTCTTGCTGTAACTACTAGGAAACACCACATTTGGCATCATCCCATTAACTTTGGACTCTCAGAGAAATTTTAATGTTTCCTGGTAATTAAATGATATCCTTTGGGTGAGTAGCATAGAGGTATCTGACTAGATATTTCAAGCCCACCAGTGATTAAGAAAATAAAACTTTATTTTTTGAAATAAATAAAATATAAAAGCCCTAAAAATTCCAAAAGAAAATACAGTATTCCGAGCAGATGACAAGATGGGGATGGAGTGCTACAAATGAGATGTTGCAGATTAAATTAACAGACTATCAGAAGATTATAAATAAAAGTGATAATTTCCTGCCTATCTAAAGAATAGTCAGCAAAATTGAGGTTATGTATTTCCTAACTTTGAACAGAGAACAATAATGTTAGATGTTTGTCTAATTAAATGTCAGAACAAAGAAAGAAATCAGACCTAATGTAAATTTGGCTACATTTGGTGCCTATTTAGAACTAGACTTCTCTTGAAAACAGGCAATGCCTTGGTCTCAATTAGCTGGATAGTCCTCACAGGCCTGCTAAGTTCAAATATATCAGGACATTAAAATAATTTAAATAGATAAAAGGCTACATTCACATTTTATAGACTTTATTGACAATGTTTATAAGTTATATTTTATAAAGAGAGACCTATTTATGTAAGATCTTTCCCAGGCCAGTAAGGTCACTTGCAGCTACTGAAGCAATCTCAAAATAAGGATAGAATGGGAAGAAAAATGTTTATGGTTCTCAATAAATAAACTAGCTTGGTCTAGGAATCAAGGCAAGAAAGCAGGAGTTTATGAGTTCTAGTCCTTCCTTAGCCGTGAAAGCCAGCTGGGTGACCTAAAGCCAGTAACTCAGTCTCACCCCAACTCACCTCACATGGCTGTTGTTGGGACAATAGAAAGAGGAAGGAGTATTGGATATGTTCGCCACCATGAGTTATTTGTAAAAAAATAATAGCAAGGTACAAATAAATAGACATTCATACAATGAGTAATATAGTTTAAAAGTGTTCTGTTGTGGAACAAAGACAGACTCAAGACCAGAGTTGAATTCAGCTCTTTATTAACTGTCAGTAACTTCAACTAAACTCGAGCCGCGGCAGCCTCTTTTATAGCGGCTGCTCGCGGCTCGCGGCCAATGGCATCATTTTAAACCTCCCGCTGTTTGGCGGACCAATCGCAACAGTTGTTAACCACCAATCGCTATGCGGCAGTGGTAGTCCAATCAGAACGTAGTATTACGAGTATGCAAATGTCTATATACAACACCCCTCCCCTCTTGGTTTGGTCCAACTCTACGTTATGTAGTCACGTAAGTAGGTGGGGCTTTTATGGTTCCTACTTGACCTGCGCAGTTCAGTCTCGGTGTTGTCTTCGGTCGGTTCGCATGGGATCGCTGTCTCTCCTGTCCTTCTCCCTGGAACCTCCTGGAAGGGTGAGTCAGCCATGCCGCTTCCGCCTGGTCTCTTCGGGCTGGTTGGGTCGGCTTCGCCGCTCCCTCCTGGCTTGCCCGGGCAGGTCGAGTCGGCTCGGCTGCTTCTTCCATGGGTAGTCTCCAGCTCCTTTCTTCCGAACTCGCCTGCAGGTAAGTAGTTTTTATTTTTTGTTGGGCTTTCTGTGCTGGTTGGTGGTTCATTTTTTGTTGTGTTAGTGGAGGGTCTTCCCTCTCTTTATTGTTTGAGGGTTCCCCCCCTCTCTGGTTTTATTATTATCTATTGGACTTTGTGTATGGGCATGTTCTATGTCTCGGGGTGTGTCGGTGATTCGTTCTAGAGTTCGAGACCATAGTTGGTCTATGTGTCTCTTCCAGGTTCTGCCGTCCGCCGTTTCTAGTCAGTATGACCGGGGCCCTGTTATTTGTATTATTGTGGCCAGCAGCCACAATGGGTCCCCAGTAAGATTTTTTGCGTATACCAGGTCGCCTGGTATAAAGGTGCAGTACTTACTGGAGGAGTCTGGTGGCTTTTCAGAGTTGTAGGTGGGGTGCAATCTATCCAAATGTGTCTGCAATTTTCTGCCCATTAAAAGTTCAGCTGGACTCTTGTTAGTTGATGTGCTCGGTGTTATATGTGTCAAGTTATCAAGTGTCAAGTTTTTCTAATGCCTCTTTCGTATATCAAACCATGCGTTCCACCCGTCCGTTTGAAGCCAGGTGAGCTGGCGCTGTTAGGGCATGTCGTATGCCCTGTTCTGCGAGGAATTGTTCAAAAGCTAAGGCTGTGAACTGTGGGCCATTGTCCGAAACTAACAAGTCCGGTAACCCATGCGTAGTGAAAAGTTTTCTTAGTTGTTTGGTGACGGCTTCAGTCGTCGTGGAATTCATGATGCTGACCTCCAACCAGTTTGAGTAGGCATCGACAATGATTAAAAATGTATATCCTTTTGTGGGTCCGGCAAAATCTATGTGGATCCTCGACCAGGGGCCTCTGGATGTCTCCCAGTTGAGGACCGGTGCTGGAGGGAGGGTAGGTCTGGACTTCTGGTATTTATTGCATGTTGACACCCATGTTTCAATGTCTTTGTCCATCCCTGGCCACCAGACGTAGCTTCTGGCCAGGGATTTCATTTTTACGATACCCGGGTGTCCTTCATGTAACATGCTCAGTACTTCTTCCTGTAATCTTTGAGGAACGACAACTCTATCCCCCCACAGTATACATCCCTTTTCAGCTGACAGCTCAGTTTGCCGGGTTCTGAAGGGTTTAAAGGTTTCGTTCTTATCGTTTTCCAGCCAGCCCCTCCCTACCCAGTTCAGGATTCGGGCCATCAGTGTGTCTTTTGTGGTTTACTTTGAGATGTCTGCTGCGGTGATAGGCAGGTTCGGTAATGTTTCAATTTGTAGAGTGGATGTGGTAGGAGCTGGGTCGTCATCCAGATGTGGTAGAGGTGAGCGGCTCAGTGCGTCGGAATGGGGTATGGCTTTTCCTGGTCAGTGGACGAGCTTGTAGTTGTAGGCTGCAAGGAATTCCGACCACGTCATCCTTGGCGACAAGATGTTGGGGGTGGCTCTGTTTTCCGCCAGGATTCCCAACAGTGGTTTGTGGTCAGTAATTAAAGAAAATGTCCTACCATAAAGGTATTCGTGAAAACGTTTGACCCCTGATATGGCGGCTAAGGCTTCTCTATCCAGTTGGCTGTAGTTTCTTTCGGCTTTTGACAGCGTTTTGGAGTAAAAGGCGACCGGTGCCTCTCTGCCATCGGGTAGTGTGTGGCTAAGTATGGTGCCCACACCGAATGGTGATGCGTTGCAGGTGACAGTCAGTGGCAATGTGTCCTTGTATTGGATTAATACAGATTCGGACGTTATTAAGTCTTTAACTCCCTGGAATGCGGCTTCTTCTCGTTGGCCCCAAGCCCAGGTGGCTTTTTTATTGAGTAGTCTGTGTAGTGGTTCCGCTATTGTTGCCTTCTGCGGCAAAAAGACATTGTAAAAATTAATGAGTCCCAAAAATGCCTGTAAGTCTGTTTTATTTTTGGGTCTAGGTGCTTCTTTTATAGCTCTTTTTTCCCCCGGTGGGGTGGATCCCTGCTTTATCAATAAGGTATCCCAGGAACTCAACCTGATTTGTGACAAGTTGGCATTTTTCTTTTTTGACCTTGAGTCCTGCTTCTCTAAATCTTTGCAAGACTTCCCTCAACTGGTCTTTTAGTTGCTTTTTATTTCCGGCGGATACCAATACATCATCAAAATAAGGGACCACCCCTTTTAGTCCTTGTAGGAGGCGCTCCATCAGGCTTTGGAAAACGCCTGGGGCCATGCTGACACCAAATTGCAGCCTGTTGCATTTGAATGCCCCCCTATGTGTTACAATAGTCTGTGCCTCTGCCGTCTCGGGATCGACCAGCAATTGTTGACATGCTTGCGCGAGATCGAGCTTTGCAAAAACTTTTCCTCCCCCCAACGAGTGCAAAAGGTGCTGAACTACTGGAATGGGGTATGCGCTCTGCTGCAATGCGTGGTTTAGGGTGGCCTTATAGTCACCACAGATGCGCACGGACCCATCTGGTTTCACGGGGGCCACAATCGGGGTTTCTCATCTTGCGTGGTCGATTGGCTCTAGTACCCCTTGTGCGATGAGTTTGTTCAGCTGCTCATCGATTTTTGGCTTTAAGGCAAAGGGGACGCGTCTGGCCTTTAGCCAGATGGGGGCTACGTTCGGGTTCAGACTAAATGATATAGGGGTCCCACGGTACTTGCCTAGCGTCCCGTCGAATACGTCCTGGAACTCCTTCATCAGGCTTTCTTCCCAGTCCGTCTCGGTGACACTGTTGATTCCTGTCACCTCGATCCCCAAGGGTGCGAACCATTCTAACCCAAGCAGGCTGGGGCGATCTCGGTCGACAATTGTCAATGGAAGGACCTCAGTATGTCTTTTGAAATTTATTTTGAAATGTCCCAATCCAACTACCGGAATCTTGTTTCCTTGGTAGTCTTTTAACGTCAGGCTTTGCTCTTCAAGTTCTTTTCTTTGTATGTCTGGTATCAGGTTTTTTATGGTGTTCCATGACACCATTGACAGATATGAGCCGGAGTCCACCTCCATCTCATATGGTCGTCCTTCTATTTTAACGTTTATGCGAACCTTTCTTGCATCGGTTGCTCTGGCATTTCCAATGATGATTGTTTGGTGTGTTTCTTCTTTTTCGTTGATTCGCTTACTTCTGTTTTCTTAGCTCCAACGACTCCCGGTCTGTCTCTCTCTAGTTCTGAGGGAGGTGCTGCCTCGTCTTTTAGGACTATAGCTCTTTTTGTTTCGGCAGACCCTTGCAATGTGCCCCCTTTTTTCACAGTGTCGGCAGATGGCGTCCAAGAAACGGCACTCAGAACGCGGGTGGTCTCCTCCGCATCCGGCACACTGAAACTCAGGCTTCCTTTCTCTTTTTTCTTGCCGGTTTCGTACCGACTGAAGCCTATGTATTTCCTCGTCTTCGTCCTCGGTGTCGGGCGAGGAATCGATATCTTCATAGTGGGTGGTTGCGGTAGTGTGTTTCTGAGTACCTTCTGCTTTCTTTTCTCGGCTTTGGCTTGGGCTGCTCTGCATTTCTCGATTAGCCGTATTCATTTGTCGCATTGTAGCCACTGATTTCTTTGCTGCTTCAGCTGTGGTGGCTTCAGCGATAGCCTCGTTCACGGTGATGTTGGGTTGGTTCAGTAATTTGCTTTGTAATGTAGTGTCTCTCAACCCGAGGACCACGCGGTCTCTCATGGCTTCGTCCATGTTGAGGAATTCGCATGCTCCTCCAATGTCCCTTAGGGCTGCTACGAAATCCCCGATACTTTTGCCTTCTCGTTGATCTCGTTTATAAAATTTGTGTCTTCGGATGAGGTTGGACACAACCGGCGCATAATGGGCTCTCAGTATCCGGTTCAAATCTGGCCATGCCATCTGCTTAACATCATGAGGTTTGGCCAATGCCTTGGCCATTTTGAAGATAGTAGGGCCGCAGTGCGTTAGGAATACGGCTCTCTTCCTCTGGTCAGTGATTCCTTGCAGTTCGTTACTCTCCAGGAACATAAGAAACCTGTCAATATATGACTCCCAGTCCTCTTCGGCTGGGTTGAACGGTGTGGGTGGCGAGTTATTGCCGGCCATCTCATCGATTGCTCAGTTCTTGTTGCCACGTGCTTACAGTCTCTTTCTTCTCGATCCCACCTTCGTCGCCAGTGTTCTGTCGTGGAACAAAGACAGACTCGAGACCGGAGTTGAATTCAGCTCTTTATTAACTGTCAGTAACTTCAACTAAACTCAAGCCGCAGCAGCCTCTTTTATAGCGGCTGCTCGCGGCTCACGGCCAATGGCATCATTTTAAACCTCCCGCCAATTGGCGGACCAATCGCAACAGTTGTTAACCACCAATCGCTATGCGGCAGTGGTAGTCCAATGAGAACATAGTATTACAAATATGCAAATGTCTATATACAACAAAAAGGATTTTAAATTTGGATTTTTCTGAATTTTAGAGATTTGCTGCTGTAATTATGAGAATTAGAGAACCAAGAACAACTGCCCTTATATTTAGTTCTGGTAAAATGGTGTGCACAGGAGCCAAAAGGTAGGACTGCTAAGCTTTACAAGATTCCTCATCTAAAAACAGGATTGTTGTGATATAAGGCTAATGTGATTGGTTCAGACCATTAACACTCCATCTAGTTCAGACTGGGCATCAGAAAAGGGGCGTTGGTATTTACCTGATACGCCCATTATCGGTGAGCTGCGACGAGCATCCACAGTGTGGGAGGTGCTTAGTCTCTGCTCGGATAGGCTGGGCTTAATTGAATAGGACACTGTTACTCTTCCCTGGCTCCTCCCTAGTGTCCCCCAGTTTTGGCGAAGACAAGGTGATGCAACCCCCATCCTCTTAATTGTTCTGTTTGTGTTGTTTTTTTAAAAAAACTTATATCCAAATTAGTCGTTGGCCGAAACAGGACCCTACCAGACGGATATTGAGTGGGGCTGGATGCTCGTCGCAGCTCACCAAGAATGGGTGTACCAGGTAAGTACCAACGCCCCTTCTCCATTGAGTTGCTCTGAGCATCCAGAGAGTGGAACATACCAAAGCTTGGCTTGTCCTATGGGAGGCTCTCCGTCTGAGTTGGAGCCCCCCCACTGTCCGAGTGGACTCATTGTAACACCCTCCTACCAAAAGAGGATTCAGCAGAAGCAAATACATCAATTTTGTAATGCCTAATGAAAGGCGATGGGGAGACCCATGTTGCCGCTCTACATATTTCTGCTATAGGAGCTTGCATGGCCCAGGCTGCTGAAGTTGCCACGCTTCTTGTTGAGTGGGCCGTGATGCCCCTAGGCACAGGCAGTGATTGAGTCTCGTATGCCTTGGCTATCGTGGCCTTCAGCCACCTGCCTATAGTCGAAGGGGAGACCTTCTGCCCCTGAGAAGTTGGCTGAAAAGATACGAAAAGAGCTTCAGTCATTCTGAAAGGAGCCGTTCTATGTAAGTAAGTACGGAGAGCTCTGCAGACATCCAGTCGATGCCATTGATGCTCTAGGCCCTAAGAAGGTCTGGGGCAAAAGTTACAGAGAACTAGTTCTTGTGACCTGTGGAAGGCAGAATTGACTTTAGGAGTGAACGTGGGGTCTGCTCGAAGCACCACTCTTGTCAGTATGGAATATACAGAGGTGCTTTCGGGCCGATAGAGTCGCGATTTCTGATATACGTTGTGCTGATGTTATAGCCATGAGGAAAACTACCTTGTATGTGGGAAAATGGAGGCTAGTAGTTTTCAGGGGTTCAAATGGACTCTTCGTGAGTGCTGTGAGGACCTTGTTAAGGTCCCAAGTCGGGTAATGATGCACCACTGGCGGACATAAATTTGTGGTGCCACTAAGAAAACTCTTTATCCTTGGGTGGTAGGAGATGGATGGTAGACCTTCCCAAGTCACCACTGAGGCAATAGCTGCCACTTGTTGTCTTAAAGTGTTTGGAGAGAGACCCCTGTCGAGACCATCTTGGAGAAACTCTAAAACTTGTGCAACTGATGGTCCACCTTGGATTTGGTGCAACATTTGAAGAAGATAGTCCATGTGGCATTATATATATGGCTCATAGAAGGGCGCCGAGCTACTTGAATGGTATTAATCACCCTGGCCGAAAAATTCTTCTTTCTTAGATGTTGCCACTCAACCTCCAAATGGCTAGGTGAAGCCATTGAGGATCCGGGTGCTGGATAGGTCCTTGGGTGAGCTGAATTTTGTGCGGTGGAATTTTCCATGGTTCTTCTGTGGACAGGCCCCTGAGATCCATAAACCATGGCCTCCTGGGCCAGTAGGGTGCCACCAAGATCAGGTCCGCTTTCTCGTCCAGTAGTTTTTGTACCACCTTGGGTATCAATGGGAGAGGCATATAGGGCCACCGGCAAAGGAGGGCGTTGATGTTCTCCGCTCCCTGGGATGGGTATCTTGAAAAGAATCTCGGGAGTTGCGAGTTCAGGGGAGAAGCGAACAGATCTAATCTCTGGACTGCCTCTTGAAACAGGTCTGGATGCAGACGCCACTCTGATTGGTCGATCGTGGCCCTGCTTAGCCAGTCTGCCTGTGTGTTTGTCAGGCCGGAAATATGCTCTGCTCTGATAGAGGCTAAGTTCCTTTCTGCTCAAAGGCACAGTCTCTCTGCTTCCCACATGAGATGTTTCGAGTGGGTCCCCCCCATCTGTTAATATGTGCTTTTGTTGTGACGTTGTCTGTCAGTATTAGTATGTGTCTCCTTTGAATATGTGGGAGGAAACTGCAAAGGGCCAGGTGGACTGCTCTGAGCTCCAACCAATTTATGCTGTTCGATTGCTCTGCAGTTGACCAATGCCCTTGAGTCGAGAGGGATTGGAAATGAGCTCCTCATCTGAACAGGCTGGCATCCATGGTTATGGTGTGAGTCTTTGGGGCTCTTCCAGTGGGCAACCCTCATTGATGGCTGGAACTGTCCACCACTGTAGAGATAGCCAGACTTTTGTAGGAACTAACACTCTGGTCCTGGAATTGCTTAGTCCTGATCTTTGGAACGGAAGCAGATACCATTGGAGTGATCTAATGTGAAATCGAGCCCAAGGAACAATAGAAATACAGGAGATCATTTTTCCCAGTAGTTTAGACAAATCGGCTAGAGGAACCCGTTTGAGGAAAGCTGCGTTAAGCTGCGTTAAGCTTTGAGGAAATTAAAGCCTCTCACAGGAAATGTGAAATTCAGGAATATGGCCACATGATGCAATGTGGACAAAATGGCGAAGTCCTGTAAATTGCACATCAAAAAAGACCATTGCCCAACTTTAAAATTGCGCCGGCTGGATTTTTGTTTTGGCGCCCACACCACTATAACCTTTGTCGCACAGTCGTTCAAAAGGGCACCAAAAAACGGATACTGTGCGACTGAGCGATGAAGAGGGGACCAGAAGGGCTCCACCACCCCCGCCCCTGTGTATCCTAGGGGAGGAAAGGCCACTGGAGAAGGCAAGTAGGAACCAAATGAGCGCGCTATCTTAAAAGCAGCTCAAATTTCGAATCGCAATGGCAAGACAGAAAATATTCAAAGAGTGGCAACCGCGATCTCTGGGGGAAGCGTGGCTGCCGAAAGATGAAGCAAATTACGATTGCTATGGGCGCCAATGTGGCCCGATCGTCAAAACAATCTGCTTCGTTCTGACTGCTTTCTCACTCTCTTTTTTCTTTTTACCAAATTGCTGTCGGAATTGAGAAAGACGGTCAAAGAATTTAGAATACTGACTAGCTAATCAAACCTGAAGTGTTCCTGCTCCGGCCAAGGATAAGCTTCCTATCACACCAAAGGCTGAGCTAAAACTGGGGATGCTAGGGAGGAGCCAGGGAGGAGTAACAGCGTCCTATTCAATTAAGCCTATCCGAGCAGAGATTAAGCACCTCCCACTCTCTGGATGCTTGGAGCAGCTCATTGGAGAACACTCTAATCATCCTAAGAAACAGCCAATGTCTTTGAAATGTTTTTTAAGGCAGTAAGTACATGTAGATTTATTGCATTGGTAATTGTTTCATTTATTTAGTGCAACAAGACCAATTAATGTAAACTATACAGCCCTTGGAAATTCCACATTTAGAAAAAATAGAATTGTTTTTGTAATATTCCAGCATACTATGATATACTACCAAAGTTAATTAATCTTCCCAAAGCTGGTACTTACCAGGTGTGTTGAACTACAGTTCCCACAGATCACTAGCTAGCATGGACAGTGACATGGTTGGCTGAGTATGAAAGGATCTATACTGGTGGTGCCCATTTAACAACTGCAATTGGTTTCAAGAAAATAGCTTGGAGTCATGTGCAATGGAAAATGGCATAAACTTGATCTCCCCCAAAGTCCATGAGGCCTTATCTGGTCATTCCCATGAGAAGATAAGCAATCTGGTGAGATTTTTGTAACATAGGCGATAAATAATAAAGTCACTGACTGAGGTTATTTGAGTAGTTCTGGTTGCTGGTGCCTGATAGCACTCCAATATTTTTTTTTGTTCAGTAACAGGAAACTCTGATAGGTATTACTAGCAACTGTGAGGTAGGAAAAACCTTCAGAAGCCAAAATAACAGGTTGGGAGAATACAGGCGACTAAGAGAATTGAAATTACTCACTCTTGTCTTAAAGCTTTGCTGGTTGGCTTTGTTTTCTAATGCTTGTTGTAAATTTGCAGCGAAGAGCAGTCGCGACTGGCAGCTAGAAAGTACGCTCGCGTGATACAGAAGCTCGGATTTCCTGCAAAATTCCTGGATTTCAAAATACAGAACATGGTGGGAAGTTGTGATGTGAAATTTCCCATACGCTTAGAAGGATTAGTTCTAACTCATCAACAATTCAGCAGGTATGTCTCTCCCCATGTGTGTGCAAGGGGAAAAGGTACCCGGAAGACTTTGGCTTCCATCATAAGCCAAATGGCCACTCACTGGCAGTTGAGATGGTGGGAACTGTAGCTTGGGACCTAAAGTTGGGAAAGGCAGATGAATATCAAAATAGTATTTCTACTGATTGTTCAGATAGGTTGGCTGAATGGTTTTGGGAGGCTGTTGAATTCTGGAACCTGTGCCCTTTTGCTTCAGATCTAAATACTGGCATTTGAATTTTTTGCCGTTCTGTGGTGCATATCATGAAAGAGCTCATGGCATCAACTAGCTGTCTTCTAAGAGAAAGCAGTTATATTTATCCATGCAAAACTGTTGCCCCGTTGCCCCATTAATGATCAGTTTGGAAACTCGTGATTCAATTATTTTTTTCAGGATCTGAAAGATCTCTCAGGTTTGTGTTGTTTGCTGATTATTACAACAATCAGAACTTGATGCCAGAAAAACTCTGGGTTTCCTTACCAATCGAAGTGTAAATACTTATGTTGGCTGAGTCTGATGGGGTTTTTATGAAATATTTTGAAATCATCATTATATTTTGTTTTTCTCTGCATCTCATTTAGATTTGTTCCAAGAGAATCATATAAAATCAGATAGGATTTCACCAACTAGCATTACTTACTTGGGACACTTGTTTTGATTTATATCCCACTTTTCTATTCAGTTTGAGTTCTCAGGGTAAAATATTGGATAGGTGTTGCTCATTTTGAGCAAGAAGCATGTGTGGTAATTGGGGTGTGAGCTATGAACATTCTAGAAAAAGGCTGGCCATTCCTAATTTGCAACTTCAAAACAGCTATTACCAGAAGACAACTAGTTTGGATATTCCTGACCATCCTTCTATCTTTTCAAGACATTTTAACAACCTTTTATCTTTCTCTTTTTAATGGGAAGGTGAACGTATTGTAACATTTTTAATATTGTAATTTTAATATATTGTTATATTATTATTATTATTATTTGAACATATTGTAACATGTTTTAACTTTTTAATGGGAAGGTGAACGTAAGAATGTATTCAGCTCCTGTGTGTGACTCATCAAAGCAATTGCATCTGTTTCCAGGACTGCAGATACCACCTTAGAAAAGAGACTTTATATTGTTACTAGGGTTGTGTAATGCTTCAGACTGTAATGGAAAAGGTGCTTCAAAACATTAAGAAGTGCAAATGCAACCTCTGCAACTGATTAAAGCAGCCATATCCTTTTTCTAAGGTGGTACCTGCAGTACTGGAAACAGATGCGATTGCTTTAATGAGTCACACACAGGAGCTGCATTTACATTCTTCATGCATTACAACATCCCATCTTCTGTTTTATTTTCTTAGTTTGGAAGTATGTATGGGGCTCAGATATATTACTTGAAATATAAATTATATCTGAGGGTTGCTACTTTGCTTTATAGTGCACAGTTACCAGTGTTCAAAGCATATTAAAAATTTGATAGAGCTGAAAATATGGATGGCACTAAGAAACGTGAGCCAGCATGACCAAAGCAAGCTGTGTACAAAACATGAACCCAAGGGTATATAAGAAATTTTCCATACAGAAAGACTGTATTCGGGGGAAAATGCAGTGATACATTAGTGCTCAGCTCTTTGGAAACTGGTATTCAATGCATTTTGACATAAAGTTTGTCCTGGTACTCATCATTTGTTTGGTACTCAACGCACAAGCTAGACCTTGTCGGTATTGGTGTTTTTTTAAACGTGTTTTTGAAAAGAGATATCCAGTTGATTTAATTAAAAATGCAAACCCCCTTTTGTAATAATGCAAATTGATACCTGATTAGAACTATAAAAATTGAAGTACAAACATTTTTACGTGTAATTTTTGCTTATTAAAGAGCAAACTAAGGAATTAGAATGTCATTGATAAAGGGAGTGGGACAGAATAAAGGTTAACAAAAAGGAGCTAGTAGCAGGGAAGAACAGACTGTATTTTTTAGGCACTGGAAATTTCAAAGCTATTTTTAAAAAAAGAACTCTCTGAAAGATACCTTGTTGGTTCATAGATAGTAAATTTTGTCTATTTTAATTTTTTTCTGAAAATTGTAGTTATGAACCAGAGCTGTTTCCTGGGCTTATCTACAGAATGGTCAAACCAAGAATTGTACTGCTTATTTTTGTGTCTGGAAAAGTTGTTTTAACTGGTAAGTAATTAAGTTGTATAAAAGCAGTCTATTTCTGCATCACTGACACATACACAAACATTGTAGGCATATCTGTCTATCTAGCATTACTGTTATTATTATCAAAATTTATGTGCTGCCAAACTCACGGTTCAAGGAGACTGTTGGAGCTAGATGAAGCTATTCTTTTAGACTGGTGTTTCTCAACCTCAACAACTTTAAACTAGATACTGTTTAAAGTTGTTAGATACTGTAGTTGAACTGGCTAGGCCAATTCAATGGGAGAATGCAGTCCTACACAGGATAAGGCACCAAGTCATGTAGGATTTTATAAGTTAGTTACAGCACTTTAAATAACCCCTTTAAGACTTGTTGGCAACAAGTACAGGTTGTTGGTGCGATGTGTTCCTGTTGAGGAGCCGTGGTTGAGGAGCCGTGGTGATGCAGTGGTTAGAATGCAGTATTGCAGGCTAACTGCATAATGCCAGAAGTTTGATCCTGACGGTTCAAGGTTGACTCAGCCTTCCATCTTTCCAAGGATCCAGAGTGTTGGGGGGCAATATGCTGACTCTGTAAACTGCTTAGAGAGAGTATAAAGCACTATGAAATGGTATGTAAGTCCTGCTATTGACAAACATGCACACAAATAGCTGTGTTCTGAATCAACTGCTGCTCAAAAGTGACTTTCAAAGGTAGCCCACGTTGAGCACATTGCAGTAACCCAAGAAGGTGGTGATGAGGGCATGAGTTATTGAAAAAAGATCCTCCCACTCCATTACGTTGGCAACTGGTTCACCAATCAAAGTTGAAAAAGTCCATCCTGGCCACAGCCTCCACCTGCTGTTCTAGCGGAACTGAGTCTAGAACCCCAAGTCACATTACCTCTTTCAGGGTAGTGGCATCTCATGAAGAGACATCTCTGGAGCAGACAATAAATCCTGATGGAAAATAGTAACTCCCATTTTACTAGGCTTCAGTTAAGCCCATCTTCTCCCATACAGACTTTAACAGGCTAACATGGGGTAACAATGTAAAGTTGGCCATTATCATTATATTAATATAAACTTCCAAAGTTTGGATTATCTCTTCCAATGGCTTCATATGAATGTTAAATAGGAAGGACAGAGGACTGACCCTTGGGGAACCTCCCAAACCCACACAGAGGAATAGCCATTGGGCTGATCTTTCCTATCCCCCCAATTGGAACTGTTCACCAAGAAACATTGTAACACAGTGCCCCCAATCCCCAACCATGGAGAAAGCATACCATAGTTGGTTTCAAAGGCCAGTGAGAGTTCTAAAAAAAACTATGATAGATCTGTTTCCTACTTCATAACAAATTCACAATGAAATAGAGATGAACATAAAATTCTTCACATTGGAAAAAATAATAACGGTAGATAACAAGGTTAATTAGATTAGAGCATGTGTAAAAAGGAACTTCTACTTGTAGTTGATCACAAGCTGAATATGAGTCAGTAGTACTGTATGATGTGTCTGCTGACTTTAAAATGTGTAATTGTATGTTGCATCAGTAAAAATATAATTTCTAGATTAAGGGATGTAATCTACTCCATTCACCATTAGTCAATACACACTGAGTGCCTCAACAGTTCTGGACATTGCTCTGGGATAGGTGCACAGAAGAGCAACTCTTGCCTTACAAGGGGAGATTGTAGAAACTCCATGTTTAGTTTGAGAGAAGGCATCAGAAGAGAGTTTCAATTTCCATCATGTCAAAGAACAATTCAATTTAAGCTTCTGAGGATCTACTTATCTCCAATAAAGTCTACCTTCCAGTAAGATTGAGCCGAGTGGATACACTCTAGGTCAGGGGTGTCCAACCTTGGCAACTTTAAGACTTGTGGACTTCAACTCCCAGAATTCCTCAGCCAGCTGGCTGAGGAATTCTGGGAGTTGAAGTCCACAAGTCTTAAAGTTGCCAAGGTTGGACACCCTGCTCTAGGTCCTTTCAGTTCAAAAACAATGTTATCTACTGGGATGCGGGTTTCTATATTGCGCCTGGCTGTTCTCTGGAATTGCTCCCAGGCCTGGAAGGATAGGATGGCTAATGAGCCTTTCCCACATTTTGGGGGACATTGTATTTGTCTATCTGGAAGTTCAGGATTTTTCATGATTTTCTTTCTGTTTTTGTCTTTTAATTTTATCATGTATGCCATCCAGAGTGATCTGGAATCAGGCAGCCTCTAAATTTAATAAAATAAATAAAATGATAATAAATAAGTCATGGAAGTCCCCGAATGCAGGATACAGAATAATAATCTTAAGTTCAGGAAAGCACCCTCCTATTATTAGGAACACTTTTAATTCTATTAAATTAAAAGCATTTTAATTTATCTCATCATGCAGAGCTATATATTTTATACAGAAGTCCAAATGAATTCCATGATTCCCCAAGTTAGTGGTACAGAACTGCAGGTTATGAACATATTTTTGTAGTAGGATGAAATTACATGTAGTTAAAACTAATTCTAAAATTATTTTTTAGGTGCCAAAGACCGTTCTGAAATATATGAAGCATTTGAAAACATATATCCAATTTTAAAAGGTTTCAAGAAACCCACTTAAGTTATTTTTTGAAAAATTATAAATGAAAAACATGTATATATTCTATATGATCTAATATGTCAAACCTATACATAGTAATTGAATGACATACCTTCTTTCCTTAGTTTTCTCATTTAATTTATTAGATATTTGTAAATATAGTCCAGAAAACATTTGAATATTACTATTCAAGTACATAAAATTAATTAAAAAAGTTATGTAAGTTTTAGATTTTAGTAGCATATTGAAGATCATTTAAAATAGTTACGTGAACTCCATGTAAGTAATTTGCATAAAACTAAAATATACAATGATTTATTTAATGCTAAATAAATATGTAATTTACCTAAGCAATTGATTGTAAACTGCCTAGTGTTTTATTTGGTTTTGATTTCAATAAATATTAGAGATCATCGCTTACCATGTGTAACTTGGGCCATTTAATAATAGTTATTATATATTGGCCATGTCATCTTGGTTGCAATTTCACTGAGTTCTACTGACTTTTGATTTAATGTTTTAACATTTGAATTTGAGCTAATAGATTTGAGGGGGAGGGGGAGACCTGGAACCATACAACTGATTAGACAGATAAAGGTAACTTTACCATCTTCTAATCTAAAGAGTTATATTTAAAGTAGGTTGTATCTAAATTACAGATATAATCTAAATTATATTCTAATTCAAGGGTCTTCAAATTTGGCAAGTTTAAGACTTGTGGACTTCAACTCCCAGAATTCCTGAGCTAACATGAATGGAGGAGGAATTCTGGGAGTTGAAGTCCACAAGTCTTTGAAGACCCCTGTACCTACTCTAAAGGGTTATAATCGAAAGTATATAAGTCCTGCTGGGGTGGGGGCGGGGTTTGGACTAGATGACCAGCAAGGTCCCTTCCAACTCTGTTAATCTGTAAATCTGGATTGCCTGGAATGTTTTTGCAAAGCAGATTTCTAGCCATATTCTAGAAAGTGGACCTTGGAGGCAAGGAAGAAATACCGGTAGCAAATCACAGGCCACCCATATAAATCCTGTATGTAAAAAACTAAATGCTTCCCTCACGCTTGTAACATGAGCAAAAACTCTTACAAGAGTATAAAAAAAAAACCTGCATGTTCCTTCGGCCTTTTTTTTTTTTTTTAAAGCAAAACTTGTTCATTCGTGGTTTGAAAAACAATTTTGAGGATGTTCACCGTGTACTGAATTCAAAACCGACCACGCAAGTTGAGCTCGCAGAACACGATGAAACTAAAATTAACTTGATCGGTCGGTGGTTTTATACGTCAAGGGAACGCAATCTTTTTTTTTTTCCTTCCCTTTTTAATCGAACTTTCTGCCCAACTGCTCGCGCTGTTCCCGTTCGACTTCGCCGAATAACTTTAAGGCTCCAACTGAGGCAAAACCGCGGTGCCGATTTCGCTTCCAGCCCTCCGCCGAAGCCGCAGCCGCATCCTCATCCTCTGTGGTTTTGCTTAGCTCCGCCCCCGACCTTCAGCACGTGCTGCTCTTCCCCGCCTCCATCATTTTTCTCCCATCATGCCTCTGTTTGAAAACAAAGTCCCACGTGACCGCCGGCCTGCCGCTAGCCCGTCAGCAATATGGCGTCTTCCAGGGGCGACGGTTGGGCCGGCCCGAGCTGGCGGCGACCCGGCATTGTGGCCGCCGCCGAAGGAGCTTACCCTTCGGAAGCGGAAGCCGGGGCCGAGGGCCTCTATGTAGCTGTGGAGCGTTGCCCCCTTTGCAACAGCACCCGCCGCCGCCTGACCTGCGCCAAGTGCGTCCGCAGCGGCGATTTCGTTTTCTTCGATGGCCGCGATTCTGAGCGGTGGGTGCCCGATGGGGCTGGGCGGGGCTGGGCTGGGGCCTGGATTGCTGGTCTTATTTGTTTGCCCATGTCTCCCGGGGGCGGGGTTAAAGGTCTGAAACGCAAAGGTTCCAGAATTCCGTACTAGTCCTTTTTAAAGGGACTGGATAAAGGTTGCTCCCGCTTTTCTGGCCGATAGATGCTGGTGCTAGATCTTTAGCTCCTCTTACACCGCACTACAGACGAGCCAACCACACTTTAGTGTTTGATGTGTACTAAACCTCTGTGGCTAGCTTATGCTGTAGTGGATCGTGGGAACTGACAAATTGGGTTAATTAAATTATCTGTGGTTAAAGTGACTGTGGACAAGTGTGATGCGCCCAAGTTCCAGCCACTGAGTCTATCTATAGTGGAACGCGAGTTTTGCCAAGCGTTTTTAAAAGGGATTTGTGAAAGCCAGTGGCCAAAGGGTTCATTTCTCAAGTCCTGAGAGAGACTTGAAAATGAATGAAAGTTTTGGTAAGTGATGGTAGGTTATGGGACTAGAGAATCTGTTTGCTGCATGTTCAATTCCAATCTTCAGTAGTCAATACAATCAGTGGACAAATATGATGGAAGCAGGAGCCTTGCTTCTCCATCTCTGAGGGTACCTTAATGTTCTTAAAGATGATTGGCTGGCTTGCTACTTTGGACACTCCAAACTTATAAAATTCCACTGAACTCAGCTGAAGATTTATTTATTTATTTAGTTGATTTGATTTGTCAATCGCTTACAAGATAATAGGTATAAGTATATATATGGTTATGAATACATGAAATGGGTACATATAAGAAAAATAAACAATAGGACAGGGACGGTAGGCATGTTGGAGCGCTTATGCTACAGACCTCTTAGGAAAGGGGTGAGGTCAATAGTAGACAGTTTAAGGTTAAAGTTTTTGGGGTTTGGGGAAGAAATCACAGTCAGATAGAGTATTCCAGACATTGACCACTCTGTTGCTGAAGTCGTATTTCCTACAATCAAGTTTGGTGCAGTTAACCTTGAGTTTGTATCTATTGTGTGCTCTTGTGTTGTTATGGTTGAAGCTGAAGTATTCATTGACAGGTAAGTCATTGCAATGTATGATTATATACCATACTTAGATCAGACCAAAGACGGCATAATTCAAGGTTTTCTAGGTCTAGAATTTCAAGTCTGGTGGCATAAGGTATTCTGCAATGAGTAGAGGAGTGGAGAACTCTTGTGAAATATTTCTGGACTTTCTCAACTGTGCTAATATCAGATACATAATGTGGGTTCCAGACCGATGAGCTGTATTCGAGTATTGGTCTAGCAAATGTTTTGTATGCTCTAGTTAGATAAGATAAGATAAATTTATTGTCATTGTGCTCAGGAACCTGAGAACAACGAAATAAGATGCTCTTTCACAACACAACTAAACAACACCAAAAGATGTATACAAATAACAATATAAAACAAATTAAAACAAATAACAATTTAAAAACTGTACAACCAGGATATATGTGTTAAGACCACCAGATTCATAACTCTGCATTTAACCTGATCACAGCACTTGGGTAAAAGCTGTGTTGAAATCTACTTGTCTTGGCTTTCAGCACTCTATATCGTCTTCCTGATGGTAGGATCTCAAACATCGGGTGGCCTGGATGTGAAGGGTCTCAAGATCTTTTGTATCTTCCTTCTACATCCCATGTTGTACAAATCCTCCAATGAGGGAAGAGGACATCCGCTGATCTTTTGTGCCCTTTTTATCACTCTTTGGAGTGCCCTTTTCTCCGCCTCTGTACAACTCCTAAACCACACACAGAGGCAATAAGATAAAATGCTCTCTATAGAGCTTCGATAAAAGGCAAGCAACAGACTTTCTGGCAGTTGTTGTGATCTTAAAAGTCTTTAAAAAATACAGTCGTTGATGAGCCTTTTTTTTTTTTTCTAGGTCTAAAGTATTTGCCCCCCATGTTAGTAGTGTGATATCACCAGAGAAAAAGCTAGGTAGGATTAGATTAACAACTCTTAATGCCTTTTTGGCTATGTAGTTACAGTGGGCTCTAGCACTTAGATCATTAGAGATGAGTACTCCAAGATCCTTGACAGAGTTTGGATCATCAACAAGGTCTTGACTATTCAGCCTGTATTTTATTTTCTGATTTTTTTTTTGCCAATATGTAAGACAGAGCATTTATTTGTTGAGATTTGAAGTTGCCCTTTGTTTGACCATTCTGATACATAGTCGAGGTCTTTTTGAAGGGTAGCAGTATTGTCTGTGGTATTGAACAGCTTTACATCATCAGCGAAGAGAACGCATTTGCTCTTAATATGATCACAGAGGTCATTTATGTAGCGTATGAAAAGAGTTGTTCCTAAAACACTACCTTGGGGGACACCACTATTGACAGGTACAGAATTTGATAGGACCCTCCCAATTTTGACCATTTGTTGTCTGTTTGACAGGAATGCTTCTATCCAGTTATGCAGTTGTCTAGAGATACCATAAGATTTTAGTTTTAGGAGTAGTTTGTCGTGTACCACTGAATCAAAGGCTTTACAGAAGTCTATGTAGATTGCGTCTATTGTTTTGCCCTGATCGAGTTGTGTAGTCCATATGTTTTTGCAGTGTAAGAGTTGCAGATTACAGGATAGTTTTTTTCTGACCATGATGTTACCTAGCCTGGTAATGAAATGTTCAGAAACTAATCCACAAGCTCGAAGACCGAACCTTCACTCTCATTAAAATATGTTTACGTTTTGATTCATGGTGCAAGTATTTTGCTCTTTATTTCATTTATTTTGAGGAGAGGGGATACTGAGACCAATATATAAGACTCCCTATATGACTATAGGTGAATACATTCACACAATATGCTAAACTGTGAATGGGCACTTGGTCTCAGTTTTATTACAATAAGTTGTATAAAGAGATTGGGGTTAATTGAATAAACGATGATCAATAGGTTCAGTAAACACTGCTGAGATCTTCAGTGTTTTGACAGTCTGCTCTTGGCTGTCAATATGTGCTTCCTTGCCTTCTTTAAATTGTATAATTAGTTGCCATGGTATATCAAGTGATTTATTATGGCAGGATATGAAATAGGCCACCCTTAGAGAATGGAAATCTTAGGCCTTTTTGTAGCCCCTGAACCTCATCTTTGGAGCCAGCCAGCTAGTGGATCTACAGATTACAATTGGGTTGTGATTGATGCTGTTAAATGCCAGATCTGCCACTCTAGATGTATTCTCTTCCATGATTTCATTAAGGATGAGTGGGCAAGCTTGCCATGTATTGCTGAGACTCAGTGGGTAAGGGAGGGTTTCTCTCGGAAATCTACCCATTTCACTTTCAGATTTTGCATCAACCAAGACCCAAGTCAGAGGAGATAGAGTGAAGATTATCTGGGAGATTTTCCAGGTCACCAGAGGCACTGTTCCATAGATATCTGGATGTAAGGCACTATTTGCGAGGTTGCATTGAGGACAAAGTAGGGGTCCTACTGTAGTTTCAACTTCCTTGCTGCACAGCTCTATCTCATGATATGATTGATGTTGGATTTGCATTGATATTTTGTTATGGGGGACTTTAACATGCCTTCCTATGGTGGGAGGAAAAGCAGCTTATGAATTCTTAGACCTAGTGACAATCATTAGCTTGTCCCAGATGATCTTAGACCTAGTCTAGATAAGGAGATAGCCATTAGAGCTGTTTTGTATCTTAGAACAGCTGAAATGGGATACGAGGAAGGGAAACATTTCCATCATTCCCTTGTCATGTTTCACTCATGACACCAGAATAGATTATGCTGATTTCCAAACAACACATGGGGAGTTTCACAAGCCTTGGAGTGCAATTGAGTCAAGGGCCTGGTTGACCTCTAGAATAAGAGGGCAGAGACACCACTTAACAGGATTGTTCGTGACCTCTTTGTAGTAACTGATCCGTGAGGAAGTTCCATGTGTATTGAAGGGTTCCAGGATATAATGCAACAGAAAATATACTTAAAGCAACTGTGGCATCAGACAAAGAATGTCACTAAATATAGATAAAAGTTTGCACCAGAAGTTATACTATGATGATAAAAACCAACCCCCTGCCCTGCCATCTATTATTCTCTATTCCCTACCCTATTTGCCTCTGGGCAAATGTTGTCATTCATGGTGTGATCGAATGGCGTTAGTCTAAGGCACAACCGGCGCACTCATATTTCCAGAATTTTATGTTGTTAAACGTGCTAATGCTATTTTATACATTTATACAGTATTAGGCTACAATCTGTTGCTTATAGCAGTATTTTTGTCACACAAAAGCTGACAAAGCTATGCTCCTGCTAAATACCTAATTTTCTGAAGAGTTACATTGAGAAGCCTGTAAGAGATCATTCTTCTGATCCAGATTGATCTGTTGGTAAATTTCATTCTCAAATACTGCTTTTTCTATGATTCTTTCTCACCTCAGAACAATCATGGAAAAGTATCCTCAAAAGAGCCTATTGCTAACTACGGGTCCTTGTTTAGTGACTGCTTTATATAGCAACCATTCACAGTTATGCTGGTAATGAACAAGTAACTTTGTGACAATCCTTGCATGTAAAACCTTCACAGTCTGTTAAGCTAAGCCAGTGATGGCTAACCTATGACACACGTGTCACTCGTGACACGCCGAGGCACTTTGACTGACACGCCTGTTGGTGTGGGGAAAACCTGCACATTTAGAGGCTGCCTGTGCTCTGCTCCAATCCCTGCTCCCTGCTTGTTGCGTGGAGGCGTGGTGTCACCGCTGCCACAAGATCTTTGCAGCAGAGAACCAGTTTTAACCGCCATAAACTGAGGTTTGTCAGTTTCATTACCTCAGGAACGCTACAGGAGGAAAGGAGATCCATGAGGTTCACAGCCCTGTAAGGTGGCCTTCCGATCCCCACATCCTGCACCTGCAGCCCTGAGACCAGGGAGATGAGTTTCACAGCCCTGTGTGATCACCCCAGCCCAGTCCGTCATAAACCAAATTATTGATATTTCTTGAAGTGACACACGACCCGAGGAAGGCTACACTTTTTCCCGATTTTCGACACACCAAGCTGAAAAGGTTAGCCATCACTGAGCTAAGCAAAGCTGAAGTAAGATAAGTTGCAATTTCACTTAGTGATCGGTTGCTTAAGGACCAAGTTGCCAGTCCCAGTTGTAGTAACTAAATGAGGACTAAGTACGTCTAACTCTATATAGCAATACAGTGCAGGTTTAGTTACAAGTAAGTTTCCTTCAGTTCTGTGAGTTCAGGAGTGTGCTCATAGTTTCCCCATCATGTTAAGTGTGGAAAGACTGCTTTCAAGCATTTTACAAACATGTTTTTTTAATTGTGTGCCTCCCAGAATTGTTTAGGAGTTGGGTGATCCTTAAAATAAATACATAAACAGACATTTCTGAGAGATGAATTGATTGGTATATGTCTTCTTTTATTGATTGAGAATTTTTGATGGAAGTCAAATATCATTGCCCTCTTACATACCAGCTAGATCAATAGGATGCATGCTGGATTTTAATTACTTATTATAAATACTGTCACTTTTATCTTTTTGTCTATAAAACTTTTAGCATCTGTCAATCACAATAATGAAATGCAAATATTAAATGACAAGCTAAACAGCCAGCATCAAAAACATAAACTAAGTCAGAAAGAAGTAGATGAAATAATAATAATAAAATTGAATAAGAGTGAAGAGAAATAAAGGGAAATTGGATAAGAGGTTTTTGTATGTTTATATGGAAATGGTTTAAAATAGAATTATAGTTTACCTGACTTGTTAAATTTATAATGGAAAAAGGTTTAAACATGTAATGGAAAATGATGACTTGTGTGTTTTGAAAATCAATAAAACTTGTTTAAAAAAACAAAACATAAACTGGCAAAAAAGTCATTACATATTTTTTCTTCACCTTGATTTTGAAAGAGCATTGCTTCACTGCTGAAAATATTGTTAGCAGTGGGACAATATTTCTCAACTGTGAAGAGAGCATTCCACAGAGATAGCATGGTTATATAAAGGTGGGGTTTTTATGTTTGGTGTCTTTATTGATTATAACTAGAACTTGTAGGACCTGCTAGAAATTAGAAATGATGAACAATATCTTATATGTGTTTATGTAGAAATCTCTCCCCTTCCTTGCTGAATGATTAGGTTGCATTATAATACCAGTGGTTAATTTGCCCATGTTTTATTTAATTTATCCAATTTCCTAGGGTCACAGGGATTATAAACCAATCACATGTATTGTGTTTGTGTGCTAGGATGTAATTGGCTAATGTGTCAGTATGTTATGTGGAAACAGCCAAAGGATTACTTCCAGGAAGTTCCATTAGGATTGTGAAGTCCTGTACTCATTAAGAGTAAATTCATCCCATTGAGCATAGTGGAACTTATTTTTGAGTAAACATGCATAGCCTTACCTGAACAAAGAAAATCATTATTGTTTTATATTATGCATTTTTAAAAAATAAACGCACATTTTCTATCAGCTTAAAATCAGATGTGCTAGAATCTTTTCATGAGAGTAAAGCAATCATCTTAGCTCCAGCCAAGCACAATTCCAAAGTTTCAGCCGATAAACTATCCTATTAATAGAATAAGTTATACTGAGGAACGGTATTGAAATATAATCAGATATATCTGTTTTTATACACACACAAATACAAACAATATAATCCTTGTGTGTCTAATCAAGGAGAGAAGCAACCTAGAACTAAGGAGAAATTTCCTGACAGAACAATTATCTATGGAAGAATTTGCCTTCAGAAGTTGTGAAAGTTTTTAAGAAGAGATTGGACAACCATTTGTCTGAAATAGATAGGGTTTCCTGCCTAAGCAGGGGGTTGGACTTGAAGACCTCCAAGGTCCCTTCCAACTCTGTAATTCTACTCTATTCTATTTTCTTTTGTGGAACCCAGTATGTGTAATACCTTGCTCAAGGAAAGTGGGTTTCCAGCAGAGCATACAACATCCTATCACTGGCTGAGCAGGAGTCTTTGGCAAAGAGCTTTCAGCTTATATATTGCATATTGTTTCTTCCATTCTGATTCTTTTTGGGTTTACTGTTGTTTCATGGTTTATTTCTTTTTATAATACTGTTTTTCCATAGTGCTATTGATATATGTTTTATTATTCCAATTGTATGAAGTTATGTTAAAGTTTGGATTCTATACCTAGTCGCATGGGATTGAATCAGTGGAATATACTTCTGAGTGTACTTGCACAGGAATATGTTGTAAAACAGTCTGGTGTATCTCCTTTAGATCGCTCCTCTGTGTATTCTAACATTTAACCCTAACCTTTAGTTATTTATAAAAACAATAAAGGTAGGATATCAGTAAGTTTGTTTGGATTCAGAGGACTTCAATACAGTATAATACATTGCAAGATAGGTACCAACCTGAAAGAGTTTCTGTAAAGTTTTAATATAGCTGTATAAAATTTGCCTTCCTAAATTCAGATAGGACACTCCTGTTTTACTGCATAAATACAGACTGCGATGTTTCATAATGTTGAATTATTTATTCTCTGGCATAGCTTTTCTAAAGACTAATATAGTTATACTGATTTTGATGAGATCCAAGCTAAACAAGTTAGCTACTCTTGCTTCAGAATTTTAATTTCTAGTTAGTTTGGTGATCAGCCAGTTGGCCACCAATAGATAATAATCTGCATTCTGCCGCTTCTGTCGAACAAATCCAATGCATATCCAGCAAATCATCCAAGCGTGATTAATATTCATCTTGTTGCTTATCAGCAATTTGTTATTTATGAATGAATGACATGTTCAACATAATATGTAAAAAGATAAAGTGATAATACTTTAAGCAATGCCTTTCTAATCTAGAGTTTATACATATTTTTATTGAGAAACACATTTCAATGTTACTCTTTTCTAGGTTTTCTGAAAAAAAAGAAAGATTAAAGCACCTTAGAAAAAAACAGCATGAATTCCAGTCTCAGTAAGTCCCAATTCATTCTATTTTACTTTATTTATTTAAGTTGACATTAATATACAATCAACATAATTCACCTTAATCAATATACAAGTATATTTCTAGTTGCCAATTAATGTTCTATTTCTTTTTCCACTCCTCCACTTTTTATAGGTTGTTAAAAGCTATAGAGGGGAAGCAGATAGCAGATCAACTGGTGAGCATTGCAGAATTCTTGCACTTCATATTTCATTTCAACTAGTTTTCCTTAGTGCTGTTATTCATTGTGCTCTGTCTTATATGGTATCTACCATATTTTTCAGAGTATAAGATGCACTCTCTCCCCAAAATAAATTTTTTTAAATAATAAAAAAAAAATTATTTTACCCCCCCCCCCCCCCCCGGGGTGGAAATTTCTTTACTTTTATAAAATTAAATTTTTTTAAACCCCCCCCCCCCCCCCCCCCCGCCCTTTGGCCTCTGCCTCCCACCCATTTACCTTCTTGCAGCAAACAGCCTGATCAGCTTCAGCACAGCCTAATTAGCACAAGCAGCTGATTGTCGGTTGGATTGGCTTCCTGACGATCAGCTGTTTCAGGCTGCAGGAATCGCCATTGCCTATTGCCCCCTCCACGCACCCCATTTTCAGGCTCCGCATCCTGTTTTCAGCCTCTGTGTGCCCTGTTTTCGGCCTACACACACGGGTGGGATTCAATTTTTTTAACAACCGGTTCTGTGGGCGTGGCTTAGTTGGTGGGCATGGCTTTGTTAAGCCTGGATTCCCCAACGGGTGTTAAGGAAAACAAACTAAACAGAATGTACAGCGAAGTCAGATAGGAAGACAGGTAAATGTGTGAGATAAGTTTTCTAGTTAACACGCAGTAAAAATACAGATACGCTTGTGCTATCAAAATTATAATTTATTCCATTTAAGAATTATAGCATAGTCATGTAAACAGTCCAGTAGTCATATATCAATTTCAGTCAAGTCTTGTCAGGGATACTCTATTTGCAAAGTCCGTGTTGAATAGCCAATGTCAGTACACATATAATAAATCTGTCCAAAACTTATCTTCTCTCCGTTGAGAAATATCTTCAAAGTAATCCAACACTTCTTCTCCTCCCGATCCAGCAAGAATGCAGTCTTCAATAAGCCAGCCAGTAATTAGGGATCAGTAAGCCAGAGAGTGCCTTGCTGCTTATATATTACTTTTACAGCTGCACCCTTAATTACATTCCTTTAGCTTAAAGTCACATACACTTTATCTGACAAACCATGATTCATCATTTTATTATCTTTACCCAAAACAGTTAGGGTAAAACAATGTTATCTCTCTGGTGGTCATGTGACTGGCTGGGCATGGCCAACTCAGCATCACTCACAGCAAGGCATGCATCTCCTCGCCTGGGCTCTTATGACTGTGGGGATGCTGCAACAGTCGTAAGTGTGAAAAACAGTCATAAGTCACTTTTTTCAGTGCCATTGTAACTTTGAATGGTCACTCCACACAAGCAAAGTACCAGCAAAGGAGGAAAAAAAACGTCCAGAGACGTTCCAGAGACAGGAAGTCTAGTCCTGCCAAGAATGTAATAAGTATTAATGGAGAGGCAGTTTCTGTAAGCAACACCAGAATGCTTCCTTCCTGCCTTCCTTACAGGATTAGGCCAGTAATTTCTTCTAACAACCGGTTCTCCGAACTGCTTAGAATGTTAACAACCGGTTCTAGCGAATAGGTGCGAACCGGTAGAATCCCACCCGTGCCTACACACACCCTATTTTCGGCCCATTCAGGAGGCTGATCCAATCGACAATCAGCTGCTTGTGCTAATCAGGCTGTACTGAAGCTGACCAGGCTGTTTGCTGTAAGGATACAAATTGCTGGGAGGCAGAGGCAGATTTCCCCCCCCCTTGTTTTCCCCCAAAAGCTAGGTGCATCTTATACTTCGGAGCGTCTTATACTCTGAAAAATACAGTAGGTGATGGTGCCCGTATTATTGTAAATAACTGAATTTCAGCCCAAATAGACAAATGCTTGTTACATTTATAAAAGCTGGTGCTTAAGGTAGGTTATATTCAAATATATCTCTTTTGGAATATCAGAATACTGTTCTGACTTTACCTAATGCTGGTCCAGGCATTCCAAAAGTGTTCATAGCTCAAAATTGCTCTCCTTCAAGCCTGCATTCGAAACAAGGTGGTTTCAAGTGCAAAACAGCTCCGGGAGGGTTATAGTAGTGCTAGAATACTTCTAATAAGATTGAATCAATTTATTTCAAACTCAAATCACTTTGTACACCATTATTAAATAGTACGATAGTCAAGATATTATCAGTTGCTCTTAAGTTTGATATAAGATTTGTGCCTATTGAAAGTAGCACTTGGGTCCCCTGATATAGAATTTTTTGTCCCTGTCTGATATAGAACTTTGTGTAAGGATTTGACTGCCATTGTTATTTGAGGAGGCAGCACAATGGCTCAGTGGTTAAGATGCTGGGTTTGTCAGCTGGAAAGCCAGCAGCCCAGGTTCAAGACCCAAGCGCCACACACAGGCTGAGCTCCTGTCCTCACCCCAGCTCCTGCCAACCTAGCAGTTTGAAAGCATGCAAATGCAAGTAGACAAATAGGTACCGGAAGGTGACATCATGATGGCCACATGACCATCATGTGGAAATGTGACATTTGGATTTGGAAAGCCCTATCTCAATGGCCTTGAAATGGAGTTGAGCAACGCCCCTTATAGTCTGCAACAACTAACAGAGTATAATCTGCAGGGATTTACCTTTTTTTTTACCTTGTTATTTGAGGATCACTGCAGGTTGGCCTAGAGAAACTTTCTACTTCGGAGAGGATGCATAAAGAACTAGCAGATAATAAAAATCTATAGCTTGATTTAGACAGTTTGGTTGAAGTATCAATCATTCTGTTGTGTAATTCTCCTATAAAATGAAGGTAAAACTAAAATGCAGGGAAAACCAAAGCATAAATGATTAATTGTCAAATTTAAAGGTAAATCTAGGGCACGGGTGTCAAACTTGCCACGTCAAGTTGCCGTCATGTGACGTTTTTCCCATTTGTGGAGCTGGGGTGGGCATAGCCTGCATGTTACACATCTGCCCCGTGGGCTGCCAGTTTGACAACCCTGATCTAGGGCAGGGGTCGCCAACCCTTTGGACCTCAGGGACCACCAAACTCATAATTTTAAATCCCACAACCAGAGACCCTGGGAAAATCCCCAAAAAGTCCGCAGGAAAATTCCCCACCCTGTTTTCCTACTGATCAATCATTCTTTATTTGAGATTGCAATACCGTCTCCACCTCCATTCGGGGGAGGGAGGGAGAGAGAGAGAGAGAGAGAAGACGTTTGGCTTCATGCAAGGAAAGCAGCAGAAGTCTTTCTTTCTCTCCCCCAAACTCCTCCAGAAATGAGTCTTTGCCGGCGCAGCCTCTTGGAGCAGGATGCCTTGCAGGGTCCCAAAGACTCATTTCTGATGGAGTTTGGGGGAGAGAAAGAAAGACTTTTGCTGCTTTCCTTGCGTGCAGCCAAAAGCAGAAGTGGAAAGAAGCAGCCCAGTGGCCAGGCGAGGCGCGTGGGGCACTCTGTCCTTTCCCCCTCCTCTCACTACCTTGTGTTGTTCGCAATGCAAGCGATGCAAGCCTTGTGTTCCCACGGGCCATGTGGGCGGCACAGCCTTGTGTTCCCACGCAGCCTGGATTAATTGCTTTGGGGGGTGTCATTCTCTGCGGACCACCAAAATTTTCTCATGGACCACCAGTGGTCCCCGGCCCATTGGTTGGCAACCACTGATCTAGGGCATCCTAATTACTTAATGTTCCCTTGACAGTGACCTCAGCAACTTCTGGGTTGCTGATTAAATTGAATGGATTTTGGAAATGGAGTTAACATCTGTTTACTTTGAAGAAAATGACTTTTTTAAAGACTGGAAAAAATTGTTTATGGAGGTCCTAATAGATGTTCTTTTGCTTTCAGAGATGGAAAATAATGTCTTGCAAGATGAGAATTGAGCAGCTGAAGCAAACGATATGTAAAGAAAATGAAGAAATAGCAAAAAGTAAATGATGGTTGTAGATGTCTTTGCAGATTCCTGTTATGAAATTTCTTTTCTTTACCCATATATTCTCCAAAAATTGTAGAAAGTTAATTTAGCAACTTTCATTAGCTTCTTTGATAAAAGGAGTAATGGTGTAAAAGATTATTGCCTTCATATTTCAAATTTTCCTTTGCACTCCTGGGCTGTATATTTTATTTATTTAGAAGATTTATATGGCCACCCATTCAATCTCAGTGACTGTGGGCAGCTCACAAACAATAAAAAACTCAATATAAAAGATTAAAAAACAGTGACTCCTCATCCCCAATACTACTATGAAGCAGTATTGGATGTATGTTTAAATATATTTAAAATTGATTGGCCAAATAGGCCTACCTGGCATTTTGGGTACCCTCAAGGGAGCTTCCACAATTCTTGGATACTAGTAGTGGGGTAACATGCAGCATTTTTGATACATAACAGGGTCAGAGCAGGTACATAATTTGAAAACCAATGTTCTAGTCCAAAGAGAATTATTTGACAATAGTACATATATAAAATGTTTCTTGTTTTTATGTGAAAATAACATATATGTTCTTTCACATTAATAATGTATAAAAATGTAGATGTCTTAGGAAGTATCTGTATTTGAAAGTGAAATCTTAAAACTACAGAGCAAGAATTCCATGGAAAATGCATTCTCAGCCTAGCATTTATCTGCTTGTGTTGAAGAATATTAGGTAGTGGGATATATAATCTCTTTTATTCTTTTAATTGTAATTAGTTCATTTATTAAATTTATTCCTTGCTTTTCTTGAGAGCAGTACACATTTAAAACAAAAATACCAGATTAAACTGTAGCATTAAAATCAATAAAATTAAGAATCAGTTAATGAATTGAAATGCCTCCTTACTGTGTTTTTAAAATAATAGTGCTTTATGGCTCAGTGCATCCATCTCCCTAGAGAGGACATTCCATAGCTTGTGAGAAACACAGCCCCTTTTCCTAGGTACCATGTAGATTAACCTTTGAAAGTGAGACATCTTCAAAACTTCCTCTACTACTGATTTGTATGATGTGGCAGTGGTCCCTCAACTAATTAAGCTCTGTGATGCTTAAGGCTTTAAAGGTCAAGATCTTGTGATGTAACCAAGATGTTGATAACCATCTCTGTCTAACCTACTCAAGAAGGGTTGTAATTGTTGTTATGGCGGAAATTGTGTAAAGGTGATCCTTACCATAGTCACTTCTTGGGAATGCAGTGACAACTAAGGATCAAAAGCACTACTGGATTGCTATTTCAACAAGAATCCAAAACAGACTGAACATCAATCTCACTCCAGTTCTCTCCAGATCAGCAGCTACAATGTTGGGATAATTCCAGCAAAGGATTATTTTAATAACCCAGATTTTGCAAGATATATGAGCGCTGTCTGTCCTGAAATCCTAATAACTTCCAATTACTTCTGCCAAATTTTCTTTTGATTAGTGGGAGAAATGTGAGTGGTCATGCAAACCAAATACTGGGCTGCAGCTGGCTTTGTTTTTCTTTTCTCAGAGGCTCTATTGGGCCTAGACATTTTACTCAAGATCAAGATAATACTGGAAGATCAAGATAATACTGAATACTGGTTTAGCCCTTATAGCATGTCAATTTCTGTTTTTCTTTAACAAGTTTTCTAATGTTTCTAAGTTAGGTGGGACAAGGTAACATTGGCATCCTAAAATGCTATGCTGTGGATTTCAGATTTAACCCTGCTTGGAGATCCCAGACACCACTTTATTTCACAGTCCTTACATATTTCTACTAACGATAACAATGTATAACTTTGTGTATCTAAGTATTATAATTTATTCATACATTAGCCATTGAGTAATCAGCTGCACCATTTTGAGGGTCTTCCAAAGATTTATTTTTGCCTGTGTTGTTCTAGATTCCGAGTGGCTTCTTAGGATTAAAGATGAGAACCAGAAACTTTACCGAAGGGCTCAGCGCCATCAGGACAAAAAGGAGAAAATCCAGAGGCACAATCGCCGACTTGGAGAGCTAGTGGAGAAGAAGAACCATGACTTGAGAAGCCATCATGAGCATCTGGCAGATCTCCGGCGGTCACATGTCCTGGAATTAACCTCTGTTATATTCCCTATTGAGGAAGTGAAAATCGGTATGAGGTAAGCAGGAGGAGAAGTGTGGCTGATGTGGTTCACCATATATTCAGGAAGTGGTTCACTTTCTTAGTCTATATAGGAGAAATGAGGTTTCTATATATTTTTGTAATAAGGAGCAAAAAACCAGAAGGCCATGACACAGAAGATGCTCTGAACTGAGATGTTCTTCTCCATGGTTGTTTGAAAATAAGCCTCACTGAAATCAATTGAGTTTACTCCTTTAAATTGAAGTGTCAATTTAATTTGTATTCTCCCTTTTTTATGGTAGTTTTTCCTCAAAACACTGAGATGATTAGGCTGAGAATTCATTACTGGTTTAGGATATTTGGAAGCTTTAGTACCAAGTTGTATGGTTTAGCAAATACCTTAATGTTTGGAATGAATCAACTGAGCCCTTGGATAGCTGGCAGAGTTGGAATACTGGGACATATCAACCACAAATACAGGTAGTCCTCGACTTACAATAGCTTGTTTAGTGACCATTCAAAGTTACAGCTGTGTTGAAAAAAAAATATGACAATTTTTCATACATGCAACCATCGAAGCATCTCCATGGTTACGTGATCAAATTTCAGATGCTTGGCGATTGACTCGTATTTATTACGGTTGCAGTGTCTCAAGGTCATGTGATCTCCTTTTGCGACCTCCTGATAAGCAAAGTCAATGGGGAAGCCAGATTCACTTAGCAATTGCAGTGATTCACTTAACTGTGGCAAGAAAGGTCGTAAAATGGGGCAAAATTCACTCAACAAATGTCTCCCTTAGCAACAGAAATTTTGGGCTCAATTGTGGTCATAAGTGGAGGACCACTTGTATACAAGATTGTAATCAACAAGTTTGAATAGAAAGGACATACTTAAGGGATTTTCAGAAGTATTAGTTTGGAAAGGCCAGCATTGCCCGTTGCATAGGTAGATACCACTCCATTTATCCCCTTTTCAATAGAAAGCACTTCCTCTAAGCTCCTTCCTTAAATGGGTTGCTTGGGCTGGAGCTCCTCAACCTGTTGTTGAAGGTTCTTGGATAGTTGTAGTCTCTTCTCTAAGCTTTGCCACCTGGTCTTCTCCAGGAGTACCAAATACTTTGAAGGACTAGACCGGGGTGTCCAACCTTGGCAACTTTAAGACTTGTGGACTTCAACTCCCAGAATTCCTCAGCCAGCTTTGCTGGCTGAGGAATTCTGGGAGTTGAAGTCCACAAGTCTTAAAGTTGCCAAGGTTGGACACCCCTGGACTAGACTTTCTTTTCAGACCTAGTTCCAGTTCTTCTCGATCAGGGCTGTCAAATTCACAACCAGATGTGTCATGCACTGGGCACACCCACGCCCAGTTTAGCGAAGGACAAAAGTTGAGATACTTCTTGTGACGACACCATGACCACGTGAGTTTGGCACCTCTATTCAAGATTCTTCTCTTGCAGCCTCAGGCATTTTCTCTTTTCATTTCCGCAAAGCTGAACAGGTGGTTTAACGTTATCTAGTTTGGTAATGAAACACCTGCAAACAGATCCAAGTTCAGAGAGGACAAGGATTCCACAACTCATCATCTTATCTCACGATCTTTGATAATTCTGCTCACTTCCTTTTATTCTTATTGGATGTGTCCTCTGTATTTTTTTTCCTTTCCTACTAAAATGGGAATTATAATTACTGTTCTCCAGCCTGGAATGGTGATTTCTCAATATGCATTATTTGTAGAGATGTCCATAACTTCTTACCGGACCTGGCTCAAAAGTAGGGCATACTTTGCTCCTGAATATAATAGCTGAGAGAAAGGACTCTTAGCACTCAGCAAGTACCATGTGTTTTCCTAGTTCTGTTCTAGTAAGGTGCCTATCTGGCACTTTCCTATGTTTTATAGATTCGGAATTTTTAATAATTAAGTGCTTGAAGTGCTTTAAATACAATTCCAAGCATGTGCTGTGAGGTGTACCAGTGAGCCTTTATATAGTGGTGGGGAACAGGCAAGCAGTTGCAAGTGTCAGAGGAGACTAATGGAAATAAGAAAATACAGTAAAGCAATTTATTCACATTTGGCCCTTTTCTCTCTCAAAGAGAGAGCCTTAAAATAAATACACTTTCCCCTGAAACTTCCATTTCTCATCAGATTATACTGTCCTTTATATTAAATAAACTAAATTGATAGTAGAGTTTATGTCCTTTGGTCTTTCTTTCTCCAATTTGGAATCTTAGATTCAAGAGAAGTTTAGGCATTCCTTTTCCTTTATAAGAATCAGCTACTTTGCTTCCCATCTGACATATCTTGCTGGAAGAAACTGATTAGCTCGATTCTTATTCAAGGAAGTGAGTTATTTCATGGCCAGGCCTCTTTGAAGAGTTGAGGGGATTTTACAGGCATGAATAGAGAAGGTTAGCAGCTGTTTCTTCCACCTTTGGCTTGCTCTTCATCATCACCAGCTTGCTTGCTCTGTCCTTAGTTTCCTCCCTTCTCAGAAGCCCTCCTTATCTTTAAGACTCTAGCAGGGGTGGGATTCAACCCGTGTTACTACTGGTTCAGTGATTACGTTTTGCTGCGCACGCGTGTAGAAAAACCTTAAGTTGTGCAGCCCAGACAGCTGCAAAGCGCTGCACGCAGCTGCGCAGCGTTTGAAAAGCCTCTTTTTTCCTGTTTTTTTACCTCAGCTGTGCCGCGCAAAGCAGCTGAGGTTGAAAAAGCAGGAAATAAAGGACAAGTAAGAGCCTGGGCAGGCGTGTGGGCCCAACAGCAGCAAACACAGAACCAGTTCAGTGTCTACTGCTCTTCAGAGCTACCAGTTCTATAGAGCCGGGCAGAACCGATAGCATCCCACCTCTGGACTCCAGCACTGAGTCTGAAAGTATTAATTCCTTAATAATGAGACTTACTTCCAAGAAATTTGGTGTTTTTCCTTCCCGACATAGCTGCAAACATAGGTCCTTTCTGTAACTTTTTAAAACAAAGACACCTTCTGCTATCATGCACACTCTGAAACCTCTTTTTTGGAATAACTGCTGCTGTGCAATCCTTTTAGTAACCATTCCTTGCCTTTCCTCTAGGGACTCCACAGATGTATCTTCAGAGAGTGACAATGCCATGACCTCTAGCACAGTAAGCAAGCTTGCAGAAGCCAGGAGGACCACTTACCTTTCTGGGCGATGGGTGTGTGATGACCATAATGGAGACACCAGCATTGGCATCACAGGGCCTTGGATAACCCTTCCCAACAATGGGGATTATTCTGCTTACTACAATTGGGTAGAAGAGAAGAAAACCACACAAGGACCAGGTAATGGTCCTTTAGATGTCATTTAAACTTTTTTTTTAGTCTCAGGAGCTGGCTTCTTCATCAGTTTTTTAAAATTAATATTGAAATGCAAATTCAATGATCTTGCCCAGATATTTGGCTTATTGAAATGGGATACCATGAACCATCTTCTGACTGAGCCATGATTTTCATGGGGAGCCTAAAAATTGTAGAACATGATACTGGCTAGAGAGTTTCCCAAAAGCATATTTTTAGCTCTCATAATTGAGAAGATTGCTCATTAATTGTCATTACATCTCAGAAATCTTAGAAGCAAACAGATTGTCTGATCTCAATGCTTTGGCAGTCCTGGGTGCCAAAAAAAAAAAAAAAAAGACCCTTAGAGATCTCACACAAGAACTTTAGTGACACTTGGCAATCATGTGAGATTTTACAAATGTAATTTTTAAAAAGTACTTTTTATTTAAATTTGAGATTTCACAAACAACATTTCATAGTTTTTATAGGTACTTTGTTCTCCATGAGTACCATGTGTGAATACTTGGATTTTGCCTTTTCTGAGGTGGCCATAAAAATTATTTTTTTCCTTCTGTTCTAGACATGGAGCATAACAATCCTGCTTATACCATCAGTGCTGCTTTGTGCTATGCAACTCAGCTGACTAACATTTTGTCACTTATACTGGATGTAAACCTTCCCAAAAAGCTATATAACAGGTAAGGAATATAGAAGGAGCTGGAACACATGCCAAAACGGTTATTGAGAACATTATGTTGAGTGATAGACTCTAGGAATTGTAACCTTTATAACATAGCACTTTATATACATCAAATTTTGAGTTCTAAGATTTTGCAGAAGTAATAATAATTGTAGATTGACAGACAGCCAAGTATGTGAATGGATTTAGAAATGGTAATAAAACATTCAAGGTGGTGGACAGCAAACCCTCTTTTGGCTTCATTTTTTTAAAAAAACTGGCCACCCAGGGCTGCAACATTCCTGGCATTTTTATCATTGGAGTAGGTGGGCATTAAATTTCATTACACACACACACACGCACACACACACACAAATCCCAAACGGGAAGTTTCCTAAGCTTCTGCAAAAGTTAAACTACAGGGATGAATACTTAATATAGACATAGGGAGTTGTTTTGTAAAATGGCATTATTGATATTCAATTTTGCAATCCAATGTGATTGGATGTTACAGAGGAAGGGAGGAATTATGTACACAATTCTGTAATAGTGGCTCCTTTCTGAAATGGAAAATAGAACTGGATTAGCCTTGTTCTTTTTCTGTTAGCTATTCCGACAAATCTATTTTGCCAAATTAGAGTGATCCAAAACATGTTGTTTGCCTTGAGTCCTTGTTTAAGATTTTATGCCTTAATATTTGCACCTTAATATATTTTGCAGTGAGTTCTGCGGAGAAAATCTTAGCAGGAGGAAATTCACCTGGGCAGTGAAAAAGCTAAATGCCAATATCCTTTACCTTTGCTTTTCTCAGGTAGTTTTCATTTGGTTTCTTTTCCTTCTTGGAAGGCTTTACATTGTTTCCTCCTCATCTTTCAAGTCCTGCCTGATGAGTATTCTGCTTTCCTTCATATGCTTTTCCAGCATGTCAACTTAGATCTTCTGCACCCTCTACATACACTCAGAAACTTGATGTACTTGGTCAGTCCTGAGACAGAACATTTGGGAAGGTAAGAAACAGTTCAGTAATAATTGCCCCACTTTCTTCCCTGCCATTACTAGCTTTATAGAAGAGCCTCCTAGCAACCCTTCTCTGTGTCAAATATCACTGTAAACAATAGTGAAGTTTGGTAAGTTATTGTATATTCAATATATGACACAAATCAGACCCACTCTGACCATCACCAACTCTCCCAAGTCCCAAGAGAGAAAAGAGAATTTGGGATGGGCCTTTTCAATTACAGACATACTTGTTAAGGAATTATGAATTTCTAGGTAAAATAGTAGGAGTTAGTTTCTGACTTCAGTTAACAGCTTGCCTATTTTTCAGTTTTGCTCATTGTGAGAAGAGAATGAAGTTTACCTCAGTTCTGCATGAATTGCCATATCCCACAGAAAAACAACACTTCTTGTAACTTGATGCTTTATGGGGACTTCCAAGTATTTATTCCCTTATTCTGTGATCTTTTTATAAATTCTTCTCCATCGTGCAAGCTTGCTCTCATGAGATTTTGAATCAGTTGCTCAGCCCCAGGTGTTACATATTCAGCTTTGATTCTTTTACTTCAGCCCTTTAAACATAAATGTGTGCGTATTTTTTCCATTTTTGCTACCAGGTGTGTGATCAAAGCATATCTCTCCCCCCCCCACTTTCCTCCCTCCCCTCTTCCCCTTCCCCTCTCCCAAAAGGTCTGGACCATTTGAGATCAGTGCTGATTTGGAAGATTCCATGGAGTTTGTGGACCCCAGCGGTGCTGGTGAAACAGATGAGAGTGGAGATGAGCACATAAGTGATGAAGAAACTGACCTTGGAACAGACTGGGAGAACCTGCCCAGCCCACGGTTCTGCGATATCCCCTCCCAGACAGTAGAGATGCTGCAGAGCCAGAGTACGCAGGCTTCTCAACCGATAGCCAGCAGCAGTGCTGGTGGCATGATCTCCTCAGCAGCCGCCTCAGTTACCTCTTGGTTTAAGGCATACACTGGACACCGCTAAGAAATAGTTGGGCCTCTATGGCCCACCATCACTGTAGAAGACTTTGTGATTCAGTTCAGTAGTGCCTGGAACAACAGGGGTCTGACTTTCATTTGCAGAAACTCCAGCAACTCTTTGTTTGCTCAAAGCAAGGTGTAAGTTCTTCCCATTTTCTGACACCTGCAATGGAATTCAGCAGCTCTGAGTCACAGTTTGTGTTTGTGTGTGTGTGTGTGTGTGTGTACGTGCGCGCTGAAGAGAAAAGAATTACCTGCACATTTTATTTCTAGTCTGTATTTTCTAAAAGAAAATAAGAAAGGCAATCATTTGAAGCATGGGGACAGGAAGGGAATCATGGAAGGAAGCAATCTTGAGAGTCATGCAAATGCTTAAACTCATCCTGGTCAATCAGTTCTAGCAATGTCCTTGGACTTCTTGGTTTTTTGGAGTGCATCATTTACAAACTTACCACACAAATGTACATTTCAGGAACCTGGAAAATGATGCTTTTTTAATCTTCTAAACTCTGTTGCCATAATTTTAATACAGAAAACCATCCTTTTTTTAAAAAAAAAAAACCTACTGGTGATAATTATATCTTTTGTATGTGTTGGTTCATTCATCCGTTGGAAGATCTTTCTGAATATTTTTCACAGTGAGCCATCCAGAGTTCCCAGGCTCCGTGTTCTAGCACCCGACACCAAAAAAAAGGCTGACCCATAATAATTTGCAAATACAGAGCCACTCTGCTGTGGTTAGAAAGTTTGTATCCATACGTTCTTTCATAGGGTGGAAGCACACTTCTCTTGAAGTTTGGTTTTGTGTACCACTTGTTCTCTTGTCTTGGAAAGCTGGCACTCCTGAGATGAGAACATGAGGACTTCTCCTTTTTGTGTCCAGTTAGTAGATACAGCATGTTGTACATAGAATTTAAATGGACAAGAATAATATAAGTGATTTTGTTTTTGAGTTTTGGAGGGATTTTGGAAGTCAAAAACGCTTTCCATTTTCATTATATTATTCTTGTCCATCTTTAACATGGGTTTTTATATTATATCTATTTCAGATGCTTCCTGGGCCATCAGTCAATTTGCACGTCTGTCTGTGTTTTTCTTTGTCTGCACAGTGTTGGTTGTCCATGCTGAGATCAGAACTTGGGGGTTAGGCATTTTTGCATTACTCTTCCCGTTAAAAAGGGCAAGGGACAGTCTTGCAAGTTAGGCTAGTTTGAGGATTCATCACGTCTTTCATACCATCATCTTTATTTGATCATAAGAATTATTGACTCTCACTGAGTGCATCTTCCAAACCATCATGTGCGGAACTCCATTGGAAAAAAAAATCTCTGTAACCAACAGGTCTGGGTAGGGATTGCTTATATTATAATGGAGCAACTTCATAAAGCGGTTTCTACCTTCATATTGCCTAGTGATCCAAAATAAATTGGCTAGGCCACTATAGCTTCTGTTACATGATTTATATGCTGCCCCATTTGTGGACTCTGGGTTTGTAGTTAATAGTCCAAGCAATGTGAGTTTTAGATGCTCTTCTGCCTTGGAGCCAGTTCAGACTTTCAGTAGAGCAGGTATACATCTATGATGATATCCTTTCTTGAAAGAATAGACACAAAACGTTCGTCCAACATTAATGCTTTGGAGATTCTATGTTGGGCGCTTTTTTCCTGTATTACAAAGATTTGCAGTCATGCAAGAACTTCTGAATTGGCAAATAAGTTTTATTCCATGTTTTTGTGATGGTCTTCTATTTAAGCCTGGTGTATATAAAGAAGTACATAGAGTTTTAAGCAACTTTGCTATGCAGATAGCAAAGAAACCCCCTCCCCCAAATAGGAATTTATCTGGAGTATAGGGAAACTATTCCTTTATATTTCTGTTGCTAAACCAAAGATTGCTTTAGTTAGGTGTTTTGATTTAAAACCAGATGGTGTGATTCTTCCATTCATAAGACTTAGTATAGAAAGATAGCAATACAATGATCCACAAGCATGTTTTTACAGGCTTCTGTGGAAGCCATATTGATTTACAAAAAAAGCAGCAGTGGACGGAATTGGGAGTGGCTTTGGGCTTTGTCTCAAAGATCTTTCGTGACATGGGATTGTTTTCTTACCCAATTCTGTTAATGAAACAAGTGGAGATTAAGAAGAAAGGCACTTTATTAGTTGCAGGTGATATGGGCTGCTTAACATTGTGACTGCAGGGGGGAGGATGGCAGGGGGGCTTTCAACCCTGTAAATACCATTTGCTTTTCTGTTATGTGTTCCTTTTTTCTCCTGCTTATTTTGGAAATAATTTCTAACGAACTGAGGGAAATAAATTTAAAAGCCAGTAAGCCATGAATCCTTTTTTGCTTATCAGTTTCAACTTCTTAAAATGGTGCCTCTCTCCTTCAACAGTGGAACATAGCTTTGGAGGCCACCAAAAGGCATCCAAATAGTAATAAAGGTAGGGTGCTGCTCCCTTTCAAGAAAAAAATAATATTTTTTTAACATTTTTACACTTCTAGAGCTATCTGCAGAAGCTACAAATACGTTTCTAAAATTACCGTGCAAGAGAGGAACATTCTGCTTCATGGACAGGTTTACATCACTAATTGTGCATTTTGCAAGATGTTACGGTGTCACAAAGAGCTGTATGTTTAGGCCCAAGAATTTCAACATGGGTTACTAGAAATACAGTAAGTGAATTGCTGCTTGAAAATTTATTCTCCAAACAAGGATTGCTAATCAAATATCCCTAAATCCATAACTTTTTTTTTTAGCTCATGACTTTGTGGTGCCACTCTCAAAACTAGTAATTCTAACTAAATGCAAATGTGTTTTTAAAATTGTACTACTGCAATAAATCTTTGGGTTTTTTAAAGATTGCTTGGTTTGATTTTTACTCTGTTCTGATATTACTGTTATCATTGGAACTATTACTTACTGTCCAAGTGCATGTGTTTCAGTTGGAGAACATTGAAGGAAAAAATACACATTACATGCTAAAAATATCTAGTATTTACATTATCAAGAACTTACCTAAAGATTTGTCATGAATCTTTTCACTGGATATGACTCCAAACTGAGCCCTTTTTTCCTAATTTGTGATGCATTTTAGCCATCCAGATGTAGCTAATTTTATAATTTAAGAGATGAAAATTGAAAGGAAGCCAATAAATGACACCGTGTTATTTGTAAATATTGGAATTAATAACTGACTAGCAGAAGTCTGTTATATTTGAATGTTTGGATCAAACCTAGATCTGATTCAAACTTTTTTTAGTAATTTTCCAGTAGTTCAAACACCAGTACCACCTTATTGTGATGATAAGAACCTGGCTTCTGTCAAGAGCTGTATTACATAGCTAGTATGTTCTGAATACATAGAAGGAAAATTGCACATTAAGCTGTAACATCATCAGAGGTTGGGGGATGAATTCACAGGATGGGAAGAGGCTGGTAAGATGCTTTGGCATGCTTACTGAAACAGTGGTGAATGTGACAAAAGGAAGGCAAAGTAGCTGAAGCTCCAAATGCCAGCTGTACTAGCCACTTGGCAGACAGCAGAAAAGGCTCACTGACTTGTCTTTTTCATGGAGAACCGGCTTTCTTGTAGTGCTGCAGCACTCACTTTAAAAAAAAAACCTCCTTATTTAGAAATCTTCAAATTCAGATGAGCGGAAAAACAAATACTTTGTGATCTACAATTAGATACCTGGATAATTTACAGCAAGTACATCTGACTCAGAAAAGTCATCTTTGGATTGAACTCCATTTCTGATTATCACATTGATGTGTCCATATAGTTTCCTTACCAATAAAAGATATAAATGATTTATCACCATTTTAGGGATGTATTTCAGTTTCTTTGTTACAGCCCCAAGATTCCCTAGTGGTTGCCTACATAAGTACTAAACTGACCTAACCCTACTTAGTGTCAAGCCAAACAAGTTGTCCAGGTGCTGTATTGTTCACTCAGATGTTCCTGCCAAAACAGCTTGAAATTAGATGTAGAATTGTCTGGCACAAAAAACAAATTCCAGAATGAACAAATATTGTGAACCATTTAGTTTGCACCTGGCTCAAGTACCTTGTGTCTTTTGAACATAATGGGAATGGATAAAACAGTCTATTCCTGCATGTTTGGCAATGCCTAAGTGGAAGTAGTGTCACATTTCAGACTCTATACAATATCCCATTGTGTATACAGATTACTTTGAAAAAAATCCCATTTCAGTTAAATCTGAGAATTGTTTAAGTTTAATCCAATCACAAGGATGGGTCTTGTTAAATTCCTTTTTATTAATAGCCCTTAATAGTTATGCAATGCTTTTGATTTTTAAAGTGTTTCACTGACTAAATCCTCCAAGTTTGTCCATATGAGGCTTATTGTGCCAGCCATCTTCATGGTCTATCAGAATAAGAGTTGGAAGGGACCCAATCCAACCCCTTGCTCAAACAAGAGACCCTATACATTGGACAAATAGCTGTCCAATCTCTTTTTGAAAACCTCCAATGATGGAGGATCCCAACTTCTGAAGGTAAGCTATTCCAATGATTTAGTATTCTCGCCAGGTAGTTCTAGGTTGCTTCTCTTCTTCGATTAGCTTCTATCCATTGCCGGTTGTCCCGCCTTCTCTCTTTGGAGAATAGGTTGATCCCCTCTTTGTGGCAGCCCCTGAGATATTGGAACACTGCTATCATGTCACCCCTAGCTCTTTTTTTTCACTAGATATAGACATATCCAACTCATGCAACCATTCTTCATGTTTTAGCCTCCAATCCTCTAATCGTCTTTGTTGCTCTTCTCTGCATTCTTTCTAAAGTTCAACATCTTTTTTATATAGTGGCGACCAAAATTGAATGACGTATTCAAAATGTGATCTTATCAAGGCATTATAAAGTGGTACTAACACTTCACATGATCTTGAGTCTATCTGTGTTAATGTAACCTAGGACTACGTTGGCCTTTGTACCTGGGTATTTGGTTTTCCTTGCCTAAATGTATAGCCTTACTTTTTCACCACTGAATTTCATTTTGATAGGGTTCAAGTCTACCTTTAGCGTTCCAAGTTTGTCAAGATCCTTCTGACCCTATCTTCTGGAATGTTTGCTACTCCTGCCAGCTTGACCCACACTTGTTGAGTGGTCCTAGGCAGGCAGTAGTGCGTTTAATGAATCCTTAATCTTACCTAGAATGTGCTATTCTGCATGACAAATTGAAAACCATGTAGGTCTTTCTTCAAATAACTTTACAAGCTAAATATTACAAAGGAGCCAACGCCGTCCTAGGCTGCATTAATAGAGATAGAATCAAGATCACATGAAGTGTTAATATCATTTTATAATAAGACCACACTTGGAATACTGCATCCAGTTTTGATTGCACCAATATAAAAAAGATGTTGAGACCCTAGAAAGAGCATTGTAGGAATAGGATATGTCTAATGAAAAGGACTAGAGGTGACATAATAGCAGTGTTCCAATATCTAAGGGGCTGCCACAAAGGGGATCAACCTATTTTCCAAAGCACCAGAAGGCAGGACAAGCAGCAATGGATGGAAACTAATCAAGAAGAGAAGCAACCTAGAACTAAGAAATTTCCTGACAGTGAGAAGAATTAATCAGTGGAACAACTTGCCTCTAGAAGTTGTGGGTGCTCCAACTCTGGAAGTTTTTAAGAAGAGATTGAACAACCATTTGTCTGAAATGATACAGGGTTCACTGCTTGAACAAGGGGTTGGACTAGAAGACCTCTAAGGTCCCTTCCAACTCTAAAACCTTACTCATGCCTATACATACATACATGCAGATTACTGTATATAGTCATCTTTGTTCTAGCTTTATGTCCTGTAGTTCAGCAACATCACAATCCTATTCCTGTTAGTAATTAAAAGAAAATGGGATGGTAGGTATAGTAATATGCATGGGAAATACGCAAGAGAGTAGCTGCCTCAAGAACTTAGGACAAAAATGGTGAAGAAACTGATTTCAGTTCTTTAATGAACGATACCAATTCTCTCAATTGGTTGTCTAATTACTGTACTAACTACAAATAAGTGATTACCATGAAATTTCAAAAGTGCAAGTCTGGTTGCCCCTCTATCAAGTGCCTTTTTTGGGATTGGTTTTAAGAGATTCTTATTTTACATGGATCTAATAAAAGCAACTGACCAAGAAAAAAGAAAATATTTACAAAGAGGAAAATAACATAGTCATAAGACGGCCACCATATTGCTGGTAAAGTGCTTTCAGTCTGAAGAATTCCAGTTGAGCTCCACTGTATCAAATTTATGACTGCCCATCTCACAAGAGGTGACCCTGGGTGGCACATAACAATTATGCTGTTTGGTGGCTATTTGTCCATTAGTTGTCCATTTTTAAGAAATATTTGGAAGAGCTCTTTGGAAGACCTTTATAGCTCCCACTGCCTTAAGAAAGTTCAAAACATTCTCAAAGATCCATCTCATCCTGGGAACCCCCCCCCTTTTTTTTTTTTGAACTATCACCATCTGGCAGACGTACAGAATAATAAAAACAAGGACAAATAGGCTGAAAAACAGCTTCTATCCTGGGGCAGTAGCTCTTTTGAATTCTGCTGTATAGTGCAGTGTTGGTGTGGTGTTGGGGGTTTCCGGTTCAATGTGTGAAGGGTGAAGGATGTCTGTTTATTGTCATGGTCATGATGTGCACTGAAGATGGGGTTTGATTTCGTGTACGATGTGCAATGACAATAAAGTAAATATTTCCCCCCCACGTATGGCTTAAAATGCCGTTTCATTTTTCATAGGAAGTGTGCTCCCAATCTACACTCCCCAAAACCAGAGAAGATGCTGTGACCTTTATGAGTGATAAAGTTTGTAAAATGTTAACCCTTCAACTCTTGAAATATGTTTTCATCTGAAACTGAGATCTGCAAGGGCACCAATACCAAGAGAGGGTTTTGTTGTTAAATGCCATGAGGTGTGTGTTGCCCTGATACAATAGATTTCCCAGCTGTTGCAATCTCTGATTCGGCTCTTGGCTGCCAAATTGAACCCAACCCTTCAAAATAAAGTCTGGATGCCTCCTCCAAAAAGCAGGATACCAACCGATGTTTTCTTGACAAAACATTAAGAGCAGGGGTGTCCAACCTTGCTAAGACTTGGGGACTTCCTCATGGCTGGCTGGGGAATTCTGGGAATTGAGGCCCACAAACCTTAAAGTTGACAAATCCCCTGCCTTACAGGAGATAATGGCCAAATTAAGGTTCCCATTACCCTTTCAGATTAGAAATTATTGCCTGGTTTCCTTAAGAACATAGCAATTTCTCCTATATTTTCCTCTCTTAACTGAAAATCTTCTCCCATCACTTCCCAATATTTAAGCCAGCTGAGCTGTTGTCTCTCCTTAAGGGATTTCTACACTTGGTTTATTTGCATTGCTGAAATTCTCAAATTATTCTGAACTTCTCCATTTATCTCTATGTGGCTTTTTAAAAGAAACACAGTACTGACAAATAAAACATTGCTTCCTATTTCTCTGAGTGTATTCTTCTTTAAAATAATTTAAATTTTTTGCCTCAAATGTATGAACTGTAAAAATCATTTCAATCTTTTGCTTTATATAGGGTTTGGTGTTTTTTTTTTTTTTAATGTGCAGTATCTTGAAGGTGTAATTTGCAGAGCACGTAACAATTCATGAAATTGACCAATCTTTCCGAAAAATATTATGGGATTTCTCATCTTGCTTTTTTTTACTTTTTAAAGGTGCCAAGTTCAAAAAACACTGCTCTAAAATATTTGTAGTATCTCCTTTTTATGCTAAGTAGAAAATTAAACAATTCAATTAAGCAATTAAACCACTGTTCAGGATATAGGACCACATATATGAGCCATGGTGGCACAGTCGTTAGCGTGGAGTACTACATGCTAGTTCATGCTACTTTTGCAGTTCAAATCTCACCAGGCTCAAGGTTGACTCAGCCTTTCATCCTTCTGAGGTGAGTAAAATGAGGACTGACTGTTGAGGGCAATGCGCTAATTCTGTAAACCGCTTAGAGAGGCCCATAAAGCACTGTAAAGCAGTATATAAGTGCTACTGCTATTGCTACATATTGACTAATGTAGAATCCAGAGAGAAAGAAGGGAATTCTTCAAGCTAAGGATAAATCTATTCCTTGATGTCCTTATTTGCTTTCATGACTTTCTTAGGATTTCTTAAAATTAACTATTTTGTTCATGAATTTTCCATAAGAGTAACAACTTATTCAGGAAGAACCAACCCAAGGAGATTACAATAAACACAGACTGAAGCCTGAAAAAAGATCTTGATTATAAAGAGAATCAAGCACATAAATCTTGCTCTTCAGTAATCAAAATATGATTTATGAGGAAAGTTGCTTTGTGAGGTAAGCAGCTGCTTTTAGTACAAGATTGAGTTGTTTGCCATCGTTACTGATTAAATCCCAGACTCTCCTATTAACCAGTTATATCTGGAGAAGAGTCTAGGTTTATTTTGAAACTGGCACCATACAAATTACGTAATATGTAGGTAAATACACATAAGTATAGGTTAGTAGTATGTTATTTGATCAAGGTCAATGTTTATTATGCAAACTAGCAATCTCAAGAAAACTTTGTCGATGTCTGAAAAACAATAGTGTAGGTTTAATTTGTGACGGCTGATAAAATTTTCTAGGATTTGCAAAATTTGTCAAGCACAGTTAACATCTGTAATATTCATTCTCATATCTTTGATATTAGAACCTGCTGCCTTTAAAAAAGAAAAAAAATAATGTGCTACAAAATACACATTTAATGCCCAAATAATTTCTTTTAAGTACTAGGTACTTAAGTACTTTTTTTAAGAACTGGGAAGAAAAAAAATGATAAAAGGACAGGTTTAGAATGCACATTTTATTAAGTAAAAAAACCCCCCAAGGTAAGGTGGATGCAATAGACTGGAGCTCTCCTGCTATGTGACAAGAGTCTTCTTTTTCCTGCTACCACCCTCAAATATAACCTACCGCATATGTGTTCTAGTCTAGTTTTAAGGTTGTCCAGTTAAACCATCATTTTTGAAGATTGATTTTTTTTTTTACATATTTAGAGTTTCTTTTCAGAAACCATGTTAATATATATTTATATATATTTATATATATAAATGTATATTTTATACACGATATACAGATTTGAAAACGAGACACTTTTAAAACACAGGACTGTAGCCGCAAACACTTGAGGCACTGCACTGCCGCACTTTGATGTTGTTCAACTGGCTGTCAGACACCCAAGATGAAGCTACTCTAGAGCACTTATGTACACGGGTGGGCTAAACACAATCTTTTCTCTAAAAGGTAAAAAAAGGCCTTTGTGACTTAAAGTATGTGCAGTTTCGTAGCCCTGTGGAAGAGGGAAAGAAAAATCACCCACAAACTATACACAGTGTAAACATCACAAGGCATGGAATTCTCCTCCTACCCATGATTTGAGGCTCCCAAAAGACGTGCAGAATGTGCTAGCAGTCCTCATCTATTTCCCTGGATTTCTTGTGAATCGCACGATTAAGGTTATGGCAGGCGGGGACCCAATGATTGTCATGAAGGCCTAACTTGCATCCAGGGACATTCTTTTGGGATCTGTGACAACACATCCAGTACCCAGGGCCATAAGGTAAAGCTTGGCAATAGGGCTTGGGATGCCACCGACATAACGAAACATCACCCTTGGTGTACTTCTTTTTGCATTGCTTGCAAGGGTCTTCTCTATAGCGTGGATCACGAACCCAGCGTGAATCTGCTGGCCTGACATTATAGTACTCAATGATAAATTTGAAATATCCACAAGTGCATTTGAGTGCTACCAGACTCTTGGTGGGCAATAAGCCAAATATCTTCACCATAATGTGGTGGGGCAGGAAGACCAGATATTGCTGGGGCTCCAATAGTTGCTGGATCTTAAACCTGGTTTCCAAAAAGTCATGAGACCTTTGCCTCTTTAGATGAGATGAGTCAAGGATCTGCAGTGCATTCTCTGAGGAAACATCAGGGCAGTCACCTAAAACATGGCTTCTCATACAAACTTGGTCAGCAGAGGAAGCTTCCTTTCCTTGGGTCCCTGCTGGACATTCCTCCGTAGGAGACTCTACTGACTGCAGGCACTCTTGGGAGATTTCACATTTGGATAAAAGCAAGAAAAGTCTTCCTGGAAGAGAATCTTCACCAAAGCTCAAATCAGAAGATTGGGGGATTTTGCAACTCTGATCTAACTTGCTGGCAGATATGCTAATATTTAGGGATTCACTCACTCTCACATTTGCATTCAAACTAGGAACATCTAGTGATTCTTTTGGTGTACATTCAGTTGAAGATTTGTTATATAAGAAATGTGGAGTTATCTGAACAGCTTCTGAATACTTCAAGGGATGTGACTCAGTGGCGTTTTGAGAGTCATACCAGTTGACAGATATGGTTCCTTGCACATGCTGAAGATCATGGTTGCCTTCAAGAGAATCCTCAAAGGAAGACTGGCCAGAAGATGGACCTTCCCATAAACTATCTTCCACTGAACCATTGTGCTTTGATCCCCACCCCACCTTCTCACCATTACATTCTTCTTGGTGGAGGACCAGAGATGATACCTTGTCAGACTCGTTCTCTGGTAATATTCCACTTGCCAAGAGCACTCGCCCTACATTCCGCCGGAAGCTACTATTTCTAGACAAGCTCCCCGCTTCACGTTCACTTTGGCGCCTCAGGCACTCCGATTCAAGCTTTGCAACCATCTCCAAGACACGTACTGGCTCAGCCTGCTGCTCCACACTGTGACTGCCACAGGGTGGCTTTTCAGATGGAACCTCGCAAGCCCTGAAGTCAGAAAAGAATCCAGGAGCAGAAGGGGCAACTTTAGGTTGCCCGGCAAACCTGGGCACAGCAGAGGCACTGGGACAGTTTCTGGTGCAACTGGCCAGCAAAACACTTGCTCTTTGCTCCAGGAAAGCAACCATCTCGACAACTGATAATGGCCGACCAGGGAACCCCCCCTCACCACCATCATTCACATTATGTACAGAGCAGTGCTCAATGCCGCAGGCAAATGGCTCGGGCTGGTAGCACCTCGCATTGGCCTCTCTCATCCTTTCCAAGTGGATCTTGGCCTTTTTGATATCTAGTGACTTTTTCCGGCGTTTGGTTGCTCGTCCATCTATGTCCCAGGTGCTTTTGTTCTTCATGGAAAATACTCGGGTGTCACTACATAGCTGGGCTGCAAAAAAGGCTATTTTCTCTTTTGTGTTCCCAGGCTTTACAACTGCCCAGATATCCAGCAGTCCTTCTTCCTCTTCCCCCTGATGGATGGAGGCAGGCGGGGTAGCTCTCTTCTCTTTGACCCTGGGTGCTTCCACATGGCTTTGGTTGATGTTCCTACTGCAGAGTGTATTGGTCGAGAGGTTCCCCAATGGTTTCCAAAGAGGCGGGTTGGGTGAAAGGTTTGGCTTGGGATTCCTAGGTTTTTCATCTTTTGCCAATCTCTGTTCGCTCATGGGTGGGCTTCGTGGAGAGTCCAGGCTTATTTCAAAAGATCTCTCTTTCTTCTGTAACTTGAGATAGGGCTTTAAGTGCATTCCAGATATTCTGAACAGGAAAGGGGAAAGGGAGTGAGAAAGAAAAGATACACTTTTTAAAAATTGCTGGTTTAAGGGTAAAGATGAATTTAAGGATTAAAACTGCTTTATGAAATTTGGAATCATTTACATTGTGGGTTGGGCTGCAAGTGCAAATCACTGTATCAGGGATGGATAAACCATATGGAAAGGTCCTTATGTAGCCCAAATTCTTTCTCTTTTTTCCTATTCTTAGGACAACTGTGTGATGGAAAGCTACAAGCATGAAAATTGGTAGCATCATTTTCTCAAATTACAAATATAATAGATCTGTTAAGATTTCAGCAGGATTAAGGTACCTATTATACTTAAAAGAAATACAGAGAAAGATAATAAACAGCAAATTTGTTTTTTTTGAAGGGTTGGAGGTTTGGTTTTATTTAGAGTAATGAATATTCAGCATGTCTATTTAATATCTTATTTTTTTTTAAAAAGGAAATGATGCTGCCTCAGTGGGTGCATCTTTGGCAGCCACAGAGGCTGTGAACAGGTAGCCGTGCAGAGTAACTGAGATCCAGAGCGAGCGAGCTGCTTATCAGGAACCATGTTACTTTGCACTCATGTATATGTAAGTAGTATTCATCCCACCTTCCCTGATGTGGGGATCCCAGGCTGAAGAGGCAAGTGGGATGCTGGCACTGCTTATACAGCACCAGGACTCCAGAGGGAAGGTCCAAAGGAGTGAAAGGAGCTTTCCTGAAATCTCAACTGATTTTGTGGCAAAATCTACAATCTACAACTGATGGTGCTGATTCCAGTGGGTTGGCAATTCTGCAAGTTGGTCCATACAGCTTTAAGTTGCTAACCTCACCTTCTCCCAGAATTCCTCTGTGGTTTATATCAGTGTTCCTTAACAACTTTAAGATGTGCGGACCAACTCCCAGAATTCCCCAGCCAGCACGCTTTAAAGTTGCTAAGCTGAGAGATGCTGGTTTATACGACAGTTCATTTGCTGCTGGATCCCTTTTTGGATATCCAGTATTTAAACAATTCAAATAATTTGATGGGTTCCTATGCCCCATTCAGAAACAGCCTGATCTTTCCTTTTCTATTTCTGAAACAAACAGTGTATTGTAAATCAAACCCTGCCATTTTGCTAGGGATGCAACCTATAAACCTAGGCATCCCTGGGGACATCCCCACGCTAGTTTTCTTAGCCAATGAGTGCAGCAAATAGGAAAGTGATTCCCAAAGCAGAAGCCGGAAGGCTCTGGAGCATTTCACTTGGCCACAGAAGGCACACGGCATCCCTACCGTTTGACTGGGTAGAAGGAGGAGGATGCAGAACTCAGCAGTTCCCGGTGGAGGCCAGCTCGGCAGGAACTCTTCATCATCACTCTCCCCACTCCCTCCCCCCCCCTCCACCAGCCGCAGGTTGTCACAGCCAATCCATCTCAGTCCACTGTCAGGGCTCTTGCATCAGTTTGTTTCGCCCCTTGCAATAGCCAACTGGGTCTTTGACACCTAAAAACCATAGGGAAGAAATAAAATTATGTGATCAGGCTTCAATTAGTAAAGCATTTACAACCCACCAGTATTTCAGCCAATATTCGGGGGGCTAAATCAGGAGGGACACAGATTTATTTGCAGAAGTAATAACACAAAGGCTAAGCAATCAGATGGTTTCTTATGTGTGTTACAATTTGCAAACCATGGAGTGTGAATCCAGCCAACTATGGGGTGTATACTATAACTAAGGCTATGTGTGCATACAATCACCTGTTATTCATCTGCATCAGGACTTATGCAGCTTTCAAAAAGCAATCCTTTCCCTTACTTCTTATGCCAGGTAATCACATTTTTCTTTTGGACTTTCTGATGACGGATTTGCAAGGGTCCAAAGTTTAAGTAACATGCACATATACAAATGCAGCCATACGCTATAAAAACCTATGCTGTAATATGCATAATAACAAAAGAAAGAATTGATCTCACAATATAATGGTCCTTTAAAATTACTTCTATAGTTATTTGGGTAGAAATAAAAACAGGAAAACATCAAAATTGTAAATGTTCTCAGAATGCAATGCTGGCTTTTAACATTTTACCCAGCATATTGAATTTTGGAGAGAAACAACAATAAATCTTCAAGGTAGCTTCTTAGAGACATTTCATTACCAGACTACAGAGCATCATTATGGGGAATGGAGATTTCTGGTTGCTTACATAGGGTAGCTTATTCTACTAGCCCTGACTGGGATATTTTTCCATTGATTTGGTTTTGGGTGGGGTATTGTAAACACAGACTTAAGCTAACTTGTACTGATGCCTCTACTCTTACACCTGGAAAGAAGCCTAGAAATTTATCTGAAGCAAACACAGAACTTGTGGCCAGAACACAGGGTGGAAACCAAACCCCATGTTTGTTAAAAATACAGACTAATATAAACCTTAGCAATCCAGCTCTTTACGAACAAACAGACATCAATATAATTGTATTATGGATCCCCATGAAACAGCATCAGTGTGTCACTTTATATGCTTTGGAGAAATGTCAATTCTGTCCCTTTATCTCAGGAATCCAAAGCAGGACGACACTGGAACTCAGCAAGAAACATCTCTAGGACAGAAGACTAAAAGCTATCGTGAAGCTGCAAAACACCACCACCATAACTCTTATAGGAGTTATATATTTCCACTCCTGGTCAATAGATGCTGTGGACTGTCAGTGCCTGCACGGCACTGGCCTAGGATATTTGAAGGACTACTTTATCCTCATCATTTCTATCCATTTCATTAGGTTGCACAGGAGGGGCATGCTGTAGGTCCCATCTATGAGGGATTGTCATCTTGCAGGAAGGAGGCCTTTTCTGTAGCTGAGCTTGCTCACTGAAATACCGTATCACCAAAGTCCAGTTGGTCCTGACTCTCTTCACCCTTCAGAAAACCTTGCAGACCTGGATGTTTTCCCAGGCATGGGGGACAGGGTAGTCCTTGACTTATGATAACTGAGTCCAAAATTTCCATTGCTGAGCGAAACAGTTGTTAAGTGAATTTTGCTTCATTTTACGATCTTCATTGCTACAATTGTTAAGTCAATCATTGCAGTTGCTAAGTTAGTGATACGGTTAAGTGAATCTGGCTTCCCCGTTACTTTGTTTATCAGGCAATCGTAAAAGGGGATCACATGACCTCAGGACATTGCAACTGTTATAAATACAGGCCAGTTTCCAAGCGGCCAAATTTTGATCAGGTGATCTAAAGCAGTGATCCCCAACCTTTCTTATGCCGCGGCCCGGTATCCCCAACCTTTTTTATGACGCGGCCCGGTACCAGCATTAGCTGGCGCCGCCATCTTTTTTTGATGAAAAAGTGCTTCCGTGAGCTTTTCCGGTGAAAGCTCACCGAAGCACTTTTTCATCAAAAAGATGGCGCCAGCGCTCGTGAGCTTTCGGGTAGAAATGGCTTTCTACCGGAAAAGCTCACCGAAGCTAGTTGGCGCCATCTTTTGATGAAAAGTGCTTCCGGTGAGCTTTCTACCGGAAAAGCTCACCGGAAGCACTTTTCATCAAAAAGATGGCGGCGCCAGCAAACCAGCGCCCAGTAGGACTTGTTCCACAGACCGGGACCGGTCCGCGGACCGGTGGTTGGGGACCCCTGATCTAAAGGATGCTGCAAGGGTTGTAAGTGTGATAGTCATAAGTCACTTTTTTCAGTGCTGTTGTAACTTTGGTCACTAAGTGAATAGTTATACGTTGAGGACTACCTGTAATCTGTGCTATTGGTGAATGATGTGTTCAGGAGCCACTTTGTGTTAGTTGGTTGTTGTTTTCCTGTGACTTAGTGTGATATGCACACCAGATTAGTGAGTTAAGATTATTCTTTAGCTCTCACTAGGGAAGAACTGGTGGTCAGATGTCACAATCAGCATTTAACAGTAGATCAATCTGCTAAACCTCAGTGGCAGGGTGGCTGAATTTCAGTGGCATAACTTTTCAGCTAAAAAAACAACAACAGGAAAGTAAGGGTGGGAATGGCTTGCCAACCAAAATTCATTAGCCACTGTGATCTGGTCCAGTGTTTATCATAGGTAGACCTGATGCAATCACAAAACTCTCAAAATGGTCTATGCAATCAGCTTTCCTGACTTAGTCTTGGTACCCACCCAACTTAGTATGTTGGGAGAATAACCTGTACCTTTTTGAACTGTTGTAATAACCAACTTTTTGAAAGTAGAATTTTAAGCCATCTGAAAATGGGTTGCTAAGAAAAAATTCAGCCAAGAATTATTTCCCCATCCAAGCTGGAAATGATTGGAAATGAATTTTCAGCACACGAATCACCACATCTCTAACTAGCAATCATTTCCAATTACAAACCAACTTTGAATAATTGACATAACAAAAAATAGATGAAATCCTTGCAAACTGACCCGAGTCCCAAAATCTTCACTTTTTGCTTATCTGCATGTCCATCATCATTTATGATCAGGTGATTCTTGGCTAAATGTGCCAAATTTCCTACCCCATTTTCTTATGTATCCACTCAACCTCATCTCAAAGCCCTCTTAGCTAAAGGCGAATCCCACTGATTTGAACAGAAGTTACTTCCAAGCACAGATGCTCAGGCTTGCAGGACGTTTTGCTGCATTTATCAAAATTCTCTGCTGTTTTGTTAACATGGGATAAAAATATCAGACTTAGTAATCAGAAAGCTGTTCCATTTCAAATAGCTCATCTGGCTACCCGAGGGAGGGGGGGTGTCCCAGAGGACCACAGTGAAACAATACGTAAGTATGCAAATGCCATTCAACTCTGCCAAAACCTCAAGTTTCTTCAGATTAAATCCACCCTGAGAACTTCAATTAGTAGACAAAATGTTTGCATTAAAAAAATAATAATAAAATGAGTGATATAATTAATTCCACAGCTGAATAGATGATTTATGACCCTGACAAAAGCTGCTGATACCGCTGTGAGCCTGGAGGGCAAACCTTTATTGGAAGCCCTGAACCAGTCTTCCCCAATGTGCTGTCCTCCTGATGTGTTGAATTGTAATTCTATCTGGCTGGAGATGACAGGGGAGTGTAACTTAACGCATGCTGAAAAACAGACATGATCTATTGCCCCTGAAAGGAAAAACAAAGGTAACATGGATGGGATGTGAGCTATTAAAGGCAAAGATGGGGAGGCCTCCTGCTGGCAAACCACTCCTTTTCCCGTGTGTAAAGCTGTCCAAAATCCTGAAAAATGGATGGAAATTGCTTGTTAACATTCAGCTACTTTTACCACTGAATGCTGGCAACACACACTGAGTGCTGGTAGAGTGCAAATGGGGTGTTGGGCTGAATCAAAGGCTTCGCACAAAAAGTGGACTTTGGAAGAAAAAAAAGAGGCTGAGAAACTGGCAGGTGTTCTAAGAAGCAGCTCCTGATAAGAGGACAGCAATGTCACAATAGATTTTATTATTGTTGTTGTTGTTGTTGTTGTTTTGGATGTACACTGAGAGTTTCTGTATTGCAGATAAAGTACTCAATTCAATTCAGCATCTTAAAAGGTTAGAGACTCTGCTCTCCCAACAGCAGCAGCGTCCTGACCAGCACAGTCCCTGGGCTTCACTATTACACCAGAAGCTAACTGATAGTGCAGCAGCACCCAATATGTATCCTAAGAAGAATGCTGTGCAGAGACATAGAAAGCCCAAGGTGCTTTTTCAAAAGGCAACTGGACTGTCTTTGTTTTTCCTTGAAGATATTTCAGAATAATAATAACAACAACAGAATAATGAGTTGGAAGGGACCTTGTAGGTCATCTACTAGTCCAACCCTCCCTTGCCCAAGCAGCATTTCCTACACCATTTCTGACAGATGGCAGTCCAGTCTCTTCTTGAAAGCTTCCACTGATGAAGCTCCCACGACTTTCGGGGGCAAGTGTTCCATGGGTTGATTGTTCTCACTGTCAGAATTTTTTTCCTTATTTCCAGGTTGTATCTCTTCTTGATCAGTTTCCATCCATTATTCCTTGTCTGGCCTTCAGGTGCCTTGGAAAATAGGTTGACTACCTTTCTGTGACAGCCATTCAAATATTGGAAGACTGCTATCATGTCTCCCCGGTCCTTCTCTTCACTGGACTAGCCATGCCCGGTTCCTGCAAACATTCTTCATATGTTTTAGCCTCCAGTCCTCTAATCATCTTTGTTGCTCTTCTCTGCACTCTTTCTAGAGTCTCAACATCTTTTTTTATAGAGCGATGATCAAAACTGGATGCAGTATTCTAGGTGTGGTGTTACTTAGGCTTTATAGAGGGGTATTAGTACCTTACGTGATCTTGATTTCTTCAGTTCAGAACTGAAGAAACTCCTTAGATGAGAAGCGAAACGTCTTCAAGGGAAAACAAAGAAAGTCCAGTTGCCTTTTGAAAAAGCACTTTGGGACAACACGATGACTGAGAATCTCCATAGATAGACATCGAGAGCATCCACTCCCTGCTCTTCAATAGATTCCTCAAAAGAAGCTGACCATGTCCTACAGCTCAGCAAATTCATCCAGGCAGTGATAGCACAAAAAGCATTGGACTATTTCAAGTGAGACCCAGTCCAATTGTGGTTGTCCACGTAACAGTGACATATCTGCATAAATTCAGAGAGACATTCCATTGAGGATGGAAGGTGACAAGGTGGCTATTTCTTTTTAAAGACCTATTCTGAGTACTTTCAACTGTGTATTCATGGTGACCTCAATTCTTTCTTCTGTTTCACTGTGGTGCTTTATGTCACAATCAATAAGGCTTACACACATTTTCCAGTATTTTCTCCCTAAAAGTGTTCCAATGCAAGTAGATAAGTGATTTTCAAAGAGTAAAAAAACTTTGTGGAATGTTAAGCACCGAGACACAATTGTCTAAAACTGAACACAACAGAGATAGAAGAAAAATATTACAGAGAAGAGTACAAAGAACAAGATAGCACTTATTAAAAACAAAGCAAAATTGGTCTGATCTGTATAAGCAGGGTGCTAAGCTTCTATCATGAAAAGGTGCATATTTTATCCCATCTGTTTCACAGAGATAGCACATATGAGTCTTCCTGCTTAATTTCCTCTCCAAAGGAGAGGTGTTTTCCACACAACATACAATAACACAAAGTTTAGTGCCAGAGATATTCTACAAACACCACTTTTCCTGCTGGTAATGCCAGTCGGCATTTCTGTATCCAAGACACATTTTCACTGATGAGGTCATATGACTTTATAAGGGCTTCTGAATCCTTCTATGTTTAGAATGCCAGAGAAAATGTTTATCCTATGACGTTATTTGACTTTTCAGGGGTTTCAAAAAGGCTTAAGTATAACTAGGTATGCTTAGCCTTGTGAAGCGCACTGCTCTTCAACACTTTTTAGGACAAAGGGGAGGAAAATGAAAATAGAGCATAGAAAACACTGTAAATATTTTTACTCCAAATGCTAATGGAGTGATCGAAGGATCACAAAATGGAGTTGCTTGGAGGTGGGGGCATATCAAACACAGATGACTATAGTACATCTATGTTGCACCAATCTATGAGTCAGGCTTGCTAGCTCTTCCTGCAAAAAACAAAAGTCAAGGGGGAAAAAAGCTGGATCAATCTAATTAATAAGCACATCAAAGCAGGCTTCCACAAGTTTGAGCAATAAAAGCAGCCAATGACTGCTTAAAGGAAGAAGTTGTACTCCTTATTAGATGCTGATATTTCTGTAATGCTGTACAGTAACAGCCTGAAGAAGTCAGTTGGATGTCAGCAAATTCAAAAACCACAATCCCAGGTATTGGAAGCCATGCAAGAATCCCCTGAAGCAAATGGCTGCTCAGCAGATCTTTAGGGTAGCAGAACTACATTTGATCCATGTATACAATAGTAGCAATCTGGGTGTAGATTGCATTTTAAAGCTTTTTAAAGGGGAGAGAGGGGTTTCTGTATGATTAGCATTGCTTTTAACAAAACCCAAGAATTCTAACAAAACCATGCAAGTTAAAATTGGTCACTCTACAAATGATAAATAAACCAAACAACACACTTTTTAAAAAGTAGTGATATAACAGCTATAAGAAAACTCCATAATGATTCTGAAGAAACAATTCATAAAATCAAATTGGCATAAAAAATTAAACATGAATCTAAATAAACTCTTTTGTGGAATACTGCACTCAAACAAGGCGCCCACAGGATACTGCAATTTTGAAAGATGAGCTGAGTTGGGGGGGACGGGACTCTGAGCAACTGGATGATCAGAGCCTGAATGTATAAAAATGGAGGATCCCTGATGAGCTGGGAGAAGAGATGACCACCCACATTGCATCAAAATGCAAAATGGATGAGAAGGATAGAGTTTGGTTGAACATACAGCAAAGTGTCCAATCTTCATGCAACCTTTTTTTTAAAAAAAAAATGTGTCTGGCCCCAGGGGCAAAGCACTGTTGCCATTGAAAAAAATTAACAGTACACCTTTAAAAAATCTGTTCTGTCGAATGTTAACTCCTGCTGAACTATTCTGTATAAAAAGTAACCATCTTAATAGCCTTTGTCTAGTCTCAGAAGAATGACCCATTTTTAGTCCCAAAGATATAGTGCAATTTTTGTTGATGCAGGTAATTAGACTGCATTGGGAGTAACTGCAGATTGATGTGGTAAATCAAAGATGTCCAACTAGGAAACTCAGAAGTCTATCTGTTGTGGTAATTAAAGCCGCTTAACCTGAAAGGCCATTCAAGCAGACCTTGAATTCTTTGTGATTCAATTTTAACTAAGTTCAAAGCTTATAGAATGCTAAGAAACAAAGATAGTAAAACTACAATTTGCACAACTCCCAAAAAGATCACAGGCTTTGACTGAAACAGAAACAGCAAGCTGACACCAATGTTTTTAATTTTCTTCAAAGAAGGAAATGACTATACGTTTTAAAGAATCTAAAAATCACTTAGCCTTTTTTCTCTCTACTTCTTTTCTGGGGTTATCCCTAATACTGGCTGCTTGAGGAAACAGTGCAAGACTTTTGCTGTGCGAGAAAGAGGAGAAAAAGCCAGATCCAGCAACTTCATGTAATCCAAAATTCTGTTAATAACCAGCCAGATTAGCCTTGGGCCTTCTAGATGTAGGACTATTAACTCCCTATTTACAATTTTTATTGCCACATTAAAGCAAGCTTTCAAAATCTGGGGAACTGGAGGGAACCGTGTTGGTAAAGGCTGGAACAGAATGTTTCCAAAAAAATATGGTCTGGCTACAAATCCTCATAGAGATATTAATGAGGAAAAACAGGGGTGGGAATCAAATTTTGTAACAGCCAATTCTGTGGGCGTGGCTAGGTAGGCATGGCCATGTGACTGGGTAGGCGTGGTTTCTTTTTTGGCAGCAAACCTTTCCCCCCCCCTCCATTTTTGGGGCCTTCTGGGCCTCAGGGAAGCCTGGGGGGGAGGCGTTTTTGCTCCCAGAAGGCTTCCCTGGGGATCATGAAGAGAAAAAATGGAGTACAGGGAGGGCACGCAGCACCCCTCTGCATTCCGTTTTGGGGCCTTCTGAGCGTCAGGGAAACCTCCTGGGAGGGGGACATTTTTGCTCCCAGAATGCTTCCCTGGGACTCAGAAAGGAAAAAATGGAGCACAGGGAGGGCACGCAGACAGCATTGGCTGAGGAATTCTGGGAGTTGAAGTCCACAAGTCATAAAGTTGCCACGGTTGGAGACCCCTGTCCTAGATGGCTCTTTTTTCACATACTCTGGGGAAGACTGAACTGAATGGGACTACAGGCAAGCAGAGGGAGAATTCATCTTCACACATATATAGTGGAAGTTTAAACACACAAAATGCTCACGCCAATTACTAAGTTAGCTCATTGCATCATATAATGAATCACCAACCATAGCCTATAAAGAAAGCCTTGGGAGGGGATCTAGAATTAGAATCCTAGATGCCTTTGTTCTTGGGGGCCTTAGTTTCTCTCTTAGTAATTTTTGTTATTATTAGTGATTAGTGTTGTTATTTTATTATGTTGTATTTAACCTTTCACTGTAAGAAGAGAATTATCAAATGTTTAGTGGCACATAAACCCTGGTAACTAAGCAAGTCAGTGAACGAATGAACGAATGTGTTTATTACACATCCTGTTAAATAAGAGGATGAGAAAAGTCAGCTTTCTCCGAGGTCTTATCGCCACGACGGGGACTCCTATTTGAACTACATCTCCGACCATGCTTTATTACTGCCAATGGAGGCTACACGTACAAAGTCAAACACTTTCACTGCCTTGTTAAGATTCTTCATGATGTCAAGCAAATGATCCTCTCTGTCTTTCCTCCCAGAAGTGGAGAGAAAACAAGCCTAAGAAACTTGTTTTTTTCCATTTTGGCATTCACAGTGCTGATACTGGAGATTTGACTAACTTCCAGCTGGGGACTGCTGTTTTTATTACTGCTACTCAAAACAGATCCTCCCAGTTCATACTGTCAGGAATCTGGAAAGTCACTGGACTCACATCACACCCTGAAGAACTGAGAAAAGTTCAACAAAGAGGCAAAGCAATGCACCAGACTGCCATCAATTATACAATATACAAGATTTTCTTCTTGAAAGCAACACGGAGCCCTCACACACACACACATATGAATTCCTCTTTACAAAGTCATGGACACAGTATGGGATTGGACAGGATGCCTCTCAAGTTTGTAAAGTTGTATTGTGGGCAGGAGCAACGTGTGGTCCCTCAGCTCTTTTTCTTTTGGTGACCCCAATGACTCAATACGTTGTCTATAAAAATGTGGCTTTATTTTTTTCTTGAGGGCGGAAAAAAGACCCATGAAGGCTAAACACTCAGATTTCTCTAAAATTCTCTAAACGAGCCCAACATTTTGATTCTTAAGTGAAACATTTGTCAAGTGAGTTTTGATCCATTTTATGACTTTTCTTGCCACAGTTGTTAAGTGAATCACTGAAGTTGTCATGTTGGTAACATGGTTGTTATGTGAATCTTGCTCCCCCATTGACTTTGCTTGTTAGAAGGTCACACAGAAGGTGATCAAGTGATCCCATGACATTGCAATCCTCATAAATATGAATCGGTTCCCAAGTATCTGAATTTTGATCACGTGACCATGGGGATGCTACAGTGGTCATAATATTTTCAAAATATTCATAAGTCCCTTTTTTCAATCCCATTGTAACTTTGAATAGTTACTAAATGAACCATTGTAAGTTAAGGACTACCTGTACAGAAAACCAGAGACAGGCAACTCTGTAATTCCCACTCACATTTTCTAAAATAGTTTCCATAGTTACTTGCCATTAGGTACGCTGCCCACACCTGACAGTATTTAAAACCCAAAGCATCAGGTTGTGTATCTCTGTATTAAACATCATACAACCATCAAATGCTTTGTAATATCTAAGAACCTGTAATGTTTGAAACAACTAACGTAAGTCTGACTTTTTTTAATAAAACAGCATTAACTGTGTACTTGTAAGTATGGTCATTTAAAAGGTGAATATTCTGCTCTAGAATCTGATCTAATCGTTTTTTTTTGTATAGATCCACTGCAGTCAATTGGATATAAGATAGATATAATTACTGATTTCAAAGGGGCTGTTCCACGTGTAACTAAATCTGGATCCATTTTTGTACTTTCAGTAAAATTTTCTAAAATTTAAAAACTGTTCTTGTATGCAAGGGATTTCATGGGAATCAAATCAAATGCAGGACTCACATAAAAAAGCTTATATTTGGAAAATGAAAATGGGGAGACTTCTAGTTAGCAAAATATCTATAATAGATTTTTGAAGTGCTTCATAACAGCCTTTATACCCATATTTGTTATTAACCCAAACTTAAGACAGAATGAGGTGAGCACAGCAGACAACTAAATGTATAGGACCTCAGCTAAACTTTTATTCATGGTCAGGAAGCTCTTCTATATACAGTAGGTAGTCCTTCCTAGGTCGCATGAATCCGTCTTGGAAGCAGGCGCTATTTTTGGAGCGGCCACAATGAATTTTAGCCACTTTCTGGGACAAAGCAATGTGACCAGTAGAGTTGCCGAGGGATGAAGCAGCCTGCCCTCTTTCCCCAGTGCAAGTTCCAGATCTTTTAAAGGTTAAGTGTGCAAACGATGATTGGGGTAAGGGGGGGAGAAGGTGGGGGACCTGGTGGGGTGGGAAGCAGGACCAAGACCTGCAGGGACCTGTGTGTGTGTGTGTGTGAAAGGAGGTCCAAAACTTGTGGGGACCACAAGGGGTGGGAAGCCAAGCATGGAGATCCTCAGGGGGTGGGGGAGTCCTTGGGAGGCCTGGCATCACACCCACACCCAAGGAACTACTAAACTGCATCAGGGACAGCAGAAGTGCGAGTCATTAAGTAAGGCAACTTTGTGACCATAATAGCTAGGCTCTGTCAAGGATTGTCATACAAGAAATTTTTTAAAAAACCACTGCTTTGTCTTTTGGCAGTTTAAAAAAAGCATAATTTTATTATTTTCTGCCAGAGAGAATAGGCTTGAAATGGTCATGGGTTGTTGTTGTTTTTTGTTTGTTTGTTTGTTTGTTTTTGGCACATTCGGTTTCTTGGTTTTCTTAAATTTAAAAAATCAAGATTGTGCTGCTTGTTTGAGGAAACTCAGGAGAGGGGGGACTGGGGATTGCCAGTGAATATCCTATTAAAAAATATCTAATGAAAATATATCTGGATCAAGATTACTTCTCTCTTTTCCCTGATAATTAATTTTCTCCCATAATCTCTTGCTCTTTTTTCCTCAAATCATTCAATACTTTGAAGCATTAAAAACCTAGAGGTCCTTCTTCAGAAAATCCATCCATATATTTAGCTTGGAATGTAGAAAATTGCCAAAACACAACACATTAGCCTATAGAATTACTAATTCATTGGCTGATCAGTGAAACTGCCAATTACTCTCAACCAAGGCTCAATGCTACCGTTTTTCTAGTTTTCTAGAATGGGGTACCCAACCTTGGCAACTTTAAGACTTGTGGACTTCAACTCCCAGCAAAGCTGGCTGGGGAATTCGGGGAGTTGAAGTCCACAAGTCTTAAAGTTGCAAGGTTGGAGAGCCCCATATCTAGAATAATAAAATGAATAATAATAATCCACCTAAAAACAGGGCTTGTTTGTTCAAGCAAAATAACACAGCAGCAGCAATTTTTGTGGGCACTGCAGGAGCACAACATTTTCTTATATCAGTTTTGATAAAACTGCCAGGTATGCAAGCAAGCACTTAGAGAAAGCACGGAGATACATGGCAGCAAAATTCTCATAGATGTTCTGGGCTGAACTCCAATAATTAAAAAAAAAGGTTCTACCACCACTAAGCTATTTTAATCTTATAATGTGCTTGTTTGCAACAAGAAGCCATCGGTGCAAACAACAATGAAACAATAAGATTTGGGTACTCTTTGAAAGCATGCAAATAAAAGCACGGGAAACACCCATGAACTCTCCTGGACACAGGAGCAAAGAAATGAAGGACGGAGCAAAATAGCAAAACCTCACAGGGAAGGAAACACGTGTTTCAAGCTGGCGTGGTGAGACGAAAGCCCTAACGTTTCTCAGTTAAAAATAAATCCCTCAAATGGGATTGCTTATGGGAAATTGCATTTCAGAGTTGAGGGGGGGAGGAAATAGTACCTCACTATTATTTCAGCGGCCCTAGGGCTGCACACCCTTTTTATTTGTAGCCACTTCTGCAAGCCAACAATAGGCAGCATGATTATAGGTTCCCCCTTCATGGCATGCCAAAGCATATATGCCGTGAGATTTCAAACAATCAGCACAGCCTTCATGGGAGCAAAAGGTTGCAGCCAAATTAAATGGGTGGAGACGCCGTTCCACAACCTTGGAATCTGCTCATAGGATATAGGAAAATATGACCAGAGTTCCCTTTTTTCCAATGAATAAAAGGGGAGGGGGGGAAAGGAGGAGGGGAGCTGGGAAGAGCGTGGCTCAGTAAACATGAAATGATTCCAATGGGATACATTCAAATGAGGCCACAACACTGGAAAAACAATACCAAAGCAAGTGGAAAATATGTACCGTGCTAGAACAGCCTTCGCCCATCTCTTGGTTTGGGATGACGGGAGCATTGACCCAACTGCCTGGAGAGTACCAAACTGGGCAGAGCTAAAGAAAAGGTTTGAACCCCCTGCCCTTCCTTTACTCTGCTATGCCAGAACAAAACACGTATCCAAACAAGAAATACCTGCAGCAGGTCATTTCCTCTTCAAGGTCGGTCAGCAGGCAGGCAGAAGCAGCAGCTGATTCATGCACCACACTTCTCTTCTGTTTATGCAAGCAGGCTGACACCGGCGAGGTGAACTGCCCCACTCCACTCCCATCCCATCCCTGGAGTTTCAATCCTGTCAAAAGTCCACCTGCACTTCACCTGAAACAAAACCCAGGCATCATCCAGGCACTGAAACCACGTCCTTCGGGCTGTGACATCAGTCCGTTACCATGGGAATGAGGAGGACGTTCAGAACCCAGCCTTACAGAACTGCTGCAGGATCAATCAGCAGAGGCTGTTTTTCCACGGCACAAAACCGGTCCAGATTTTCTCTTACACTCGAGAGAAGACTGTCTTTTAGCCAAAAAATATGTCCTTGAAGAAAAGCCACATCCAGATTGGGGGGGAGATGGCAATTTAAATGTACAAACGAGGACCTAAGCTGAACAGCAAAGCACTTAATATATTGGGCATACAGAAGTTCCCAGGTTCAACCAGCAGCGTTGACTAATCAGCACTGCAAACTCTCCCCTGACATCTTACAGAGCCTTTGTGGGTGGGAATAATAGGCTTGAGATTGCTAGTCAAGGTATCTGAGTCAGTTCACAACAGATGATTCAGGTGCTTGTTCAGCTGGATTGAGAAGCACCATCATTCCCAAGGTGGCAAGTTAAATAAAGGCTATGAACTATAATTAGAAAAGAAAATTAAGCTGTAATATTAACAGCCCTGAAGGTTAGAAACTTGGTGGTTGCTCGTTCCCTCCCCCCCCCCCCCAAATGAAAAGCTAATATTTTCAGGATGCCATATTGAACAAAAAAGGTCTGTCTGCACACGATCCCTGTTTTTCATCACACCAAATACACTGGAGGATGAACATTCGTGAGTTGCTGCTGTCAAACAGTCCTCATCATCTGGGAATTAATATTAGTGGGGGAAGAGAAGTTACGGTAGGGAGGTTGAGCGCTGCGGTTTAAGAAATTGTGGTTTTAAATAACTATTTTTAAGATTTGCTTTGCATTGCCCAGGGATTCAATTTAACTCAGGTTTTGTGTACGCACTTGCAAAACAAGCCAAGTTATAGCAAATACATTTGGGTGCCATGAGCTTGCTTGTGATAAAATGTTAATAAGAAAGGGTTTTCTGGATGAGAATAGAAAATAAAGGAATGAAGGACAGTGGAACAAAATGATATATCCTTCATCAGTCCATTTTAGAATGAATCCCAATTTAAAATGTAGACAGACATTTGTTGCCAGGGCTTGAAGGCAAATGTTCATAAATGTACCATTCTTTCCCTAAAGGATTTCATTCACAGCCTGAAGATTAATTTCAAATTTATATCTTGCTAAACCATATATTGGAATGGGGATAGGAGGGGAAAATATACAAAATTATTTGTTTCTATTTTTATCTATCTATTCAAGGTAGTTAAAAATGAAATGTCAAAACATACAAAACATATACCAACATAACCATTTAAAATTTGGCAAAAGAGTTTCATCTTAGCTGCTCATCTCAAACGAGAGATAATATGAATACAATGTCCAAACTCCCTACCATTTTTAAAAACTGTTTGGTTTGGGTTGAGGCACCAGGCAAGAAACCATGAGACTGTGCGTTCAAGTTCAACCTTAGCCATGAAAGCCAGCTGGGTGACTTTGGGCCAGTCATTCTCCCTCAGCTCAATCCACCTCATAGGTTTATTGTTGTGGGAAAAATAGGAGGAAGAAGGTATATTGTATATGTTTGCTGCCTTGAGTTATTTGTAAAAATAATAAAGGCGGGTAATAAGTAAATAAATAAGGGCTTGCTTTGACACAAAGATGACAATACATGGAACTTTATGGTTATGAAATATACAACTTCTAGACCAGGGGTCCCCAACCACCGGTCTGCGGACCGGTCCCGGTCCGTGGAACAAGTCCTACCGGGCCGCTGGCTTGCTGGGCGCCGCCATCTTTTTGATGAAAAGTGCTTCCGGTGAGCTTTTCCGGTAGAAAGCTCACGGAAGCACTTTTTTATCAAAAAGATGGTAGCGCCATGCGCTTCGGTGAGCTTTCTGGCAGAAAGCCATTTCTACCGGAAAAGCTCACGAAGCGCTAGCGGCGCCATCTTTTTGATGAAAAGTGCTTCCAGTGAGGTCACCGGAAGCACTTTTTCATCAAAAAAGATGGCGGCGCCCAGCTAATGCCGTACCGGGCTGCGCCATAAAAAAAGTTGGGGATACCGGGCCGCGGCGTAAAAAGGTTGGGGATCACTGCTCTAGACCATAGTCAATCTGTCACATGAGCTCTAGGACATTTAATTCTACCATACTTCCTAAAAACTCATTTTTCTCTGCTTTCAATTGGCTCACCCAATCCAACATATGTCTGAAGGTCTTCCCAAATCCAGTATTTGTCTGAGGTGTTGGGCCTACCAGATTTATCACTAAAATATTTGCCAGCCACCTCAGTGTACTGCAAGTGAAAAGCAGGCATATTACAGGAAGTTGCCTGCACAGCAATAAAAAGTTTTGAGGGCATTTTAAAGAGCAACATATTTATTATTACACAATATTTTATGAATCATAAGTTCACTTCACCAGATACAGATTCAATGTGGCAATAACTATCAAAATCCAAGTGCAGGTGTATCACAGAAAATTGTTTACGGAGTCCTGACTCAAAATGATTCAGACTCCATATAACATTTTATTTATTTTATTTTATTTTATTTATTTTTGTCAATTGCTTACAAGATAATAGGTATAAGTAAAAACATAGTTATGAATACATGGATACATATAAGAAAAGTAAAAAAAATAAAACAATAGGACAGGGATGGTAGGCACGTTGGTGCGCTTATGCACGCCCCCTCTTAGGAAAGGGGTGAGGTCAATAGTAGACAGTCTAAGTGTTTGGTGCGATTAACTTTGAGAAGGATCTATTGTTTGCTCTTGTGTTGTTATGGTTGAAGCTGAAGCATTCATTGACAGGTAGGACATTGCAATGTATGATTTTATATACTATACTTAGATTGGACCGAAGGCGGCGTAGTTGTAGGTTTTCTAGGTCTAGAATTTCGAGTCTGGTGGCATAAGGTATTTTGCAACGAGTAGAGGAGTGGAGAACTCTACTTGTGAAATATTTCTGGACTTTCTCAACTGTGTTAATATCAGATATGTAATGTGGGTTCCAGACTGATGAGCTGTATTCGAGTATTGGTCTAGCAAATGTTTTGCATGTTCTAGTTATTACTAGAGAAAAAGCTACGTAAGATTAGGTTAACAATTCTTAATGCCTTTTTGGCTATGTAGTTACAGTGGGCTCTAGCACTTAGATCATTAGAGATGAGTACTCCAAGATTTTTGACAGAGTTTGGATCATCAACAAGGTCTTGACTATTCAGCCTGTATCTTATTTTCTGACTTTTTTTTGCCAATATGTAGGACAGAGCATTTATTTGTTGAGATTTGAAGTTGCCATTTGTTTGACCATTCTGATAGTCAAGGTCTTTTTGAAGGGTAGCAGTATTATCTGTGGTGTTGAATAGCTTTACATCATCAGCGAAGAGAACGCAGTTGCTCTTGATATGATCACAGAGGTCATTTATGTAGAGTATGAAAAGATTTGTTCCTAGAACACTGCCTTGGGGGACACCACTGTTGACAGGTACAGAATTTGATAGGACCCTCCCAATTTTGACCATTTGTTGTCTGTTTGACAGGAATGTTCTATCCAGTTATGCAGGTGTCCAGAGATACCATAAGATTTTAGTTTTAGGAGTAGTTTGTCATGTACCCCTGAATCAAAGGCTTTACAAAAGTCTATGTAGATTGCGTCTATTGTTTTGCCCTGATCGAGTTGTGTAGTCCATATGTTTTTGCAGTGTAAGAGTTGAAGATTACAGGATAGCTTTTTCCTGAAACAAAATTGTTTAGTAGAGAGTAGGTTGTTTATTTCTAAGTGGAGGATGGTGGATTGGTTAATAATTGATTCCATGACTTTACAGGTGATGCAGCATAAAGAGATTGGTCTGTAATTTTCAACTAGGCTGGGTTCTCCCATTTTGAAGATGGGAATGACCGTGGCTTGTGACCATAGTTTTGGCAAGGAGCTGGTCCTGAAAATTTTTGCAAAGATTATGCTTAGAGGTTCGGCTATGGCAGTGGATAGCTTTTTTAAGAAGTAGGCACATATTCTGTCCGGTCCAATAGATAGAGATGGTTTTAGATTGCGTAGTGCTTTTTCAACATTGTCTTCTGTAAAATCGATATGTATTAGATCATTGTAGTTGTCTATGGTTCGACTAGGAAATACTGGGCATGATCCATTGCTGTTTACAAATACTGAGCCATGTTGGTCTTTGACCCTGGAGAGGGAAATCCTGAATACTTCTGAATTGTAGACGGACTGACAGCTGTCATCTTGAGAAACTTCTTGAATCTGGAAAAAAGCTTTGTCCTTATGAATGAAAATGTTCAATAAGACAGAATCCACAATTAAGACTGAAACCCACATCTTCTAGTCAAAGTTCAGCACCACCAAGCTACAGGAATGACGTATGTGAAGTGGAAGCATTTTCACTTAAAGCCAATCAAATAGTCTCACCAAAGCAAAGCCTTCTGGAAAATACTGGAAAAAGTCTGTGCTGTAGTACTTCATCTGCACAAAACACAGATCTGGAGCTTGATGTGCTCTGATCTAGTTCAGAGGATATTTCCGATGTTTGGGACATTTCTTTAAGCACATTCATAGTTTTGAAGGATTTTTTTGTCAACGGGAAGAGAGTTGTACAAACAACAAGAAAGACAACTCTCCAAGTAGCTGGTTGACCGTCATATTTTGGTTCCAAGCAAGCAGACTGGAATTACAAGGATATTCTAATCACAAAGGTGGTTGAGTGCAAATACATTTTCTTTCTTTTCTTTTTTTCTTTTTTTTTTTTGGTAAATTTTATTGGTTTTTAAAAACAAACATAAACAAACAAAACATAAAAACATCAAACTTTCTTCCGTAGGTATACAAACAGTGTGCCGGCTGGTTTAAAATCATTTTGTGCATCCATTTCATAGTCTTCAATTACAGTTACATTACATAAAAGCTCATATTATCAATCAAAAATTAAATACCCTAATATCATTATTCATCAATCATTTGACTATAATTTTATTCATTCATATTTTACGAGATAACCACAATTTACTTAATTTATTTTATAACAGTTCATATTATCCTCCCAAATCTATCCTAAAAACATTTTGTAGATATAATAAAAAAGAAATACATCTTTATATATTTATTATTTTCTAAAAATCTACATATTTCATTACTGTATTTTATTGTCTAACCATTGATAGAAAAGGTCCCAAATTTTATAAAATTGTTTATCCTCTTGTTCTCTAATTTCAAATGTCAATCTACTCATTTCAGCACATTCCAATATTTTCTTAATGATTTCCTCCTGTGATGGTATTTTCTCATTTTTCCAGTTTTTAGCAAATACAATCCTAGCCGCTGTTAATACATTTACAATCAGGTATTTTAAATCTTTGCTATATGTTTCAGGTAAAATTCCCAATAAAAATATCTCTGGTTTCAAGTCTATATGTTCTTTTGTCATTTTTTCCAACCACATGTGGATTTTAGTCCAGTATTTTTTAGCGTCCGCACAAGTCCACCACATATGGTAATATGAGCCAGGTGTCTAATGACATTTCCAACATTTTTCGGATTTGTTCTTGAACATTCTTGCTATTCTTGTCGGGGGGAAATGCCACCTGTAAAACATCTTATACAAATTTTCTTTATAAGCTGTTGACACTGTCATTTTATAATTTTGAGACCACAATTTTTGCCATTTCTCTAAATCAATCCCATATCCAAAGTTCTTCCCCCAAGCAATCATAGTTTCTTTAACTTGTTCTTCTTCTAGTTTAATTTCTAATAAATATCCATAGTTTTTTAATCACCTTTTTATCAGTACCTGTCAAAATCTTATCTAGATCAGCAAATACATTTTCTTTGATGCAGCGAAAAAGTCATTAGATTTTTATCATCTCTTTATCAATTTATAAATAACTCAAGATGGCAAACATACATAATACTTTTTCCTCCTCCTATTTTCCCCATAACAACCCTGTGAGGTGGGCTGAGAGACAGTGACTGCCTCGATATCACCCAACTGACTTTCATGCCTAGGGCAGGACTGGAACTCAAGTCTCCTGGTTTCTGGGTCAGCAACAATTCTTATGGGGAAGGGGAGGAGGGGGATGCAGAACATTTACAGCTCCCACCCGCTATCGAAATAGCAGCTGCAATTCAATTTTCAGTAGATTTGGCTGATTGTTTTCCATAATACATAATACATAATACTGCCGTAAGGAATAGTGAACATAGACTATGTTTTCTCTACAGGGAGTCCCCAGGTTAAGAATATCCAACTTATGGATAATCTGTCGTACAAGAAGGCTGCCCATTACTAAAAATGGCAAATGGCATTCTTCCTCGTGCTGACAAAGCACTGAAGCCACACAATCTTTTCAGGAACTGCTGAAGCCACATGTTCGTAATATAGAGCCTGTTTTCAGCAATTCTTGGAAGCATTGTGCTGCTTCAGTGCTTCATCAGCTCAAGGACAATGCTAACTCCCATTTTTTGATAATAGACTGTCCATTTGCAAGTATGAATTCTGACTTACGTACAAATTTGAGTTAAAGATTGAGTTAGGAATGGAATTTGTTCTTAACCTGGGAATTAGCTATATTTCCACTATGGAAATATACTACACGACATCATTCCGGAAAGGACCAAAGCCAGTCCTAGATCCAATGCCTTCGTCTAACACTTAGAGGTATCACTTCAAAGTAATGATGACCATTGATCTCTGCCTTTTTTCAGGTCCAAGAGCCACAGAGGATCTCTAGTAACTGCCATCCCTGAGGTGGATAGCTCTGAAAAGTTCAATTTTCTTTTGTGTTTGTTTGGGGAAGGTTTGGGTTTAAAACATCTCTTCTACCCCAAAGGTGCTTTTCCAAAAAGCAACTGGACTGCCTTGTTTTTCTTTGAAAATGTTTCGCTCCTCACCTAAGAAGCTTCTTTTGGAAAAAAAAGCACCTTTGGAACAAACATGACCTGGATGATGGAGAATCTCCGCAGACATTTGTTCTACCCTGTATTATAGACAGCGACAATCTGCAGCCTGAGAGTCACATGTGGCCCACAGTTCTGTGGGTGGGGGTCATTAATGGCTCAATATATTGTCTATAAAAAGGTGGCTTTTTTTCTTGAGGGCAGGAAAAAAGATGGCTAAGCACTTACATTTATCTAAACATCCCCAAACTTCCATGAAAAAAATGCAAATTTTATAATCAAACATGATGATTCACTATTTATTCCCTCCTTTCCTGTGGTCTATTATATTATTTTTTGTGATTCATTGATTTTATTGGTTTATTAAATGTATTTCCCACCCATCACCCTCAAAGGGAGTCAGGGCAGCTTATAACATTAAAATAATAAAACTACACACACACACACACACACACACACACACACACACACACACACACAAATAAAGTATACAAATATAGCTCTGTTACCCATTATTTTATCCTATAAAAATAATTTTTATAGCTAAATTCTGACTTTGTAAACTGTGCGGATGGAGGTGCTTCGGAGCCACAAATATGAGACAAGTGCTGCAAGGACCTTCTGGGCTGCCCATTTCCATTATACTAAGTTAAATCTACATTTTGCTAATATTGGTTATTCTGAAAAAAGTTTTCTCCCCAATTATTTATCCCTAATCATTCAATCCTTTTGACAGATAGACTGCAGGGAATCTTAAACTTCTGAATGGAAAGCCTGAACCTGCTTGACATAATGGTTCAGGAACAATTTACTGAAACATATTATGCAGCTTGGAAAACTGAGCAAAATAAAAAGACCCTAAGTGAAGATGAGGCACCCATGCAGCAAAGAAATATAGAGACTGGCTTTATTCCCTTACAATCAACTTCCATTTTCAGCACACAACCATGTGGCTCTTTTTAGTGATAGGAATGAATGAAAAAGCATCATTCTTGATGCAGAAGAATCATCTTTTCTCTGGATGGGATTACTGTGGCACCTTAGCCTCAGGTTTGCCTCCTTCACCAATAAAGAGAAAAGCTCAAATAATTCATAGCCAAAGGGGAGTTCTTTGGAGGCAGACACTTGCGTTGTTATAACAGGTGGAAAATCTATGGCCTTAAAGATACCTTTAAACAACAGCTCTCAGCAGCCCCAATGAGTATGGACAACTGTGAGGGATGGTAGCATTTGTAGTGTAACAGTATCTGGATAGCTACAGATCCAATACCCCTTTTTTATACATTCCATATTTTATCTTTCTTGAGTAAGGAAATACATGATACATGAATTCAAGGACAGACGTGCCCAACTACTTTCTTCTTTGTTCACACTCAGAATAACTTTGCCCATTTACTTTCCCAGCTGCCTACACATAATCTGTGAGGCGCATCAGTGGTCCAAAAATAAACTACAACAACTTGGTAACGCACCAAGACATAAAAACATTAAACTTTCTTCTGGTTTACAGATACTCTCCTTAGTATGCCAGATAAGGTTCTAAATTCATGAAAGCCAGTAATCAAACAATTAAGTTCAACTTGTATGGATAACCAATGCCACTGCTTACTAATAGCTTTCAGGAGTGTTCAAGACGTATTGCATCAACACCTCTTAATTCCAACAAGTTACACAGCAACTTTCTTGCACAAAATATGTGGAACGTATTTCTGATCACCTGGCAACATCAGCAGAGAACAAGCAATGGTAGAAGAAGGGAGCCTTTGTTTAACCAGTAAATGAATCTCTTTGAGGTCAGTTTCTCCTAAGTTCCACTAATTCCATAATAACAGAGAAACTAAGCGTTGAGAGGCACCTTTGCACTAAGAGCATTTGGAGGAGCAGAGATTCATTCATTCATTCGCAACTAGTAGAGTGATTAGAAGGTGAGAAAGTCAGTGCAAGAAAATCCTGCAGGCATGTGATGAATACTTGCTGTGTATGTGGACACCTTTGGTCTCTCAGGAGACTTCAGTTGTTTTATTTCTCACAGCAGTATAAAACTCTAGCAAAATGCTTAGAATACGTCTGAGCCACCACTTCCCAATATTTGCTGGTTTTCTTTCATTATTTTTTAAGCAAATGCAAAAGTAACCAGAAAGACGTTTTTTATTTTAATGCCAAAAATGGATAACGGGGGAAATGCAATGCTTACTCAGTTCTCTTCACACATCATCCTAAATAGGAACTGTGGTGGCGCAGTAGTTAGAATGCAGTATTGCAGGCTACTTCTGCTGACTGCCAGCTGACTGCAATTAGTCAGTTCGAATTCCACCAGGCTCAAGGTTGACTCAGCCTTCCATCCTTCCGAGGTCAGTAAAATGAGGACCCAGATTGTTGGGGGCAATATGCTGACTCTGTAAACTGCTTATAGAGAGGGCTGTAAAGCACTGTGAAGTGGTATATAAGTCTAAGTGCTATTGCTATTGCTAAATCAAGACTTTATTAATACATTCCTATGATGGCCCTCATCAGGAAAACTGTATGAACATGCACATACCGTATTTGCCGGCGTATAAGACGACTGGGCGTATAAGACGAGCCCCAACATTTCCACTCAAAATATAGTTTTTGTTATATACTCGCAGTATAAGACGACCCCCACTTGGAGGCATGCTTTTCAAGGCAAAAAAGTCGTCTCATACGCCGGCAATACGGTAAGTTGTAACACTTGGGGTATTCTGGATATAATTCTTGATTGACACCCCCAACCCCTTTCCCCCAAACTTACAAAGCCACCAAAATGCTTTAGAGAGGCAGCTTCGCCTTTCTCAGGCTGGCACTCAATTCCTCTCCCTTTCTTTGTGACAGCCCCAGCGTGCGTGCCATCGGGACTCCAAGGGTGGGGGATGGACAGCTGCCAACTCTCTCTCTCTCTCTCTCTCTGTGTGTGTGTGTGTGTGTGGTGTGGGGTAATTCCGGCTATCTCTGGCCTCCGCTCGGTTTTAAAGTCGCTTGGCCGGTTCCCAAGTCGCAGCGCGCTGGCCGGGAGACGCGGCGCCGGGTGGAAGCTCGGTGCAGGGGAGGCAGATCTTTTCTCTTAAGCGGGGAGGAGGAGGGGACAAGAGGAGGGACGGGACGGGACAGGGGGCGGGAGGAGGCGCTCGCCTTCTTCCACCGCTCACGGACCCTTTTCTTCCCAAGGGGACCCTGGAAAGCAGCTCGGGAGCCGGGTGGCCCTGCCCAGCGGGGTCCCATCAGGAACTTCCTGAGGACACCCCCTGCCCCAAGCACAGCCCTCCCGGTCTTTCAAAGAGGGAGGAGAAGCGGGAGGAGCAAATTGCCGCCCCGCCCGCTGCCCAGAAGGAGGGCGCCACAGTCCACCCCACCACCTTCTCCCCCCCACTCCCGGGCCATTACGCGGCTCGGGGCTGGCTGGGCGAGCGCGCCCCGCCAGAGACCCTCCCGCTCCACCCCCACCCCACCTCCAGATTGGCCTCCGCAAGTGCCCGAGCCGGGCGGAGGGTGGGTGGGTGGGTGGGAGGAGGAGGAGAGAGACTTCGGCTGGGCTTGAAGGGGCTTCGCAAGTTGCGGAGCTCCGCCCCCGTCGCTCTTGCACCGAGTGACAATGTATTTACCGGCGTATAAGGCGACCCCCCACTTGGAGGCATGTTTTTAGGGCAAAAAGTCGTCTTATACGCCCGGCAAATACGGTATATACACACGGAAAAGACCTGCTGTATTTGGTAGCTGATTTTGACAGCTGTCTAGAGATGTGTTCAGCCATCTCTTAAAACTTGCTGCAGCTTTGCTGGATGTACCATGTTAGTGACTGCCAAACATATATGGCCTTCCTAGCACTGCCTACTTCTCCTGCAATTATGAGATGTGCTCCCTCAGCTCATATTCTTAACAGTATCCTCTCACACATAAAAGTGATTCCAGTATAACTCCTGCTCTCAAAGACTTACAGACAATAAGCATCTGTTTGACCATGCCTTGATTTCTCTCCTTTCTAAACTATACTTGCCTTGTACCTCTGTACAATGCTTTAAAGGTTGCACACGACACAAAAACCATCTTGGAAACCTCACACACAAACCCTGCATCCCTACTTATACATCATACCAAGACAAAAGTGCAATCAGTAAACTAGCAGCAAATTGGGGGGTTTACTGGCCTAGAACAAACCATGGCTTATTCATTAGATCTATTTATATCATAAGAAATGGATCACATTATGATGTAGCGTATTTCCAGTTTTGGAAGCATCACTGTAGAGGCTAGGACAAATTCTGTTCTCCAACCCCAAGAAGGCAATAAGAAATTAATTTGAACTGTTCACAGACACATTTTGGGGGGCAAATTTAAGGACTACCTTCAGAAAGAACTCCCTCTGCACAGTTTCAGACATCACAGCACCCGCAGTGTTTTATATAATCCTTTGAAGGGCATTTCTAAAAAGCAAATAGGGAAGGGATGAAGTTAGAGGCAATTAGCAGACATGGAACTGTTTTTATCTTGATTTAAAAAAAACCATAGCATTCAAGTTGCAGGAGACAAGAACAAATGCATGAATTTAGTTGCAATATTCCCTGTAAGGGAGGTGGCAGAGGGAACACTGCGACTAAATTCTCTGGAGGACAAAGAGAATGATAATGTCAAGTAAATCAAGGTGGCTTCTCCAACCTGGTGCCTTTCGGGCATATCAAGCAACCTGACCTTTAATTTACAACATATCTGCAAGGTACCACATTGATCATAGCTAAGATTAAAGACACAATAATAGAGACATAGATGCTTAACTTCTGACATCTCCTACACAGCCTCAATTCAAAACTACCAAGGAGAGGAATCCCTGAGCACCACAATCCAACTGCCTATCAAAATACCTAGCACTTGGACAAAATCTAAACAAAAGAGATAAATTTCAAAAAAAAAAACTTACTGTAATACGAGGATTTTTCTTGTACAAAATACAGCAGCACTTCGTACAAAGTAAGACCATTTATTCATAAAACTCAAATGCTGCTAGTATTAACAGATAGCATCCCTTCGTGGTTGATTGGGAACCAATCAGAGTTGGTTAGAAGATAAGCAGCTATATAAATGTGAACAGAATAACAGAGTTGGAAGGGACCTTGGAGGTCTTCTAGTCCAATGCCCTGCTCAAGCAGACAAATGGTTGTCCAATTTCTTCTTAGAAACCTCTAGAGATGGAGCATCCACAACTTTTATTCAACCGATTAATTGTTCTAATTGTCAGGAAATTTCTCCGTAGTTCTAGGTTGTTTCTCTCCTTGATTATTTTCATTGCTTCTTGTTCTGCCTTCAGATCAGTGGTGGGATTCAAATATTGTTGCCACCGGTTCGGTGGGCGTGGCTTGTGGGCATGCTTTGTGCGCGTGCACAGAGTGCACGTGTGCGCCAAACACACACTTTGCACAGGCACAGAGGCGTTTGTGCAGGCGCGTTCTAATTCTCCTCCTGCAAGCCTGCATGATCCCAGTCGCTCCAGCAGCTACCGCGCGGCGCTATTCTGTGAGTATGAGAGCGCGGGTGGGTGGGTGGGCCCAACAGCAGAGCCAGCAGAGCAGTGGAACCGGCTCTCCAGAACCGGGCAGAACCAGTCGAATACCACCACTGCTTCAGATGCTTTGGAGAATAGGCTGCTCCTCTTTTCTTTGCAGCAACCCTTTAGATATTGGAACATTGCTATCATGTCACCCCAATCCTTCTTTTCATTAAACTAGACACACCCAATTCCTGAAACATTCTTCATGTTTTCGCCTCCAGTCCCCTAATCATCTTTGTTGCTCTTCTTTGCACTCTTTCTAGAGTTTCAACATCTTGGCTTATATCGTGGCAACCCAAACAGCATGCAATATTCCAGTTGTGATCTTACCAAGAGATTATAAAGTGGTACTAACACTTCACATGATTTTAAATAAATAGTGTTTAAAATAAATAAAAAGGTAATAATGGCTTTGGATAACAGGTACCTTAATTCCCAGCCAGAATTACAGAGGTAGGTTCCACAACATTAGGAGGACATTCAATTGGTGAAGACTATAATGAACTCTTGGTAAAACTTTAATAAGAATAATAATTAAGTAGGCACTTGGGGATCAAGTCCACCTTTTGAAGTTTTATTTATTTGATTTCCTTTCATTCAGGGCTTCAAAGCAGGATACAGGGAACTTCCTCCTTCCATTTTTGCAGGAGTTCCCTGTTAAATAAGGTTAGGCTGAAAGAGCGTGACTGGCCCAGAGGAAAAAGAAATTCATGCCAAAGTTCACCCCAGTCAGGTTTTTGGACATTAACTTGTTCAGCTTCCTTCAGTAAATATGGAGTCTTCCAAGTATAACGAACATCTCATAATTCTCCATCAACATAGGCTTTATAAAGCCTTGTATAGCAGTTAAAAGTTCTGGAGTACAGACATGAAAATCAAGAAATCCATATTTAGGGCACAAGAACTTACTGAGTGGGTCAGCCTCTATCTCTTAATCCAACCTAAGGGCAACTGAGCATCACACTGGAGGGGAAGCAGCGTTCAAATTTTCTGTAGATAAATAAATATCCACTATTCTGAACTCCTACAAGAAAAGAGAATGCTGAATATAACAAAAGCATGTAATATTAAGTTTCAATTTATTCTTACCTCGCCTTTAAACTGCACTGGAATTCTATGTGCACTTGGCACCTTAAAGGATTACAACAGGCAGGGCCTGGCATTCAAAATCAGAAAATAGATCTGGACAAATTTTGTTTATTTTTATTTCAGCAGTCCCAACCCATCCTTTTTGCAGTCAGGCCAGTTAACAATGGAATACTGTGCTTGTTCCGGATTTGAAAGCAAAACTGGAATCCTAACTCTGTCTGGACATGTTGAAGATCAGCTGGGCAATGTTCCTAAAGAACAATACTAAAACAGGAAAAAAAAAACCAGGCAACCTGCTTTAGTATTTCAGAAGCTGTAGACAACAAAAAACATGGAATGTTTTCGCTTCGTTATTGTGAAATTGTGTGTGGGATCTTGTTTATATACCCTGTAAGGCAAAAGGGCAGGAAGACCCGGAAGCGCACAACCCCGTTGTGAGTTAGACCTGCAGCCAAAGCAAAAAGGAGCTTGAAAGGAAAGCAAGAAGTGCCAATAAAAGTATTTCCTTTGCCCAATCTCACTGCATATTCCAGAAGCCCTGCACTTTCTGTAGTTAGCATTTACAAATATTATCCCCTAAAATGTGGAGAAATACAGGTAGTGCTCATTTAACGACTACGTCAGACACTGACTGTTCAGGTTATAATAGTGATGACAAAATAACTTTGCAAACTAATCTTTGCATTTATGATCTGTGCAGTCAGTAAAGCGAAAGAAAGCTGAAGTAAGATCATAACTGCAGTTTCACTTAGTGACAATTTTGCTTAACGACCAAGTTGCTGGTAATAAATAGAATATTAGGATTAGAGAATCCTGGATTCGTTGTGGCTAAGGCGGGGCCTTCGAACAGGTTCAGTTGGTGTGCCAATTGTGTCCTTTCCTGGACTAGGAGATTTTGCTTACCATCCCTCACCCCTTAGTCACCTTTCAGTTGAATTACTACAATGCAAGATATGTCAGGCTGCCCTTGAAGACTACCCAGAAGTTATAACTGGGTCCAGCATGCAGTGTTGTGTGCAGTTTTGGGCACCTCATATTTTGTCCTTGTTACCCCATCGTTCTATCACCTTTAAAGATTTAAATGGCATAGGGTATCTACCTGTCCTAACAGTTTAGACAGAGTAGGCATGCTCCAAATCCCTTTCCTTAACTTTTGCTATCTGGTAGGACCTCAGAGAGTTGCCTTTTCTATGGCTGCTCCAATTCTCCCCTGAAATTCAGAGGGCCTTTGCTCTATACACGTCTTTGATAAAGTTGTGAGAAGATCAGGCTGTTTGCCAGGCATTGGACTAGATGTGACCTGTGTAAATGCCAAGCATCAATGTAGACTTTGTGAGACATCGTGGCACTGTGTTTGGGATGTTGTTGTTAGCTTTGGTCAGTTTACTTTATTCTGCTTTTGTTGAATATTATTTGGAGCTATCTAAGATTATTATGTGTAAGATAAGTCATATGTTTTTTTTTAAAAAAAAAAAAACAGACGAGAATTAAAGGGTTGGAGGAAGCTTAGATGCTGCAATGCCACAAGTGTAAAAAATGGTCCCAAGTCACTGTTCTATCCATTACACCACATCTCTTCAGTTATTTATTTAATAATTTAGTTATTATTCTTTTTATTAATTGTTTCTCGTGTGTGTGTGTGTGTGTGTGTGTGTGTAAGAGACACACACAGAGAGACAGAGAGAGACAGAAACACTAGCAGAGTCAAATTAGGCATTTTCTGAATCGACATGCTGAGCCCAAATGGTTTGCCATCTCTGTACTAGAGGCATATTTTTCTTGCTCTTATGACTAGAAGTACCACAGTACAAAGGGAAAAAATGATGGAACTGTTGAAACAACAAGGATTAAAATTTGTTGTATCCAGGATGCAAGGCTCATCACTGTTCCACTGTAAGAAAAAGGAGGAAAATATGTCAAAAATGCTTTATCTCCACGATCAAAGGGCTTGCAGAGTAAAATTCTTATGGCACAGAATGCTCAAAGCTTTGACATGCAGAGCACAAAAACAGCACTTTGAATGTTTCATCACAATCAGTGCAGCTGATTGAGAACGATCATGCTAAGCACAACCATGGATATACAAAAAAGGCACGGGGGGGGGGGGGGAAGCATGTTCTCAACAGCTGCTCCACATTTTTGCCACTCCATTTTTCTCACCACCTGCTTATCTTATAGATCGATGTTCCCCTAGCTGGATGCTCTCCAGCTGGCTGGGAATACTGGAATTTGTAGCCTGAATGTAAATGGAGGTCAGCAGAATGTAGAAGACTGTCCTAGAAACAAGACAAGCTCACACCTGTTTTTCTGACTTCTAGATGCCAAAGATAAGGTTGAAACTGATGAGGGAAGGAAGATTAGAGAACTACGTGGGGGGTGATGAGATTTGGTATTAGTTCATTTTTAATTTGATCTGACAACAATCTGCTTGGTGCCTTGGAACTTTCAGTAAAAGAACAGGAAACACGGTTCTGCCTTAGAAAAGAAGGAGCTGTTTGCAGCATCTAAACCTCTGGCATCACTTAAAATCCAAAGCTGCTTACTTCCCACTTCTTTCTGCCATCAGAACATATTTTCTATTTCCACTTGTACAGTATTAATTCAGTTGATTTGATGTCACACTTTTACTATGTACTTGTTTTTCTCTATTCCGTACTTCATGGTAGAAATAAATATGTTAAGCAGAAATGGACGGTTAAGCCTGCTCAGCTTTCTATCATGTGTGCATTTTTTTTCAAATTCAATCTATTCTGCTTCCATCTCACTAGCAAACATTCACCTAGACAGTCTGCATGAAAACGTACATATGTACCCTAGTTCATACATATTTCTTTTAACATATGCCGTATATGTTAGTAAACTGAGTTCTTCAGTGTAAATATTATGTATGCATTCTTTGTCTGAAAAATTGTATTAAGAAATCTGGAAAATGAGAAAAACTGATAAAACAATTCTGAAAACGATAGTGCACATGTACTTTATCTTATACATTCATGAACCAAATAAGTATCTTCCCCATCTCCCCTGTACTAAAAAGGCAAATATATTTTTCTCATGTTTCAGTTCTCAAAGTCCTTTCTACATTGCATGCCCAGATCCTTCTTAGAGCTACTGAGAAATTTTGCAGAGACCATAAATTTGGATTTCAAACCCAAATTCACAGGGTATCAGCCTGTGAAATAATGCCCCCAGAAGGAAATCCAAAAGGAACTTGCAAGATGTAATGTTTGCCAACTAGAATCAGCATGCTGGCTTGTTACTTTTCACCAAATAATCATAGCTGGCTGTATTCAGAGACTGAAAAATATGATGGTAAAAATGTGCAGGTTTGAAAGCAATGCACACACAGCAGATAGGGCCTTGTTAATTGTCAGCTTTCTAAAGTTAGTCCTTCTTTAAACCACAACAGCTGTGATATACTGAGCTCATTTAACCTGTCTTTGAAGTACGTTATCTTTTTGATGGAACTGGCCATTTTCTACAAAGGAGAAAACCCTCAAAATATGGTTGTGTAAATCCTGCCTAAACAGATCTTACCACGCATGTCACACAGTTTTGCCAGATCTCCTGGAAATCATTTATTAGCAAAGTCTTTACAAACAGAAATGTTTAAAATCTTCTCCCAAGCCTGATAGAGGATAACCAGAAGATAGCTGTTACTGAAGATGCAAATATTTTCAGTAACAGCTAGCAAATACCTGTGCTGCAGTGGTGGGATTCAATTTTTTTTACTACCGGTTCTGTGGGTGTGGCTTGGTGGGCGTGGCAGGGGAAGGATACTGTAAAATCTCCAGTCAGAGGTGGTATTTGCTGGTTCTCTGAACTACTCAAAATTTCTGCTACCGGTTCTCCAGAACTGGTCAGAAGCTGCTGAATACCACTTCTACTGTGCTGCTGACAAGGGTACACTTTTTTCTCAGGAACTTTCCAGCCTAATTATGAATTTCTTCTGGAATATTTGGCTAATATGGAATCTAAGATGACATATTGCTTGGTTCTAGTTGATTTGGTTGAATGTTTCCTGAAGACGAGGTTGGACAATTAGTACTTTAGATCATTTTTCACCTTTCACAGGTCAGATTGTAGCTTGGGCATGTTGCTGATACAATAGAAATCCTGGATGGCCAGATGGTTGGCCTGCCTATAAGTGCTCAGCATCAGTTGGCATACTGTCTGGAGTTGACAGATGTAACTGTCATGGCCCATGTTTTAATCATTCCTACTTAGATAACTTAGATAACTGCAAGTTTATACATTTACTAAATAAATAAAGTGCTGCAATCACTCATGGAAGAATGTTTGGAAAATATAATTAGTGCATCTACCACAAAACTAGATGTTTTGATACACTTTTTACCAATTGCCTTTCCTCTATCTCCCAACAATTGCTTTGGTTTCCAATTTGCTTCTAAGCCCAATTCAATGTGCTGCTTTTAATCTATAACATCCTATTCAAATGACTGATTTTTTTTCCATAAGAATCTCCTAATAGTTTACTATCTCTTTTAGAAGTCCTATTAATTATGCTCCATTAAAAAGACAGGCTAGGCAAGTTGCTTTTGTTAGTAATCTGGTCTCTGAATTTGTTTTAATTTTTTTTGCATACATCACCTTGAGGGCTTAGTTTGGGCCACAAGGGAAATCAGAAATTAGAAATACTTTAACACAAGTAAGTACATAGTGTTGCTTAATTTTTTTCAAAATTGGGAACCAGTGGAAAAATTAGCTTTGAAAGGAGTAGAGCAAAGGACATAATATTCAAGAGAGCAATGAAGTAGGGAAGATGGGGAGAATCATAAATTAAAGAATAGGAAAAAGGATACAGAAAAATTAAACTTAGATTGAATAGATGCTATCACTCTTTCTTGTCCATCTTAAACTTGCTCTGTGGAACAGGAATATACTGCATTTAAGAATAATGTCTGCATTCTGAACATAGCCAATATGATAGGAAATTAAAATCAAGTAAGAGTAACAGAAACAATTTAAATGTTTTACCCACCATATATCAAGAGATGGCAAAAGTCAGTAGTGAAGAATGCCAGGACCTTAATGCAGCCTCCGAAACCACACATAAAACCTTATGCAGCTCATCACAGGTTAATGTTCTCAGGATGCCGCCATTCACGTTGCCCCGCCCCAAAGCTCAGTTGGAGGTTTTAGATCTGATTAGCTTTCTCTCCAATAACATTAACATTTTTATTTGCAAAAGTTTTTCTCTCTTGGAGACCATCCAATCATTCCCCCACATACAGTCTGAAAATCATATTTAAACTGGATTGCCATAAGAATAACTGCTTGTTCACGTAGGATCACAGTTAAACAGGAACCAAGAAAAAAGCTAAACGTTTAACAGGACCTTGATTGACTTCAAGTAATTTCAACAACTCATTACAGTATGCTGTTCAGGAAGAAAAGTTCTTTGTTAATTTGTTGAAGTAAAGTTCATGAAAAAAAAAAAATTCACCCCATACTTAATGAGCTGCAATCCCACCCAGAATGAAAAAGACCAGGAATTTGGCACAAGTTCTTTCTCAGGCTCACTTTACTGTACAAACAATGATTAAATGGCCAATCCTGCACAACAGATAAGTCCACCTCAGAAAAATGGAATGGAATGTGATAATATCCATGTTGTATCTAGATACTTGGTCTGCTTCCTCCCTCCATCTCATTCAATTTCTCTTAGAGGAATGGCCAATGTAATAGACTGCACACTGCAAAACAAATCGCCCAGAAACCAGGAAGTTAATTAGTGAGGAATCCCCCAAATCATTTATTATCTCTCCACTATAATTTAAGCATCCCTCAGTTCCCCCTCAGATATTATTCAAATATCCAGCTTAACACAATGAAAAGAAACGGCAAATAAAATAGGAAAGTTACTGCTCGCATAAAATCAGCAAGCATTTCCCCATGACATTAAAAAAAGTACACCAACCTTAGTACCATGATTCCTGAAGCAAATGGATTATAGGTGGCTAATGTGTAAGCAGCATTGGAGGCCTGTTTATTTAAACCCTGAGGTGGAACAACAAACCTAGCAAGGTTAATAGTCCAACTTTAGTGTAAATTGTGCGCAGGTTATTGCAGTACTGGAGGGTGTGGTGGAAGGATAAAGGGAGAAGAAAAAAGGACTTAGCTTTGAAGTGCTCTTAAGAATGAGAACGCAATTAAATACTGCTCTGTGCCAGGTACAAGCTGTCAGATTACCCTATGGCATCTATTATAAAATTGCACTCCTCACTTAGCTTTGTAACATGGCCACCTGCCTGCTGGAATACATTACAGTTTCTCATACAGGTTTTGTAAAAGGAAATACAGGGGAGGAAGCTTCCCGTCCATCTCAGATTTCCAGATGCTAGTTTTTGTATTATTTATGCCACACTAATAAATATGTCAACTAAAAAGAACGACTTGGAGTTTAGGAAAGCCCTTGAAAGCCCTTGTTGATATTTTAAGCATTTCCCCATCTGGAAACTATTCGGATATTAGTAAATGTTTCACTCAAAAGTGTTACATGGATCAGAGATATGTCAATGGCAAGGTCTATAAAACACAAAGAAATATGTAGAATTGTCTAGATCCTAGATTTCACCCCACAAGACTATTATGTGTCAACAAAAGGCCCTAGAATCTGGACAATTTTTTGTAATGGTAAGATGTATTGTTTTTTCCCCTAGTCATCTTTAGTGGTCAAGGGCTGCAAGATGTATGGCAGTGATTTCATTAATTTCATAAAAAGTGGGGGGAGATGGAATTCCAGGTTTTTTTTTCCCATTGTGAGATAATTGTCTTTTATTTTCCACTGATAACCACTGGAAGAAAATTGTGCCTATTTTATTCTGTGTCTGCCATCAATGGAATTTGAAAACCTGCAAAACAGGAATTAGGAGCTATACGTGGAACAAGAGTTGTCCATCCTTTCCCTACACAGATATCTGTCTTGTGGTTCTGCGTAATATTCTATGTTAAATTTAAGCAAACATCATAATATGAAATTTACTACTTGGGATTTGTATACAGTCCCATCTTGTAGACACATCCAAGAATTCAAGGCTGGGTACCATGGCAACAGAGGCAGGTCTTATCAGCTTGACAGGCTCAGCCCCTATGACGAAGGAAGAGGCGTTTTCCCTATCCTGGACTCTCGCGGCAGCGTGGAGGAGATTCCACTAAGTGACATTGTTTCATAGAATGGAGCTGGATCATGCCCATCCCACTGGATCTGATGGGATAGACAGGAACCTTGCAGGGTTTTATAGGTGACAAGTAGCACTTTAAATTGCACCCAGAATCTAGTGGGAGTCACTGCAGCTTGTAATGCAGCTTCAAATGACATTATATGGTGCATCTTAAAACTGCTTGCACCATCGTATTCTAGACCAACTGCAGCTTCTGAATACTCAAGGACAACCCCATGTAGAACAAATTACTGTAAAATAGTCCAGTCAGGAAGTGACTAAGCAGGAGTGACCATGAGCAGAACCTCCCAATCCAGAACTGGGTATAATTAGCATATAAGGTGGATTTATATATAGCCTCCTGGCCACAGCTGCCACCTGGCTCCTTGAAAAAAACAGTAATATTACCAGGTCTGTTTGGAGGAATACAATTATTCCAGTCAGAAAATTAGGAGGCGGCCTAAAACCCAGAACAACTCAGTTTTGCAAGGGTTAAGTTCCTAATCCTGGCTTCCAAAGCCCTCAGGCACTGGAAAAGAACTCTGAAGGTACTGGATTGCTGAGGGCAGTGGTGTATAGCTGAATATCATTACCATTCTGATGATTCCTAACCCAGACAGTGGTGGGATTCAAAAAAATTTACTACCGGTTCTGTGGGCATGGCTTGGTGGGCGTCGCAGGGGAAGGATACTGTGAAATCTCCAGTCAGAGATGGTATTTGCTGATTCTCCAAACTACTCAAAATTTTTGCTACCGGTTGCCCAGAACTGGTCAGAACCTGCTGAATACCACCTCTGAACCAAGAATTCCCCAGCTTTTCTGACTATGTGGACTGGCATGGGTTTGGTTCCACGTGAGCGGTGGGCAAGCACAGACGTAGCTCCATTTGCACAAGCAGCAGGCATGCACACATGCCATGCATGCAAATGGAACAAACACGTGCTCACCCACATGGGGATGCATGTGCGCACGCTTGCCTGCTATCTCCACAGACTGGTTCCGAATGGCTCAAGGTCCAATAATGGGCCGCACCCCGGTGGTTGGAGACCCCTGACCTAACCCACTGTCAATGAATAGCCAAACACAATTATTAATTTGTAAGATAACTATGCAATGCAAGCTGTACTTGGCTTAAGTGGTTCCACAATACTTTCATTGGGAACAAAAGCTTTATCTGAATATAAGCTCAGAAAATTTCTGCATGTAGACCAGGTCTACATAACATGATTTGACTCCACTAAGCCCAACTGAAAATTTCAGCAATGTACTGCAGCCCGTTAGGTGGTTGGCAATCTCCTTGGCTATTATGAGTTTACTGAGGTAAACCAAAGAGGTTTTTTTGACCCTGGAAGTTGCCTGACACAGCCAATTTTGTGATTGTAATAATCACAAATGGTATGAATCTGATAGAAAAAAATGGAGTGTGTTGTGATACAAGAGAATGTTGAACTAATTGCATAGACCTTTAGTTCAAGTGCCATATTATCATTTCATATATTTGGTGTCATGAATTAAGATCTTGTTTTATCACATTTCACTATGTTCTGAACTGTTCTCCACTTCTATCCCTACCATGCAACAAGATCTAAGTGGTTTCCGGTGTTGTGAAAGACATGAAATCTTTTCTCCTACAAATATTTTCAACTATTGCAAACAAGCTATAAAATCACTTAGTCTCACATCAGAGCAATATGCACTACAAGAAACCAAATTCTTTAGTATTTCTGTTAAAACAGAACAAAAACAAAAAAGAAATTTACTAGCATACATCAATGACATACACCAGTGGTAACTCAACTGAATGTTTGTGTCATATTAGGGAATGTATTGAAATATTTGTTTAGAACAATGGGTTATATAAATCATGTCTTTTCCACAAATGAGAGAGACTGAAATCAAGTAGAAAACCTGAGCAGTGGGGTAGGCAATTTTGGCCAATTTTCTCTACTGCTGTCTTTCATATTGCTCAAGCGGATCTAGAACCCTTTATAAAATATTTTTTTCAGGAGGGACAGTGAAAATTACCTCCTATTATAAATGTGCACAGCATCTGTTGAAGTCTATAGGTGTCTTATCATCTGCATCTGATCCTCATATTTTCAATTTTGAAATATTATATTAATCGAAGCAAAATACAGTCAAACTTTATCCAAAGTCCAATCTATCTACTATAAAGTTACCTTGAAGTAAGATAAATCAATTAATTAATTAAATATATAAATGAATAAATTTTCCAAGGTGCTTTAAAATCCTTGTGAAAGTTCATTACCAAATAAAACAGTGAAGTTTCTGGTCAAAATCTGAATTAGTTAAACTTTCGGTGTATATATACAACACAAACTGTGAGAAATTTTAAATCCGATCAACTGTAATAAATGATAGCTATCAGGAACACCATGTGCTAAATGGCAAGCCAAGGTAAAATAGTTGAGGATTGTTGGAACAATTGCTAGGACAGAGAGAAACCATACAAACTTCAGCAAGAGTGATTGAATATATAGAAGAGCACAGAACAAAAGCAGGAACAAATTCCCTCCTCAGAGAAAAATAACAATAATAATGAAAGCACTATGAGTTTGACAATCTCTGCAATGAGAATCCGGTATATTTTAGTTCATTTATAAAAAGGCAGCAATCTATTCTAACTCTAAGCTGTTTCAGAGGCATAACACTTGGGGTTTGAAGGGCGTCTTTAAATAAATTATCAATGAGGCAAGAAAAATAAAACACTGTAAAAGGGCTGATTTGTTTGTGTGTGTATGTGTGTGTATTTGTTTGTTTATTTATTTATTCATTTTGTGAGCTGCCCATCTCGCCAAGGGGCAACTACTGATAACTTACAACCAAGTAAAATATCAAGATAAAACATTAAAATAATAAAAATCTATGTTAAAATGGACTAAAAATTATCAAAGATGGGAAGATGTACACGGGATGGAGGTGGAGTCTTATCTCAGCAATCCCAGGATGGCATGCCCCATTGGGGCATTGTCTAATGCTCTCCTGCCGGTCTGTCTCATACGCTTGTTCAATTGTTTCTCTATAGACTGATGGTGTCTATGGGCATCCTTCTCCTTGGCCCTTGAAGGTCTCTGGGGAGCTTTGGATTTGCCCAGGGCCCTGGTTATTGTTCTGGAGGTAGAGGCCTTTGAGCCCTTGCCGCTTGCCATTTCCACTATACATTTGTCAATGAGGCTTGAATATAAGGTGGTTGGCATACCTAGGGGTCTGCTCCCAAAGTAGCAAGGTATCCTTATAAATTTCTTGTAATCCCCCTTCAAATTTGGTATTTGTAGAATTAATCTCCAATCCAATAAATTGAAATCCAATTATCAACACCTCTTCAGGCCAGAACTGTGTTAACAATGGCCTGCAACAGCTGCTCTACACAGGCAGACTTCGGCCTTGGTGCTCGCTGTGAAGCCGCTGGACTTATATTCTGTGGGGGTTAGTCAACAAAGCAGGTCCTCTGCTCCGTGCATAGGGAGCAGGAAAGCCAATCCCCTGGTCTCTACGAGGAGAATCCAGTAGGGAAAAACATTCTTCTCACAGGTATTCATTTGCTTTCTGTTTTAATGTGAATGGGTGCCATGCGGTCCTCAAAATGGCACCTGCCGCTGTTTGGTGCGGCCTTAAGAGTCCAGCAGCTGGTTCCCGCCTAAATCGCTGTTCTGAGTGTAAAGAGACTACGCAGGAAAAGGACTGGAAGCGCTTATGCTTCCAATCCCCTTTGGTGTTGAACAGGGGAAAAGCCTCAGCCGTTGAAAAGCCAAACATGAGGCAAGCTCGCTGTTCGGAACGGCGCTGTTAACGATTGGAAGATAAGTGGACTGTAAACTGCTCTTGCGATCTCTTCTCCGAAAGAGAAAACGAGCCCCGAAGGCCCAATTTTGAGGGGAAACGTCTGAGGCTGCAGGGCTTTCAATTTGGTAATTTGATCCTTGAAAGACTATCCCTCTAGAGAAGTGCTATTAGCCCCGATTGCCAGGATGTTAATAAGCCATTGGAGGCTATTGTCTAGATGACAAAAGGGTTCCTGAATAAGTGAAAAAGCAAAACTGATGTTTGAATCTCTTTCGTTTTAGCTGCTATTCCGGCCAATCTGGAAAGCTACCTATCTCAACAAACACTGAGCTAAAACTGGGGGATGCTGGGGAGGAGTCCCATGGAGGAGGAGGAGCATCCTGCAAATTAAGTCCAGCCTATCCAAGAGGAGACTGAAGCACCTCCCACTATTGGATGCTCTGAACAGCTCAGGGGAGAAACTAGAATCTAACAAGAATTAATAGCAATGCTAATCCAAGGGCAAGTTGAAGCTGAAGTCTACAAGAACGTGACAATAGAATTGCTATCCTGATTGAAACTTTGAAGTTGGAGAAGAGCCATTGTTCCACTGACACCCAGAACAAAGATACTTTAATCCTTTAATGTTCAAAGAGAGCTGTTGCAGAATTTGTCATTCTTAACTCATAAGTAGACCTTTACTCATGAAGGAATACCACTTTTAGTGCCTTAGATGGACATCTCTGTGCTTGGCAACTGATAGAACCTATGATTTGGTGTAGTATTCTCTAAAACTAGGTCAGGGTTCAGTTTCTATCTTGGGATTGAGGAAGGAGTGGCTCTTTGCATCCCAGAGGCTTAATGGTGTGGCCCTTGAATGACTAAAATCCCTCCTGGTCAGGGTTACAAACTGTATTTAAAGCAAAGACTATATCTTCACTTTCAGATGCTTTCAGGAAGCCAAATCCTGAATGTTATCTGTGTTTCTAAGAACAGGGGAGTATTCTTCCTGTCCACGAACACTGCTTCAAAAGCTTGGAGGAAAAATTCAGAAAGTTCAAGGAATGGTGTAATCTTTTATGACCAGACCCTGGGAATCCTGCCCACTTTCACTATTATCTATCTCCAAAGCTAATCTTACAGCCGCACTGGCCACCACGGCTCTTAGGGACCCAAGAAAACATAAAGGAGAAAATCATACCAAAGCACAGAACAGAACAGCCCTCAAAAACCTAAACCAGGACAAAACCATCACCATCCTCCCAGCAAACAAAGGCCAAACCATAATTACCATGGGCAGTACATAATACACATAAAAAGTCAAAGAACTGCTGGAGGGCAAACTATCTCCCAGAAAACACTAACCCAATACATACTTAGACAGCCTGATGAAAAGACTCTTCAATGACCTAACCAAGAACAGTCAAATTTCAAAAGAACAGCAGCAGATGAAAGGCAGTGGACTCATCTTCCCATGCTTCCATGGATGCCCAAAAGTACACAAACTCTTCATTCAATTGTATCAGTATAAGGGATCCCAGTACACAACATAGCCAAAGAACTTAAACAAACAAGCAAACAACAACAACACCAAACCCTTGGATATCTCATACAGGGAATTCTCCACTACAGTGCCTCCAGAAAATCAAAAACTTAAAAATAGATGAAATCATAGTTTCATTTGATATCACAGCATTATGTCCATAGATACAGAACTAGTGAAAGAATCCATGGCAGCAATAGTACACACAACACACCTGACCTAACCAAATATAGGAAGATGAAAAGACCCAGCAGCATGGACCTCAACAACCTTCTCACCACAGATGCCAGCCTCCAGGGTTGGGGGACCCTCCTAGCCGGCGAGATTGCCCAAGGGACCTGGTCTCAGGTGGACAGGTCTTGCCCAATAAATTGGTTAGAGCTCAGGGCCATCTTCCTAGCCTGAAGCATTTTCGAAACAGGGTGACAGGCTGTCATGTGCTAGTGATGACCGACAATGTGGCCACGGGCACATGTAAACAGGCGGGGGGGACCAGGTCCAGAGCCCTTATGAGGGAAGCAGAACGCCTGGGGCGATGGGCGGAGACTCACCTTTCCATCAGGGCGGATCACATTGCAGGGGTCGACAACACCCAGGCTGACTGACTGAGTTGGTCCCGAGTCAACCAGTCGGAGTGAAGTCTCCATCCATCCTTGTTCCTGGAGCTGTCCCACAGATTCGGAACCCCGGCAGTAGATCTCTTCGCCTTCCTCAAAACGCTCAGGTAAGCAGATTCTTCACCAGGTACCCAACCCAGGGAGCAGAGGGGACTAATGCACTTTGGAGCAGATGGCCAACAGGTCTCCTCTACACCTTTCCCCCTCTTCCGATCATTCTAGCGGTCATTCAGAAGTTGTTGGAAGAAAAGACAGTTAATATTCCTGGTGCCCCATTGGCCCAGGAGACCCTGGTTCGCCGACCTGGTGAATCTATCTGTAGCACAGTTGGAGGATTCTGGACAATAAGATCTCCCTCCATCAAGGAGCCTTACTCCACCTCGATCCTCAGTGGTTTCGCTTAGCTGTCTGGTACTTGAGCGGCAATCTCTGAAGGACTCTAACCTGCCTGACAGGGTGATAGAGACTATCCAAGCTTCCCGTAAACCTTCCACCACCTGCATATATGATGCTACCTGGAAGGTCTTCTGTACTTGGTGTGCCAGGTAAGCCCGAGACCCCACTTCTGCATCTGTAGCAGATGTGCTAACATTTCTCCAAGATGGGTTAGATCAGAGGTTAGCACCTAACACTCTGCGCTGTCAGGTTGCGGCTCTGTCATCTGTGTTGTCCTGGGAAAGCTATTCATCCTTATCCCACCATCCATCAGTCCACAGATTTCTGAAAGGGGATTCTAATCTCCGCCCTCTAATGGTTCATAGATACCCCACTTGGGACCTTCCTAAAGTAGTACAGCCCCTTATAGAACAGCCATTTGAACCCCTTAATTCAGTGTCCCTTAAATTTTTGATCCTCAAGGTGTTTTTTCTAGTGGCCATTACTTCAGCCAGGAGGGTGTCAGAACTAGCGGCACTCTTGGTTCGACAGGACCTGTGTATTTTCCATGAGAACAGGGTGGATCTCAGACTGGACCCTACATTTGTTCCCAAAGTAAACTCTTGGTTCTATCTACGCTGCAAGAGAGTCCAGCCCCACCCTTTGGCATGCGGTCCTGGTGGGGAGGAGGTGATTTCATTATCATATTTTCTCTTCCAGATGCACATTATGTCTGTCATGCAATCTTCGCCTAAAAGCTGGGGAGCCAACTAGGGCTTGGCTTTTTATATAGCGGCAGACTCAGCCCAATGACATCAGAAGGAATCATACCCATCCTGGACTCTCTTGCAGCATAGATAGAAAGGGTGTTCTCAGGTAATTATACCAATGTCCATTCAGACAATTCAGTCATCAATAGACACATAAACAACATTTAGATACCATTCAAAAGAAATAATCAAATAAGGAGAAATAAAAAGACCAAAACATATCCCCACATGCAATCAACACCCAGATAAGTAGAGATTAACACCAAGATTGACACTAGACCAAAAACCAAGCTATAAACAACATCCCAATCAAGGAAATATGAACTCAGGAAAACAATCAAACAATAAACAACCTAATTAAGGAATGGGCGTTGGTCCTTACCTGACACGCCATTTCTCTTTGAGCCGCGAGGATCATCCAGAGAGTGGGAGGTGCTTCAGTCTGCGTCGTTGAAGGCTGAGCTTAATTACTGAGGAACGCTCCGCCCTCCATCACGTGGCTCCCTTGCGTTCCACAGTTTATGCGAAGTCGAGAGTGAAGAGAAGGTCGTACTCTCATCTTACTATACTTAAGGGTTCATTGGCCGAAACAAGACCCCACCAGACGGTGAAATAATAAGGGTGGGGCTGGATGATCCTCGCGGCTCGAAGAGAAATGGCGTGTCAGGTAAGGACCAATGCCCATTCTCCTTAGAGCCGCTCGGATCATCCAGAGAGTGGGACATACCAAAGCTTGGCTGTCCTACGGGAGGGACTTCGTCTGGTTCAGGAGTCTCTGCGAGTTCTTGAGGACTCGCTGGAGGACTCGTCTGCCAAACAAAGCCTCCACCGAGGCAAATATGTCGATCTTATAATGCCTAATGAAGGGAGACGGGGAGGCCCAGGTGGCCGCCCGACAAATATCAGTAATTGGAGCTTGGGTGGCCCAAGCTGCCGAGGTAGCTGCACTTCTGGTGGAGTGTGCTGTTATTCCGCTGGGTACCGGCAGAGCCTGAGACAAATAAGCTTTGGAAATAGTAGCTCTGATCCAGCGGCCGATGGTTGAAGGGGACACTTTGTGGCCCAATGTTTTGGGCTGAAAGGAAAGGAATAGGGATTCGGACCTCCTAAAGGGCTGGGTACGCTTAATGTAAATGCGGAGGGCACGTCTCACATCCAGGGTGTGCCAAAGCTTCTCCCTTTCCCGTGAGGGATTGGGGCAGAAGTTCGGAAGTATGAGTTCCTGTGCCCTGTGGAAGGCTGAGTTGACCTTGGGCAAGAAGGTAGGGTCCGGCCGGAGAACCACCCGGTCGGCATGGAAGATGCAAAGGTCCTTCCTCACCGACAAGGCTGCTATCTCCGATATTCGGCGAGCCGAAGGGATGGCCACCAGGAACACGACGTTGAATGTTAAAAACTGGAGGGTGGATTCCCTGAGAGGCTCAAAGGGGTGTTTAGTAAGGGACACAAGGACCTTATTGAGGTCCCAGGTAGGGTATCGGTGAACGGTTGGGGGGCACAGGTTTGTGGCTCCTCTGAGGAATGCCTTAATGCGAGGGTGGAGGGAAAGGGAACCCAGATTGTCACAAGCGATGACAGTTGAGAGGGTTGCAACCTGACGCCTCAAGGTGTTAGGGGAAAGTCCTTTCCTCAGACCCTCTTGGAGGTATTTCAAAACTTGAGCGATGGAGGGTGAAAGCGGGTTGACCTGGAAATTATGCCACCACTTGCAGACACTATTCCAAGTGGCATTGTATATTCGGGTTGTTGAGGGCCGCCTGCCGGCTAAAATGGTATCAATAACCTGGTCAGAGAGCTTCTCCTTTCTTAGACGTTCCCGCTCAACCTCCAAACGGCTAACGGGAGCCACTGAGGATCCGGATGCTGGAGGGGGCCCTGAGAAAGGGAGATCCTGTTCGGGGGGATTTTCCAGGGAGGGGCCACCGATAGGTTGCAGAGGTCTGCAAACCATGGGCGTCTGGGCCAGTAGGGGGCCACCAGAATCAGTTCTGCTTTCTCGTAAATGAGCTTCTGGATGACTCTGGGGACTAGGGCTAATGGAGGGAATGCATATAGAAGCCCTGTGGGCCAGGGGCAACGGAGGGCGTTGTAATTCTCGGCCCCGTGGGAGGGGTACCTCGAGAAAAACCTTGGGAGTTGTGTGTTGAGGGGGGATGCAAAGAGGTCCACTGTCAGGAGACCGAACATCATGGTCGCCTCCTTGAACAGCGACGGGTGGATGCGCCACTCGGACTGGTCCACCGTGGTCCTGCTCAGCCAGTCTGCTTGGGTGTTTGAATCCCCTGAGATGTGTTTGGCTTTGAGGGAAAGGAGATTGCGCTCCGCCCAATGGCAGAGGCGCTCGGCCTCTCTCATCAACCGTATGGACTGGGTACCCCCTTGCCGGTTGACGTGAGCCTTGGCGGTGACGTTGTCCGTGAGTATAAGGACATGCCGCCGGCGTACCTGAGGGAGGAAGTTGTGCAGGGCCAGGTGGATGGCGTGGAGTTCCAACCAGTTTATACTGCATGCCCGTTCTGCCTGCGACCATCTGCCCTGTGTCGAGAGCGAGTGGATGTGAGCGCCCCATCCGGACAAGCTGGCGTCTGTGGTGAGGGTGAGGCGTTGGGGCTCCTTGAAGCAATGTCCCTTGTTGATGGCGGGACTGGTCCACCAGAGGAGAGATGTGAGGACCCTTGGAGGCACCTTGACCGTAGCCTTTGAATTGCTTCTGCCGGACCTTTGGAACGGGAGCAGGAACCACTGTAGGGATTTGGTGTGTAAACGGGCCCAGGGAACAATGGAAATGCATGAGACCATTTTACCTAGTAATTTAGACAATTCTAAGAGTGTTACCTTTCTTGATCGTCTGATGTGTTTGATGGTTTCCTGGATGCTAAGGAATCTTTCCGAGGAAAGGAAGACCTTTCCTTGAACTGAGTCAATGACGGACCCCAAGTGGGTGATCCGGGTAGATGGTAACAGTTGGCTCTTTTGCCAGTTTACTAGGAACCCATGGTCTTGGAGGGCAGAGAGAGTAGCTCTGGTGTCCTTCTCTGCTTGGAGTCTGGAGTGAGACAGGATGAGGATGTCATCCAGGTAGCAGTGGAGACGAACCGGGAGGTTCCTGAGGTGAGCCGCTAGAGCCGCGAGGACCTTAGTGAAGGTTCTCGGGGCAGAAGCCAACCCAAAGGGAAGGGCCACATATTGGAAGTGGCGGTAGTTGTAACAGAACCTGAGGAATTTGGAATGGGAGGGCCGGATTGGGATGTGAAGATACGCTTCTGAAAGGTCTATAGAAGATAGCCAGTCCCCCTGCCTGATGCCCAGTAGAATGGACTGTAAGGTGTGCATCTTAAACCTGAGGTGGATCAGGTAACGGTTAAGGCGTTTCAGGTCTAGGATAGCCCTCCATCCACCTGAGGATTTGGGAACCACGAAAAGGTGGGAGTAAAAGCCTTGCCCCCGTTGGGATGGTGGGACGGGTTGGATAGCCTGTATGTTGAGATAATGGATAGCCGAATCCATCAAGCTGCGTTTGGTGGGATCCCTCGAGGGGGGGGATGCCATAAAAAAGTCAGGGGGGGCGCGCTGAAATTCAAGAGCGAGACCAAATCTGATGGTGTCCCGGACCCAGGCATCGGAAGTGGAGGAGTCCCATCGGTCGGCGAAATGCTTGAGGCGTCCGCCGATGGGAAGGGGGGGACGGGATCTATCTGGGGCGCCGGAAGGGCTTCCCTCCTGAACCCCTGAAGCTGTAGCTGCCGCCCCTCCTGTTCCTGTCGCCCGGATCGGCTCGATCCTGGGGTTGGAATGGCCGGAAGGAGGGGGGTCTCGGATACCTGGGCGGGAAGGGTGACTGGTAGAAAGGTCGGGAGGAACCTCTCCGAAATGGCTGAGGGGCTCTTGGCTCTGACCTCCGAAAAAGAGAAGGAAGAATTTTTTTCTTGCTTCGGGTTTCGGCTAGCAATGGCTCCAGGGCCGTGCCAAATAGTTTGTCCCCCTTGATGGGGGCAGTGGCCAACTTAACCTTGTTTTTTTACATCCGCCTGCCAGTGTTTGAGTCAGAGCAGGCGGCGGGCTGTAACAAGAGAGGTTATTGCTCGGGTGGAGAACTTAACCGGGTGGTAGGTGGCGTCGGCCGAGAATTCCGCCGCGGCCGTCAGTTTGGCGATGTCCTGATGTGCCCTTGTGTTAGAGGGGGGGACATGCTGTTTAGTTGGCGGAGCCACCGGATCGAAGACCTGGTGAAGAAGGAGGCGGCCGTGGCCGCTCTAATGGCCCAGGCGTCGGCCTGGTGTGCCCGACGTAAGGCTAGTTCGGACCTCTTGTCCTCGGGTTTCAGGGCCTCCAGGGGATCGCTAGGAGAGGAGGAGGATGCTAAGCCCTCGATGGGCTCATCTACCTCGAGGGTGTCAAGAAGGTTGCAGAAGCTTGAGTCCAGGTTAAAGAACCTCTTGTCTTGGCTGGATGGGGCAGGAGGGGCCCTTGTAGAGTCCAACTGGTTTGAGACTAGGTCGTGAAAGATGGGTGGAGCCGGAATAACCTCCGCTTCCACAACGGGCTGCCTAAAAATGGCGTCCTCTTGTCCCTCCGCCGGGGAAAGGAGAGCAGAGGGAGACTGTACAGACAGGCCAGATATGTTCTTGGCTTTAAATAGGAGCGATTTAAACATGTGTGGCTTGAACAAACCCACAAAGGTGGGTTGATCGGGGGTGAGACCCTCATCCTCGGACATGTCCCCTTCCATAGGGTCTATCTCCGATAGGGGCTCCCCGTGGTGCGTAGACCCCCATTCAAATTCCTCCTCTTCCCTGAACTGATCCAGGTCCTCTATGGCCTCCTCCAGTTCCCCTTCTGGGAGAGGGCTGTCCCTCTGTAAAGGTACCTGACCATGAGGAGGGTCCGATCTAGGCGAGGACCTGACTGATAGCGACTCGTGTTCGGGCGCCATCGAGAGGGGACCGGGCCTGGACACCTGTTGGAGACCCTCTGCAATCCCCTGGCGGATAGCCCGTTCCATCCATGCCCTCATTTGTGCAGGGATCTCGACTGTGGCGGGCTCCTCCTGGCGCAGACCAGCGGCCGTGGGCGTGAATGTAGCTTCGGGCGTCCGTCTGGTCGTTGGTCCGGGGACCTGATGCCCCTGGGATGAGCTGTGCCTGGAGAGGGAAGAGCAATCTGGAGGAGGGGTGTTTGTCTGGAGGTAGAGGGAATGGAGGGTGGGAGGGCTGGAGGCACCGGTTGTGACTCTCTAGATCGCCTGTCAAATTCTTTCTCCAATGCCTTATGGCGTCTTAGGGCGTCTCTTTGAGAGGCCTTAGAAGTTTCCTTAGCCTGTCTGCGCAAGTGGTAGGACTTAGATCTGGCCTTCAAGAAAGGGCCTTTAGCGGAATTGTCATCTGCCATTTTAGAAGGACTGTATATAAAGTTCTAAAGGCAGTTGGCTCGCCAAGGGTTCGACCTACAACAAAGGCCGGGTGTCCTTTCAGCTGGCCCGCGCCCCCTTCTGGAATTTAGATGTATATAATCTATAATATTAATATTGTTATTATTATTAATATATACATACGTATCTGTGTATAATTAAATATAATCCTATTAATATTGGTAATGTATTACTGTCATATATAATAAATAAATAATAAATAAATATTATACATATATATATATATGTTTTCTGAGGTTCTCACGGGTATTTAGTATGTGGATCTTTGGTTATTGGGTTTTCTCCGCGTAAGATTGGAAGTATCTGAGCAACGTTTGATGAAGTCTCATTCATCATCTTCAGGCTTCTGTCTTCAGCTCTGTGCTTCTCAGAGTGATCACTCTGAGAAGCACAGAGCTGAAGACAGAAGCCTGAAGATGATGAATGAGACTTCATCAAAGCTGCCTAGATACTTCCAATCTTATGCGGAGAAAACCCGAATAACCAAAGATCGATCTATCTATCTATCATCTATCTATCTATCTATCTATCTATCTATCTATCTAATTTTTTTTATTTATTTATTTTAACAAATATCTAATTAGAGAACTGGTTCAGCGCTCCCAGGAGGGAGTGACCCCAGAGATTGTTATTAATAGAATCCAATTCGCCAAATGAACGCCTGAGACTGGAAATAAGGCCTCTAGCAGCTAGAGCTCCCAGACAACAACCAGGAGGGATAGGCTGCTAATCCTTGCCCTGAGCGCTGCTGCGGAAAGCCAACAAGTTTGCTAATTTTAATTAAATTCACAGTACAGCACAGTAACAGCTCTCACGGGCTGGAAGGCCTGTGAATAGAACTAGCCCCTTCGCAGCCGCAATGAGGCCAGGAAAATGGTGCCCGAGCACGCGGCGGCACCCAAAATGGCGGCCGCCCACCATCTCCTTATTATCGGGCCGCTCAGAGCTAAACTAGGCCTCTCCGGCAAGTTTAGAGGCCGAGAGAGGCAGCCAGGAAAAATTCGCCCCTTCCCAGGGCGATCGGCATTCGTGGTGGGGGGGAACACCAGCTGCGCTTTTTGCAGCGCGATCGGATCAAGCCGCAACGAGGGCGGCGTAGAGAAGTGGCAGGAAGAAGCCGAATCGAGGGGGGGTTTGGCGCCGGAGCGCGATAAAACTGCCCGCTCTTTATCCCCCCTGGGGGCAAGGAACGCGCTCCCCTTCTACAGAGACACCCCAAATGCGCAGAGGCTAAGGAATGAACAAACAACAATAATTCAAACCTGAAATAATAAGGAAATTCTTGAATCGGCCAAGGAGTGGGAAATAACACAGCCTATTCTCACGAAGGCTGAGCATAAACTGGGGAACGCAAGGGAGCCACGTGATGGAGGGCGGAGCGTTCCTCAGTAATTAAGCTCAGCCTTCAACGACGCAGACTGAAGCATCTCCCACTCTCTGGATGATCCGAGCGGCTCTAAGGAGAACCACCAAGAACAATCCCACCAACACTGACAGGGCATGCCATACTTGTATAGAAACAGAGAGCAAATCACACTCCCTGCTAGCACTGATTGTTATCTAGTTGTGTAACAAAAAGTCTGCAAGAAAACAACTATGCTTAAAGATCAGCAAGAATTCCACCGATTAACCCTGAGCTATAAATATTATCTTCAATTGATACTGTTCCATTTATTCTATGGATACATACTTTTAGATTTCTTTTAAATATTACTGTTTGTACATAAGAAACGGAAACTCTATCAATTTTTAATATTGCCTTTTCATTTATAAAAAATATTTACAAGTAGTCCTTGACTTACAACCATACATTTAGTGACTGTTAGAAGTTACAACGGCATTGAAAAAAGTGAGTTGTCACTGTTTTCACACAACCATTGTAGCATCCCCATGGGCACAAGATCAAAAATCAGATACTTGACAACTGGCATGCATGTATGATGGTTGCAGTGTCCCAGGGTCATGTGATCACCTTTTGCAACCTTCTGACAAGCAAAGTCAATGGAGAAGCCAAATTCACCTAACAGCTGTGTTACTATCTTAACTGCAGTAATTCACTTAACAACTGTGGCAAGCAAGGTTGTAAAATGGGGGTAAAATTCATTTAACTATTCTCTTACTTAGCATGGGCTCAATTGCAGATGTGTCTTTATTTCTTCGTGGCCAGGAACAGCATCCAGAGAAGGGTGGCTGTTCTCTTCTAGTTGCAAGTTTCTGGTGGCACTTATGATCCCAATTAAATTCAACAAAGAGGGAACTGTCATCTTTTAATACAGCCTGATAATTTGCAGTTCTTATTCTGAATTCATTACTCTGCAAGTCATCAGTTCAGCCCTCCAGCAAAAACTATCTCACTGTTTGACCTTACAGGCAAGAGTATATATTATACACAATCCAGCAATAAACTGTGACTGTGTTTCCAGAACATACAAGTTCATCATCATGGCAGTTTAAATTATCATACAGCAGGTTCCCTTCAGGAGGAAAAACAGCATAGAAAAGTTTGGATATTTGCACATGAATGATACAGAAACAAGACACTGCCAGTCTAAGCTGAATTCAACATCCCTAATGTCCTTTCTGGCTTAACACCCAGGTTTCCATCAAAGCGCTATCAAGTAGCACATAGCCTGGTAACTTCCTGGCAAGGATCAAGTAAACCCTTATATTCTCAGCACTTTCCCCCTATAAGTTAGTTAAACCTTTCCTGTAAATAGAGGACAGCAAGAAAAAAGAAAAAACAACAAAACAAAATGAGCCCCCGGGCATTAGCTAAATGAGGACAAAAAGAGAGAGGAGGGGGAACACATAAAAACTTAAATCAAAGCACCTAGCAGCCTTTGTCTGGGCTTGGAAGCTAAACAAGCCTGGTCCTTGTTAATGCTTGGATGGGAGTCCACCTGGGAATACCAAAGCTATAGACCCCACTGGGAACCTGAAAGACCATCCCAAAAAGAGGCACAGTCACCTGAAAATCTTGCCAAGAAAACTGTAGTCCAGGCAGTAACCTAGACCAAGCACCGACAGGAAAAAAAAGGGTTACAGCATGATAGCTTTCAAACAAGAAATTTAGAAAAGTTTGAAATTGCTTACCAGCTGATTAAGAATGTATAAGATCAGTAAAAGTAGGTCAACTGGAACGTATTCCAAAACATACAACCATTCTGAAAAAAATCAAGACAACCATTCTGAAAAAAAGGGCTAACTTAAAACAGTTTAATTAAGACGACAGGAAGACCAAAGATTTTTAAAGCCATTTGGTTTTAAATTAATATTGTATCCTCGATAACTGAATCCAGACGCAAAAGACATATAATCAAGAAGTTCAGAATCAAGAAATTAATTCTAGGAGCTCAACAAAATAATTGCAAGGATGGAAGGTGTAGTAGTTACAAAGATAGAAGCCCAACACACTCAAGAATGCTGCAGAAATACAGTTTCCAGTATCCATCAATACATGCCAGGTAAGGCTACTGGGAGATTAATTCTACATCAGAGAATTTCTATGTAAATTTTGGTCAATTACTGTCATTGAAGCAGATGCAAACAGGCTCAAATTATCCTACTTTGCACACATTATTGTATGCGAAGTCCTAGGTCTCTGAAGGAGGCTCAGAGCAATCATTTGAAAAAAGCTCTACATCTCCCATTTTTGCAATGAACTCCCTGCTACACAAAATGGCTTAGCACCCAAGTCACATAAGACAATCTAAATAAATTACCCCCAAATCATCAATTCTAGTTTTCTATGTTTCTAAACATGCAAAGAAAAAAAAATATCTGAATAATGCACACACTGTTAAGGGTGAGATGCCGCAAGTATGTAGTCCATAGCTGGAGTAAAAAATCCAAAATGTTCTTCCCGCCCTCAAAATGGCAGTACCAAGTAAGAGGCATAATTTACCAATCATAAGCAATGAACAGGAGGCTTGTACAAGAGGATTCTTCAAGGTTTGGATTTATTATGTCCACTGAAACATCCTTAATGGCAACTATTTCTGGTTTCCTTATTTGCTTCTAAGTTATGCATAAAGAATTTTGGCACACTAGAAATCAGTAGGCAGAGTATGATCAAAAGAAAGAGATTAAACAAAGGCACAATCTACTCAGAATTGGGAAAATGAAGAAAGGTTTATGCTGGCAACAGTTTTTCCTCACAACAAAGTTGCTTGAAAGAAAAGAAAAATATATTCAATAAATTCAGACTTGCTCTTATGCCATTCATTGCTCAGCTCCCAGAAAGTCATGTCAATGGAAAAGCAAGCATATTTAAGTTATTGTAACCTTTGAACTCACAAAACAACTGTGTTCTCTGGAAAACACACATCAACAAGTATTAGTGAAAAACAGAGCTTTTTTAACAGCAGCTGGTGTGCCTAGAGATTTCACATCTATGTTTTAGATTTGCACTGCAAAGAACTGGCTTCAAAGCTTCACATGCTGGCTTCAAATGATTCAAAATATTTTCTGGAAAAACCACTTAACTTCTAAAGTTGTAAACAGGATGGCTTTGTCTGCAATGAATTGCCATTGCTGTAGGGCATTTTGAAAAAGAATCTCAGTGTTAACAACGGTAAACGTTTCTAAACCAAAAATATTTTTGCATTTTCCTATGCTACTATTCTTGAATGAGAGACTAAGGGGACATGCATGCTTCCTGTTCCACATCATTCTTTTCTCTACCATAATTTTTTTTATTTAGATTAGGGCACTGGGCCTATCTTTGAAGAGGGTTCAAAAACTGGCACTAGAGTAAAATTGGGAAACATTTAATTTCTAGCATACACTTTATAAAAAACAGCTATAAAAAGTGTAAAGTATTCGGTATGAAACTGATACATAGAATCAGTTTCAACCCAAATATATTCACTGTCTTCTACCAAAGTGTTCTCAGGCCTCATTCAATACCTGATTTTTTTTAATCCAATGAAGTTCAAAAGAGTTTGAAATCTGGATAAATGAAAAATCACCTTCGGTTCCCGTTTATAAACTTGCCCAACGTTTATCATTTTCTTCAGGAATCCCCTTATGTTCCCCCATCAAGAATGATTACAACAGGGCTTTTTCTGAGGAATTCCCTCAGAAACTGATCAGATAAGTCATATCTTTGCCAAATTTTGGTAAGCCAATAAAAATTGTTCCATTGAAGCTGCTTTTTGCTGGGCCAACTGCTTTCTGATTATTATAGGAATGTTTTGTTCTGGCCTTCTTTTGGACTGTTTGGTACAACAATGCTTTTAACACTGAACGTTCATTGCACTGTGGAGTCCTTTGAAATGTAACAAAAACTCATCTATATTTCATAACACTGACTTCAAAAGTAACAAAAGCACCTAACGTTTTGATAGAAACATATCATGAAATTATATGCTGTATCCAGTATCAAGGAAAGGAACAAGCAGCAGTAGTGAAACTTTTCATATATTTTACAAAAATATTCTAGTAAAAATAATGATATGTTGCAGTTGTGCAACTCTGCACTTTTAAGCTGTCTAAAACTAAACAGAAAACTACTTCAAAATCCCAGACTTTTGTATAAATGTTGCAAAATGGCATTTGTAGTTTTTCTAATGAATGCAGAATTCAAATTTAATTGAAAACAAAGCCACTTTCACTTACAATTTATTATATAAAACCCAATAAAAATTAAACATCCGGATAAAACAATTTCCAACCAGATTCTCAACAAAATTCAGGAATAAATCTCCAGAATAGAATGATTCCCTCTCCACAACTTTCCATATTTTTTTCAAAATCTCATCCAGAGGATCCTTCAACTATCTGGAACAAATTTAGGAGGTTCACAGAAAAAGAACAAGAGGACATTGCAATATGCAAGCAGATATTCCATTTGCAGAATATTTAATTCTATCCACTTTGAAAAATAGCTTTAATTTTTTATTCTGGGATAAAAAAATTTAATTTTAAACTGGGATCAGAAAATTAACAGAGATAAAAAATGCCTATATTTTGGGGAGCATTATCAATAATTATTTCCCCAATGACTACCCCCCGAGAAGGCCTTTCAATAGAGATATGAATGTCTGAAGGTTGTGACAAGCAGGCTGTTCATATAGCCTTCTCTCAAAACCATAAATGGCTTTGAAACTTAAGCTTTTAGGGTTATTTTATGGCACCAAAAATATAAAATTCCCATTATACCTTCTCACTTCAAAACAGACACATTGCGAGGAAGAAGGCGGAGCCTCCTCGCTGACGGACCGTAGATCGTGACTCTCTGCGGCTATGGTCCATGCTCTTTCGTTGGAGAGCCCCGATTATTACAATTAGGGGCTGAAGCTGCCTTGGAGGGGTGGCGGAGTAAGGGGAAGCCGCAAGCCAGGTTGAGGGGAGCTACATCTCCCTTCCTGGGCTTGGTCTTTTTCCCCCCAAAGACGACTGCAGCGGTGGTTTAAAATGGCCACCCCGAAGAGGAGGACTCAGCTGGATTAAGATTTGTGCAGGAGGGAAGAAAGAGGTGGATAACATCTGAACCGGGACAACTGGGCAATACAACTAAACAAAAGTACCCCGGGATTAAGGTAACATGGAATTTTTAAGAAAAGAAAAGTGAGCGGCGAAATTACAAAGGGACAGGGGGGGAAAAAGAAAATATTTTTGACAGCTAAGCGGGGCTTCGAACCGGGAAAGAAGCTGGAACTAAAGATTTAACTAAATTGGACTAAAATATTTTGGGAATAAACAGGCATAAAATAAAGCTGGACTTAAGATTGTCAAAAAATAATAATAATAAAGTTTACAAATTGGAGACTGGACTGTGCTGGAATATTGAGGTTCGAAAAACCCTAAATAAAAAAATAGGGGGAAAAGGTGAAGACTTTGTATAATGGAGAGTGCCACCTTTTGACAAAAACTTGAGCTCAAACAAAAGGGAAAGCATCCTGTTTCTGAATGAACTTGTGTGGATATAACACTAAAGAAATATTGAAACAAAGTAAGAATCTTAGAAAGTGAAAGCAGAACCAGAATAAAGAAAAAAGCAAGGAAAGCCTGACTGTGGGATTGGTTGATGTTTTTGGTATAGACCGTCGGCTGGAATAACTGAGAACTTTAGAACTTTAGAAAATTGAAAGAAGAAAGAAGGAAAGTAGAAGTGTTTTTGTGTGTGTGTGTGGACTAACGATCATAAAATATAAGAGTGTGTAATGATGATATCTCTGGGAATTAAAAATGGAACTTAAAAATATGAGAGAATTACTACAAGAAAGAGGTAAATCACTTTGCTCTGTGTTAGAAAAAATGGAAATGGCGATTGAAGAACAAGAAGAAAGAGCTTCAGAAGAGGAGGAGTCGACTTAAGGAGAAGACATTTTAAATGGACAATTAACGTAAAGAACACTACAAAGAAGTGGGGGGGAAAGGAAAGTTAAAAAGTTGAAATTTAAGAAGGCAATCAAAAGAGGGAATACCTGTGAAGTCAGGAAAGGCAGAAAGACCCAGTGGAAAAGGGGAAAGGAAGATATTAAGAAAGAGAGGGATATAAACTGGAATGAGAAAAGATATGGGGAAAAGAGGGGGAGGAGAAGCAGTAAGAAACAGGTGCATGAAATAAAGAAATACAGAAATAGTAAAATGTTGAAAAGAAATTGTTTTTTCAGAGATAATGGTTGATGAATTAAAAAGGGGATTCTGCAGGCTGACAAGGGGTAATACGAATATTTCTGCAATTAAAAAATATTTAGAAAATAGGGTAATATAGATACTGATAACTCTTATTAAAAATCAAGGGGGGGAAATATGCTGTGGAATCCAAATGAAAAGATGTAATGATTATTATTGTAACTTCTTAAAAATAATGGTTTATTGGGAATCGATGAGGGAATAAAGGTATATTTTAATCATTGAGGTGTCACACTCAAAACAGTAAAAGGGGGGAACCTATACTCGTTTTTATTTTTTTAGTGTTAAAATTTGTATTAATCTAGAATTTATAAAAAGAATGTGTAATGGAAAGGGAATATGACAGACTAAAGAACCAACTAAATAAGTTAATATAGACTATTAAAAGCAAGGAGAGACATTGGTAACTTTTATTATTATGTCCACTAAAAAGAGATTTTTGTTTTTAATGTGAAAAACTGAATAAAATTTGTTTTTAAAAAAACAGACACATTGCCACAAAGATGTGCCCTCTGCTGGTAAATGCACCAGTTGGGAGAAGGCTAAATTATTTACTCTCCTTCCACCAACACGTTTAAATCAAAATCAAAATCCAATGGCTGAGAGAGTGAGTAACGGGTCTCTAAATTCATCCAGCTGGCATCATGCCTAAGGTATGAGTAGAACTCACAGTCACCCACTTTTTAGCCTAAGCCTACACAATATAAAATTATATTCTTTTTGCCATCCTAGGGGTTCTCCTGTAATAATCTACAATGGCATTGAATTATTTTTCTCGCCTTTCGAAAGTATTTTTATACACTCATGGTGTTCTATAGAACCAGTCGTTATTATTCCGCAGTTCAGAGAACTGGCAAATCATGCCCCTGGCTGGCCCCTCCCCTCCCAGTCAGTCCTTATCATGCATGCGCAGCATTGCACACATGTCCAACATCACTGACTGTGTTCTTCCCAGTCACTCAAGGTATTTTTCCCCTCCCAACGATCAGCTGTTCCTATGATCAGCTGTGCTGGGATTCCCCTCGCTTAATTACTGCTTCGCCCAGGAGGCTTCCCTGAGGCCCAATTGGAGGGGGGGCGCAGCATACACACCCCTACACACCTCTCTACTTTTTGCCTTCCTGGACCCCAGGAAAGCTTCCTGGGAGCAAAAATGCCTCCCCAGGAGGCTTCCCTGAGGCCCAGAAGGCTCAAAAAATGGGGGGGGGGGTGTTGCTGCAAAAAAAAAAGCCATGCCCACCCAGTCATGCCCACCTAACCGATTGTTACAAAATGTGAATCCCACCTTTCATGATTGCATGAAATACTTCAGCTATTCAGATCTTCACATAGCTAATTCAAACGAAAATCCATCAATGTATTTGCATCCGCAGCATTAATATGGAAGTATTTCTTTACATTTGGATTACAAATTTTCAATGAAGCGCCTACCAGATATTGACTACTGCCGTTCTGTATTCTAATCAGCCTAGCGAAAGGCAATGCTTCTCAACCTCAGCAACATGCTAGCATGAGAAATTCTGGGAGCTGAAGTTCATAGATCAAAATTGTTGAGGTTCAGGAACACCGAACAATATGAAATGTCAAGAGCAGGTCCATGCACCTGTCCATTTTGATCATGAGTGTATAAAAATACTTTCTGAAGACGAGAAAAATAATTCAATGCCACTGTAGATTATTACAGAACACCTAAGATGGTGAAAAGCATATAATTTTATATTGTATAGTAATTGAAGGCTTAGACTACAAACTGGGTGATGTGAGTTCTACTCCTGCTTTAGGAATGATGCCAGCTAGATGACTTTAGAGACCAGTCACTCACTCTTTCAAACCTAGAAAGAAGGCAAAGCAAACCACTGCCAAGAAAACTACATCTTTTTCAGATAGTCTCAGACATTTCGCAGAAGTCAAGCTTAAAAATGTACAGGTAGCATATACAAAGTTTCATTATTATTTGCAATGTAATTTGCTTCACAAATTGCAGTTGAACATACTGTGATTAGAACAATATGTTTTTGAGTGGTTTTACTAGATTATTAGAAATGACATATTTACTATTTTTGATAAATTTGAATAAAGAGTAGCAATAACCTGTGTTAAAATTGTAAAATTGTAAAAAAAAATATTAGTATGTTCAACAACATATCAGCCAGCCCAGGAATGCCAACCCCCATGATTCTTTAATGTTACCACTCTACTCAGTGTCCCAGCATGCCCAATATGGACTAAAGATGTTGGTTCAAACCACAGGCTCCCCATCTCTGAGCCAGCCAGCAAAGCAATGTGGGATATAATATTTATATAAAAATGACCTATTTTATCACATTAAAAAACACAGAAAAAGAATATTCTGTAGATGCATGTATTGTTGAGAGAACCTTTTGTGGTTCAAGAAACGGACCCCTTTTGCAATACAAGGTCAAGTACTGAAATCATTTGATTTCAGTACTAAATTTAAGAGAGAAAAAAAAAACTCAACAGAAGTATGTGCAATACAGACCTGTTTTTAAACATTTTCTCAAAGGAAACAAGTCATACAAGACCAGGAAATGGGTACAGACTATGTGTAAGGGAGTTGTGCTGACTGTGTCATGATTACTCAATACAACAAAGTTTTATTTTTGCTGCTGTGTATCTATTGAAATCCCAGTAAAAACAATTGATAAAACAGGGTCATGCAACCAGATGTGTGTGTGTGTGTGTGTGTGTGTAGATAGATATATATGCTGAGTGCAAAAGAAGCACAACTACTGAAACTACGTTGAACATTTCATTCCGTCACTGCCACTCCCTTACTTTGCAGCACTCAGTATCCCAATCACACCCAGTCCCTGAAGCTAAAGATTAGGCATTCTAGTATTGAGGAAATGCACTGCAAGTATTTTCCACTTATGATTTCAAGGACCACACTTGATGCTGGTAAAAGTCCAGAAGTAAGTTTACAGTAGAAACAGCAAGTGTAATTTATGGGTTTGCTGGGAAGTGGAGAGACAAGGAAATATGTCAAATGCCACAACTCTGCTTGGACAAGTTAAATAACATCTGGGAAATACTGTAAGTTATTGTTCCATTCTCAAAAACGCCCCTCTGGGACTAACACTGAGGTTTAGTTTCTGAAGAGACTTTTATAGTCTATATACAGTTTGTAAACTATTATGATGTACTTTTAAAGCTGCCACATTAGTATCCATATTTATCCATGACCTTAGGCAGAAGCAGCAACTGAGAATATTTTGCTTTTTTATTCTACAGAATTTAACAGAAGAAACCACGCTGAAGTCAGGCTCCAAAACTGGGAGCCTCCCCCAAAGAAAAGCAGAACATGTGGGAGATGATATCTCTGAGCAACACTTCATGTATATTTTTTTTAGCACCAAATTGTCTCTAAGAGTGCTGGAGAAGGGAGAAATGGTTAAATTGCTTTCCCATGACTATCCTCTATGCTAAACCAGGTTACAGATTGGCTTACAGTGGCAGCCAAAACTAGAACATGAGTTTGTAATGTTAACTTGCTCTAAGTATGATTTGACATATCTAAATCCAGGCTACTACACTAATTTACAATTAGGGAAGCTCTACAGAAAGGGCCTGAGGTACTACTGTATTATGGTGTTATTCATTTGACATATATAGAGATATGTGGCATACCTTTGGGGAAACATAAAAGATAATGAAAAAGATTAGCCTTTTTCCCACAGCCTGCACAATGGCTCTCAGTTCATATAGATTAGGAAGTGCTTCCTGGTGAAATGCTTTTTATGATATTTGGTCTTAGCAGCAGAGAGAGAAAGTGCTATCAAGGTACTTCTCTGAGGGGGTCTTTGGCGCTCTCTGAGCTTAGTTATTTTCTTGCAGACATTTCATTACCCAAACTAGATACCATCATCCCTAGCACTGATGATCCCAAAAGTACTTTTTCAAAAGGCAACTGGGCATTGTTTTTCCTTGAAGATGTTTCACTTCTCATTCAGTTCTTCAGAAGCTTCTTAGATGAGAAGCAAGACGTCTTCAAGGAACAACAAAGGAAGTCCTGTTGCCTTTTGAAAAAGCACTTTTGGGACAACCATGAGCTGGATGACTGAGAAGCTCCATAGATATAGCACTGATGATGTTACCTAGTAATTAAATGTCTGCAAGAAAACACCCAAGCTCAGAGAGCATCAAAGAACCTCATTTCAACCCTGAGCTACAAATATTCTACTTTAAGGGTACTTCTCTTGATTAAGTGTGACACAATTTGTATATCAGTTCCCTAACCACAGTTTCTTGAATATGATCAGTATTTACCAACAGGATCCCTGACCAGATTTCTCCATTTCTTTTCAGGTAAGCTTCAGAATTCTTAACACTAAGTATTTTTTATTTATTTAACCTCAACACAACCGCATACAACTCTTGGCAGTTCACATGATATGCTATAAGCATGACTATTCATGAAGTGATGACTGCAACATGAAGCCAAGATAAAAGCATATTCCCACATCTACATATAAGTCAGCCATGTCATTTTTAAAAAATAGTCAACAAACTCACTCTTATAAGCCTCACAACTCTTTAAAAAACAGAAGATTGATTATTTGTTATTAAATAGTATCCGGTACTCCAACAAACCACTCATATCTCAAACCAGCAGCACTTCAGCTCCTTAAGTTTAAATTGAAGAGGTTGTATGCCTATCTTTAAAAATCATCGGAGTACCTCTGTCTTCAAAACAAGAATAGAAATATTCAATTGTGATTTCACACATGGCAAATTAACAAGGCTGATTTAATTTAAAGCCTCTAAATTCATGAAATCCTCTGCCTCCCAAAATACTAGCAAACAACACCTTCTGGCACACAAACAAGGGAGATCTTAGGACAGCAATATTAACACTTTCAACCAATCAATATTTTAGCTGCACAATGGAAGTGCAAGTGATGAAGAAATCAAATTCTTTCTCCCTTTCCAGTCTGAATGGAATCTACGTATTCTGGCCAGACTTGGGAGATAGAATTCTATACTTCCTTATCAAGGGTATCAAACTGCATTTGATACAAGTTTGTAATCTATGCTCATTAGGTACGGATTAAGGCATCCTGCAGACAAGAATGTGATGGGATAAAGAAAAAGGCAATCTTATATATGTTGTCTTTTAGAACAGTGATCCCCAACCTTTTTTATGCCGCGGCCCGGTACCGGCATCAGCTGGGCGCCGCGGCCCGGTACCGGCATCAACTGGGCGCCGCCATCTTTTTTTGATGAAAAAGTGCTTCCGGTGACCTCACGGAAGCACTTTTTCATCAAAAAAGATGCGGCGAGCCTTTCGGTGAGCTTTTCCAGGTAGAAATGGCTTTCTACCCGGAAAAGCTCACGAGCGCGCCGCCATCTTTTTGATGAAAAAGTGCTTCCGGTGAGCTTTCTACCCGGAAAAGCTCACCGGAAGCACTTTTTTATCAAAAAAAGATGGCGGCGCCCAGCAACCAGCGGCCCGGTAGGACTTGTTCTGCGGACCGGTACCAGTCCGCGGACCGGTGGTTGGGGACCCCTGTTTTAGAAGGTGCAACACAGATTAAATTTAACCATAATTATACTTTCTGATTATTCTGCCTACAGGGACATATTGGTTTGATGAAAAATAAAACCAAGTAAGAAAAAGTGAAGTTTGATTCGTTCTGTCTATATTTTTAATCTAATAACCCAGGGTGATGTTCTTTCCATTAGTTAATAAAAGGCTCAGGCTGGTTGGTAATCTAATAGTGTTGCTGAAAGTGTATATGTAAATATTTGGTAAATACAAATCTGGAAAGCACCACCAGTTACTATCATTATTGATTTTGCTTTAAAAAGAGAAAAATATTAATATATTTAACCAGGCCATTGAACACATCACTATTGGTTTCAGAGACACTATCTTGCTCAATATTTTAAATGTAATGCTATTTCATTCATTACACACTCATTTGAGCTCATTAATATGCAATATTAATATATTGAGAAGTGCTGCTCTGCATGTTACAACATTTTGTTCAATCCAATTTCACAATAGCTTTATGTAACTGTCATTGTACCATAGTGAGACAGAGGAAAGGCAGGCAACAAAACATGCACAAAAGCAGGGAAAACCCATGAACCTTTTTATATATCTATTGCATTAATATATTGCATTTAAAAAAAACATTGCTTATCCATAAACTATGGCTCCCAAGTCATAGAGGCACCATACCACCACCAATCGCTACACAACATCATTCCAAAGTTAGGTGGATCTAAATAGTTTATAGATGTCTAAATATGCAAAACAAAGTTTAGACATTCAGCAAAATGAAATACTGAAGCTTAATCTGGATGATGGCACTGCAGGTATTGCATGTCTGCTGTTGTTTACATGAAGAATAACCAGAAAGACTCTGCTTAGGATTTTTTTAAGGTATTTTATTAGGGGCTTTTTAATTTTTGTTTTGGTATCACCTTGAGATATATCTCCATGATGGTACATAATAGTAACCACTTCATTATCAAGATAACTCTAAACTTATGGCAGAATTGGCAGGGTCCACTCTTAAAAATTGGGAGGGGAAGCTGAAGGCACAGCGGATAAGATAATTTCCTACAAGTGAACTGGGGAATGAGAAAAAAGACCCCCTGAGTGTTAAATCTTTATTATGTTAAATTTTTCTATTCTCCCTATTTCAAAATGGAAAGAAACTTGATGTTAATGGAGTGGCTTATATAGAATGTGATGGTTGCAGATTCTTTATTCTTTACTACTGTAGGATTCCCAAAGACTGTTTTACTATGAAATATCTCGTTCCCATTATCTATTACCATGCTGAACTGCACTTACAGAAGCTGCAGTCCAATATCTCTGAAGGGCACTAAAGAAGGCTACAATACAGATTCAAGAAGAGGAAGCTTAAACTGTAATTGACCATAATATCTAATAGATACTACTTGTCAATTTCACCAGATTTTCTTCACTGCTTCCCAGTAAAAAACAGTGATATAAATGGTCTTATGATAGAAAAAGAACAGGTAAGAAAACTATCCTAGCTATCACTGCTCAAAGAAAGAACTGTATTTTAAAGTCAGCAATAGCAGTAATAACTGGAGCATTTTAAAGGATGAATGGCTGAAGTTTCCTCAACAGAAGCAGAAATGTTTCAGATAAATTTTTCATTGCACACTAAGCTTTCCTGAAGGTTTGCATTTATATAGCTTTAAAGCAGGGGTAAGCTACTTTTTTCTATCAAGGGCTGCATTATACAAAATCTGTACCATGAAGCAAGCAATATAGAAGCCACAATCCAAAATAGAAACACCCCTCTGACACCTCTTTGTTCTTTTCTTTTCTTTTTAATACCCTTTCTCTCTCAAACAACAGGTTACAGAGAAGGGACTAATAGCTCTTATCAGAAGTCTGACCAATTCTATTTTAGAGGATTTTTAGAATTAAACCAAGACTTGAATGCTACCCTAAAGCCACATGTGATCCATTCCTGTGTAAACAAATGTATAAGTAAAATCTAAAAGCAATCTTATAAACCTTGCATTGCAACTACACAGGAAATGAGAAAGTCATTCATTCAGAAGAATCAAGAAACTGGTTCTAGCATCATAGCATTATTCATGCGTATAGACCCAATCAAACATAAGAGCTGCCACTATTATGGACAAGAGCACACATTAATGTACCCAAAATACAACCACCAGAGGTTTAGACTGACTTATAATTCCCATTTCTCCTCAACCACCATATTCAATGGTAATTCTGGTTTAAAGCTGATTTTTTTTAATAGTTGATATAAATTCAGCTAAAAGATGGGGAGGGGGGTGAAGAAATCCAACAAGTAGGAAAATTGAACTGAGATAAAAAAAATCAATTCTTAAGTCTTCCATTTGGAATGAAATTGATAACACCACATGTATTTGATTTTACCTGTAGGCCTAAGAGGGTGCCTATGTAAGTGCATCTCTCCTACACACTGAAGCTGTTCCCTAAGATGCAAAGATGCACCAGTTTCTTCCACATTATGGAAACAGACACAGAAAAATAATAGTACTGTAAGTTCAAAAATCAGGGACAGAAGCCCTTATAATACAGCTAGCTGGTCATTTTGCTGGGTTTTACAAATTCATTTGACTGGGATTCCAACCCTGCATGGGGTAAACGGTATGGTCTTGTAATTATTGCAATGGAACAGATAACAGTCTGCTCTGGCTAAATTTTGATTGTAAGGTTTGAGAAAATCTTAATTATAGTTGTAATGAATTGTTATTCCAACACCCAGTCACAGATCCCTCATATCAGTATTTCCCAATATCAAATGATACTTCCAAATCTTACAAGCAAGAGCAGCGTCCCCACTTCCCCCTGCATGATAAAAGACCCCTTTGAGTTAAAAAAAAAAAAACCAGAAGGTTGAGCCGCCTTTTTCAACTGTGAAAGCAAATGCAGCCAACATCTTAAACCAAAATCTAAACATGGAGGACCTTCATCTCTCATCCAGAGAGAACGTTCAGAAGCAGGAATTCAAAAACCGATCTCGATTTTATATAGTCGGAATATTATTTTCCTTCCTTCCCTTTCCACTTCTCCCCTTCCACGACCTTCGGATATGGGGGAAAAATTCAAATCCCTAACTCTTAATCATAGACAAGGAAAAGAGTCTCCACCCCAAATTTCCCCACACCGGAGTGCAGAGGGTCCTGGCTCCTAAACTCATCATTTCCCCCTCCAGCCTCTTAGATATTGGAAACACCGCACGGCCATTCTCCCAAATAGACCCGGGGAGGGAAGGAGAGAGCAGGTCTCCGAGGCTGCTGCTTCCGAAATGCGTCCTTGAACGATGGACGGGAAGCCCCTCGCGGGCATCAGGCGTGGAGAAAAGGGGACCCCGGGCCCCATCGGAATGGGAAAAGAGGCAGCTGGGTCCAGGCGACTACGGCGCCGGCCGTTTCTAAAGAGGCCTGCGAGTGTCTTACCTAACGAGGAGGCAAACCGAGCGGCAAGCTCCAGGGGCCTCCGCCGTCTCCCGCCGCGGTTCCCTTTGCCGACGTCTCCTCTTGCCCCTTCCCTCGCTCGGCCCCAACTCGGCGGGGAGGAGCCTCCGCCGAGGCCTCTCGCCAATCCAGGCCCGAGGCGGAGCCGCGATGCCGAGCCCGGAACCGCCCGAGAGCCCTCGGTTGGCGCCGGGCCAGGCGAGGAGGCCCTTTTTGACCCCGCCGGCTTCCTCTGCCCTCTCGTTTTCCTCTGCCGTGCCAGGAACCGGCGGATCAGCCGCCCACTTCTGAGTGAATTTCAGGCCGTGCGCCAAGTTAAAGCCGCCGAATATACGCCGCTCACCCACCGCCACCTCCAGTATCGGCGGCAGCTGCACAAAAGCCATGCTCTTTTACGACATGGATACCTATAGGAAAACGCCAGGGGTAGAACAGGCTTGGTAGCACCTTTGCTTAAAAGCCAGGTGTTGGACCTTTGTTACTACCAGTTTGGCTTCGTTTACCACTACATGCAGATTTTAGATCCAGGTTTACACCTTTTTAAAATCAGGTACGAACCTGATTCAGTATTTAATTTTGGGACAACATAATACTGCACTTTTTTTAAAAACCAGGGGCTCCTATACTTTTTGCAATCATCTTCCCTGAATGTATTCTTAATGTATACATCTCCCCTAAATAAATCCAAACACCAAAACACAAATGAACAATGAAAACAATACAATTAAATTTAGGGAAAGTTAGATTTATTTTAAAAATGTACAACTAAAGGATTCTTCAAGCCTTCCCTGGAGTCTACATACCAAAGGGAGATATATCTGGCAGTTGGTAAATCCTGTTTTAAACCTTGGTGTAGCCTTTTAAAGCTGGGTTGCTTATTTTTATTTTTTTAGAAGTGTAATGTTAACTTTAATGACAGTCTGATAACATCTTTTTTAAAAAACATAAGCTTAGATCCAGCATGTTACCAGCCTCCTTTGCATTGCCAGGGATTCACATACCATTATTAAAAATTAAAAACAGCATGTCTATATTCTATTTTTAATGTATATTTTTCTCCAATCAATAGACCTGTCTCTCTTGTGATCTTTCCTGAGATAAATTAAAATATCACTGTTGTTTCTGTGTAGCCAGGAAATTTAATCATTGCACTTCTCAAGATTTTTAACTGCTGAATAATACTCCTTTATCACTAAGGTGTTTGTTTTAATGAAAAAAAAACAATGGCTGCAGATGCTGCACCAATTTTTCAAGGTGGCAGATTTGCCAATCAAGAGATATGAAGAGAACTGAGAAAAGCCCCCTACTGAACAATTTAGAAAACTAAAGGAATATTGTGCTGCCTGAGACAAGACAAATATCATTGGAGAAGACAGAAGATATAGTGGCTGGATTGACATATCATGGTTAATACATGGTTTGTAAAGCCACTTAATTGGATTTCTTGCTTTCAGACTTTATATGAACCAGGCAAACCAGATTATGGTTCAATGTGGAATTTCATGTTCCTAATCATACCTTCTTTATTTTTCAATTACTGTATACACATTCCTTCTGATCAGTTCAATCTACATGTGTACATAATCTTTTTTTAAGGTGAAATATTTGATATTTACATTATGTAGTTGTGAAGTCAATCTGCTTTTACAGTACTTCAAATGGAAAGCTACTACTCAGTCATTTGAATCAGACTTTTCTGAAGAAATCTAAAGGTTTTGGCCTGAATGTAGCTAATAGATCAATGGTAGCTAACCTTTTTCGGCTCCCATGCCAATAATTGCGCCATATTACACAACACTACTTTAGACTCCCCTTTATTAAATAAACAGATAACATTCATCTACAAAGTTAATTATAGCTATATCAGCCAAACCTAGACTCTTACCTTCTTTAACCTCTTTTACTTGTAAGAACCAGCAAATGGAATGAGGCTTTGGCCTGAGATCTAAAAAGGCATTGTAACTGGAGTGTTACCTGAATACACCAGTGTAATCCAAAGGTTCCCTAAGCATGTCTGTATTTGCAATATATAGCTCAGTATATATGTTCCTAGTCATTGCAAGTTGGGCAGTATATAAATAATATTTATTACTAATATATATTTATTAATAATAAAAGTAACTGCTGGAATGGCCTCTGGAAGTTGTAGATCAAGGGTGTGAAACTCAAGGCTCATGGGCCGAATCCAGCCTGAGGGGTACTTAGATCTGGCCTGTGGGACCAGCCCACGGTGCCTTTGCCAGTGAAAGCGGGGTGTGGGGGGGAGGCATTTTCACTGGCAGAGGGCTATCAAAACAAACTAAAAACAAATGGAGAAATATTTCCCCTTTTGCATTTGAGCATGCAAAACAGGGCAGGAAAGGAGAAAGGGAAAGAGGAAAGACAAAGAAGAAGAAAAGATGGGAAGAGAGCAAGGAAGAAGGAGAAGGGGGAAGGAAAAGGAAGGCAAGGCAGATTATGAGTGAGGGAGTTTCAGGGAAGTCCTGTCTTAGCACTTGGCCACCACAGATGCCCCTGACATGAGTCCCATGTGACACCCGGCCACGCCACCCCAGCCCTCCAAAGTTAAACACAACCCTGATGCTGCCCTCAATGAAATTGAATTTGACACCCGTTGTTGATTTTTAACAAGATTGAATAGCCATTTGTCAGAAATTATATGAGGTCTCCTGCTTGAGCAGGGCTTGAAGACTTCCAAGCTTCCTTCCAACTGTTATTCTGTTAATATAATAATTGTACCCCTCTGTGTTTGTAAATACCAATACAGTACTAATGCTACCCCTATCCAGAATCGAGGAGCCAATTTTCCCTGTTAATCAAGTTGCCAGTTTGCTTTCCTATGGTTGATAAACTTCACCTTCTATCGTTACAGTCCCTGTGGGATAATCTACAAAGGGTAGACAAGATCTTGCTATACCTCCTGCTTGTCATCCACAACATTTCTCAAATCATGCTTTCCTCTTCTTTAGATGAATTTTACCATCCCAGGAACAAAACCAAGCTTCAGCAGTATAATACTGCCATGTCCATTTTAGATTAACTAGTTCTACCAGTTACTAAAACCAGCAATTAATCTTCAACAGCTGGAGCTATCGCAATTCTCTTAGGTCAGTCAGTGTATACACTGCTCAAAAAAAATAAAGGGAACACAAAAATAAGACATCTGAATGAATGAAATATTCTTATTAAATACGTTGTTCATTACATAGTTGAATGTGCTGACAACAAAATCACACAAAAATTATCAATGGAAATCAAATTTAGCAACCCATGGAGGTCTGAATTTGGAGTTACACTCAAAATTAAAGTGGAAAAAAACACTACAGGCTAATCCAACTTTGATGTAATGTCCTTAAAACAAGTCAAAAGGAGGCGCAGTAGTGTGTGTGGCCTCCATGTGCCTGTATGACCTCCCTACAATGCCTGGACATGCTCCTGATGAGGATGGCCTCCTGAGGGATCTCCTCCCACACCTGTACTAAAGCATCCCCCAACTGCAATGTGGCATTGGTGGATGGAGTGAGACATGATGTCCCAGATGTGCTCAATTGGATTCAGGTCTGGGGAACAGGCGGGCCAGTCCATAGCATCAATGCCTTCGTCTTGCAGGAACTGCTGACATACTCCAGCCACATGAGGTCTAGCATTGTCGTGCATTAGGAGGAACCCAGGGCCAACCGCACCAGCATATGGTCTCACAAGGGGTCTGAGGATCTCATCTTGGTACCTAATGGCAGTCAGGCTACCTCTGGAGAGCACATGGAGGGCTGTGCGGCCCCCTAAAGAAATGCCACCCCACACCATTACTGACCCACTGCCAAACCGATCATGCTGGATGTTGTTGCAGGCCGCAGAACATTTTCCATGGCGTCTCCAGCCCGTCACGTCTGTCACATGTGCTCAGTGTGAACCTGCTTTCATCTGTGAAGAGCACAGGGCGCCAGTGGCAAATCTGCCAATCTTGGTGTTCTCCGGCAAATGCCAAACATCCTGCACGGTGTTGGGCTGTAAGCACAATCCCCACCTGTGGACGTCGGGCCCTCATACCACCCTCATGGAGTCTGTTTCTGACCGTTTGAGCAACCACATGCACATTTGTGGCCTGCTGGAGGTCATTTTGCAGAGCTCTGGCAGTGCTCCTCCTGTCCCTCCTTGCACAAAGGCGGAGGTAGCGGTCCCGATGCTGGGTTGTTGCCCTCCTATGGCCTCCTCCATGTCTCCTGATGTACTGGCCTGTCTCCTGGTAGTGCCTCCATGCTCTGGACACTACGCTGACACAGCAAACCTTCTTGCCACAGCTTGAGTTGATGTGCCACCCTGGATGAGCTGCACTACCTGAGCCACTTGTGTGGGTTGCAGACTCCGTCTCATGCTACCACTAGAGTGAAAGCACCGCCAGCATTCAAGTGACCAAACCATCAGCCAGAAGGCATAGGAACTGAGAAGTGGTCTGTGGTCACCACCTGCAGAACCACTCCTTTATTGGGGATGTCTTGCTAACTGCCTCTGCTTTCCACCTGTTGTCTATTCCATTTTCATAACAGCATGTGAAATTGATTGTCAATCAGTGTTGCTACCTAAGTGGACAGTTTGATTTCACAGAAGTGTGATTGACTTGGAGTTACATTGTGTTGTTTTAAGTGTTCCCTTTATTTTTTTGAGCAGTGTATATCCCTTAAGTTCTCTTCCCTTTCTATTTCTCACAGTTCCTGTAATTTAAGATTTTACTAGGCTAATAGCTGTTTTGTATTGTTTTTGCATTTCTGCAGATACACAAGCCAAAAAGATGACAACAGCAGGACTGTCACAGCACTGGTCACTCTCATTTACATTCAGCTTATATTCATTCATTACTCGCTACTTCTTGTTTTACCCAACATGGTTCTTAAGGAACACATTCCCAGTGTATTCAATTTTGTTTCTTTTGACATATATTTCAGACCAACATAGCACAATAGTCTTGTACTCTTATAACCCTTCTAGCTTCTTTTGACATTCATTCTCAACAAATGGATAGATGCACTATTTTTTATCCATAGCTGCATGTTTTAAAATTGGTGGCTTTAAATTGGGATATATTGGGTCATTAACTATATATTTCATTGTGTGTATTTTTCAGTGGAAATTACCTGATTTTTAAAAATTTTCAATTTGTTAGAAACTTCCAAGAATCTCATCTATTGGCACCAATATTTGCCACAATTCCTCAGTATCTATCTCCTTTTTAAAAAAAAATATTCATTCAAAGACACCTCAGTCATTCAAACAAATCTAAACAACCAATTCAGGCCCAACAACTCCTACAATAAAAATAGTTGTCAAGATTTCATTAGTTTCTTTGCAGTCTTAACATTTCTTCATACAATAATCCAAATAAATTACTTGCCAATGTTCTACAGACTTACTGTTATTTCTGATTACCTTTAGGAGACTTTACCTTCTTTCTTATGTAGGGTACATTTACCTTAAATAACACTTTCCAAAAATGCCTTAAAAACATGATTATTTCCCCATGAAATAATGAGTAGTTTCCATCAGGAGAGAATATGAATGTGAGCCAGGTCACTTAGTATTACTATTTATTCTTGGTTATTGTTTTAATTTGGTTTCTTGCAAGTTGTCCAGTCTCGCATTGTTTAAGTTGGGCAGATACAGGCATATGTAACTTTGATTTGTGGGGTCCAGGAAAATAACCTACTCTGCTCCCACCTTAAGAAATGTCATCCCCCTGGAGGTGAGATTGGCCCAGTTTTCCTGGCCTTCCTGGAGTTATTCAGCCTTGAGGATGGTTGATGCCTTGAGGATATTTCCTCCACCTTTTAACTTATCTTTTAACTTTTGTTTGTTCTTGTTCCTTATCCTGTTTTATGTATTTTAATTATACTTTTTAATATTCACGATCTTTACCTGGAATCTGTCCAGTCAACTGGTTAGCAAGATGGGTGGTACCTAAATTTGATAAATTAGTATGATCAATATTGACCCCCAAGAGTTATTACATGAAGTATTATTGAAGTAGCATTTATTATTTTCATGTAATACATGTTTGAGGATTGATGAACAAGCTCAAAGTTCATAAAGGCGGGACCCCTGCTCTAAGTAATCATAATCTTAAGTGTGAATACAGCCAGCTGTAATTTTTCACTAAACAATGGCTTAGCATATTGTGCAAAAATACCCTCAATTCACTTCAATTACCTTTAAGGAAGAAATGCCTTTCTCAATGCATTTTGCAATGGATTTGTTTTCATCTAAGAATAGAAGAGTACATATTGTACTCTCTAGAACATAGGTCCTCAACCCCTGGGCTGCAGCCCATTCAGAACTGGGCCATGTGAGTTGGAACGTGAGCTGTATGCTCCAAAACTGAACTCAATGTTTTGAGATGTTACACAATATTATAACCAAAATCAAAGTAAATTTCTTTCCATTATTGTAGATGCTATGGATAAGATACAGATGTACAGTCAATAACCAGATCAAAACCTTAAGTTCTAGCTAACAATTTAACATTGGCATAACAGCTTGTACAGTAATAGAGAACATGTTACTATAGAAACAAACAGAACAAAGTTGTTGAGATGCCAAGAAAAAATAAATCTTAAAAATAATGACTGAATAGATTTGTTGCAGGCAGCCATCCAAATCTTGATCAAAAGGGGATAATAAAATCTGTTTTAATTAAAGCATTCTAGATGGGACAAGATTTGATACTATCTTCTGGGAAGAGGTCACATGCAAGCCAATTATTAATCTTTGCTGTGATCCAAAATGAAGTCAATTAAAAGGAACACACAGAATGTTTTGCAAGATGCCCATATGAGATTGTTGTCCTCCACTTCTGACAGAATCTCTAACCATAAAAATGGCACCTGATCACAAATGGGTGTGTTTGGTTTACAGTCTGTTTACATACTGTATGCACAATTTAACAAGCGAAACAATTAAAAGACAGAAATCTACCGGTAGGACACTTCCTGAAGCTGAGTTTAACAGAGTTAAATATTTAAGATATAATCACCCAAATGGATAATTTGTTCTTAACAAATAAAGTCAAAATCATCCCGTTCCTGATTGTAGTTGAGTACATGTTGTCGGATGCGAGAGGAATCAGTCCAGGTAATAAAGTCCTCCATGGCCCTGGTCACCAAGAATGCAGGGTCTGTTACAACTTCTGGTCCCACCCGAATATGTCCCTGCTCCACAAAGGTCACAGCAGATTTCAAGTTTTGCGCCATATGGAGCTTTAGGAGCAGACAAGGCAAACGGCGGCGGCAGAAGGAAGAGGCTGAGACTCGATCACACTGCTCAAGAGAGCTCTTAGAGGGTACCACACCCATGGCATAAAGTTTGTCCAGAAGAGCAGCAGTGCTCCTAGCACGGAAACCTACTGATTCTGGTACATCACCCAGGTCTCTGATCCGGCGTGCTACTTCCCGAACAGCGCGACTAAGCTGATTGTAGCGAGTGTAATCTTCCCTCCGCTGTATACGGAAACGACGAAGCACACGCAGTTCAGCTAGATTGCCTGATGCAGCTTCCCAGTTCACCAGGTCTAGCTTCTTGAGAAGCTTCTGCTCATGAAATTTCAGTTTGCGCACCATGTTCTTCTCTTCGATTGCCTCAAGGGGAGAAGCACATTTTAAGTTATTTTTACACACCACGACATGCCTCTAAAAGATCAAACTGTTCTAAGTTCAGAAATGCAAACACGTTTAAAAAATAAATGATAGCTGCTCACAATTAATAAACCCGACACCAGAAAATATCAGGTTTCTACCAATGCAGCTGATAGTTTGTAACGACGCACCAGAACCTCGTGAAAAAGCTCCATTTTTTTACCTACAGATCACAATTTAAGAGTTTATTATTATCTCTTACTTGAGAAGATTTTGAAGCAGTTTTAACACGCAATACTTAACACACTTCTTTGGAAGTGGGCTCCCTTAACTTCCCAGTTCATACGCACAGGGTGCATTGCCCCACCTTCCCCTCCCCGGCTATGGATATCCAAAAAGAGGCATTTGCTCATCAAATTCTACTTACTCACTCTTTACGCCTTCAATAAGAGAAACACAAAATCCCGACACGTAAAAATCCCGAACTCGCAGTAACAGCGCGTAGCCGGAACGTAACACGAGTTTTCCCACGCGGGAGAAGAAAGCAGCAACGGCTTCCCGTTCCGGTCCCGGCACGCCACACAAGCCTCGGGTTTTCTGAGCATAGACTTATGAAACAAGAGTCACAACGGTCACTTCCGGGTTGGCTTGGTATTTCCTTAGCATGCAACAGCCACCAAGTGGAAAGCGGGGCAAGAAAGGTTTAAAGAACTTTTAGTGCAATCTATTAAGAGGACTGTAAAAATATCTACAGACCCCTCACATCCTGGACACAAACTGTTTCAACTACCCTCAAAATGACGCTATAGGGTAGGGGGTCTTCAAACTTGACAGCTTTAAGACTTGTGGACTTCAACTCCCAGAATTCCTCCTCCAGTCATATTAGCTCAGGAATTCTGGGAGTTGAAGTCCACAAGTCTTAAACTTGCCAAGTTTGAAGACCCGTGCTATAGGGCATTGCATAATACCAGAACAAGTAGACACAAGTTTTTTCAGAATGCCATAACTCTGCTAAACAACTAATTCCCACAACACTGTCAAATTATTTACTAAGACTATTAGTATTATTCTTCTCATCCTTCCTCGTACCCACCTCTTCCCAATTATGACTATAACCTTGTTGCTTGTACCTTTACAATTTATATTGTTTTGTTTCCTAGTATGATTTGATTGCTTATTAGTAACCTATGTCTATCACTAATTGTATCTTATGATTCTTAATGATTTTATTTTTTCTTTATGTACACTGAGAGCATATGCACCAAAGAAATTCCTTGTGTGTCCAATCACACTTGGCCAATAAAGAATTCTATTCTATTCTATTCTAATCATTATTCACAGCTTAGAATCTGTTTAGAGGAAGCAATTGGGAGGTAGGGTAATTATTTTGTGAAGATTACGAAATGCCATTCCAATCGTTAACTAGATTCGCAGAGCGAACAAGAAAGCACGATTGAAACAGCAAGGGGAAAAAAAGTGTTACACAGTAAAACATTCCTTTGACAAGGAATCTTAGGAATCCGATTCCCTAAGAGTAATCGAGCAGAACTACTCAAGGGGCTGAATAGTGTTTTCTAGCAATCTCAAATGGTAATTCTCCAGAGAAGAGTATGAGAAATACATAACAAAAAACCCTCCCAGAGAGCTGAAATAGCATTTCCCAATTAAGAAAGGGGGAAATTAATGGGTTGAAACTTTTCCACAATACTTCCTACCCCCTTCCTCTGCCTTGTGGGGTTTAGGATTGTTCCTCGCCGGGTTAAACTGCATCCTGTCAAATCTATAGATTTGATGCAAGCTGAATTCTTCACACTCTGACAAATTATTTCCAAACCTCCATCACCTATTGGTGAGTGGGCTAAAGATAGTTTCTCCAGAGATGATGTATCAGCCAACCCCTTTTAGCCACAGATCTTCTGCAAGGCAATCAGCTAAAACAGCAGCACCTCGATCACCAATAAGAGTATTGCAGTTGAGTGTGAGGCGCCTCAAGCCAGCCATCCAGTCAAAATCAGGTCTCCTATAGCGGAGACTTTCAACCCAAGCTTCACCGTCTTTTCATTTTCATTTTCTTTTCATTTTCACATCTGAACACAAACATCGCAATGTTTCCCTCCTTTACGCCCAACTGCCGGAGAAGCAGCAACAATCGAGATATGAAATCGTCGAACCAATCCGGGCTTTGGGTAGGCTGAACTTTTTAAATTAGGGCGCCAATTAAAATCCCCGCACCGTCATCCAATTACATCTCCCCGACGGTTCGGAGGACTGACGTCAGAGAATAAGAATGTAGCCAATGAAAACACAGTATTGTTGTCTCAACGGCCAATCGGAAACGGTAACAACAATTTGAATCGGAGCTCTGACCAAGCCTGCTCGATCGGTCAGCAGTTCGAGGTCGCGCGTGGATCTAACTGAGGGCGAACGTTGCGTTTGGCCGTGAGGTATGGCGATGTCCTTCAGGAATGGATGTGGGTTGGGGTTAGGTGGTTGAGGAGGGAACGTGGGGACGGGGCTTTGGAGTCGGGGACGTAGGAAGACCCAAGTCTTCTGGATCTACCTGTATGCATTTCGAAGCAGACATTTGGCCTGGTAGTTTGAACAGAACAGAACGACAGAGTTGGAAGGGACCTTACAGGTCTTCTAGTTCGATCCCCTACTCAGGTAGGAGACCCTGTACTATTTGAGCCAAGTTGACCGTCCAAATCTCTTTTTAAAAGCCCCCAGCGATGGAGCACCCACAACTAATAAAGGCCAGCCGTTCCGACGGTTTATTGTTTTTCCTTATCCTACTTTAGTTTCCATCCTTTGTTTCTTGTCTTGCTTTCTAATGTTTTGGAAAATAGGTTGATTCCCCTCTTCTTTGTGGCAGCTGCTCACATGTTGGGACACTGTAATGAAGGCACCCTTAGTGCATTTCAGTAGACAAGACCTTCCCAGTTCCTGCAACCATGTGGTTTTCTTTATTTTACTTTAGGAAATTTATATTGCTGCCTTATCGCACATGGCGACTCAAGGCGGCTTACAGGAATCTAAAAAACCTCATATATAAAGAAATAAAATTAATAAAAGAATAATCAAATGATAAATTAATAGAATAACCTGGCGGGTTTTTAAGCTTCCAGTCCTTTAATCATCTTTGCTGCTCTTCTCTGAGTTCTTTTTAAGGCATCAAGCTACAAATCAGAAGACAGTGCCCGTATTGCCTTAGACTGAGTTTACTTCCAAGCCAGTCACTCCCTCAACCCATCTTACAGAGGAGTTGTGGGGAAACTAGGAAGAGAAAAGTATTAATGTTGATTTGTTGCCTGGCAGTATTTATACAAAACAATGGCAAGATAAAAATAATTTCAACCTTGCTGAAATTGGCATTGATTGATTGCAACAAGATGGGCCACCAACATATTTAATAAAATATTTAATAAAATAAAAGGTTTATTTAAGCATTGATGCCTCTTTGTTGCTATTTTGTTACCATAAAGCATAAATAAAGAATTAAGAAACCTTAGCAGCTATGCTGGGGTTGAATTACAATATATTCTGTAAGGCTGCCTTTGTTTTAAGCCTTTCACAAATAAGTGAGGAAGAAAATCAAATTTCCCAAAACTAGTAGAAGGGCTTCAAGAAGTAGAGTAAATGCCATTCTGCTGGAAAAGTAAGGTATTTCTTAACACCATTTTCACCATTTAAGCTGAAAAGTAGGAATTTGCTAGGGAATTGTGTATGCTACATCTGTAGTCCCATCCCAGCTATACTAACAGAGGTAGAATTGCCCTATCTACAGACTATAAAGAAACTCCAGGATTGAAAGCAGTTTATCACTGAACATAAGTTGCTGTAGATCACTTTTGTGGTTCTTCTGCTTTGCTCTGGGAGGCAAGATGCTCAGCTAGATAAACTGTAGTTCCAGTGCAGCCATTATATTCTTCTGATGTTTGAGTCATGCATTTTGCATTTGCTCTGCAGTAGGACAAAATGTTAAAAGGCAAAGACTGTATATATTCAGTTCTATTACTATAGATTGCTAGATCTTGAGCCTTTACTTTTTTTAAATGTAAGAATAGCGACAGTATTTGAAAATACGGAATGTTTTTTATGCAAAAAGTCGTGGATAAAATGGTCACCACTGGTTCCAGGAAGGCTCTGGAAGATGCTTTAGGGTGTGTTTTGGGGATATCCATAAAAGCATGGAGGATGGGTCCACTGCTTTTCATCTGCCACTGTTCTTTAGCAATTTGACCTTTCCTCGTAAGGTCACTAAGACTTCTTTTGATCCAATGGTCCAGTTTCTATAAGATATAGGTTTCTTTGTCTTTCAGTAATTCTTTGTCTTTTTGTATATATTGTGTTCTGATCATGCTAACTGTGGTTTGGCCTTTGTCTGCTGGAAGGATGATGATCAAATGGTCCTTCTTTAGGCTTTTGGGGGCTGCTCTGTCCTCTGCTTTGAGTAGGTTCTGTTCCCATTTTCTTCTGATATGTGGTATGATAGTTTTGCTTTCTTGAGTCTCTGAGAAGTCCTGGGTTTTAAAAGCTTCCTGTAAAGACTTCAAGTTGATTAGCATTCGTGTGGAAATTGAGGCCTCTCTCCTATTCTGCAGTAGATAGTGGACAGCTGAACACGTTGACCACTCATTCATGCTCCTGTGCTTTTTTGATTCTGGAATTTAGTTTGAGTAGTTTGGTTTGCAGTTGAGTTTTCCTTTTTCCAGCATGTCTCTGGGAAATAGTCTTGATTGTGGTTGTCAGCCTTTCAATGTGCTCTGATGTATTCGTCTCTTCTAAATGCCTCTTAAAGTTTTACATGGTGCACCAGGAGTGGGATGCTACCAGTTCTGCCCGGTTCTATAGAACCGGTAGCTCTGAAGAGCAGCAGACACCGAACCGGTTCTGTGTCTGCTGCTGTTTAGTCCACCGCCCGGGTTCTTACCTGTCCTTTATTTCCTGCTTTTTCAACCTCAACTGCTTTGCGCGGCACAGCTGTGGTTGAAAAAACAGTAAATAAGTGGCTTTTCAAATGCTGCGCACCCACACACAGCGCTTAGCTGTCCGGGCAGCACAGCCTAAGGTTACTGTACACGTGTGTGCATCGGGCGCCCATGCGCGCAAAAGTAATCACCAAACCGGTAGTATCGCTGGTTGAATCCCACCCCTGTGGTGCACTGATATTTATTTAGTCTGAGGTGCACATCTGTGATCATGAAGCCATATCATATTTTTGTCTACTTTCTTGGGCTATTTTGCACCCTGCTATGCAGTTTATTGGAAATTTGTATCTGAGACTGGTGGGTTGGGCATGCTGTGATAGGCCATCATGCAGAAAAAAAATAGTTTCTTGGTGGAAGTATGCCTACATGCAAATTTCTCCCATTTGTGTGCTTTCTGAAATGTTTGATGCCCCATGTCAGGCCGAATCCGGGCCACAGAGTGTTTAGATCTTGCCCACAGGGCTGCCCTGGAAACAGCGAAGGACCGGCCTGCACTGCCTCTGTCAGTGAAAATGGGCCTGCATGCAGCCCTCACGAGCTCCATTTTCGCTGGCAGAGGGTTGCAGGAGACTGTCCCAGCCAAAAATGGAGCTCATGAGGGCTGCATGTGCCCCCCCCCGCAGCTCCATTTTCATTGGCAGAGGGTTGTAGGAGGTAGTCACGGCTGAAAATGGAGCTCGGGAGCCCGCTTTCACTGGCAGAGCACTAGGCCACCACAGGCACACCCCCCATGACTTATGCTGGCCACGCCCACCCCAGCCCTCCAAGATCAAACACAACCCTGATGCGGCCCTCAATGAAATTGAGTTTGATATCCCAGCCCTATGTGGTACTGATAGAAGAGAATATTTGTAGTCCATGGTTGAACTGTGCTCTCTGAGATCAGTGGTTTTCTTAGGATATTACTCAGTTTGGTAATGAAACATCTGCAGGAAAACCATCAAGTTCATAGAGCACCAAAGAGCCCACAGACATGTATAAAAACTACCTGTATAAAGCATTCATGTATGATGTAAATGCTGGTTTTCTGGTTGCCCTATTCCAGAAAGATTGTTAGAGGTAGAAAATAGTAATTAAAATTATCAAAAATGTAGTAATTAGCCTGTGAAAAAAGTTACACTGCTTGGGGTATGACAGTGGTACATTCTGCTATTTGTTACCCACATAATTTTACCAATATGCATAGAAATAAGTTGCTTGTCAGTAAAAATTTAAGATGGCACAGCAAAGATCTGTAATGCAAAATGCTTCTTGCCCTTATTTTATATCTAGATTAAGATGGCTACTAATTTTTCCACTCGGTACAAAAAAGATCTGAGCATCGATATACTCAAGACAAAACTTGTTCGCCGAAAGTCTATAATTCAAAAAGAGAATAGATACAAGGAATTTAATAAGGGCAGGCAATTTGGACTAGTTGATGTGAATACACAGCCATCAAGAGACAAAGCTACTTCTCAGCTGGGCGAAAAACACAAAGGATATCTGCCAAAGCCAAGTAAGTAAAAAGCTTTTTAAGTATTAACCAATACTTGTTTTCAGTCTTTATCTTTGTTGTCTTTCCTAGATTTACTAAGTTATTTTATTATCTTTTAAAATACAAGTTCCCAAATTAAAAACAAGTCTCATTTCTAAGTGTCCTCAAGCTGAATTTGTACCTAAACTGTTACAATATGAAATGATTACAAGCCACTACACCTCTCTAAAGCCTTAGTAAGACCACACCTAGAGTACTGCATCCAGTTTTGGTCACCGCACTATAAAAAAGATGTTGAGGCTCTAGAAAGAGTGCAGAGAAAATGATTAGGGGACTGGAGGCTAAAACATATGATGAACGGTTTCAGAAACTGGGCATGGCAAGTCTAGTGAACAGAAGGACCAGAGGAGACATGATAGCAGTCTTCCAATACTTGAGGGGCTGCCACAGAGTCGAGAAGGTCAATATATTTTCCAAAGTACTTGAAAGCCGGACAAAGAATAATGGATGGAAACTGAACAAGGAGAGATTCAACCTGGAAATATGGAGAAATTTTCTGACAGTGAGAGCAATCAACCAATAGAACAGCTTGCCCTCAGAAGTTGTGGGATTTTCATCACTGGAAGCTTTCAAGAAGACACTGGACTGTCATCTGTCAGAAATGGTGTAGGGTCTCCAGCTTGAGCGGTAGGTTGGACTAGATAACCTACAAGATCCCTTCCAACTCTGTTAATCTGTTAATGTTTGTCTTACTATGAACTGCTGAAAACAGATGAGAGTGCACAGACCCGAGTGGGGTGGGGATTGCAGGTGTTTGCAAATGGGGAGACATGCAAAAAGGCTCTTTGAAAGAGTATGACAACTTGCCACAGGGAACTCAACCTGGCCGCCTCGCCGCAGCCAAACTCACCATGGACAAGAGGTGCACTAATACCTAAGAAACAGTAGAATACAATTATTAAAGAAAGGATGGCAAAGGAAGGACAAAATGAAATGTGAATGACAAAAATTGAAATATTTTAAAAATTATTTCAAATAATTAAATTGAATTGTCCCACAATGAGTTGCCGCATGGCAAGTTATTCTGTGGTAAGTTGGCCATGGCTGTGGTATGGCAAGTTGTTTCATTCTGCTTCAAAATGCTGTGTTGGAGAAATAGGTGGTGCTGTACTGTTCAGCCATAGTCTCCCTACCTGCACCATTGAGACACTACTTGCCAGTCATGTGCACAAGAAAGAGAGATGCCAGAGCCTCCTCACCTGCAGTACCTACAACTGTGTGCAGGAGAAATGCCTGGCTTCCCTACCTGTAGTACTGGGACTGTTCTTGCCAGCATGCACTTGCCTTTCTCTTTTTGAGTCGAATCTTACTGCCAGGCAGCTGTCCACTAAGTTTGCAGGCAGCCAATTCATATCTAGGGATTGTTCATAAGCCAGAAGTTCATAGCCTGGGGACTTTCTGTACTTTTAAAATCTCTCTTGATTTTAGCCTACACTTGAATTAAATTTATTAGTTTTTGTAATGTTTTAAAATCAACAGTTAACATGGTTGTAAATTTGGAAAGAATTTATGTGCCATTCAGTGCAGAATTTACAAAGTTGTGGCATCTTTAACAGTTATTTAAATATTTATCACAAAGCCATCTCCTCTTGAAATAATTATTACATTATGTGTCTAACATGTAGAATGATTTTTCACATTTTATTCTATTTTTGTCCCCGGGACAATTGAGATCTGCTATGTTTAAGTTTAATTTTTTATTCTTCTATGCTGAATATCCAAGCTCTTACATGTTTCTTATCAAACTCACTTAGTTTGAAATTTTCTGGAGAAACTTCTTCATGTAAGTGTTGTTAAAACATAATGCCCAGAACATGATTTGGCATTTGACCTGAGCAACGTAGACTGGGGACTATTATTTCTTGTGTTCCAGATATCATGCTATTATTAAAGTAGCCTAAAATTTTCTTGTGTTTTTTAGATACTGTTTGCTATTCAACTTGCAATCACCTAAATTGGCTAGATATTTTTCACATATATCATTGCCAATATAGATCTTTTTGTGTATCTAATTGTAGGACATTGTTTTTACATCTTTTTGATTTGCATCTACTGTTCTAGCTACTCAAGATATGTTTTAATTTTGATGTCACACATTTATATGGGATTTCAATTTGCATATGTTAAATTTTAGATGCTGCAGCCAAGACTCGTGAACAAGAGCGCATGGACATGCTTCAGCGCTATAAGGCGGAAAAAGAACTTCGCAGGTTGAAGGATCAGAAAGACAAACCTACTTTTAAATGTGGACAATTCAAACCAGACCTCCCGGGTTTTCTTTCAAAAGCATCACAGATTCCAGTATTGAAGAGATCAAAAGAGAAAGTGAGAATAACGTAATATTTAAGCTTAGTTCCAATGCATCTTTGCATTCCTTTAAAACAGCTAATTCATATGTTGGGTTATTGAAGCATGAGTCGAACTTTATTAAGTTCTCTGAACTTCTTAAATACTTCAGGTTTTTTCATTTTCTGTGTGTCCATATTTAGTACTGGAAACTAGATTAGAAGCATGTTTCTGGTTTTTATAGGTAGTCCATGCTTAATGACTAATTTGTTCAATGGCTGTTCAAAATTATGACAGCACTGTGCAAAAGGACTTACAACCCATGCCTGAAGTTATGGTTGTTGTGGGGCCTCCGTGTTCGTATAATTGCAATTTGGAAACGTGGCAACCCATTTGCATTTACAATAGGTTGACAAGCACACTGCGATCATGTGATCACCGTTCGCAATCTTCCCCACTGGCTTCCCTAGAAAGTCAATTGAGAAGCCAACAAGGAAGGATGCAAACTTCTGCTGCCTGCCAGGAAGACTTCCTCTGGTTTCTCGGGACTGGCTGAAAAGGATCTGTCCTGAAATAGTAGCAGGATGTTAGCATTGAGTATTTGCAGCACAAGGCATTTGCAGCCAGCCCCCGGGAACCAGAGGGAGTCCTCTTGTATCTGGGGGATGGATGTAAATGCCCCATGCTGCAAATACTCCATTGATTTCAAGATGAACTTTTTTCAGTCTGTATAGAATCATGCCCTGGGTTGGAAGAATGAAGAGGTTTCTGTGACCCCCATTTCATTTCTCCAGCCCGATATATGAGATCCTCTCTCTCATGATGGTGACCTGCCTGTTCTTTAGCAGGGATCTCTTTTACTCCACAATCCACAAGATCACTTAAAGATTGCAACTTGGAGAACTGGGATTGCACAGTCATTGAGTAAGCAGTACCACGGGCATCTTGCTTAATGACAGCTTCGCTCAACAACTGAGATTCCAGTCCCAATTGTAATAAGTCCAAGGCTAACTGTAATTTAATGGATAATAATAGCTTCTATGGATCAGAAAGGAGATTTGTGTATAAAGTAAGAAGAAAAGGTTACATGAATATAAGACCTATTTACAATAACCAGATTATGATCTTGTTGTTATGTGGGATGCCATAATGCTCATCAGAATATTCCCAGGAAAGGCAAAGTCTTTAAATTGATTCCTTGTCAGATTGCCTGATTTAAATTCAAGAGGAACTATGAATAAGTTTCCAATTTTCAAGTGAAGGAATGATAAGATAAGCACGTGGTTGGCTCACAAACAAGCTTTTTTCCAATCACTTCCAAATAGGTAGAATGTGTTTCATCAAAGCAATAGAAACTTGATCTGCTCTAGTTACATGATCAGGCTAGGAAAAAGCAGTTTCTATATGATTAACCAATTGGGTCTTTATTGAAGAACCTAGAAGGGAAAAGTCTACATATTCTGTGTTAGATGGCTTCTCTGGTTTAAATAATCAAAGTTTCATTGAGTTGTTGCACAATTATTTTATTCTGTATAATATTTCACAGCTGTTGACATGATTTGGTAAAACTCTTACAGCTCATCCTATTTAGTTTTACATTGCATAGTATTTTGTAGCATTAGATTATACTTTATGTTCTGTTACTTTAGATTTAAACCAGGGGTCCTCAACCACCGGGCCGCGGACCGGTACCGGTCCATGGAGCACTCTGTACCGGGCCGCAAATTAAAAAAATTTAAAAAAATGGCGCCTTTCTTCGCCTTCGGTGAATGCTGCTGGGATCGGGGATCAAGGACACAAATGAGAGAAGGGGAGGGAGGAAGCAACCGAAGCCTGTCCTGCTCTCTGGCTCAGCGGCTTCAGTTTCCTCCCACCTCGTTCCTCTCTCAGTCGCTCTCTTGCTCCTCCACCAGCCCAGGAAGAAACTGCTTCAAAGAAGCCGGGGGGGGTGGCTTTTCCTGTCGCCGCAGCACTTCCGAAGTGCCCGTTTACCCCCACCCCGCCCGCCCGCGCGCGCTTCAATTCAGTGCTCCGTTCTGCCTGCCTGCCTGTCTGGGTGTTTGAGAGCAGCTTCGGCTGAGAATAATAACTATTCGCCTCTTTTTATCAGCCAAAGCTGCTCCGAAACAAAGGCAGGCAGGCAGGCAGAACGGAGCACTGTGGATTGAACCGCGCTCGGGTGGGCGGGGTGGGGGTGGGGGTAAACGGGCGCTTCGGAGGAGGTGCGGCAACAGGAAAAAAGCCACACACACACACACACGCCGCTTCTTTGAAGCAGTTTCTTCCTGGGCTGGTGGAGCAGCGAGAGAGCGACTGAGAGAGGAACGAGGCAGACACGTGAGGGAGGGAGGGAGACACCTGAGGGATGGGGCTGAGGGAGGCAGGACCGAGGCGCTCCCTGAACTTGGTTTGCTGGCAGACGTTTTATTACCCGACTAGGTAACAACATCAGATGTTACTTAGTCAGGTAATGAAACGTCTGCAAGCAAACCACCAAACTCGGACACACACACACACACACACACACACACACACACACCCCGGTCCTTGAAAAAGTGTTTGTGCTTGAAACTGGTCCCTGGTACAAAAAAGGTTGGGGACCACTGATTTAAACCATTGGAGAAGACAAATATAATTGAAATTGCATTTGACCATGAATTTAGTTCCATGATATTGAGCCAGTAGTGCATACATATGCAAACTGTAGGGACTTTTATGAGAAAAATGCCAAGGTGCACATGTAGGCTACTCAAAATATTTGAAAGAAAAGATAAAATAAAACTAATTACCAATACATGAAAGGAGGCAATATTTATTATACAAAAGTGTGGAAAATTCTGTTGAAATGAGACAATTGAGCAGTTTATGTGAACATAGAGTTTTTCATTTTCCTTTATATTTACTTTAAATATTTTATTTGAACATCTTTATAAATTGTTTTTGGAGAACTCCTAAAAGGCACATATTAAAATATCAATAGGTAGTCAAGTAAAGGTGATTAAGAAAATAAATAACCAGGAGGGAAATAAGACATTTAAAAAGTTGCATGAGAATTCCTAAATGCTTCTAGATTATTCAAAAAACATTTTTTTTTTACTAAAAGGTACACATATAATATGGAGATTGGAATTTGCTCATTCTTATTTCTGGATTGTTCCTAGGAAGCTCCAGTTGTCACGCGAGTTACAAGGTCGAAAGCAAAACAATTGCCAGAACCAAGGAAGCCACAGCTATCATCGGTTTGTGTTACATGTTTGTTTTGATCATATACTATTTGCATGTTACAGGTGATCCTTAAGTTGCGACAGTTCACTTATCAACCATTTGATGTTACGACATAACCCTCCCTCCCCCAATATTTATGACACAGTCCCAAATGTTGCAGAATCACGGCAGTCATTCACCCTTACAAACAACCACAGAGGCACTGCAATATTTTCTCTGCCTATTTCCCCCCTCCGCGGCTGCGTCTCCACAGACGCTGGGCCTTGAGAAGACCTAGCAAGCTGTCTCCTCTCCAGCCTTTTTGCCACAGTTTTTTTTTTTGCCTGCTCCCGGTGCACCAAAAGCAGAGCGGTGAGACCAGAGGGATAGCAGGATGAGCATGCCCTCTAGGCTCTGGTCTTTGCAAGAAGCCCTTGCCACCAAAAGCAGAGCCCGGGAGGGACATATTTTAAAATGCTTCTTGTGCTTACTGAAGCAATTTTTTTTTTGCTGTTTGATGGTAAAGATTTAACACACACACCAGGCGACTAAACAGAGGTTTAAAAGGCTGGATCAAAAACAGGTCACTGATGGAGTAACAGCTAGTCAACATCTGCTTATTGGCTGGAATTAAATGAATAACACAATGCGATTGCTTTCTTATTTAAAAAAAAAAATGTGCTTTTATATTTCTTTTTTTAGGTTGCATCCAGCTACACCAATAAGGGCCACAATCGGCAGATAGCTCAGCAAGAACAGAAGCAGATCTACATAGACAAACCTTCCAAACAAGAGAATAAAGGTATGAGTTCTTTGTCCTTATTTTAAAAGGGCTCCGGTGGCTCTTGTGAATTTTGGTGAGGGAATAACCAGAAGTTGGTACTGCAGTTTCACACCACCATGGAGCAGGAAATACATGATACTATAGTGTAAGTTCTGCAGTAGTTTTAGTACCAAAATAACTAGAAAATCCCAGCCCTGGAAAATTGCATAACATGGTCCAATCAACTTTGTTTAATTTTTGTCGTGTAAAAAAAAAAAAAGATACCTATCCTTGCCTTATACACATAACATTTAAGATTTTAGTGATTGATCAGCTTTCTCATTTTTCAGAGATGCAGTCCGCCACCCCAAGAATCACACATGAAAGAATTACAAGAGCAACAGTGGCAGCTAAGTCCAGAATACCGCAAGCACCACAACCAACTATAATTTCAGGTGGGTGAAATTGTAGTAAAGTACTTTTTACATGGGCAACTAAAGGTAAACATTTCCTTGACCAGGTTCGAATTCTAGTGACATATGAGCACAGCCATTGCAATTTCCTTAGTTTGTCATTGCCTACTTCTGGGATGTTATTTCAATTTCCCAGTTTTGCTTTCAGTTTGTGTATTTTTGATGGTCCTCTATCCAATTTATAATTGGGCATGATCTCACTGATCTACTAAGTGCAAATCTGGGTGGTGACGCCTTGGTAATTTTACTGTGGACTTTCTTAAGTTGAATTCTGATTTTTATTACACTTGTATTTTTGTCTCTATTTCTATAAAATAATTATCTTCTATTGCTTTCTGTTGTTATTTTGAGTTCCTTGTGGCAAAAAAATATATGGAATAATGTTCAGTCTGTTCTGTTTTAGGTAATCTGCCCCCAAAAAGAGTTACAATTAAAGGAAAGCAGCAGAAAGAGATAATAAAGGAAAGGACAACAGTAAGTTTGTTTTTTTCATAGTATAATTTTTTTTCATTTATATCATAGTACCATAGGTAGTATGCTGCTATTATCTGTAATGGCAGCTCAGAAATCAAAACTGTGACTTGCCTAAACTGAAATAGTGAAGTTTTGCTGATTCAAGTCATCTGAGTTCAAGCTTATATTAAGGCAAATCATGATGGAAATATTCCCCAGTTGTTTGTGTTTTTTAAATTAGTAATTTTAAAATGCATCAGATTCTCAAATATGAGCTAGAGGCAAATGAAATTGGAATGTTACCTACTAATATTTTCCAGGGGGGAAAACTATATACATGTGTGTGTTTAAATTATAAAGAAATCACTGTGTTTTAGCAGGTAGTACACAATACAAATCAAGATATTCCAGTGGAACAAGAGAAAGAGGTGAAACTCCAACCTGCTGAAATCAGTGAACAGAAGGACTTTCTTGACAAAAAAAACATGTCAGCACCCCCAAAAAGAAATCGCTCATTTGCCCCTCAGAATTTTGTCTTTCAACCTCCCAAAGGCTTGACCACCTACAAAGTGAAACCAATGACCCCTTCCAGGGCAAATATGTTTTTATTACCCAATCTTTGCTGGACCCCCTCGGAAACAACCAAGTAAGGATATCCTACTTCAGACTTTCTTATAAAGTATTTTATGAATCTGTTCAAACTATGTTGATTTTTCCCCTTAATGCTGCTTCAGGTTCAAGCTCAAACAGGAAACACTAAGGGAGATAATTATTCTAATTTCCAGACCTTATTCCTGTTGCAATTAGTTTCCTCTTAAAATGCCTCAACTTTACAAGAGTGTGTATGAATTGATTGCTTCTGGCTATTTATAGTGGTTTTCTATTAAAAGCTCTCTGATATATGAGGTCCAGGTCTTTCAAAGGGAGATACCAAATCTAAACAGTATTGATCTCTCAGATGGTGTAGATATTTAAGATAATTTTGGGAGTATACCTGTAGTTAAGCTATGCGCTCTGCTACAAGGAGAAAACTTTGAATTCAAGTAGGCATACAAAAATAGGACCATAACATTGATTTCATTATGTGTCATTAAGTTGTTTTCAATACCAACAACCACATAAATATGCTTTTTCCATGATGATCTATTTCTAACCTGTTCTTTCAATTTTCCCAACAGTCCCCCACTCCCACCCCAGATCACCTTAGTATCTGAATCCATCCATCTTCTGCTGGGTTTCCTCTTTCTTTATACCTTTCCCAACATTAGAGCCTTTCATGTGCATACATGTCCAATGGCATTATTTCTATGTGTAGGTAATTCACAGTTAAATTCACAGTCTAAAACTGGTGGAAATCTAGAATTAAGACGATGTCTAAGAATATAGGCAATTCCAAGTAGGTTAGGGGTTTGTTGTGTGTATTTTTTGTTTTTGTTTTATAAAATTAGGGTGTTCCAAGTCTGATAAACTCCATATTTCCAGATATTGTGGAAGTTTTTTAGGTATTGCTCTGAGCACTACAATCACATTTCTTTCCATACATGTTCAGTTTTGAACTGCAACTTCCAGTGTTGTTTTTTTTGTTGTTGTTGTTGTTGTTGTTGTTGTTGTTGTTGTTATTATTATTATTATTATTATTATTATTATTATTATTATTATTATTATTATTATTAGTGAAGCATACAAAGAAGAAACACAAGATTATGATCCGCAGTTGTCCCCTAACCCAGAAGTCACAAAGGAAACCACTGAAAGACACCAACATGCCCTGGATTTATTGGGAGAAATTAACGGAGGTATATCTAAGAAAACATCTATATTTTTTACTAAGAGACAAAAACTTTAAAAGGGGATGAGAAGTCCCATTGTGGGTGCCCATTTGCCTTTAGGCTAGATGCCTTTTCCTCTACCTCCGTCTTTTATTTGTAGTGCTGACATACAGTAGCTATCAGGCAGGGGCGTGCTACGCTTCAGTGAAGCTGAAGGAAGTGCTTTGGAAAGGGTGCAGCTGAACAGTAATCTGTTGGCACCTCCTTAATCAAGTTGCCTTGTTCTCTGGACTCTTCCAGGAAAATGTTCTTGATTTTAGTTCTGATAAGCATACTCACGCTCAGTCTGAAGCACCTTGTCGGCATATCCTTAGCTTAGACCCTGCAGCAATGCGTGAAGGATGGAGATTTTGCTTTTATTCAAGCCCATTGATACTTTGAGGGATCTCTGGATGGGATGATGGGGAGGAGGAGGAGGATGCAGTGTGACTGAGGGTGCATCAGCCATGTGACATTATTTAAAGTGCCATTGGTGGAGAGCAACCTTTTTGTTTGAAGCCTATTTAGACTTAATCATTGTATTTATTTTAAACTATGAGAATATTAAAATTTGGCAATTAGATAGACAGGTTCCAGGACCAGCAAGCAAAGCAAAACAAAACCAAAGACCATAATCAGACTTGGGGTAACAAGCTACCCTTCATCCTTTTTCCTTTCATTACTGGAGGGAAAAAAAGGGAAAAATGCAGCTTTTGGTCATTGCAACTTTAAACATGCAAAATACTGCTGCTAATGCGGTGGTTTAAATGTAATTGATAATTACTGAAAAAGCAACTACAGTTTGTTTAGCTGCAGATTATATTCTTCCTATATTTAAAACAGATTCTACACTTTTTCTGTCTAAAATCTTTTTTTTTTTCTAGAACGGCTGCCTAGTGAGATGAGGGATAATATTGCGTTCGAAGGTGAGAGCAGTGTGCAGCAACCAGATCTACTAGCAACTGAAATATCAGAGCCAACAACAAAGCTGCATGACGTATCCTATTTCAGGTTTGTAGACAAGATCAAAGGGATCTACATTAATAAACTGCCTGGGTAATAAGAATGCTTGTTAAAATATCTTCTTCAAAGAGAAGATAATACCTTTGTATTAAAGTAAACAACAGATTTGCTATCCAATGGATACTGTGGAATAGAAATGGTACCCAATCCATTTTACCTGCTTTAGGGATACATTTACCTGCTGTTGTAATTGATTGGAGTTTAAAATTAGATTGTATCTACTTGCGCTATTGTGTGCCACAGACTATACCTTTCCAAGCAAGCCTATTTCTGAAAATTATATACCAGTCCCACAATAGCATCTTTGTCAGGGGTATCAAACTCACGCCGTCATGGCAGTGTCACGTGACGTATCGGGACTCTGTTCTCCTTTGCTAAACCGGGCATGGGCATGGCCAGCGCATAATGCATCCAGCCCATGAGCCAGGAGTTTGACATCCCTGCTCTAAGTAGAAGGTGACAGAATGGTAGGAATGGCATTTTCCTTACTATCTATTCTCTCCCTTGAATGAAAAGCAATGAAGTAAAATGGCTATTGAGTCCTATCTAGCCTAGAAACCATTCTTGTTATTGAAACTATAATTCACAGGCTGCTACTATAGGCACTGATGCTCTGAATAGCAACCTCAACCCTAATTATTGGGAAAAAAAAAATTACATGTATGAAGGTGATTCAGCACATTCTGCCAATTCTTGTTTACAGCAGGGTGTGAATAGGAAAAGAAGCAAAAGTTGAATACAATTCTCAGATCAAAGAATTGTAACATAGTGAGAAGTATTCTACGTAGTATGTGGTTTTTTTACTTAAATTAATATTTTTTAATTGCTGTTATTGGTTTTGAAGCACTATAACCTTATATATTAGTGCCTTTGAGTATCTTATGCAGTGGTGGTATTCAATTTTTTTACTACTGGTTCTATGGGCGTGGCGTGGTGTAGCTTGGTGGGCATGGCTTGGTGAGTGTGGCAGGGGAAATCTCCATTTTCTCCCTACTCCAGGGGAAGGATACTGCAAAATCCCATCCCATTCCCTCTCCACCTGCTTTCCAGCTCCATTCTCCTGTGCAGGGCAACAAAAGAAGACCCAGCCAATCAGCTGGGACTCGGGAGGCAGAGAATAGATGCGGGCGGGGCCAGTCAGAGGTGGTATTTGCCGGTTCTCCAAACTACTCAAAATTTCCACTATCGGTTCTCCAGAAGTAGTCAGAACCTGCTGAATACCACCTCTGATCTTATGGGTAAAAATGGGTCATTAATTGAAATAATAAGAAATTGTCTGAATGTGCTTTTGTTTCGTTTTTATTTTAAAAGAAACATTCTTCAATCTGAGAGAGAAAGACTGACATCATTTTGTCTTGAATGGGATAAAACTGTTGAAACTGATATTCCAGAGGAGGGTAAGAGAGAAAACACAAAAAGTATGTGTGAAATTATTGTCAAAAATAAACTGCTTGAGTTTTAACTGTGACTCTGGTAAGCCTGTATCTTTATAGATAGGTTTTGATTAGTGTGGTTCGTGAATTCTACAAAATAGTTGCATTATTCAAATTCAGAGCCTTCAAAGTGATATTTCTATGGAAAATATAGTAATTGGTTCCAGTACGATGCGGAAAAAATGTAGACATAACTTTTGTAAGTATATTAATCACATAGTAAGGGATAGACATAATTTACTTATTTAAATTTATGGTTAACCAAATCATAAAAAGCAAAATTATATATGTATATGTAGGTCTAGGTGTGTACGGGTCTTTTCCCATGTAAGATTAAGAGTATCTTGGCGAAGTTTCGGTGAGGTCCCACTCGCCATCCTCAGGCTGGTGCTTTCAGCTTCGTGCCAGTGCAAGCAGTGTGTGATCGGAGCTGCCGTCTCTATAAATACTGGTGGTGGAGGCTGGTGTGCTTTTTGAGTTGATGGAGTTGATGTTGGTATAATTGGGCTGTGTGATGGCCTTGTGAGTTTTGTTGTGGAGATATCCTGGATCTTGTGCTGTGATCTCCTGGGTCGTTTGTTTTGTATGGAAAAAAGATCACTACAAAACAAACGACCCAGGAGATTACAGCACAAGATCCAGGATATCTCCACAACAAAACTCACAAGGCCATCATACAGCCCATTATACCAACATCAACTCCATCAACCAATCAAGAGGCAGCAGCGCAGCCAACCAGCCCAGCACACCAGCCCCCACCACGAAAATGTGTGTGTGTGTGTGTGTGTGTGTGTGTGTGTGTGTGTGTGTGTATAGATATAGATATATATAAAATATCTAAGAATCATTTCTAAAAACTAACTTACACTGACTAAAACATATTTAGCAGGGTAGACTGAACTGCTTTTTCTTTAAATCTTCATAGATGTGCTGGTAGAGTGAGTTTTCATCAATGTTAGGGCCTGCATTCATAATTTTTTGCTTCACAATTTCTACAGTGTGATATAGTGTGAACAAATCTTCAGATTTGTTGAGAGTGAACTTCTTCACTTGCATATTAACTGTTTTCCTCTGGGGGATTTTTCCTGTTCTGCATTTTGCACAAAGATTAGCAGCATCTAAAAATGCAGCTGTGTATGCACTAGTCTCAATTGCACGCCTGCTAGCTTTGCATTAACTGAATTTCGGGCCATAGTAAATATGACTTAGAATCAATTTACAATATGCATTAACTTGAATATCACATTCAAACCTACATGAATTGAAGTCTACCTCTATATAACAGTAGTTTTAATTTATATACTGTTTATCCAACAAAATACCACTTTTTTCAGCAAAAGATCTTGTCCGTACAACCATTGGGCAAACCAGATTGTTGATAACAGAGAGATTCAAACAGTTTGAAGGGCTGATAGATAATTGTGAATTCAGACGTGGAGAGAAAGAGACAACCTACACAGATCTGGATGGATTCTGGGATATGGTAAACTTTCAGGTAAGATTTTTTTTTTTACTGTTAAACCTCTGTTTGCATTCAGCTTACTTTTACTTAATGGCCAGACCTTTGTTTAGTCAACAGTAAACCAATCCTAACTTGATAATTCAGATTCTGCAGTTGATTATAAAGAAGAAATTACAAGAAATATCCCAAACTGGGGAAAATGAAACTTGTAGAAAATACACCACAAGGAGATATCACTTTTCAGCTTGAACATGCATGTCCCTTGGCTGCTGAGAGCATACTAATATTCCACACACAAAACTCAAGCTTGTTTTTGGCCATCATGTCAACTTGAAACTCGCATCTTAGAATAAAATTTAGGGTTCTCCAGCATGTACCAAATTGGGCAATCCATATTAAATTCTTGTTCACCCAAAGCAGCAGGATACAAAGCAATGTTGCAAGACATTCTTAAGAAATGACTAACAGTGTCTTGTTTTTGATTTCTTGGTGAAGCTATTTCCTAAGAAAATAAGGAAGCTTACTATGCTTCTTAACACTTTTTTTTTTTTTAATGTAAAGATTTTTTTGATATTTTTGGTCTTGCTTTAATTTTGTTCAACCTTTCTCTTCCTCAAATAGGTAGAAGACATGAATAAAAAATTTGAGAACTTGAATAAATTTCAGGTGAATGGGTGGCAAATGGTGGATGATCCTCAGACCCACAAACCTGCCAAGGTATGAGAGTCTTTGCTGGTTCAGCTTTTAGGGGGTGATTTTTGCTTGGCACTTAATTGCTGAGACTATTTCTGAAAGGCAACTTTGTTGAGTGATACTTTGCAACTGCACAAAAAAGGTACAATTAATTTTCTCATGGGCCAGAATTTTACTAAACTTAGCTACCTGTTCATCTTCTGGGAACTGTAACTCCTGTAACGAAGTCTGAGAACCAGAGATGCACAGCAATTCACATTTTAAAAATGGGAAACGTGATTTGAAAGGGTATAGGCAGGTTCACTACATCAGTCAGGGTTTTTTTTTCTTTTTATGACTCCTGCCTTTTCCTGAATTGGTATGGTGTCTGTGGAGTCCCAGACATTAAAGTAGTGGTGCTTCCTTAATGTAGATCCATACCGTCCTGAGACTTCCAGCACTGTTTGAACTCAGAAAGGCACAGCTTGTTTAAGGAGGTGACATCTGCAGTAAACAAACCCATGCCTATCTTTACTGAGTATATGTGAGTGAAATAATCAAATATTGCTTTCCTGCCTCCTTTGCCTCTTATTTTAACGTTTCTTCAGTATTGAATTCTTTGGAGTGGAAATATATCTTACTGTATTTTATAAAACTTTGCACATCTTGATGGCTGATTAATTGCATTGCCACCCATATTCAGGCTGACCCTGAAGTGCAGTAAAGCATCCCTTTCTTTTCCAACTTTCCTTTTTGTACCCACTTTTACTTCCTGGCTTTTGGTCTGCTCCAGGTTTTCTTTTTAATGCAATCTTGCCCCTTCATTCATTTTGCTGTAAGTGCCAAAAGTTTGCTTCTTGTAAACAAATAGGTACATTGATGTTTGGGATTTTGATCAAAGCTTCTAAGATCTGACATGTAATTTATATTTCCAGTGAATTTTAAAGTGTTTTGAAGGTAAAATAGACCTATGGCTGATCTTTTAGTTGCTTGCCTTGACATTCCTGACTTTTGCTAGCTGCTGAGAATAGCTTGACAGTTAGTGAAATCTGATAGGGAGCTGAATAATTCAATATTCAGTGCTGAATATATCAGTATTATAGTCAGTTTGAGACGGATGACCTTTAAATGTTTCCTAGAAATGAAGCCATCTCAGATCATAGTTTATCATTAAAGAGTTTAGTACTGGACATCTTTGTAAGTCAGAAAGTAGAGTTTGGCTAAATATACTGTGACAAGCAGTTCCAACTTTGGAATTGTAATAAGTGTTTATTTTGAAAAAAAAACCTGCTTTTTTCTAATTATTTACTTTTATTCCTATAAATAAATCATTCTCCAGTAGTTGCCTGAATAGTCAGGAGAGGGGTTGGCAGAAGAATATGTCCTGTTGGAGGTATATCTTAACTTTCATATATTGCAATTCTGAGTCAGAACTCAGCCTCTGACAACCCTAAGTAAAAGTAATCCTTTTATTTCCTACCTGAAATACTGTCTTTGGTGAGATATCCCCCGGGAGAGACAAATCTTTTGGACTGGTAGGCACATCTGAAATTTTGGAAATATATTTTGGGCATCCAATCATAGATTGGAACAGAGTCACACATTCCTTTAGTGACTGCAGGGATGGAAGTGCCTATTCACAAAAATTGGTTTTCCCAGAAAGCAAACTAGTAAGGCTGTTGTCCACTACTTTATCATTTATATAGACAGGAGGCCATACTTCCTAGCAAAGCTCCCTGCAAAGATTTTCTGTTCTAAATTGATTGTGAGTGGTTTTTATATGTTTGTGTTGTGACTCGGAGGTTTGAGCCTGCTCTGTTAGAGGACACAGACTTGGATAATGAGGAAGAGGAGGATTTGGCTCTGAGGTTTGAGCCTGCTTTGTTAGAGGATTTGGAATTGCCTTCCTCCCCAGGACTTTCCTCTTCGGCAAGACCTTCCTCCCTGGTTGTGCCTCAGGTGTCGGCAGATAACCAGGATGGCGTATCAGAGCCTCTGACTGAGGATCAAGCTGAGGAATGTTGGTTTGATGCGAGGCAAAGACGCAGGCAAAAGCGTGAGATGCAACGCAGAAAGAAAGGACAAATCAGAGAATGAGATGAGGGACTGACACGCCCCACAGGGAATAAAAGTGGGTGTATTAGCTCTGGGTTCTTGTTCAGGACAACGTGTTTAGTGAGAGAAGCTTCAGAATTATCCTGTGTGTGGCGACAGCTTGTGATTTATGTTCCTGCTTCCTTATTGGACTTGGCAGACAGCTTGCGTGAGACTGCCAAGAATGTTATCGGCTTAAGGAATTTAACCCTGTAATTACCGGACTTGCCTGCTTATTTGTGTTTTAGTTGGAAATTTGGACTTATAACTTTGTTTGTACAGGTGAGACATAACATGTTTGTATATTGGTTTTTAACGTGCTTTTATTGGATTGGGTTTTTTTAACCTGTTGTGAAGTTGCCCAGAGCTGGGTGGTTTTACAAATTGTAATTATAATACCATCAGGAGCGTATGGTTTTGTTCTACTTTCTTGGATCATATGCCCTATACCAGTGGTTCCCACAGTGGGCAATACTGCCCCCTGGGGGCTGGTGGGATGCCTTAGGGGGGCGCTAAGAGGCAAGGGGGTTGGCAGGGGGGTGCTAAGAGGCAGTAGGGGGGCGTTCGAGGTGCCGGCCCTGCAGGTTCACTCATTGACTAGCACCGCTCTGGAGCCGGCGCCTCCAATGCGGAAGCGGTGGCATGTTATGTGTCACCGTGGCAGCGTTTAATGCACCTGCCACCTCTTAGTGTCCCCAAGGGGGCCGGCAGAGGGGCACTAAGAGGCGGCAGGGAGGCGTTCGAGGTGCCAGCCGGCCCTGCAGGTTCACCCATTGAGGCGCCGGCTCCAGAGCAGTGCTACAGTCAATGGGTGAACCTTCAGGGCTGGTGCCTCGAACACCCCCCTGCCACCTCTTAGCATCCCCAAGGGGGCCAGCAGAAGGGCGCTAAGGGGCGGCAGGGGGGCGGCACGTCGAACGCGGTCGTGGCGACATGTAACGTGCCTCTTAGCCCCCCTCTGCCGGCCCCTTTGGGGACGCTAAGAGGCGGCAGGGGGGCGTTTGAGGTGCCGGCCCTGCAGGTTCACCCATTGACTGCAGTAATGCTCCAGAACCGGTGCCTCGAATGCGGCAGCACGTTGGGAAAAGCCGCTGCCACCACTTTCCCAAAGTGCCGCCGCTGTCATATTCTGTCTGTCTGTCCGTCCGTCCATCCATCCAAAAGGTTTGTCTGTTTGCCTGCCTGTCTGTCTGTCTCCCTCCCTCCCTCTCTCTCCTCCATCCATCCATCCATGTTCGAAGCTCCGCAGGCACATCGGGAAAGTAGAGCAAAGCCAGTCTGAGAAGGAGGGAGGGAGGGAGAGAGAGAAAGAGAGAGACCTGATGCATCAGATTGAATGAGGCCTAGTTTAGACTGAGGCTGTTTTCCACATTGAAACCTCTTTGGCTTCTATTAAAGGTTTTGTGGACGAAACATGGCCAAGACTATCAGGAAGCTCTCACATTTTGTTGAGGCTTTAAACAGGATACATTGGACCAGACCTCCACCCTAAAAATTACTTTTCCCCAATGTATTACAGTGCCAATTCTGAAGAAGGCAAAACCAAAATGTATTGGTAAATTACAATGAGAACACACACACACGCACACACACACACGCACACACACTCCCTTCTAACCCTGCTGGAGCAGGTGATTGGACTAGAATAGATATCTCATTATCTTTCTCCTCCCTCCCTCCCTCACTCCTCTATTTCTTTTTCTTTCTGTTCCTTCCTTCCATCCCCCCTCTTTCTTTGTCCCTTTTTCTTTCTTTCTCTTCTCTTTATTTTCTCTCTCTCTTTCCCTCTCTCAGGCTCATCCCTTTGGATCAGGGGTCACCAAACTTTTGGACCTCAGGGACCACCAAACTCATAATTTCAAATCCCGGAGACCACTAATATGAATTTTGACTGACGGTGGCTTTCTGGTGTTGGTGGGGGAGAGAAAGAGAGAGAGATCTGATCCAACGTCTCTCTCTCCCTCTCTCACACACACACAGGCAGGGGTGGGATTTAGACCCCTGATCTAAAGCTGTCAAAACTCCAAAAACTGGTCAAGTAGCTCTGGGGAGGCCAGTCATAAATTAGAACACTTGCTAAACAACCAGTCATTAAGTGAGGACCACTTGTATTTGGTTTGCCAGTCACATGGTCACGGCCACCCAGTCACGTGACCAGCAAGCCACGCCTACCCAGTCACGTGACCAGCAAACCACACCCTCCAATTAGGCCACACTCACAAAAATTTGAATCCCACCCCTGGGTGGGGGGTACCGAGGATGAGTTTGTAGCACCAAGGGGGCATTGGACTGAAAAAGTTTGGGAACCACTGCCCTATACCAATGTTTCTCTATGTTGGCAACTTGAAGATTTTGGTTGAGTAAGGAATTCTGGGAGTTGAAGTCCACACATCTTCAAGTTGCCAAGATTGGGGAAACTGTGCCCTATATTCTGTCAGAGTACTCAAAATTGTACTCTGATGTCTAAGATGTTATTGAATCTATCGCTCCCTCTTTGATGGAGTGAAGGAGCTGTGTCTGCATGATATAGGCAGGATCTCTAGAGAGGTCTGATGCTTTCCCGAAAGCATCACTCTGCTAAACAAATAATTCCTTCAACACTGTTCAACTATTACAAAGTCTGTACTACTATTACTGTTAACCTTCTCATCACTCCTTATCACCCATCCCCTCCCACTTGTGACTGTATGACTGTAACTTTGTCGCTTGTATCCTTATGATTTATATTGACTGTTTCCTAGTATGATTTGATTGCTTATTGTACCCTATGACTATTATTAAGTGTTGTACCTTATGATTCTTGACGAATGTATCTTTTCTTTTATGGACACTGAGAGTATTTGCACCAAGACAAGTTCCTTGTGTGTCCAATCACACTTGGCCAATAAAGAATTCTATTCCTTGTGCCCTGAATTTTTGAAGGCTGGTGATAAACAGCTTTGCCAAGATGTCTTTTGATTTCCAGAAAAAGCCCATCCTTCGAAGGACAGCCAAAGCACCAGGGGGGTCTGCCGAAAGGAGAGCAGCCAGAAAACGCTTTGCAGCTGTAAAAGCAGCCATGAAGAACAAGACAAAAGAAAGGTTGGCAGCAGAGGCTTCAGACGAAGTAATACCTAAAGAAGCAGAACGGATATTTGATGGAGGGTTTTTCCGAATTGAATCTCCTGCCAAATCCTTTCCAGGTCAGTCCAGATCACTGCCTTTGTGCAAGAACATATGTATTATGATGATAGTTATTGCAGTAGCTACATCTTGTTGACTCCGCAAGAGTTCCTGGTAGTTTACAACATATCCACAGAACCATCAAACTTCAAAACAATCCATTTTGCTTCACTGTTCTGCGGCCTTAAAGTTTAAAAGCTTTCTGTTTCAGTTTTCCTTAAAAACATTAAGGAAGATACCATCCAGGGTAAATTATACCATAAAGAAATAAATACTCCATAAGAAATATCACTTCCAAGGTTCACCTTCCCTGAAACTCACATGGAGTGGGGAATCTTTAGCACCTCCACTTAGTACATACAGTATATATTGGATAAATTGGTTTTAGTTGGAGGAAGCAGCTAGGTGGCCAGAAGGTGGGGACAGATAACAACATTCGGATTGTATTCAAAATCCCATCGACAAGCGCTGCCACAATAATACTGTTATATGATTATGGTGGTTCTCATCCAGCAATATGTAGCCTGTTACATTTTATATAATTTGTAGCTTCCAAGTAATCTTCAAAGACAACCTCCTGAATATATACATTTATATTATTTTTTGATATTTTGTTTTATATTATTTTGGTTACCCACTTCAAGACCTTGGGCATGGATGAAGTATTCTACCTCCTAGGTGATGGGAACCAATGGGTCTTCAGACACCCACATCCAGAAAGTAGTGTGCCTAAGAGCAGTTGGTAGCTAATTACAGTAGTCCTCAACTTACGACCATTCATTTAGTGACTGAAGTTAGAATGAGACTGAAAAAAGTGATTTATGGCCGTTTTTCACACAATTGTTGCAGCAAACCCCTCTCCCATGGTCATGTGAACAAAATTCAGCTACTTGGCAACTGGCATGTATGTATGACTGTTGCAGTGTCTCAGGATCATGTGATCACCTTTTGCAACCTTCTGACAAGCAAAGTCAATGGGGAAGTTAATAACTGTGTTGCTAGCTTAACCACTGCAGTATTTCACTTAACAACTGTAGCAGGAAAGGTTGGCGAAATGGGGCAAAACTCAGTAATGGAAATTTTGGGCTCAGTTTTGGTCATAGGTTGAGGACTACCTTATCAAAGTTAAAATAAGGAATTTAAAACAGGAACAAGATTGCTTTATTTCAAAACAGTTTCTCCTGTAGCTGCTGACTCCTTTTGATTTTTCATTGTATGTTCTTGGTTTAAAGGAACATCATCCAAGTCCACGTACATTGTAAATACTTTTCGAACTTCAGTACACAGAACATTTGAGAAACAGTTCTAAACTGTTGAAGCTGAGTTTTCCTGAAAGAGGGATGCCTACAACAGAAGCTTTTCATTGAGAAGCTCCCACACCATGAATACTGGCAGCTCTTCTGCAGTGGAGGCAAGAAAAGCCTCCAGCACACAAGTCAAAATCCCAATGTGGTATTTTGGCCCTTGTGTTCGGGCTATGTCTGGCTACACGCAGATTTAAATCATCATTCAGCCACAAAGCTGAAGTCAGTTTAATCTATCACAAAGTTGTGAGGGGACAGCTGGAGAATGCCTTACTATTGGTCAAATAGTCTGTTAAAACATTTCAGATTGTCTTAATGCCAGGGTCTTCAACTTAGCAAGTTTAAGACTTGTGGACTTCAACCCCCAGAATTCCTGAGCTAACATGACTGGAGAAGGAATTCTGGGAGTTGAAGTCCACAAATCTTAAAGCTGCCAAGTTTGAAGACCCCTGCCTTAATAGCACATACAATGTGAGAAAAGGTTTGAGGATGACTTAATCCTGTGCGTGTGCGTACACACACACATTCATGTACAACATTCATACTTCAAGCATTCAGCATCCTTTCCCCCCATATTTTCTGCAGATGTGGGGCCCAGAATCCAAAAATTATCACATATAACATATTAATATAATACAATATTCAGTTGCTCACTCATCTATTGCCTACAGGTCGGACTCCTAAATCAACTGACAGGATTTCCCAGTGGAGGACCCCAAGGTCTGCCAATAAGGCTTTGCTTCAGAATTGTGCAGAGATCTGTGTTTTAAAGCAAGACACATCAAGTACGTCCAAAGCCGTTCCTCCTATTCCAGATCCTAAAGCATTTTCAGATTCTGCTGGAACCAACCACCTTGGCTCTGCATCTGAACAAAGGTATTCAGCTAAACTGCCCCTTTGCTTTGGTCGGTGCAGGAATAACAACCCTTTTGGGGAGATCCAGAAGAGTCTAATAGCATAATAATAACTTTTGGGTTGCATGAAAGTCATTGGGTTTTTCACAGCAAAAAATTCCTTAAGCATTCAATATACAGCCATTCTTTTCTAAGGTGTTTTGCCTTTAGATGAGCTCCATTTCAATTTCACACCACAAGCATGCTCGGGCTTTTGAGCACAAATGGTTTTTTTCTTCTTTCAAGCTATAAACGTCTTTCTGCATCTTAGCACTCCAAACTAAATTCTTAATTCCACTGTCCATTAAAAAATATAGCGTAGATTTAAACTGTCCTGAAACAGTGACTATAATTTTTCTGCTGACTATATCTAATTGATAACGTTTTTAAATCCTCTTGTTTCAGATGTGTAATCCTTCCAGCAATTATGTTAAACCTAATTTTTATTAATCATATAGCTGGTATTTCCATGGTTTATCAGGTGGTGAGAGTGCATTCATTCTTACAAATGTGCTGCGAGAAATTGCTATTCATGTTAGAAGAACTGTTAATGATATCTTTGTTTTAATTCACACTCTAGCCTTCAGTTTTTTCATTGTTCTTCCAATACCTTGAAGCTTGAAGCGAGGAAGTTTGATAGGTGTTTGTAAATCAGTTCAAACTCCTCTCAAATGGATATGGGGCTATTCATGCTCATTATAACATAATATACAATCCTCTGAATGCCAGGAGCTGGGGGACATGAATAGGAATGTACTGCTATTATCATAATAGCAATAGCACTTAGACTTATATACCACTTTATAGTGTTTTACAGCCCTCTATAAGCGGTTTATAGTATCAGCATATTGTCCCCAACAATCTGGATCCTCATTTTACCAACTCCGGGAGGATGGAAAGCTGAGTCAACCTTGAGCTGCTTAGAATCAAACTCCTGGAGTGAGCCAGTGGGACTCGAATTGCCAAACTGACAAATAATCCTATCTGTAGGCTACCCATTGATCTCTGGTGGGCACAATGAGAAATAGAATGCTTGACTAATTAGAGAACATAATTGTTTTTATGCTACGATGTTTCTATGCATCATATTAATGTATGCAAGTTGAGAATTTGCAAGTTGAAAAGGTTTTAGTAACTGGGAGATAATATAGTTTCACATCTGTACCTCTGTGTTTTTGTTTATTTTCTCCAGTGGCATTCAAGCAACAGAGGAACTGTGTGTTAGAACAGACATAGTGGGAATAGCAACTGTAAGTATGCCTTTTTTAGCATGTCTTTCTTTCATATCAGGATGTCACAAAGTTGTTTTCTGTTGGTTCAGAAATTGGAAATGCAGAATTTGCTGGCAGTGGAAACATGTCAATTCCATTAGGCAGACCCAGAAAATCAACTCCACATGAAGACCAAAATTATTTTCATTGAGATTGGTTATAAAAATCTTACAAGTCAATGATTGTGCTGCTGCCCTTCCTCCTTTTTATTATTCCAGTGGATCAGGGAGAGATGTCTATCTGAACCACTTCTACATATTAACTTGTTTCTCAGGAAATTTTTTAGCTCTTTTTGCTTTCTTAACAGTTCTTGCGCATTTCTGTCAAAGTTATCTTGCTTATTGTGTAGAGAAGTAACACCTTAGAAAGTGGTGGCTGTCTTGTTTTTTTTAATATATATATATAAAGGGGTGGGTGTGATGAAATACTATGAAAGGAAAGTGAAACTGAGCTATCTTTTAAAAAAAAAAAAAAATCTTGGTTGAATCACTGAACTGAATGAAAATGAAAAGGGTCAGTTTATGCCTTTGCAAAAGTGCCAGTCATTGGTTTAAAAAGATCTTCCATGTCATTTTTGTGTATTCTAAAACAGGTCCCCAACCCCTGGGCCACGCCCCACTACCAGCCCTTAAGCAGTTTGGAATCGGGCCGCAGAAGTGGCAGGCGAGCGAGTGCACACCCCTACTGGGCGAATAGCGGGTGCATGTGCCCAACCGCTTGTGCAAATAGAACTGCATGTGTGCTTGCCTGCCACTCGCACAGGAACCTTCCCTCCCCCTCCCCTTTGCTGGTCCACAAAGCTAGAAAGGTTGGGGAAATCTGTTCTAAAGAATAATAGATCTTCAAGATCCTTGAACTTTATCTTTGCTTCTGAATCCAGGATACAGAAGCAGCCAGCTGTGACAGGAGCTCATCCTCAAGTGACAGGAATGTTTACCAATTTAAAGAAGCTTCAGAAATTGGAGATGAGATGAAGCAGACCACAAGAGATGAGGTCAAACAGGGTTTTCTTTGCCCCACAGAGAATTCTCAGGTTGCAGAAACTTGTGATCAAGATCAAGTACCGCATACTCCAGAACGTAAGTAAAATTGTTGTGGATTTTCTTATGACAAAGGTACAAAGTCATTTGAAATGAGATAGTCAGCCAATAAATTAACAAGGAAAGAAATTCTTTGGCTGATCTTATAATCTGAGATCTTGTAAGAATTATTTGGGAATCCAATTTTCAGAGCTGTCTGCATATTTTGTCACAGATGTCTAAGATATTTTGCTGTAAGCTGACGATAAAAGCTGCTGGCTGCAATTTGGGCATGTCTTTATACAAGTATGTCCTCACTGTCATCAGTATAGAAACCTTTTACATTATAAATAATAACAATGTGTTGGAGATATATAAAGTGAAAGCAGTACTAAATAGTCCATTCAGAATATTGTTTGCATAAGTATATTTATTTCAATTCGAAGCTTCCAGATAATATAATTAGTATCTATGTATAACTTCATATGCATTTAAAATACTTCTCTGAAAATGAGATTTTATTTTCCAGGTTTGTCCTGTGATGATGGAATATATGATCTCCAGGTATGCTTGCTTGCAGTCAATTGATGCAGCATTAAATATTACTTAAACTGTTCAGAATTATGTTTTGTAAATAATGCATCATTAAATAAACATGTGTTGTTATTTAATGGTGCATTACTTCCATGGTAATTTTGTGATGCAAACCTCTCTAGGGATAAGGGCTCATAGATACAATATACTGTATATGAGGAGGTATACATGCAGGTAGAAACTTTACATTGTCAAAATTCCAGCTCATATAGAAGACTTTGTGTGACAGTTTCAATATACATAGATTCATATGATACGTACAACTTTTGTGGGGTAGGCTGTGTCACAGGCATGGCACCAAAGGCAAAATTTCGAGGGTAGCCTTTATTCTGGTTACCTATTGACTTCACAATAAAAAATGCCTAAGATTAGTTTAGGTTAAATATATCTGTTTTTATTGTAACAATTATGATGCATAACCAGAATTTACCTGCTCCGAAACTAATTGCTTACTAAAGATGATTTATAGTGCACCTAAACAGAGCACACAATTTTTCTTAATAGGAAAGTGTCTAGCTAGTCTTATCTAGCTTTATCCTTCCTTACAGTGGCATCAATTTATTGCCTGTGCATATGAATCATCACCAAAAAAGGCTGGGAAAGGGGAGCACAAAAATTTAGTTGGAATGAAATTGAGCAACAATTCTTATACAATTTTCCCTCATTTGATATCCTTCATCTATCTTGCATTACAGCTCTCAGTATCTTCAAATAACATGGCTATGAGCACACATGACAGCTTCACTTGGGACAAAACTGTATTAGAATCATGATATAGATTCCACCATGGCATATTCGTTAGGAAGCAGTACATGAGTAAAAAAAAAAACCACTGCTTTGTCAATTTAAGATTGGACATGAGTGCATAGATTCACATATCTGTCCAATGGAACTCAGATTGGAATATATTTTTTACATCTGACAGTCTATTTACGGCACAGCTTGTTAGGCTGGTTTTGGGGGCTTTTAGTAATGTTCCATGCATGAGCACTGTAAAGAAACGTTTATACAATTCTTTTTAAAATTGGAATAGGGGGGTGCTCTTAAATTGCCTTAAAAATGGCAGCAAATATTTCTATCTGGAAGCTCAACCACAAGCTAACAACTTGATTGGATTTGGAAAGACTTAAATGTATTTCTTCTTCCCACAGCCAAATCTGGATGTCAGCCTTTTCTTCACTCCTCTGAGAAATAAGGCTGAAATATGTATTTCAGCTGATTCATGCAGCAACCTTATTGTATTCTCTCCTTTTCCAGACAAGGAGAAATAAGTTACATTTTAAAAGTCTAATGTGTGCATTTAATTAATAAGTGCAAAAAACAGCATACATTTTCTTTTTCTTCATAAGTTTTTTATGTTATTAAGCTGACCTTGCCATTTAAAAAGTATACCACTTCTGCTGGAGAAGACACCTATGGAGAATATGAATGTTCTGTGGTCTGTATCTCTTGAATCTTTAATGCAACAGCACTTGAGGAAAATTCTTCTGAATTGGCTTAACTTGGCTTGACCAGTTAAAATATTTTGGAACTGAGACATCAATAGTAAATTGTTGCTTGTCATTAAGTGCAATGAGTGGGAGAGAGGGGGAAAAAAGTATTTTACAGTATTTGGCTGTTGCATTTTAAATATCTATTTTCTTTAATCCTGATCAAATATGCACTTCAGTGTATAAACAAAATGATTAAAGTTCTGTAAACTAGATTAATCTCTTATGTGGTGATCTGTATCTGCCTTTTATTTTGATTTTACAGTATTATTTCTTAAACCATTTCTACCTAGATGTATTTATTTTTAAGTCAAACTAATTAAAATTAATTTAAATAATTGTTTTAAATCAAGTTCTCCACTAATATTATTTCTAAAACAGGTAGATCTGATCACTGAATCATAATTGAGCAATTGGCCAATTCACACATTAAATTAAGTCATGATTACAGGGAGTCCTTGATTTACATTCACAATTGAGATTGGAATTTCCATTGCTAAGTGACAAGCAGTCGCTACGGTTCCAGTTGCTATTAACTGAATCCCACAGTCTTTAGGTAAAGCAACTTCCTACTGGCTTCCCACAACCAAAGTTGGTGGGGAAGCTGACAGGAAGTTCCAGGTCCCAGATAAGTGGCTACTGCCAGGTAGGGGAGGGAGCGAGGGGATGTAAGGGAGAATCCATGAGAGGTGTGGTTAAAGGAGTATGTGCGAGAGGCACTACGTGGGTGGAGAAAAGCTTGCAGGAGCGCATACGAGGCATCACGCAAGTTGGTGAAAGTGAACAAGAGGTGCAATGTTTGTCAGGGAGGGTGATTGAAGGGTGCCATGAGAGTTCCAAGATCTGCAACTAGCGAATGTAGGACAAGTATGGAGGGGCTGGGGAATGGGTGCAGGTGGGGGAGGTTTATCCAAGCAACTTGTGATCTTCTCTGCCAGCTTCCCTACTGTCTTTCTGAGAAAGCCAGGAGGGAAGGTTGCAAATGGCAATCGTATGATCGTGGGGTGCTTGGCAACAAGTGGGAAGGGTGAATGGGTTGCCTAGTACCCAGATCATGATCACGTGGCCACAGGGATTCTGGGACAGCCATAATTCCAAGGACCAGTTGAACCACCATTCATCATCATCATAACTGCCAAATGTCACTGAACAAATGGTAAATTTGGTGAACCGGATATCTATCATCTATAAACCTTGATCGACCAACCACTAACTGGCTAATTTCACACCACACACTCAGCCTGAAGCGATCCATAATTTAATGCAATTGTGAATCAAGCCAATGTATCTTTCTGATATGAGTAGCAGCAATTCAAAAGATTGAGGCATATGCTCTTGATAACTTTCTTGTAGATTGGTGAATGTACTTAATACTTTTAGCATCAGAACAGGTGTTCCCTGTACTCTTAAGTCATGTTTTTCAATCTCAGCAACTTTTAAGACGTGAACTTAAATTCCCAGAATTCTCCAGCCAAGCAAGCTTCTAAGAGTTGAAGTACATACTGAATGTCTTAAAGTTGTCAACTTCGGGAAGCACTGTTCTAAGTACTTCTTCATTACCAGTTATTGCAGTCTTTCTATATGGCTAAAAAAGATAAAAAGCCACAGCAAAAACTGTGTGTGTGTGTGTGTGTGTGTGTGTGTGTAATGTCACTGAAACAAGCCAAATCTTGGAAGGCTTGAAAAATAAAGCTAAGAATTTGGAATGCTAAATGACACACTGCAGAAAGAAATCAGAATTTATTACTATGTATTCATTCACTTAACAATCATTCAAAGTTACAACAGGTTCTCCAAAATCTACTTATAACCCAAAATTACAGTGGCCACATACACATACCCTACATTCACATGATTGCATTTTGGGCACTTAAGACAACTGGCTCACCTTTACAGCTATTTGCAGTGTTCCATGGTAATGTCATATTTTTTTTTTGACACTGTCCAACATTTACTCCTGGTTTCCAGTAAAAAATACCCATTGGGTAAAATTGATTCGCTTTGCAACCATGGTAAAGAAGGCTGAAAAAAATCAGGTCCAGTCACATGATGCCTAAATTTACGATTGCAATGGCTTACAACTCTAATTCTGACTAAAACTGTTTCCAAGACTTGTATCTTTTAGAGTTTTATTAGTCACTACCCAATATAGTCTATTTAATATATTAGAAAACACCAACAACCACCACTTTTACAGGGATATTGAGCACTAGGGCTGCAATGGGCCAAAGGCTTGACTTAGATCATGAAAGGCATGACACTGGTGAGGGTGACATCACCAGAAACAGACAGCTTGGTGATCTGATTCAGTTCTTTAACACGGTGTTTGTACTGCATGAGATGAGCGTCATCAACAGCTACTTTCAGGTGATCTGCTTCACAGAGAATCTGAATCTGTAAAAGGAGAGATGTAACCATTGCCAAAAAGTCATAACTAAGAAGTACAGAAATACCATGAATTCATGCAACCTGAATCTTGCTTTTTTGCACTGGGCACAATGGATTTGCAGAGCTACCATCTTGTGCTTGTCATGTTTACATAAAAAAAGCACCACAAATATTGTATGAAACCAGGAAATGTGTTGGGGAAAGTGCCCCCTCCCAGCATCAAGAGAGCAATGCTAAATTCAGCATCACAGGTTTTGGGGCAAGTGTTTGTTTTCAAAAAATACATTCTTTTTTTGGATAGCATAAATATTTTAAGCGCACTCAGCCACAAAAAGTTTTTCTGCTTTGTTAGAGACTAATGCAACCAGACCATATTGACTAAAGCTTTTGGAACTCAATTCAACTGAGTTGACATAAATGTTCTGTTGCATTCTACTCTCATTTTAAGTAGTTTTTACCATTTTCTGGTACTCAAAGAACCTCTATGCTTAGAATAACTTTATCACTTTACACTAATCAGCATACATTAAAATGAAATTGTGCTGCATGCTTGCCTCTGTTGGAGTACACTGGGAATGACAATGCTCTACTTGAAGAAAAATGAGGGTGTCTGTCAGAGGGCATCCCTCTGGGGGCAGGGAGAAACTTCCTACTCATTGTTTGATGTCATCTGATTTGCAACCCTCCTATCAGAATCAGTTATCCATCCTTTAAGAGCTATGCAGAAACAGGGCAGCAGGATTAGATGAATTCACAGGGCTCACTTAAAAGGGTTAGTGATTGAGCCTTTTTCTGTGTAATAAATTGAACCATATACTAATTAAATAACTTAGACTTGTACAATATCCTACTGCATAGATACACACCCAAATTAACAGTAAAGCTTAGCATATTGTTCAAATGCAATCACTAGGTATTTTTCCAGCTTGTGTTGAATCAACATAATATAAGCAACTCGTTTTCCTTAACTGGAAACCCCTCCAGGGGTACTACAACTCCCAACTCTTAAAATTCCCACTCAGTTTGGGTATTGCTGGGGATTCTGACAGGAGTGGTCTCAAATGTTATGAACACCGGACCCAGAAACTGAATCATAGAAATTGGAATCAGGTAAATTAAACTGTTCCTTCAATATTTGCATAAATAATTTCCAGGCAATCAAGTTAATTCTTAGCTATCAAAAGGATAACCGATGCAAAAACTTTACCTTAAAAGATTTGCCAGCCTCAAAAGGAAACCTGGGTGCCGTCCGGTCTTCCGTCCCCCAGACATTTTGAATCTTGCTGTTGCATACAACCACCTTCCTGTTGTCCTCATTGAAGCGAGGATTAAAGTGGAAAGCAATGTCATTGCCTTTCTTCAAATCTACTTGAAATCTGTGAGAAATGAAGACACACAAATTGTTATTCCAATGTTCTATGCCAGAGGTGTCAAACTCAAGGCCGTGGGCCGGATCTGGCCCACAGGGTGCTTAAAACCGGCCCACAGAGCCAGCCTGGAAATATCAAAGTAGCGGCCCATGGTGTCTCTGGTGGCAAAAACAGGCCGAAAATGGGCCACACGGCCCGTTTTCAGCTGGCAAAGTGTTGCAGGAGGCCATGGAAGGTAAAAACAAGGTGCAGGGGGCCCCCACGTGGACCCCCCACACCCCATTTGGGCCGGCAAGATGCTGGAGGCATCAGTCCCAACCCCTCTACTGCCATCCCACAAAGGAGAACTACAATGCTGATGCGGCCTTCAAAGAAATCCAGTTTGATCCCCTGATCTATGCAAACGACCAGCTATCTGCAAGGCATATAAATCCTTCCATTCTCCACCATCCAGTCAGAGCTGAAGAAGCTTCTTGGATGAGAAGTGAAACATCTTCAAAGAAAACCAGAAAGTCCAGTCACCTCTTGAAAAAGCACCTTTGAGACAACCATGACTTGGATGACTGAGAATCTCCATAGACCAATGTTCTACAGGAAGCTTATAAAACAAAGCTTCTCTATTTATTACATTCATCCAATTAATTATTAACTTGAAAACTTGGATCTGCAGTGCAGCACCCCCGGTTGCATCATCGGGCGACTTTATTTTACTATTAAAACTTTAAATGAGAACTTTGTGTCCTGTAAAGCAGAACACTCCTCTCACATATAAACTTTATTTCTAATCATACTTTTATATCCATTTTGGTTCCATACGCATTCTTAGAAAGTTAAAATCACAGAGGCTTAATAAAACCAGAAGATAAAGAGGGGTAGGTGGGAGTTATAGAAATAATAGTCAATTACAATGTCTCCTATATATGTTCTGAGTGTTTGAAGCAAGTCAGAGTTTTCTGGGCAGGTGGACACAATCCCAGACTAAGTACAAGAGGACAGCCACTCCTCAGATATCCTTACAATTAAAGAGGAGGTTACAGGCTGGCACCGTGCTTTGCACCCTACCAGCATGGCATTTAAAATAACAGCAACAATAAAGGTGAGGTAGGATGGGGTACCAGGAAGGCCCAAGGGAGACATCTTCAGGCATTACATAAGCTCCCCAGCTCTAGCCATAGCAAATAGGTCTAATGTCTTTTGGGCCACTAACCTCACTTGGCCTTGGAGTGACATGCTAGTGGTATGCTCAGAGTTAAGACAAAGAAGTGGGTGATGCAAGACAAGGACTGACTTTCATTTAATTTCAATTTTAATTAAATTAATACAGAGCTGCAAACAGGGGAGAGGAGGGGAGACTGCATGTAAGCCTCCAGCATTCTTTCTGTAGCCTCCAGAACCCTCCAAATTGATCGAGTCAAAATGTGCCCCCACTCTCATTGTTAGATTTATATCCTGCTTTTTATCTTAGATCTTAAGGAGATCTCCCTTCCTTTTTTCCCCACAATAGCAAGCCTGTGAAAGATCGTTCCTAATCCTTGTCCAACACCTTACCCATTATGTCCCACTGGCTACACTTTTGGAGAATAGTCTAAGTACATGTAATAAAGGGGAGAGTTTTGGTTATAACCATCATCTTACAACACACAAATCCTAATGAATCCTTGATTTAATTTGGTCCTCCTAATCCCACAAGTAATGGATGCCAAAGGGCAGTCCCTCCCGCAATAAACCCAACTGCACTGCAAGAAACTGGACCACTATCACCCACCACTCCATCACCCCTGCCTTATTACCTGTCCGGCCTTGAATTCACTGTCCCAGTCATAGTTATTAACAAGCGAGGCACAAGTCCTGAAGGAAGGGGTAGGTCAAAAGGGACTTTCTGAAGACAAAAACAGATTACATCAAGTCAAAACAAACCAGTTAACAAAATTGAAGAGCACACAGTCCAACAGGTCTAATACTGTAGCCTGTTTTGACTTTTGGCTTTCTTTTTATTACAAATATATCTCCTCTCATCACAAACCCCTTTCTTGTAAAGGTATTTCTGAACTCCTTTTCCTTATGGCCTCCTCTTGGTCTCAGATAAAGGTTTTCTCTAAATTATTCTGCCTCTAGTTTGTATCTCTGTCCTGTGGTTATGATTCCCAGGAGGGAGGGAGTGCATTCCAGAAAAGCAAGAGGCAGCAAAGTTTATGTAGATGACCAGATGGAGCCTGAGGGCAGGGTCAAATTTATCATCAGTCTGGAGTCCCTAATGCCCCCGAAAGAGACCCAAGTCCAGTCCACCCATTGAAGTCTGTTGACTCTTATCTGGCGCCAATTCGCCTAGACAATTAGTAGATCCGACCATTAGTAGATCCATTAGTATAAGTTGCATGGAATAAACTCACTGAGCTTTTGAACACTATCTGGACTCCTGGTTTCTTGCTCCTGACAATTTATGTGGGAAGAAAAGAATTAAGTCATCCCTATAAGTTCTCATAGTGCAAGTAGTTCACTTTGGTTGAGCAAAATTTCTGTCTATGGGTGAAGAACAACAAAGGAAACTCCTCAGAAGACCCCCAGCATGTCTTTTTTGGTTTTGGGGGCCTGGCAGTCCTGTCACGTTGCCTTCTAAGTGTTGGGCTTGAGTGTCATTAAATGTATTTACAATAAATCATCACTGATGTTCAATCTGCATCTAATTGACTAGACTTTGGGACCTTCAGTGTGGAGCCAAAAGTTCTCGAAGTGAAATATTTGAACACCCACCAAACATTCAGAGTTTAATTTTGGTCTTACCAATAAGAGTTGCTGTTCCTTTGTTTTAAAAAAGAGAAATATTTAATCAAGAACAGAAAAAAATGCAGATACCCCCTTGCCATGCACAGATCGGAAACATGAACATAGTTTTCTCACCAATGGGCCAGAAAATCCTCCAGGTCCACTTTGTGGTGCAGTTGGCTGTGCTCCTCTGTCACTTAGGGGCTGTCCAGGAGCAGGATACATTCCTGAGGCCCCTGGTGGAACCATTCCTGGTGTGTTTGAAAATGTGCCGGGCCCTGGTGGGCCTCCAAAATATGCTCCAGGTGCTGCTATTCCTCCTGGGCATGTGCCTGGTGCTCCGGGAAATGCTCCTGGTATGTTGGGATATGCTCCTGGTGCTCCGGGATATGCTCCTGGTGCTCCGGGATATGCTCCTGGTGCTCCGGGAAATGCGCCTGGTGCTCCAGGAAATGCGCCTGGTGCTCCAGGAAATGCGCCTGGTGCTCCAGGAAATGCGCCTGGTGCTCCGGGATAACCTGAGAAGGCTCCAGGCTGATTCCCCCAAGGATTCGGTTGCATATTTGGGTTAGGATTGTTGGACCCTGACAGGGCATCTGATAGCTGTAAGAAAAATAAAGAATGTGTTACATAGAACCCTTTTTCCCAGCCAGTAGCAATATTTTTGCTGAATTTTTGGCTTTCCCAGAAAGCTGCATGATCCACGGCAATTTATTAATGCCCCTTCTTCAAATGACAATAGAGTGAGGGTCTAGAAGAAAGACAGAGGGTCTAAAAGAAAAGTGGAGCATAAATTTAATAATAATTAAAAATAAAAGTAAAAGTAAATGTGGCATTAAAAAGCACCATTTTCTTCAGACTTACCGAAAATCCGTCAGACATCTTCCTGAAACAAAAGAGACAACAGGCTAATTAGAAGAGCTCAGGATATTTTAGAGACTCTGGGGTCCAGCCCAGATCTTGGTAGAACTTCAATGTAAGAGAAAAAATGTGAAACTGGGAATATATTTGTGTGCCTTTTACAGAATGGAAAAAACGAAGGCAATGCAATCTATATAACCCAGGGGTGCCATACCCGCCCCCATTTTAGCAAAGGGTAAAAAAGTCATGATATGTCACGTGACGACAACATGACACCGCGAGTTTAACACCCCTGATGTAACCAATGACTATCTTGCTAGAAAAGAATGTGGTTTTGTGTTGTACCTAGACACACATTTCTTTCTATGTTTTGGCCATTTAAGCACAGGCTGATGATGAGATGAAAAACTCAGATCTTGTACGTTTTGATTGGTCTCAGTAAAGGTATTACCTGACTATTGATTTTCATAGATCACAGAATATAGTTATGATATTATTATTATTTCCATCTTATTATATAGAGAGAAGAAAAGGGATAAGTAACAACATTTCCCTGGACACAGTGAAGCCTATGATGTCAGTAGAGGGTGCTCCAGGACTTCAAAAAAATAAATTCAAAACTGAAAACCATTCAAAAGCCAGTTAAATGCTACAAATGTCATGAGCTAATCAAATCTGTAAATCAAATTTATATTCTTGCGTGAGATTTCATACGTTTCTGAACATTTTTAATTCAAGATTTTTAAAAAATAATGTAACATGCGGTTTAGGGAGCACCCGCAAGATTGTGTAGAATTGTTAAAATGTTTTAATTATCTGAAAAGGCTCATATGTCCTACTGTACACTTTTTTTAAAAAAATTGATTTATTTATATCTCACTTTACTTTTTTTTGAAAATAATTCTAGTTGACAAGCGTAATCCTTCCTCCTCCAATTTTCCATCTCAGGTGGGTTAAGCTGTAATAGATTGTCACCCAGCCAGTTTCATGCCTACCATCTCCAGGTTTCTAGCCTAGTTTCTTAACCACTAGACCAAAATGCCTCCTATGTAGCCCACCAGAATTTCCAGTGGAGGCCATTTCAGTTAGATGAGCCCAATGAACAAAATACACTAGGACACATATTACAAAAGCACCATTTGGAAGAGGATTTTTTTTTCTACCTTCTTCCTCTTTGTGTGTGTGTGTGATGGGTGGGGAAGGAAACTACTGTATAATAGACTTACAGATAGACTAGGATTGACCTCTGTTTGGTCAAATTTTATTGCAGAAAAAGGAAGATTTTCAAGTGTCTTTTGCTTGTTCTGAGTTTCTTCAGCCACTTGCTACCTTCCAAATGCCTCAGGAGTGGAACTGAGAATCCTCAGCCTTAAACGAATGGCCTCAAACTGAAGAAAGCCCCAGATAAATGAAGGAAAAGAATGGGGGAGGTTTTGAGGTGGACTTTAAAAAAATAATAAAATAGATTTCTGAAGAAATCTGCTTCCAAAAAGCAGCCCAATGTCAAAACTTTGCATTGAGCAATCCAGATGAATTTTGCTTTTTACAAGCATGGTGTTGACTCATCTTGCAATTAACAATGAAAATTGTCCTAAAACATATTTTGGTTTCTGTACCAGAAACAGAACTGTTTGTTGGGAAAGATAAATCTATCGGCTGGTGTCTGAAGCTCGTGTAGTATACAAACCTCAGATACCACAGAAAGCTTCAAAAGCACACACACTCATAAGCAAACTTTGTGTTTTCAGGGAAATTGTTATAGAAGCCTCTTTAGAAAATATTCTGTCATTGTTTGTGTTGGATGAAGTAAATGCCCTATGCAAATATGAGTCATGAACTCCCACACCAAGAGTTTGGATTCAAAAATTCTTCTCTTTGTCTTCTATTACAAGGAAGCAGTTTTATCAATCACATAATATAAATTGTATCTCTGTTATAAATCTTGTCCTGAATTAATTCAATAAGACATACAAACGGGCTGATGCTCACAGGAGGCCTGGGAAAAATAAAAACAAAGAAGCTAACAGCACTTTAACAACAAACATTCTTTTTGGAATGTTCTCTATGACTTCTCCTGGATTCAGTATGCCTGAAAACACTTCCTCTAATGCACGTCAGATTCCAGTTACTGCTTTATTTTGGAATGGGGGGGAGGAAGGAAGGAAGGAAGGAAGGGTCTCTGTAAAGCAATGCATTAATACCAAGCACAGGTAATCCTTATGACCTCAATTCAGCCCAAAATTTCTGTTCCTAAGTGAGAAATTGGTTAAGTGGATTTTATCCCATTTTACGACCTTCCTTGCCACGGTTAAGTGAATCCCTGCAGTTGTTAATAAAACTGCTGTTAATTTAAACTGGTTTCCCCATTGATTTTGCTTGTCAGAAGGTCAGAAAAGGGGATCAGATGACTCCAGGACACTGCAACCGTCATAAATATGAGTCAGTTGCCAAGCATCTCAATTTTGATCATGTGACCATGGGGGTGCTGCGATGATTGTTCTCCTTCTGCTATAGGAAATTATTTCATAACAAACACCCTCACACTTGACCACTGCCAACAGCATGCGCTAACTAGTTTCAAAAATGCGTTGTTGTGCGGCATACTCTCTATTGCTGCCTTGGGCACAGTTTTTACAAACAACTCCAGAAGAGGCACAAGTCCAAATGATCCTAATTGGAACAAGAATGGAAAATGTGTTTCACAATGTCCTTTATGGCCAGCCAAAAATGGTCCTTGTCATTTATTTTTTTCAAAAAAATGTTTTGCAGCTTGAAAGTAGTGCTTCTCACCATAAAGACCCAAGCAATTTGCTGTTTGCCTCTAGCAAAAGCCGCTGCACACTTTTAAACATGTTCCCAGTTAAACAGAGCCAAAAGGCAAACATCCCACAACTCTGCTAGTTGTCCTTCTACCCATTTGATGCTGCTTTTTCACATGCTAGCTTGCCGGAATATTAACACTTAGATAATGAGCTAAATAGCCAGGCAGTGAAGGGATGAGAATTTATATTTGGTGACAGAAGCATCTCAAATGTAAAAATAATGATTGTGCAAAATTACTATAGATTGAAACGGAGGACATTACAAGAAATATTAAGCCAAAATTTGGAGGAGTAGGGCTTATTTTTGCTATTTTATGCAAAAAATAGTTCTTTGATAGAGCAGTCGATGATCTCAATAAATCAATAGGCTGAGAAAACAATGGGGGGGGGTCAAAACACTCAAAACTCCTTCCCCTTTTATATATGTCACAATGAATATAAAAAGGACTTCATTTATGCAGTAATAGCTACCACTTTGGTCCTCCCTGCTGATGACCCCCAAGGCTACTTTGTGCAGTCTTATCCTTAAAGAGCAATTTGTGAGGCGTTTTGAACCAAATTTAAAGGGCCACAAGGATGTCTCCTTTATGTTCTTAAAGGATATGGAAAAACAGAAGATCATCCTTTTCAGCATGTACTAAGCTTTTCATTTTTAACTGAGTTATCAGGATTAAATCCTCTTGACTGAGGCATGCTGATCAATGGAACCGAATCCACAATGTTTATTTTTCAAGATGTTCGACATGTTTGATTCTACACTGGAACCCTCGGATAGAGGCATCAAAACTTGTTAAACTAGTTTAGATCATGTTTGAGGACAAGTAATGTCGATCCTAATTGATTTGGCTAAGTTGCTTGGAATGCTTGATATGTAGCTACCGCCTCACAATTTAAAATTATTTTGCAAACCTTGTGTTACATAGGTCATGGTAGGGATGGACTCGGAGAAAGCTTTCCTGTGAGGATGTGCTACAAGCGGGTTATCCTCCACTACAGAATTATTATTATTATTTTTATTAAGCACCAGAACAAAATCTATGAACACCAGCCAACAATACTGGGAGATTACCGGTAGATTTTAAAATTCACTCACTCATTTAGTCCTTCCGTACCAATGAAATCCTTCTTTTCATTGGCCAAATGACAATGGGCATTGGATTAGTCTATGACAAGGGTGTCATAGACTAATCCAAATTAGTCTATGACAGGGTGTCACGTCATCATGGCAGCGTCATGTGACATATTGGGACTTCCCCCCCACCCACTTCGCTAAACCGGGCGTGGGCCTGGCCAGCGTGTGACACATCCGGCCTGCGGGCTGGGAGTTTGACAGCCCTGGTCTATGAGGTCTTGTGGAATATAAAACAGGACTTCAGACTTTTGTTCCCTACAACTCTCTTTTGGTAGGTAGAGCTGAATTAATATCTCATCATCCTTCATCAATTTTTAGTGGTTTGTCATTGAGTAGTCTGGATAGATATAAAGCTGTCCTTTGTCACAGCCATGATAGCATGGAGCACAACTATATCATGTTTAAAAATTTTCTTTCAAGGAAAAGGATGCACTGCTATTTTATTATCCAAATATTCATTTATGGTTACCTTTAAATACTTTGTTAAGGCTCGACCTATATCCCAGCTAAATTACTTCTGAGTCCCCTTTGTGCCACTCATGCCATCAATTGAAAAACGGTACCTTAAAGCCAGTGGTGAGATTCACGTTTTTTTACTACCAGTTCGGTGTGTGTGGCTTGATGGGCATGGTTTGGTGGGCATGACAGGGAAAGGGTACTGTAAAATCCCCATTCCCTCCCCACCCCACTAACCTGCTTTCCAGCTCTGTTCTCCTGTGCAGGGCAACAAAAAAAGACCCAGCCGATCATCTGGGACTCGGGAGGCAGAGAATAGATGGAGGCGGGGCCAGTCAGAGGTGGTATTTCGAACTACTCAAAATTTCCACTACCGGTTCTCCAGAACTGGTCAGAACCTGCTGAACACCACCTCTGCTTAAAGCATCTTTAATTCATCAAATGATTATATCTATGCTAATCTTTGAGAGATGGGGATTCTTGAAATCTACCATGTTACATATTCTGTGGCAACACATTTAATCAAGTTAAACCAAGAAACGAAACAGTCATCCGTTCCCACCGTATCCTTAGACCAGTCAGCCATTATCTCAATCAAATCCCCTTCCTGGTGGTTCTAGACTCACATAATCACAGTAACCAGTAACGTTTTAGAATTACCATGTCCTCACCCATTTGTTCTGATATCTCATGAGTCTTGGCATACTTCCTTGCATCGCTAGCTCCTTCTTCACTGGACAACCAGGCAGCAGTAGCCACAATGTGGACACTGTAAACAATGTCCTCAGGCGTGTTCTCCACTGCTAGATCTTCACATTGAGTTCTATGATGGAAAATCTTGCTTTCTCCTATCGCCCCCCCCACAGCTGTTTATACAACACAACTGACTGTAGCATTAGTTAATCCTATGCATGGCTGGATTTATTTTGGGCTAAATCTAATTCCCAGAGTTAGCTGATTCAGTTGACTGACTCTTTCGTGGAGTTGCTGTATCACCCTCACCCTCCTCCTACTGACCTGGGTAAGTGTGTCATAGGAGAACGGGGATCAAGTAGCACACAGCCGTATTTGTCAGGGGACACAGTTTAGGTAAAGAAACATCCGCAAGAAAAGAACCAGGTTCAGGGAAAACAGATCCATTCGCTACAACCTTTGCCTGCCTTCCTCAAAATGTAAAGTTCCTTTCACAGCTGCCATTTTCTTTCCTATACTGAGACACAGGGATATGGAACCTGTGACTCTGTATTGCTGAAGGATCCATTTCAGTAGCTGCAGCCATGCAGCCGATTGCAAGGGATGCCAGGAACTGAAGTTTTGGCAGTGGGAAGGAGAGGTAGTCCAGAAATCTCCTATTCTTACTGTAATCTCTCCTGTTCTGCAATGTTCTCATTTCCGACATTAGGGTTCATCTGAGAAGAAATATCTCCCCGCCCCCAGGAAGGCAAAGCACCAGAATGAAAGCGGGTGGCTGGAGGCAACAAGGGTTTTGATTTGGAAGAAGTCACAAAGTCGAATTCAATCCACCTCTCAGAACAGGTGTCCAAATTAAAATATGCCTGCTGGATGGTTACCCAGCCGCTGATGAAAGATGCTGTTTTTATTATTATTGTAACTTACTTTACTTATAAGTACAGTGACCATATATTTAATCTAAAGTATCCAACTCCTTTTTTCTTTCTTTTTTTCCCACCTTCAAGGCTGAGACAGGGTGACAGGTCTAAGGTCACCCAGCTGACTTCTGCTTAAGATGGGACTAGAACTCACAGTCTCCCAGTTACTAGCCTGATTTTCTCACTGTCACACCAAATTGGCTCTTCTATCTGCCTCTACATTATGCTAATTGTGTCCAGCTCTTCCTTCCGAAAGGTCATGCTTTAGATAAAGATTACATTTGGATTTGCACTAAATGCAATAAAGTAAGGAAGAAGTAAGGAGAAGGAAGTTAAGCTTTGTCTGGGTTTACATATTATACTAACTCAAAATGTAGTTTCAGCTGAGCATCTTCCATGAATCCAACCAATGTGATTTGAAAATGATAACAATAGCACTAGCAATAGCACTAGATTTATATACCGCTTTACAGTGCTTTACAGCCCTTTCTAAGTGGTTTAGAGTCAGCATATGACCCCCAACAATCCGGGCCTTCATTTTACCAAACTCGGAAGGATGGAAGGATGAGTCAACCTTGAGCCTGGTGAGATTTGAACTGCCAAATTGCAGGCAGCCAGCTGCACTCTAACTACTGTGCCATCGTGGCTCTTATAGTTAATAATCATAGTTAATAATTTAGCATATTGTGTGAATTCAATCCACTGTAGCTTGAGCCCAATCCATAATTAAGCATTAATCATGGCTAATAGTGACATAGAAAGCCAATCAAAGTACTGTTTTGTTCTTGAGCTACCCCCAACTTGTTGAAACAGCTTGGGGCAAAGACACAATTTGTCGTTTGATTTCTGCACAGTAGACTGAATCTACTATTCCCTGTTGTTTCTGTCTGATGATGGCAACTTTCAAATTCTGCATCTAAGCCTTTCCTGGCCTGACCTTATACACGGGTGGCTGCTTTCAGGAAGTTGGTAAGTGCAGGAATTGTGCAGTTATCTGATGCCATTTAAATACTGTAACACTGAAATGGAACGTGATGTCAAGATGTTAAGGTACAGATTAGAAATTAGGAAGAAACCCTTGACAGAAATTCTACCTATCTGAGTAGTATAGGTTACAATATGGAAGGTTTTTCCCCTTTCACTGGAGTTTTTCAAACATCCTGGATAGTCATCTATCAGGGATAGTGAAGTAAACCCTGCAGTGCGAAGGGGGTTGGACTGGATGACCTCTGAGGTCCTTTCCAACTGTAGGATTCTATGACTGTTGAACCACCCTTACCATCAAGACAGAAAAGAAGGAACGCCTTGAATGGATGAGGACTAGGATGTTTAAAGGTCTGACTTCTCCCATATGAAGCCTACCTATTGAGATCATGTTTGAAGGTCCTGTGAAGACCTCTGCATTTGGCTGGGGTGAAGGACCTTCAAACATGATCTCAATAGGCAGGCCATGGTAGGTTGGGCAGAGTTCAGCCACAGTTTGCCTCCCTCAGTAAAGTTTGCCACAACTTTAGGGGTTAGCTATGTACTGTTGGTGGTGCAAATAATTCTGAATTATTACTATTATTCCAGGGGAACTGTCGATCATTAACAGGTACAGGTAGAGTCCTCGACTTACAACCACAATTGTCCCCAAAGTTTCTGTTGTTAAACAAGACATTTGTTAAGTGAGTTTTGCCCCATTTTACGACCTTGCCTGCCACCGTTGTGAAGTGAATCACCGCAGTTTGTTAAGTCAGGAACATGGTTGTTAAACAAATCTGGCTTCCCCGTTGACTTTGCTTGTCAGAAGGTCACAAAAGGGGATCCCATGACCCTGGGGATGACCCCACAACCGTCATAAATAGGAGTCAATTGCCAAGCGTCTGGATTTTGATCATGTGACCATGGGGGTGCTGCAGCAGTCATAAGGATGAAAAACGGTCATAAGTCGCTTTTTTTTCCAGGACCGTTGTAATCACGGTCACTAAACGAACTCTTGTAAGTCGAGGACTACCTGCATTCCTGCGTGTGTATGCCTCTCAAGACTCATGCACTCGCCCCTTCGAGCCGCTTCTTCTTTCCGACCGGCCCTGGCTGACAGCTCTAGGGAGGCTCCAGTTGGGAAGTCCACCCCCTCGCCCAAATTGCTGCTTTGGGCGGGTCGGGAAAGTCCAGCCAACTTTTCCACTCGGCTTCCCGAAAGGCGAGACGAACGTCTCCCATCCGGATATATGCAGGTTTTCCTTTCCTTAACCTTTTTCTCCACAAGTGCGGATTCCGCTTTTATTTCGCCCAAACAAAATGATGGCGGGCGAAACACAACTTCTTCCTTCCTGCCTATGGCGCGAGGCGAAGGAAGAGGGCAGCGTCCCCTCACACACACACACACACACACACACCGCCCGCCAAAAGTTGCCCCGTCCTCGCCTTCCTGCCGCGACTTACCCGGCCAGATCCCGCTGGAGACCCTGGGCTGACTCGGCGGAGCGGCAGAGAACGACTCAGGCTGGGCGGGACGTCGGAGCAGCTCAAATACGTGTGGGCCCGTCCCCGGACCGCCCCGTCCTTTCCGCTCCAGCGGCAGCCTGACTTGCCACGGCCGGCTCCCCCCCACCCCACCCCACCCCACCGCTCAGCCTGACTTGCCAGCGGACACTCCCCGAATGGTTGTGCCTTCGCCTCATTCAAGACGGGCGTCTTGAGAGACACCTACTTTCGCATCAGACCCACTTCGCCGAGGTCCTTGATGCTCTCTGAGCCTGGTGGGTTCCTTGCAGACGTTTTATTACCACAGTAGGTAACATCATCAGTGCATCGGGGAATGAAAGAAAGGTCTGAGTGGAAACCTCCAAGTTCAGAGACCACCAGGGACAGTTCAACCCTAAGCTACAAGTATTCTATCAGTATCACTTGGCAGAGTTGCGAAGATAAATTGGGCTTGGGGTTTGCTTTTGTGAGGGAGAGCCACACAACCATTTCTGTTGGATCCCCTGGGAAAGAGAAAATTGGGATACCGATGCCATTCCTAATAAATGCAGGTTCTTCCTCTACCCCGAAAGTTGGAAATCGAATAAGACTTAGAGGGGAAGCTAAAGGTTCAGACCTCCTTTCTGATTGGTCCTAACGACAACATGGAGCAGTCAGTGCTGGTTATTTACAGTCCTGCAACTGGAGGTTGCAACTTTCATGATGACACTTTCATGATGACACTGGACTCCTGGCTGTCTCCCCAAAACATTAGGAAGGGATTTTTATTGGCCTGCAAATGGACCTTATGGAAAAGCTTCCCTCTTTACCCAAGAACCAAATTGGAAAAGACAGCAAATATTAGGCTGGTTTTGTCAAAAAGGAAAAAAAAAAACACTTTCTTCAACAATTGTTAGGAAAACAGAAATCTAACAAGTGTGGTTTCACCTGGATTTTCCTATTCAATAGGGCCAAAGTGGTCCATTGATCATTCATAGAGGAGTTGTGTTTACACAAGACACCACCCTTTTTTAAAAAAAAAAAATCACAGCTTATAAAAGATCACTGTTTCAGATTGCACAATACACTGGTATTTTTAAACACAAAGTAATGAGATTAGGCAATCACCGCTCTATTGTCATGAAAGCCAGGTTGGAAAGCGATCACCAAGGAGCCTTATAGTATTTTCAAAACTCAACACAGGTTTTTTTAATCTCTCTCTCCCTCTCTCCCCCCCTCTGTGTATGTTACATACTATCAGTTCCAGTTTTTCATGAAGCATATGGGAAATGGAAACCCAGAAAATATTTTCTTTGCCTATAGAATAGTTTTATTCATTGATTCCTACACCAAGATTGAAAGAGTCTATCCCATGTCGTTCAACCTGGGCAACATTTAGTGTGAACTTCAGCTCATAGAATTCTCTTCAACAGCCATGCTGGTTGTGGAATTCTGGGAATTGAAATTTACATGCTTGGCAATTGCTACTGTTGGAAAACTCAGAATGGTTGCTGGAATTGGATAGCCTAGTTTAATGAAAAGAAGAACCAGAGGTGACATGAAAGTGGTGTTCCAATCTATAGTAGCATTCCAATATCTAAAGTCAGGACAAGAAGCAATGGGTGAAAACTAATCAAGGAGAAAAGCAACCTAGAACTAAGGAGGAATTTCCTGACAGAACAATTAATCATTGGGGCAACTTGCCTTCAGAAGTTGTGAAAAACTGGAAGTTTTAAAGAGGAGATTGAACAACAGTTTGCCTGAAATGGTGTAGGGCAGGGCTATCAAACTCCCAGCGCCCTGGTGTAGGGCAAGGCTATCAAACTCCCAGTATGTGGGCCAGATGTGTCACATGGGCTGGCCACGCCCATGCTCGGTTTAGCAAAGGGGGGGAAAGTCCAGATACGTCACATGATGCTGCTGTGATGACTTGAGTGTGACACCCCTGATGTAGGGTTTCCTGCCTGAGCAGGGGGTGGACTAGAAGACCTCCAAGGTCCCTTCCAACTGTTATTTTGTTACTCTGCTCTCATATATGAAATTAAGCTCCTACGTTGCATAAGACATGACTTAATGAAACATGGTTTATTAAATATAAACCACAATTGGCTGTTGACACAACAAAAGGAACTAAATTCCATTTATTGCATTAGTGAACCAGGCCACAGCTGCAGAAATACCCTCCCAGACTTCCTCCCCATGTAGCAATATGAACCAAAAGTAAGCATAATCCTTATCAACCATATGCAATGTGTGGCAGCCACAGGGAGACATGCTCTCAGAGTTACAAACCCAAGCTTCTGGCTATAGTGATTAGATTAAATGTTTGTCTTATGAAAAACAAGTGGAAGGGTGGGCTTATTGCTATGGAGACCTGCACAAGAATTATTTATCACTTGTTTTCTATTCCTGTGATGTTGCCACAGCAGCAAGAAGGGGAGATGGGGAACTCCATGTATTTACATAGCTGGTACTCTGCTAATATTTTGATGAAGACAGGAGACAAAAGACACTGTAAACTATGGCCGAACTAAATTGAACAGGCCACTTTGTGGCTTAATGTCATAAATTTACATGCCAATGTGCTTTGTAAACCATAGTTTAAGGGTTGCAGTTTGTGTAAATCTGGACATTGTCATTGGGGCAGGGGTCCCCAACCACCGGTCCGCAGACCAGTACCGGTCTGTGGAACAAGTCCTACGGGCCGCTGGCTTGCTGGGCGCCGCCATCTTTTTGATGAAAAGTGCTTCTGGTGAGCTTTTTGGGTAGAAAGCTCACCGGAAGCACGTTTTCATCAGAAAAAGATGGCGGGCCAGCGCTCCGATGAGCTTTTCCGGGTAGAAAGCTCACCGAAGCACGTTTTCATCAAAAAGATGGCGGCGCCAGCGCTTCCGGTGAGCTTTTCCAGGTAGAAAGCTCACCGAAGCACGTTTTCATCAAAAGATGGCGGCGCCAGCGCTTGGTGAGCTTTTCCGGCAGAAAGCCATTTCTACCCGGAAAGCTCATCGAGCGCTGGCGCCTATCTTTGATGAAAAGTGCTTCCGTGAGGTCACCGGAAGCACTTTTCATCAAAAAGATGGCGGCACCCAGCTGATGCCGGTAACCGGCGCGGCGCCCAGCTGATGCCGGTACCGGGCCGCGGCGTAAAAGGTTGGGGATCACTGCATTGGGGCACCAATGAGGATGTTATGAAAAAAATCCAATAGTGGCCATGACCATTTAATCTTTTGTTGTGGGACTTTGATCACACAACTGCAGCCACTATCTTGGCTTTCTTCATCCTTCCTCTGTCCTTAGTTTGTCATCCCTCTGGGTGGAACATTAACTTTTTGGCAGATTCAGCCTTAACGGAACATTTGTGAGCCCTATTGATTTCAGTGGCTAAAACTGATATCAGTAAAGATGGGCTCATTTGCATTTCTATGTCATCTCACAGAGTACAGATCATGGCAGCCCAGCATCTACTGGGAGGTGCACCCCTTGCCGTTTTGTCCATGTTTATGGGTCTTATTAGGTTGGCAACACGTTGCATGAAAAGGAAGCATTAAGCAGAAGGCAGCAGCCAATGCTGGTACGTCATAAAAGACACACAATGCTGAAGGTGCAGAAATATAATTTCTTAGGGACAAAAGTTAGCATCCTTCTACTTCCTGATTTATAATTGTCTTCATTCAATAATACTATATAAAACATTGATTGAGAAGGATTATTCTCTCAAAGGGGATACTGTGCTATTCAGAGAAATATAATGGTATATATTTATCAAGTTTATATAACCACGCATCTTAAAACAACTGACCTTTTATTATTATTACCTTTATTGTCAGAGCACATGTATACCATGAGATTGGCTGAGCCTCCCTTCGTGCACTCCCCCCAACACAACTCATAGTGAGGACAGAAGTCCCTAACCCAGTCCCAATCTTATTACACTAAGAGTAGAACAAAGCTAAAACAGTTAATACTAAACAATTATTATTATTATTAATTATTAATTATTAATTATTATTATTATTATTATTAGTTTGTTGTTATTGTTATTAAAATATTAAAAAGCTATAAAACAGAACTAAAAAAAGAAAGATGAAGAGATGTTAATAATAGTGGAGCCATCCCATAAAACCTATGGAGTCAACAGACCTGATGGCAAAACCAGGTTTTGATGGATCTTTAGAAAGTCAAAAGTGATGAAGCTGGCCTTACTGCTCCATGAAGAGACCAAAGCAGATTCACCTAGAGTTCACCAAGTATAATTCCCTACACAATGGGATCAACAGATATCCTCTCTGCTGGATCTGTTGGGTTGGGTAGATGTAATCAGAGAGACAGGTTCTTCAAATAACCTAGTCCCATGCCATGCCACGTTGGTCATTCATAGAATAGAATAGAATAGAATAGAATAGAATAGAATAGAATAGAATAGGAATAGTTTTATTGGCCAAGTGTGATTGGACACACAAGGAATTTGTCTTGGTGCAAATGCTCCCCAGTGTACATAAAAGAAAAGATACATTCATCAAGAGCCAAGAATCATAAGGTACAACATTTAATGATGACTCTGAGTAGATCCACTTGATCTAGGAATGGATGTAACATACAACAAAGTTGTGCAAAAGCCCTCCTAGCCACGACTGCCATCTGCTCTTCAAATCCAACTGATCTGGGATGAACTTTATTTGGGGGATCACATAGCTATAATTTCTTTCATGTGTGCAAACAGATTGAATTTTTATTCAGGTTTTTGAGCAAAGAATGAACTGGGAGCCAGTGACCCATTTCTACCTAAAGAGGCATAATTTCTTCCTTGCAAACCACCTTTGCATTCAGGGCTGCTCATAGTTATTTAAAATGTGTGTTTGTTATTTATTAATATGCCCAGGTACAAAAATTTAGAATTACTTACCTTTCAGCAGGCATATAGTGGGTAAGACGGGTATATGTTTCTTCTTCTCATGTTATCTATTGAATTTCAGTTCTTGTCATGAGTTTTCAGTCCTGGCTTAAGTCAGGCCTGCTCAATGGCATTCAATGGGGTGGAAGGTAGCAACTTGTGATGCAAGCCCTCCCCCCTTTTCTACAAGCATCAGAATCACATGGATGTTCCCAAGGAGCTCAATTTGCCAGAAGAGCATATTGTTGGTGCAATCTGCTCATGTGAGTACCCTATCTATTGGAATCACATGGCTCCCAGTCACAGGCCACAACTCCAGGATGAATTGATGACACAACTTATTCTGCAAAAACAGCTATGAGTCACACTTTGGAACAATTAAAATTCCTTTCGAAGTCTTAAAACACATAATATGTATTCCTCAGGGAACCTACATAGCAGCTCTGTGAAGACAGTGTTGGAAGGAAAATCCATCTGGTTCAGTTCCAAGCTGGGAGAAAGACACTGGAAACATGGGAGGCTGATTGGAAAGAAGGTTTTATTGATGAAGCAGAACCACCAAGCACATGCGATTCTGGGCAGCTGACAAAATGGAGTTGAGAGCGGGTGGGGTTTATACTTTCTTTGGGCTTTGCATATGAGCTTCCTGTTCCTGTGCAAAACAGGTCTTTTAATATTCCATTGGCTGTTGTCAGATTCCTAGAGGGTCATGGCTGGCTCTTTAGACAAAAGAGGACAAATGCAAATCCTAGGTGCTTGTCTGAGCTAATATGGTCAATCTCTGGCGTATTGTTTATCTGAGCTCCCAGGTTTCTGTGACTTTGAACTTTGGACTGCTCTGGGGGGGGGTGCAATGAAGGAATTTGTCTTCTGAAAGGGTGTAATTCCGATTGTGGCTAATGGCTTTTGTCCTGTGTTGGATCTTGGGTGAGGGACTGCATGCTAACCCTACCATTCTGCCAAGGAGTTTTGAAATATCCTGTCTTGAATGGATTTCTGCCTGCAGTGTTTGCTTTGCTTATGAATAGAGCTATCTAGATACTTGTTTCTCTTTCAGTAAGCTCTTTATCTCTTAAGTGCTGGCATCTGCTGTGGGCTATTAAGACAGACTTGGGGGCTGCTTTCTGTCTTTGAGAGCATGTTTCTCCATTTCTTCTTTAGGGAAATGCAATATTCTGCCTTTTTAATATTTCCCAAAATATTTCAATCTTCCAGGAGGGGAGGGGGGACTTCCCACAAAAGGTTAGCATTATTACAGTATCTCCTTTTACAGACAAGACCACACTGGGAATCTTGTGTCCAGTTTTGGTTGTCACAATATAAAAAAGATGTCGAGACTCTAGAAAGAGTACAGAGAAGAGCAACAAAGAAGAGTAGGGGACTGGAGGCTGAAACATATGAAGAACAGTTGCAGGAACTAGGTATGGTCTAGTCTAACAAAGAGAAGCACTAGGGGCGACATAATAGCAGTGTTCCAATATCTAAGGGGCTGCCACAAAGAAGAGGGAGCCAAGCTATTCTTCAAAGCAACTGAGGGTAGGACAAGAAGCAATGGGTGGAAATTAATCAAGGAGAGAAGCAACCTAGAACTAAGGAGAAATTTCCTGAGTTGTAATAATTAATCAGTGTGGGTGCTCTACCACTGGAGGTTTTTAAGAAGAAATTGAACCATTTGCCTGAAATAGTAGAATCTCCTGCTTGAGTAGAGGGCTGGACTAGAAGATCTCCAAAGTCCTTTCCAACTCTGTTAAAAAGATTGCAGCTGGGAAAATAATGATTCATTTCAATTTGACTGAACTGCCTTAAGGACTTTTTATTTAGCATCATTATTCCAGCCTTTCACACCTTGTGCTCTCCAGTTGTGTTGGAACAGTTTCTCCTGATCTCCAACTATTGGCCTTACTGGCTGGGAATTCATGCAGTTACATCACTGGAAGGAATCATCTAGGGCTAGGCCATTCAGTCAAAGTCCTTGCCCATTGCTGGAATCCAAATTAAAGCCTGATGGCCGCCCAGCTTGTATTGAATATTCTCAATGAAAAAAAAAAGCCATTACCCCACAGGGAAACTATTTGCACTTTCAGATTCCTCTTGCTATTAGGAATCTGACTTATATTTCCATGGGCTCGACATAGAACGAACTACACAGTATATTAATACTCTTCTGTGGGACATCCTTTCATAGCGAACACAGTGAAATGGGAAGTTTGTTGCAAAAGAGTGCTCTCTTCTGGCTGAACCATGAAACTGCACTTGTACTTTAAAAGGCAAGAATGGGTAGTCCTCACTTTACAACCACGGTTAGCAAAGTTACACTGAAAAGTTACTTATGAAGTCACACTTTGTAGCATCCCTATGGTCACGTGATTGAAATTCAGCTGCTTGGCAGCCAGCATCTATTTATGACAAGTGGCAGCATTCCAGGGTCATGATTGCCATTTGCAACCCTCTCAGCAGTGATAGAATTCAAAAAATGTTTACTACTGGTTCTGTGGGAGTGGATTGGTGGGCGTGGCAGGGGAAGGAGACTGTAAAATCTCCATTCCCACCACACTCCAGGGGAAGGTTACTGCAAAATCCTATTCCCTCCCCACCCCACTAACCTGCTTTCCAGCTCCCTTCTCCTATGCAGGGCAACAAAAGAAGACCCAGCCGATCAGCTGGGACTCGGGAGGCAGAGAATAGATGGGGACGGGGCCAGTCAGAGGTGGTATTTGCCAGTTCTCTGAACTACTCATAATTTCTACCGGTTCTCCAGAACTGGTCAGAACCTGCTGAACACCACCTCTGCTTCTCAGCCACCTTCAAACAAGCAGTCAACGTGGAAAGTTGGATTCATTTATTGACTCATTTAATTCATTTAATGGCTGCATGGGTCATTTTATAACTACTGTGAGTCTCTTAACATGGTAAAAAAAAAGGTTATAAAATCACTCATTCACCTTAGTTAGCAATGGAAATTCTCGTCCCAACGGTGATCTTAAGTCAAGGACTACCTGTAGATTTATGTCAATCAGTTGTGGTTTATAGAGAATACAGTAAATCCATAGATAGGATGCTACTAGAATATTACTGGATTATTGCAATGCATTTTCCATGGGGTTGCCTTTAAAGACCACCCAGTGTTATACCATATTATCCCATAATTGCTGATGGGAGACAATACCTTTGCTATGGGGATACCTACCCCTGGATTGGTTTTCTCTGGACTCCTGGAGGATTTTAAATGCCAGCTTTTAACTTATAAAGCCTTTATGGTTTTGCTCAGGTTATTTTTAGGACCATTGGAACTGGCCCTGATCAATTTGATCTTGTTGGAGAGAAGTAGCTAGTGGTTCCTCAGTTTCAGGATTTGCTTTTGGCAAGTTTGGAATTACTGCTTTTTATAGCAGCACCAAACCTCTGGAATAGCCTCCTTGTACATTTTAGATTAACTCTCAACTTTAGCTGCCCCCTAGAAAGCAGCTGAAAACATCCTCTGGAAGAGCGTTTGAATGTTCTGCCTACTACTTTGCACTTTGTTAAGCATTGTTAAATGGATCATGGATATTTTAGTTGTTTGTATATTCCAATAAAATCACCAAGAATCTTGTTGGATTGTGGAAGGATATAAACATGAGCAATAAGCAGTAAAACATGGTTACACATCTGACAGAGCTGGAATCTATAGAACTGTATTTAGCACATTTTAGCATATGCAACATATTTTAAGTTGGCTAGATTTCGGCAACTCAAGTGTAAGTAAGTGCTGCTTTCCAGAGCTCATGTGTATAGGACTCATATGCTGCTGACATCGAGATGCTACTTGAGTCCACCATTAAACATAGAAACTCACTGGGGGACATTAGGCCAGTCACACTTATTTCAACTAACCTTAAGTTTGCTTGTATGCAGGAGAAATATCTTATACTGCACATAGAATAAAGTACCAATTAAAACCAGTGTTACTATAAATCCTGGCAGCCAACCAGGTGGGGTTCCCAATGTAAGTCCCTCTCCACAGCAGCATTTTTAATTCCTGCTTGTTCAGGTTTCAAAGAGATGCTTATCTGTTGACAAATGTCAAATTATTGGGCTTATCCCTGGTCATAAATCCATATTTATGACTAGTTTGTATATGTTAAAGACATACCAAGCAGGTAGCAGTCTGAGACTGCTCAAAAGTTATGATTTCAGAAAGAAGCCAGCAAGGAAATATTTCTTCACATATTCAAAAAGTACATGATATCATTTCAGAAAATCTCTGCCTGCTGAGTTGTTTCTTAAACAGCCCCGGCACCAAGCTCCACCCAAACACAGCTGTTTCTCATCTGCCCTAGCCTTCTTCGAGATTAACTCTACTGACTAGTTGGCTGTAGGCCATCAACATTGTGTTTTTGGTTGCTGCCTCTTTAATGCTGATGCATTGGTGGGGCTGGGTGAAGGAGATCCTCGGTTAAAGGTCAGGGTATCTTGCCTTGGATAGGCATGGGATCAACCAGCATTCAACCTTTCTTGACTGCTGGTTCTGACTCATCCTGATCCCTTATCTTCTCTGAGAACTTTTGGGATCAGGTTATGACTAATTCAAGGGATTTTTAAAAAATGCAGCTTATGTTCCATATTCTGTTTTAAGAGTTACTCTACAGCAGGAGTGTCAAACTCATGTCATCATGGTGGCGTGATGTATCAGGACTTTTTCCCCTTTCACTAAACCAGGCGTGGCCAACATGTGATGCTTCTGACCCATGGGCAGGAGTTTGACAGCCCTGCTATATAGTATTCAAATTCACCCATCCAGATCATGTTGTCCCAGAGAGCTTCAGCAATTTTCAGAATTGTTTAAACTAGAAGAGGACATAGCCCACTCCTTACTCTTTAGTAGAAACTTTTTTAATTGTTAGGGATCAGAAAAAGTATTTAAGTTGAACATTTTTTGTATTGGTACAGCACAAATTAACTATAGGATTGAAGGATAATCTGGAACAGTATTTCCATTATTTCTCCCCTAAAAAGATGTAGTATAGGGAGAATATTTCTAGATTAAATTTTGCTGATTAATTTTCTCTAAAGGGTCTATTATTTGTCCTTGTGCTGCCAAAAACTAAAACAGCTTAAAATGTTTTGGTGTTTTCCCCCATTTTAGTCTAAAGTTATATCTTTTATTGAATTGGAAAAACTGAATTTGTCAACTTGAATTGGATGCCCCTATAATATCTGTGTCTCCTCCACCCCCTTGAAATATAATGAATTAAAGTAAGAGGGGTAGTAAAGATCTGTTTTCTTAGCATCTAATCAAAATAAATTACCCAGAATCTTTTGTGATGTTTCAACAATCAAAGTGTATTAAAATCACTTTGTAAGTATTGGTAAAAACTTTTGTTATAGAGGCAAGCAGCTGAAACAAAACCTTTATGAAGTGTATTGTGTACAGTCTCATTTTGAAATATGTTAAATGTCTAAGTGTATACAAAAAATAACACCATTTTCAAAAAATATCAAATCCTGTATTTAAAGCCTCTTCGCTACCATCATACAGTAAATATTTGTCATCTATAAAGAAAAAAAATACAGCAGCAGGTGATATGGTCTATACTTCAAAAGTGTGATTGCTTAATAATTCCATGTCATAAACAAAAGCAGTTAAATAAACATCCCAGAAACACAAGCCAAACAACCCATCCCAAACTTCTCAGCAGTTTTAGCTCACAAGCAACACAATAGAGGAACAATACAAATTTCATTGCATAACAAGCATCATGCCCCAAATCACTCACACATGAGACAGAAGGGTTAAAAAGGTTTTACTACACAGCGTCAAACTACAATTGCTTTCTGAAAGGGAGTCTTCCATTGTTAGAGGAATAGTATCTCCATATGGCAAGGAAAAACTTCTTAACATGAAGGAATAAGATAAGCAGAGATGCTGAACCTCCATCAAGACTTGCAAGCTTAGTTTTAATTGGGTTGTGAACCACAGAGCTTGCCCGTTTTAAAAATCTGGTTGTATCTTGTCCTTTCTTCCTCTGTGTGTGTGTGTGTGTGTATCTTGTCCTTTCTTCCTCTGTGTGTGTGTGTGTGTATTTGTTTGTTTTCTTAAGTTTTCGCGGGTACTTACATGTATGGCATTCAGCTTTGTTCGGGTATTTTCCCACGTCGTCATTGTAGTTCATCTGTGATGAACACCATACAGAAGCCTGATGATGGCAGATGAGATTCTGCCGAAACGTTGCTACAACTTTAAAAGCACAACTACAATGACGTGGGAAAATACCCCAACGTTTCGATGAAGTCTCATTCATCATCTTCAGGCTTGTGTCTTCGGCTTTGTGCTTCTCAGAGGAGAAGAGAAATCTCTGAGAAGCACAAAGCTGAAGACACAAGCCTGAAGATGATGAATGAGACTTCATCGAAACGTCGCCTAGATACTTCCAATTTTACGCGGGAGAAAACCCGAATAACCAAAGATCCATATATTTTTTCCTCCTCTTCTTGGACAATAAACCAAAGGATTTCCAGCCAGTGTAGAAAGGCAAATAATGTGCACAGGATGGTGTCATCACACTATGCAACTTACAGGCTAGCCTCAAATGTCTTGATACAAGGACAGAACTGTGTCAGTTGCAATCATTATTTTACTGCCTCTGCAGTTTCTTATAGTCATCTTTGCCTCCAGCATCTACGTGATGCATTAAAGGTAAATTAAAGGCTGACAGAATCTTTTGTAGGCAGAAATAGTGTTCTGTATGAATATTTCTGTGGAAAGGGGGCCAAGGCATTGAATGTGGAATTATGCCACAAGAAAAATCAAGCAAACGGCTAATAGGCTTGCAAAAGTTCCAGCGACAAAGGACGGTGCAAATGCTGCTGCAGGCCTATCAATGGAATCTTTTCTGCCTTCCCAACCCTTAATGCAGCAGAATCTGAATGATATGCACAGGTAACATTTAGAGTTTTGTTAACTATATAAAATGCTGTGTTAGTTTTCTTATGCTACAATCCCTTATTTGGAACAATGGCTGACCATCTTTCTCAGGTGCAGGGCCCAGAATCTCAGCCAATCCCATCAGCAGATATAACATGGAGGAAGCCCTGCCAGAATGCTTGTACTTCTAGTTTAAGCAGGGTCCCAGTCTGACACAGAGCTCCAACCCTACAACCGCTTACATAAAAGTCACTGAAGGTAATAGGACTTCTTTTTGAGTAGATTTGTACTAATAGCTAGAAACACAAAATTGTGTTTTTATCATAATTCAGCTTTAGGATGAGGAGAAATCAATATGTATTAGGGCAAATCTATTCTGTGAGCTTGATTTTAGCAAAGGTTTAGCAAAAAAAAAGTATTCTGTCATCTTAGAAAAACTTTGCAAAATGTCTTTCAGCATTCTTCAAGAGTTCGTAAAATTTAATATTTCTATAGAATAGGCAGAACACAGAATAATACTAACCTGTTCTATATTTTGATCCACATTTCTTATTTCATATAATTGCATTCACTTCAAGAGTGTTCTGGCAAGTATCACAAACTTGTATACGTATATTGTCAGCCATTAGTCTCCCTCACTGTAAGCCAACATAGGAAATATCTAAATTTTTCAAATCTGAACTGGAATTCCGACAAAGCTTCTTAGTATCTTTCTACAATCGAAACTTGTCAATACTTCACTTTAATATTTAATGGATTCCTTTTTAAAGCCAGTCATGCAGTCCAAACCTGGAATATATGGAGCAAGATGTCATCAGAGACAGATAGGTTTACCAACAGTGTACTCAAAATGAGAAAGTGGGATGCCTCTACAATGAAGAAAAACATACCTCTCCTCAAATAACTGCTTTAAATAATACAAAGTTAATGGGATGTCACTTCAGAGTTCATTAGCACTGGTGCTCTCAATGCTACTTGAAAATAACTAATTTAGCTTACTTCTGAAACTTGCCAAGCTGCAGTTCTCACCATTAACCTAAATTATCTGATATTTCCAAAGATCACTGGAATTCTAAAGCCATTGCCCATACAAATTTCTGTGGTTTAAAGTTAATGGGAAGATGCAATATCCTTCAAGAGAAGCTGGCTGTTGAGGAAAAACAGGAAGATGACCAATGTGGGTGGGGGATGGGAAATGCTTATAAAACTAGGACAAGAAGGGATGGGGAAGAAAATGAAGAGCCTTTTCAAATTCATTTGATGTGAGGAAATAAAATATTTCCACAAACACTACAGGACACATGCCCAAGTCTTATCCATTCTTACTAAATTAAAGCTAGTTCATTATTCCTTAGAATATGAAATCCCTAAAAATCTCTCCTGCAAAGTTATTTCCTAAAGATTGAAAATAGCCAATTTATGATAAATGCTAGATATCAGTGTTAAGCAAATTTCTGGAGACCACAGAAGAAAGTTGTCAAAACATGGACTTATCAGTAAGACAGCGATGCAATGTTGTATTCTTTGTGAACCGTGATGAATGAATCCAGCATATTTCCTCCATGGGAAATTCCACAAGGGACTGGCTTTTTGGTGTTCATCCCAAAACTGAAGTGAGAAAACTGTATATCTAGATTGTTGCATCTACTGACAATATTCATCAAGTACATTTTAACTAATTAAATTGCAATAATCTAATCATGAGCATTAAGACACATCCTCAAGTAGAGAAACTTTCCTGTTTAGTTTGTTATCCCGAAACCAGACGTTCACATGAAAGTAAAGTTTCCAAATTAATTTTCAAAGACACTGGAGCTGCCAGAGAAGAGGTTATACTGATTATATTCCCACTCCTTCTTGCAAGAACTTTTAAAAAGAAAGTTTGCTTTGCAGAAGTGAAGCATAGAAAACTCTTCAAACGGTTTTGAGGCTTGCTCAAGCCAAAACCAAATTGTTTTAGCTTCAGACTTAAAAGCAGATTATTTTTAGATGGCTCACAACAAATATGATGGCTAATAGAGCTGGAAAACTCATGTCAGAAATATCTATTTGAACTACCTGAACATCTAAACCAAACTGATGCTCCCCAAGGTTGTTTGTTGTATGAACTAAGCATCAGATATCAGATGTTCATCTCTACAAAGGTTTCTCAAATGGAACAAATCAAGTCTGATACCGAGAACTGCTTTAAATTAATGTTCTTTGCTTCTCTTTGATGAAGGGTGCCTAGCTCATTTCTTCAGAAGCTTCTCCGGGTAACTGAAATTATTTAAATTAAGATGTGGTCAGTCAATCAGGCCAATCCTCTAAATCAGCAATTAAGAAATAGTTGTAGTATTGATCCAGGGTTAGTCCTTACTCATTAGGCTAATGTCACGTGATAAAATCTTGACTAGAGTAAGGATTAGAGAGCTGGGGCAGTCAACTTGTTTATCCTAATCCATCTCACACAAAATAAGCGTTGGAGGAGTGCTCCCTCACACCACAAATGGGCTGGCAGAACACAGGTAGGCTCTTCAAGACTCCAAAAGATTACTAAAAACTTTTCTGTGTAAATAGGTAGGGAGGCAGTACCTCATCAGCCTGCCACAAGTTCAACGGTAGGGCTAGAAAAAAAAAGATAAACATGAAAACAATCAGTTTCTGTTGTTCCAAGATCAAATATTTTTAGTTAAAAAAAAAATGAAATAGAAAAGTTAGAATTTGTCAGATATGTATTGCCATTTTGTATGAACCACCTGCAGCTTCCTAAAACCACTTGCATAGGGTCAAAACAAATAACATCAAATTCTGACAAGGGGGAATAGCAATGATGGGCCCAGAAACATTCTATGCTTGCGACAGAATAAAGGTAAAAGATCCAGTCTCCCCGGATTTTACTCTGCTACTTGTTGACTATAGGGGGCAGTGCTCATCTCTGTTTCAAGGCCACTGAGCCAGTGCTATCCAAAGACATTTCTATGGTCGTGTGGCTAGCACAGAGCAGTTACCGTCTCACCGAAGTGGTACCTATTTATCTACTTGCATTTGCATGCTTTCGAACTGCTTTCGAGCTGGGGAGACGATAGCTTACCCGTCACATGGTGCTTGGGTCTCGAACCTGGGCTGTCGGCTTTCCAGCTGACAAGCCTAGCATCTTAACCACTGAACCACTATGCCACTCCCTTGTGACAGAATGACTTGTGGAAAACGGGTACAGGTATTCCTCGACCATTTGTTTAGTGACCGTTCGCAGACACAACGGTAATGAAAAAAGTATGACTGTTTTTCACACTTATGATCACTGCGTCTCCATGGTCACCTGATCAACACTGGTAACTGGCATGTATTTATGATGTTTGCAGTGTCCCAGGGTCATGTGATCACCTTTTGTAACCTTCTGAAAAGTAAAGTCAACGGGGAAGCCAGATTCACTTAACAATTGTGATACTATCTTAAGAATTGCAGTGATTCACTTAACAGCTGTGTTGCTTAGCAATGGAAATCTTGGTTGTAGCAATTGTAGTGGTTGTAGGTCAAGAACTACCTATACTAAGCCAATAAAATGACATGCTTTTAAATAGCATCTGTTGGCCAGAGAATCCCACTATCTCATACAGTGGCATTCTCTTTGTCCTAGCCAGACAACACACTATGTGAAGAGACTTGTATGAAAATCCCAACCTTCTTACCAACAAGAGCCATGCCTGATCTTTCCCTTTTTTTCCTAAAACAGATATTTTACATACAAACACTAAGGGTTACAAGTAAACTGCACAAAGAATTCGTGTTTGCAATTTTACCTGGACAGTGGGTAGAACTATCAACATCAATGCCAAAAGTATCTTACATGACATTTTATTAAAAGGGGTTATTGCTTCACTACACTTATATACTAGGAAAGGCTTGAGTAAGTTAATGTTGGTAGAGATGCAATGAGATTAATAATTTATTTTAAACATATGTTTATACAGTGCCTTATAATTATTCCTTTTCCAAGGGGATGAAGGTAATATCCTCTCAATTTAAGAGCTTGCTAAATCTGATGGTAGGACCAATTCTTTTACATTTGTGTCAAACCCAGTCATTTTAGCTATTATGCTTTCAAAATGTTTTCTGGGAACTCTATGAAAATTTCTAAACAGCAGGGGAAGCCATTTTATTCACAGATATTAGTCTTTCCCTGGAAACACCCAGTTTCAAGATATGGTATAAGGCAATTATGAAGTTTAATTTGCCATATAAATACTGTGCACCCTAGATACATTTTGCAATCAACCAAGGCTCCTTAGACAAATTCACAGAAACACTTGGAAGCCACAGCAATAAACAGGAACTACATCAAATGGGCATGAATCTGATTACTAGACTCCTTTGCCTCTGAAGTTTTAGCTGCACCATAACTGAGGAAACTATTACTTACATGAGGGCCACCAGGTATGGATGGTGCTCCAGCAGGCGCAGGTGGCACTTGGTAAGGATTAGGTGGCGTTGGGTACATCCCTGGAGCTGGATAGGATCCTGTTGGTGGAGGATAGGGGCCAGGAGGCGAAGGTCCCCATGGTCCTGGGGGGACAGCACCCCAAGGCACTGTAGGAGCAGCCCCTGGAGTCTGAGTGGGAGTGGAATATGGCCCTGGAGGTGGATATGGCACACTAGGTGCAGGATACTGTCCCCCAACTGAGGCTCCCCAACCTCCAGTGGGCATGGATCCCCATGCTCCAACAGCCGCAGGGGGAGCACCTGGTTCAGTGGGACCCCCGTATGGCCTTGGAATCTCTGGGAAGGGCATGTTTGGTGGTGGATATTGCCCTGGTGGGGCAGGACCAGGGGGTGGATATGGAGCACCTGGAGGACAAGTAGAACCAGGAGGAGGAAAAGGAACTGGTGCCCCAGGGGGGAGGGAAGGATACATTCCTGTTGGTGGCGGTCCAAAAGGCACGTTGGAAGTCGATGAGCTAGGAGGCAAACCGGATGGAGCTGCGGGAGGAGCACTTGGGGCGTTATTCCAGGGACTAGAGGTTGGCCAGGCTTGTGGAGGCTGACTGGGCTGTTGAGGTGGCTTCGTATTGCCCACAGAGGAACTCTTGGCAGGAGAACTCTCTGGTAGAGCATCAGCCAGCTGGGAAAACAAAATATTGGCGGGATCTTGTGATTAATGCCTGACCAATAACTTCTCACTCATCTACTGTTTAAACCGGAGACAATGAAAGAGGAACTGTGTGTGTGTGTGTGTGTGTGTGTATGTGTGTGTGAACAGGCCTGTGGAATATGCCATGCTGGGCGCCTGATGCTGAGACCATCTCAATAAGAAACAGCTGCATAGGCTAATTCAGTGGCAGCAATGGTTGAAGGCAGGGATGGAAGGCCATGAGTAGCTCAGAGGTGAGCCAGAAAGGCAAGTTGGTGGGATACTGTATACCAGGGGTGTCCAACCTTGGCAACTTTAAGACTTGTGGACTTCAACTCCCAGAATTCCTCAGCCAGCAAAGCTGGCTGAGGAATTCTGGGAGTTGAAGTCCACAATTCTTAAAGTTGCCAAGGTTGGACACCCCTGCTGTATACTGTGCTGGAACATCAGTAGCATCTACTGAGGGAGATGGGTGGTTCAGAAATAGGAAACATAAATACATAAATCTATGGAGAGGGGACGGGGAGGAGACAGAGAAGGATAGATGATGGAAGGGATGTGTGTGTATTGTTGGGAGAATGGATCTTTTGATTACCTGGACGAGAAGTCATTAACCAAGGACTACCTGTATTTCAAATTTTCTTTGGAAAGAACAGCTACAGCTTCAGCAGAACTTCCAAAACGTGATGATTTGTTTCAAATTGGAAACAAACTTATTTAGTGCTTATAAAAACCTCACTTTATGAAAACTCATAAAAACTTACTTTTCACTTAAATTTAACATACTATAGTGAGATTTTCTCTATAAAAAGCAACAATTCTTTTCATTACTTGTTACAAACTGTTTACACTTGACGAGGCTGAGAGAATGGACCACTCACCGAAAATTCATCCGCAGCTAACATTTTTCCTGAAAAAGAAAAACAACGATTAGCTTAATAAATTGCTGGCTGCATTTGTGATCTTCCCAGATGGCTTCGGCAAAGTTAATGGGGAAGCTAGATTCAATTAATGACCCTTGCAAAAACTGTCACAAAAACAGGCACGCTCATTTAATGGCTGCGTGACTTAGCGGCGAAGATTCCAGTTCCAAATGTGGGTACTAAGTTGAGGACTACCTATCATTTAGCCACACAAGCCATATGCCAAATATCAAGGTTAGCCAGTAATGCTAAAATCTGCTTCTGTCATTTTTCGCATGAGAGGAATTCCTCCCTCCCCACTTCCATATTTACTTAGGAGTTCTACTGAATCTGGCTTTGGCTTCCTGTGCTGAAAGAGGAAACCAAGAGCCTCAGCCGTATCATTCTAAAAGAACACATGCTGGTAAAAAATTACTTTGCCTCTCAGTTATGGAAAAGCTAAAAATAGAACAATTTTCAGCAGCAGTAACTGCTACTCTACTAGTCATCATTGTTGGCACCACACCTAGGCTAGGAATGGGGAAAGATAAATATAACCAGACAGCTCTTGCTTGCTGCGTATTAAACCTAGGTTAGACTTAGCTGTGACCAAAAGTGGCACAAAGCTTATTGCTCATCTCACCCTCAGGAAGCAGCTTAGAAACAGGCAATACTACACCCACTGAGAGAAGACAGCAACACTGAAAGTCAAGTAATGGATCAAGAGCTATATGGAGAGCCATCACACTATACTACCTGCATGATTCCTTTCAATACTATACTATTTTATGGCAGAACATAAAAGGAGTCTGAAGAAACAGCATGAATTAGGCAAGCATATACAAATATGTGAAGCCAGTATAATGACCATGAACTGAATTATCACAGTTGATGAAACCAATTATCTCTTTAAAATATCTGTTTCAATATCAATACTATTTTATTTTATATATTTATTTCAGAAAATTTATATTGCCACCTATTCGCACATGGTGACTCAAGACGGCTTACATGAATATAAAAACATTTTACTTATTTATTTAATGCATTTATAAGCCCACCCAACTCAAACTGGGATTCTAGATTCTAGTTAGTGTAAACAAAAGTATACAGTAACGACAAAAATACATTTAAAAAAAGAGCAACCTACTACATAAAACGTAGCATGCAAAATGGCAGCCAAACGTGATAATGAAATAACCAGAAGAGATTCCATTAAACACCATCCAGCTGGCACTTGGATGGTGTTTATTGGAATATATTTTGGTTATTTCATTATCAAAAAGCAGCTTTTTAATGGTTTTCCTAAAGGCAAGTAGTTGATATATCAGAGGTAGCTTGTTCCAGAATACAGGGACAGCCATTGAAAACACGTTTCCTAACTTCCGTAAGACAATATAATATTTAAATGTGGGAACCTGGGATATGCCTGCCCCATGGGAATCTGTGGGATAGGCAGGTGTTCTTAGAATAAAATAATCCCACAAGTAGCTCAGTTTTATTAAACATATTAAACACCTAAACCCAATATTTAACACACTATACAATTAATGTCCTATAAATACCTTATTTTAATAATTTATATTAAAATTGGCAGACATAGAGATAACACACAAACAGAAATCAAGGAAAATATAAAAGAAAAAAATACAGAGAGAAAAAAAATTAAAAAAGAAAAAAAAATCCCACAGGAAGATTTCTTACCTTTTAGATTAAAAATCTTCATATATGTTTAATGGGATTTTAAATAACCCACAGGAACGATTCTTATAATTAATGTTAGAATCTTATTTCCAATCCATGTGGCCCTTAGTCTGTTTATAATTTTCCAAAAATCACTCTTTAATCACCCTTTTGCTGTTTATTTCAAAGTAAAAAGAAAGCTAAGTCCTTAAATGCATATGAAACTTTTTTAGCGGAGAACAGAAGGAGAATCACCCATTATAATGAAATGGGTTGTTCTGAAGGTTCTTAATATTAAAAAAAAAAAAAATAGTTAACAAGTGATTTCCAGAAAAGTGGTTAAACACAATGTCCATTTGAAGGCTCCAAACCACGGCTTAGGCAAAGCTGACTTTCCCTTAGTTTCCACAGCAATAAAACCTGTCAGAAGCTGTTTTATAGTATCTTCACAGGGTGGTTCTGTATGGAGTACTTGTGGGTAATCCCAGGACCCCATCTTTATCCAGAGAGGAATTTCAAGATGCCAATCTGGTTGCTGGCGATTATTGGCTCCACTAATAGCAAAGCTGTCTTCAGTCCTCCATTTTTTTCCTCTGGAAGTTCAATGTCCTATAGATCCCTTAAAGGTTACTATTATAATAAAAGAATGATTTTGCTCTGCTCACAGTGTCACCATAACAATCACAAAAAACTCTGGTGTAATCAGAACTTCTAGCACAGAGGTCCCCAACCCCCAGCCCACTACTAGGGGCTTGTTTGAAACCAGGCCACACTAGCAATGGACAAGTGTGCGTGGTGAAGTTGTGCTCACACAAGTGTAACTTTGTGTGTGAGTTTAAGTGCCCCCTGTCTCCATTCGTACTAGTGGAGGACATGTGCACCTGCCACTCTCATACACTTACTCTGTGCCAGGCCAAGGTGGAAAGATGGAGAACCGCTATTCTAGAACATATTTTTATTTTCCCAATGACTGACAAAAGACAACTAAGAAAACTATTTCTAAATCTTATACTATTCTTCTCATTAGCTAACTGATTAGCTGATAAAATCCCATGTAATTCAAAGAGCACACAGTTAAGCAGGATCAACTGCCCTATGGCTTATATTCTTAAAGTGTAGACAGCATCATTTTGCTTAAGGAGATGGATACTAAAATATAGAAAAATATTAGCAGGAAAGCTGAAAGATGCAAGGAATAAGAAATCAGCAGAAACAAAATTGGTATAATAAAACAAAACCAAACAATGAATTTTAAAAGAGACAAGTTCAGAATTGTTTACTTTAAAAATCAAATGCATGGATGTGAAATGGGGAAATGTCTTACTAACAATATTAGCAAAAGAAAATATTGGAATAGAAACTGGTTGCAAGCACAATTTTAGGTTGAAACAAGTATCATTTCTTGCAAAAAGCAAACTTTCATTTTATTTTGTTTTAGTCAGATCCAATCTCCAATAATTGTATTCAGAAGGAAAGAAACTGGAATAGATGCCAGGACAAAAGGCATGATCATATACCGTATTTTTCACACTACAAGACATACTTTCCCTTCTGCCCAAAAAGTGGGTGGAAATGTCTGTGTTTTATAGAGCGAATATTGCGGCAGGGGAAGTGGTGATAGCCAGCAGCAATCTGCACTGGCAGCGAACAGCGGTGATCGGTGGCAATCCCCACCGCCTAGAACAGCTGATCGGCAGTATTCCAGGAGGCCAAACCACCCGCCAGTCAACTGCTCGGCATCAAAGGCTCCAGCGTTCCCCGGTGGTGGTGGCGGCAGCTCAGCTCAGTTCACTGGTGGTGGGTGCAACAGAGCGGAGGCCTGAGGAGCCACATGCTGGGGCTGCGATAACGTGCTGAAGGCTGTTTGCTGCAAGGACACAAGCCAGATGCATACCGGATGGATACTGGGAGGCAGAGGCAGATTTTTTTGTGTTTTCCTCCTCAAAAGCTAGGTGCGTCTTATGTTCCAGAGCGTCTTGTAGTGCAAAAAATACAGTACCCAGAAACCAGTGGTGGGATTCAGTTGGTTCACAGCAGTTCAGGCAAATTGGTTGTTAAATTACCTCCCCCCACCCTCGCTATCAAAGTATATCCTGGGCACTGCGCTGTGCTGCAATGGAGAAACGGGCAACGGAGCAGCCGGCATGAGGGAAGGAGAGGAGCAGGGAGAAGGAAGAGGTAAAGTGGCCTTCTCCTTCCCTCATGCCCGTTTCTCCATTGCAGCACAGCACAGTGCCCAGGATCCACTTTGATAGCAGGGGCGGGGGAGGGTAATTTAACAACTGGTTGACCCAGGGTCAGTTGGCCGTCATGGGAGTGTTGTCCTGCATGTGCGACGGAACTGGAGGATAGAGATGGGCCATGCCTCCCATAACAGCCAATCTGACCCTGGGTGAACAGATTGTTAAATTATTTGAATCCCACCATTGCCAGAAACCATGTGTTTAATGAAAGGATCACTTCCTGATATCTTCCCTTTTAGTTTTCCTTTATCAGAAGAGGCTGAAAGAACTTTTCTGACAGTGAGAACAACCAACCAATGGAACAGCTTGTCTTCGGAAGTTGTGAGAGCATCTTTCAAGAAGCTTTCAAAGAGAGATTGGACTGCCATCTGTCAAAAATGGTGTAGGGTCTCCTGCTTGGGCGAGGGGGTTGGACTAGATGACCTACAAGGTCCCTTCTAACTCTGTTAATCTAATCTAAAAAACTGGGTATATGCTTAGAATTTAAAACAAATGGCTTAGGGGAGATATTATAGCACTTTTCAAGCGCTTGAGTATCACACAAAAGAACAATATTTCTGTGAAAGTCACAAAATAAATGTTTTTAGTTATAGAAAGACAGTTTCTGGTATCTCCAATAATAAGAACAGTTCAATAATTATAGAAGAGTATGAAGATAACCCTGAAGAAGAAACGCAAGAGAAGTTATGTGAACAGCACTCAGCCATGAAAAAGAGAAGGGGATGAGAAACAAATTCTGTGAAGCTTTCAAGATTCCAATACACATAATCCTCACCTAATAATAATTGCAATCAGAATTTAAGCAATGCAGATATAAAGCACATTGTGTGACTGCATCACTTGGCAACAGCAGTTCCTCATTACTGATGTTAAACAAATCACTGCAAGTTGTTAAAAAAGCTCATGTGACCATGACATTTAGGAGGGAGACTGGCCGAGGGGAGAAGGAGACAAATGGGGAATTAGTCTAGAATCTTTATGGGCAAAAGAGGGTGAAATTTGAGCTCTCTTGAATGCCATTAAATCTTATGTAGTCTGACCCAGGTACAAACCATTAGTCTGAAGATTCCTGTATATAGCTTGAGCAATAGAAGTTAATTCTTCAACTGTGGGCCTGCTGTTCCTGCCAGACACTTATGACTTCCTGCTGGCTTCCCCATTGACTTTGCTTGTGGGCAGTGAAGGTTGCAAATCACAATCTGTGAGATATTGCAACAGTTGGAAATATGAGCTGGTTGCCAAGCACCCCAATTGCAATTATATGACTGTGGGGGCATTGCAATGGCAGGAACTTCAAGAATGAGTTGTAAGTACCACTTGTTTATATCTCCATTATAAGTTTGAACAATTGTGAACGAGTGGTCAAGTAACTGAGGACCATGTGTAATATATCCTACAATAAAGTTCCAGCAGTTCTTGGCAAGCAGTTTTAGGCTGTTTCAACTTAAGTATAATTGCTTTATGTGAAAGGAACCAAAGATGCTGGTGATAATTTCAAAATCACTGGAGGCTAATAGTCTAGTTTATTTGACTCTGGGAATGATTAAAAAGATTCCAAAGAAATTGAAACAGGTTCAGGCAGAGAATAATGATTATTAAAGGAGTAGAACTAAACCCTGTAAAAAGAGGTGGAAGAAGCTGGTATACCATCTTTAGTTTTGCAAAAAGACAATTGAGGAGGATGGCACTCTTACATTCCTGGCAGGATTTCACTGAGAAAGTCAAGATTTGTTCACTTTCATTCCAAACTAAAGAATAGAGAAAAGTGGATTTAAGTCACAGAACAGTGATTCCAATTGAACGTCAGACCAAAAAAAATCCCCTTTTCTAATAGTAAGAATAACTCAATAAAGTTGCCCAGAAGAGTGAAGGTCTCTCAAGTGGGCAGATCTGATGGTCTCTTCCAACTCTGATTCTAAAATACACTCCTTCTCCAAAGAAGCTCAAACATATAATGTAGAGATACCAGGGGGTTCAGTCTCTTGAAAATGTGTATATGTCCCGTTTTCTCAGCCTACTTAGAACTTATAAAAGAAACCTGCTCTTTTAAAAACACAACAGAAGAATGTGACAAAGAATTGCTCTCTGAACGTCACCAGAGAGCTGTTAAAGCTTGGTTTTAAAATATCCAGAAAATTACAAGATATAGGAGAGATATAGAATAATCTCTGCTATTTAGCAGCCATCTGGAATTTTGTGGTCCAAATATATTTATATAGCCCCATAATTCAGAGCTAAAATCCACCTTTCTTACTAAAATACCTAATTTGAACATAGTTTAGTAAATCACTTTCAACTGCAGCCAGAACTTTAAAAGATACTTTTGCTAACAGGAAGACCATATTTGCACAATACTCTATCCCAGTTAAGAGAACCATAATTTACTGAATTTGCCCAATACCCTGGATTTGTACAATACACTGCATTACAAAGAATATTGTACATGGTGTGAACCCAGTCAAATAATCCTTATTTTATGGAGCATTAAATTACACTTGGCAACATTTTCTCTTCTTGATCCATGCTAACAATGTTCCATTTTCCATCCAAAATATATATTTTTTCCCAATCCGTACTGCTCAGAATGGCAAGATCAAGCAATGTACCTTTGCCTAATACTCAAACTTCAGGAATGTGGTTTTGTGTTCTGCGAGTGGTGGTGTTCCATGATTTTGTCATCTTTGACACATCATCAGGAAATTCCCCGATATAATTTATTTCCTTTACTGAGGACATCATAAATACCCACTATTTAGATGAGCATCTTTTAGAGGGCTCTTTAAGAATCTTGAATGAGATTACTGGGCCTCCAAACAGCGAAAGACTTATATTATCAGCACAAATGGTAAAAGACTTTACATTTTTAAACCCCAGAATCAAAGGAAAGTCGTGTTGCACAGAAGCAGCCACCTCAAAGTGCTTAAAGGCAGCACAAAGGAAGTGTTTGGGTGCCACTTTCATTAATTGAGCCTTCATAGCTTATAACAGGGGTTCCCCAAACCTGGCCCCTTTAAGACTTGTGGACTTCAATTCCCAGAATTCTCCAGCCAGCAAAGCTGGCTGGAGAATTCTGGGAATTGAAGTCCACAAGTCTTAAAGAGGCCAGGTTTGCAGACCTCTGGCTTACAAAGTGCAATATCCCAGTTACCTATGCACCACAGCAGCAACGTATTAAAAAGCGTTAGGATGGGTGCATGAACCAAGTCAACTGCTGCGAAAGCCTAACCATAAAGCTTGAGATAGGTCTATACGAGCCGGTACAACTAACCAGCAAAAACCATCGCCCTCCTCACAGCTTCCTTCCCACGTTACGGGTCAAGCAGCCCGGATTGAAACCGAAAGCTCCTTTTCAAGGTGTGTTTGCTAGCCAGGCGTGGACCAAGAAGCTCTTCGATCCTTGAACTGTGACCAGCCTTTCGGGAGCCGCTGCAACTCACCTGAAGCCGAAGCCCGCGGGAAACCCCCCCACGGGCGCTTCCGCGAGAACCCAGAGGGGAGGGAAGAATCGTCCAACTGTCCGTTTAGAGGAAGCCCCGCCGCACCAGAGGCCAAGAGGGCGAAAAGGAGAGCGAGGCCTCCTCCTCCCTCTTTCCCTCCGCCCCTCGTTGAGCCCAAACCCGAGATAGAAAGAAGGAAAAAGGGCAGCCCAGGCCCGCATCGACTTACCTGGGCCGCGCTGAGGGAGCTTGACGACAGAAGGTGACCACCACGGCGAGAACAGCCGCCGATCCTTGCTTGCTCTCGCTTGTTCCTCTCTCTCTCTCTCTCTCTCTCTCTTTTCTTAACCAAGCGGAAGTGAGCGTTGTTGTCACTTTATCACTGCATCCGCCTTCCCGGAAGACGGGAAAAGGAGGAACCCTGATCACGTGACAAGGTCGCCCGCTAACAGGCTTACGCGATTCTATTGGACGGGTCCGAGAGGTCGCGTGATCTCAACTCTCCATTCCCGAGCCTTGGCTCTTCCCGCGACCGAAATTAGGCCTGCGGTTGGGGGCGTGACGATCCCTTTTCCTTCTCGAGGTGCGCGGCCTTCTTCCTCCTCTTCCTCCTCCTCCTCCTCCTCCTGAAGTGGGTTGTCTTCCCTCCCACCACAGCATCTCCTAGTGGTAGGAGGAGAAAACTACACGTTTGGATTCCTAAAGGTGCTTTTTTTTTTTTTTTTTTCAAGAGGCAGCTGGACTTTCTGGTTTTTCTTTGATGACGTTTCGCTTCTCCTCCAAGAAGCTTCTTCATCTCTGATTCAGTGGTGGGGAATGGAAGGATTTATGTGCCTTGCCGGCAGCTGATCATTTGCATTCTTTTAGCGAGTCCTTAACGCCACCTGGAGGTTTATCTGCGTCCTCAGGGTCACCTGAGTGGTGGGTGTGGACTGCGGAGCCTTCTTGGAACTGTTGAAAGGACTGTGTTGTAGACTGGAGATAGATGATGTCATATCCCTCACCCTCTGTTGAGAGAGGGCTGTTCAATTTTGGCATAGATGGCCTCCTTGACCCCTCTTGCAAACCAGCGGTCCTCTCTGTCCAAAATGTGGACTCTGCTGTCTTCAAAAGAGTGGCCTTCGTCTTTTAAATGCAGATGGACTGCTGAATCTAGTCCTCATGGTTTTATTCTCCTATGTTGTGCTATGCATTTATGAAGTGGTTGTTTAGTTTCCCCAATGTACAGATCTGCACAAGGCTCACTGAATTGTACTGCATATACCACGTTGCTCAGTAAAGCACCTTTGGGACAACCATGACCTGGACCAGAGGTGGAATTCAGCAGGTTCTGACCAGTTCTGGAGAACCGGTAGCGGAAATGTTGAGTAGTTCGGAGAACTTGCAAATACCACCTCTGAATGGAGATTTTACAGTATCCTTCCCTGGCCACGCCCACAGAACCGGTAGTAAAAAAAACTTGAACCCCACCACATACACGTTGGATTAAACTGGATTTGCGTTTTGCACTTTGCTAGCGACAGGAGAAGGAAAGCTTGGTTTCCTCGTCTCAGTGGGACTGAAACTCCAGTTCCCTGGAGAAATCCATTATCAAGAGTCAAAAGGATTGGCACAGGTTGTTGGCACCTCTATGCTGAGAATCACATTTTCGTATTTTGCCCCAGTACAGAATAACAGAGTTGGAAGGGACCTTGGAAGTCTTTTAGTCTAACTTCCTGTTCAGGCAGGGGATCCTATACAATTTCAGACAAATGGTTGTCCAGTCTCTTCTTAAAAACCTTCAGTGATGGAGCACCAACAACTTTTGAAAGCAAAGCTGGTTAATTGTTCTGTCAGGAAATTTCTCCTTAGTTCTGAGTTGGGTCTCTACTTGAGATTCAACCATTATTTCTTGTCTTGCCCTTAGGTGCCTTGGCAAATAAATTGACACCCTCTTCTCTGTAACATCCTCTCACATGCTGGAAGACTGCTATCATATCAACTCTAGTCCTTATATGGTTTGAAATCTAGTCCTTAAGAGCACATAAACAATCTTGAAAAGTGATGACTAAGAGATTGATTTAAGATACCCACCGATGAAGCATAGGGCAATACATCCATTTTTTCACTAGTAAAATTAAAATAGTGATAGGTGGAAATTCCAGTGAATTTTAAAGCCAACTTAAACAAGACTTAGAGTCTGCAGTATATTTTGAAGTCGGACTTCTGTGACACTTATCCATAGATATTTTACCCATGGTTTACAGAATCTGTTTGCAGGACATACATGATCTGACTTCAGGTAATACATCAGAGGTAGAGGTGATTGACACTGTTGTACAAACCCAGCAAGAATGAAGAAAAGGATGCACAACAGTAACTCTCAAAGTCATATTGAGCAGGTTGTTGGTGTGGGTGAGTATATGTAATGGGCACCTATAAAGTACAATGAATAAAACTTTCCTCTAAATCATTTATATTGTAGGCTGCATTTCCTAAAATGTATCAATCTGAGAACAAGATCAATATTGAAAGGCTAAACTATTTAGAGAATTTAAGCATGACAAAAGAAAAAAAAAAGAAATATGACCCAAACTGGAGGATTCACTCATGCTACTTTGTCTTTTACATAGGGGAATAATAATGGCATGCATCCAATTGTCAGACAGATCCAGTCTCCACAAACATATTAAGCAAGTTCCACAGCCCTTCTATAAACAATCAAATGCATATTCTACTATTTTTCCATTATGTTGTCTAACCGTATAGCTCTATAATTTTTGAACATTCTAACACTATTGAGTATTGGATAGACTACAGAATGATAAAATAAAATTGGAGAGTTCTTGCAGATGTTTCATTACCCAAACTAGGTAACATCACTGATGATGTTATCTAGTTTGAGTATTGAAATGTCTGCAAGAAAACAACCAAGGTCAGAGGGCACCAAGGACCCCACAAAATTAAAAATGATTTGTGGGAATAAGAATACAAAACAAACTTTTAAAAATACAAATATTTAAAATAGGATTATTTATCTTAAGTATATTTGTACTTCAAGTGACTTATTTATCCTCTAGCTCAGGGGTGTCAAACTCGCTGCCCATGGGCCAGATGCGTCATGTGCTGGCCCTGCCCCTGCCCGGTTTAGCAAAGCAGGAAATCCTGATACGTCATGTGACGCCACCGTGACAACATGAGTTTGACACCCCTGCTCTAGCTGGTCCTGGCACCATCTGCCGGAAAGAACCCACAATAACACCACTTTTTGAAAATACTAGTTCATAAAAACTTAGGGAGTCCCTGCCATCGTAGTAGAGGGTAGCATAACTATACTGCAAGTCATGAACGGAACCAACTCGGAGTGAATGAGCTAGTTAAGAGAACTAGCTTAAGTTAAGAGAACTACTTTGAGAACTTTGCTACATTTTTTTTAAAGATATGCATGATAATTAAACCCATCAGTTCAAAACAGATGAATTTTCCTGCCCTCTCAGAACGATGTTACAGTCTCTTTACCTCACAGAAATTGTGTGCTGAAACAATCTCTGTCTATTAGAATATATGGGTCGGTCTGACCTTGCTAGAAGTTCTGTTTTATGTAATGAATCCTTCTTTGTTTGAAAGGATGTTCAGTTCAAGTCCAAAGAGAGAACAAAATCAGATGTTGCAACACAGAAACAGTAGATTGAATCACAGCTGTAGATTGAATCACAGCTGTACAGCATGCTGCTTTAGGAATTTCTCTAGCACCATTTAAAACTATTCACATTTATTTATTTTGAATTTCATTGAACCCATTTCACCAAGTGACTGTGGATGGTGAATAAAATGTAAAAAATTAAAAAAGACAATTAACGCCAATATTAAAATATATAGTAACTGAGAATAAAGCACGGAGATAAATTGGTGGTTATCACTCCATCGGAGGGCAGCAAAGATTTATCTGACTCTGGGAACTCGTGGTTGATGTTGCTGGTCAGAAGGAGTTTATTATCAGCAGCTTAGTGACTTTTGGTGTTTTGATGCTCTTAGTAGAGCTCGCCAAGTTTCCCTCCTGAGGGTGTTGTCTGAGCAAAGGACAAGTTGTTTATTATTGGGAAGACAGATACTCCACACCTTGATTGTGGCATTGTGGAAACTATCAGTCATGTGTTGTGGGATTGTGATCAATTATTCACAGAAGGGGAAGGTATTTTTTTCCCCTGACTCATTCTATTGGCTCCTCTATTTTATCACTACCGAGACTGAGGATCATCCTTACTGATCATTAGCTACTAATTGCAAAAATATTCTTCTGTCTGCCTGCCTCCATGAAAAATTGAAGTGTTAATTGATAATTTTCTAGATCTAGAAGGTGGTACTAGTGGGACGTTCTGGCCTGAGACTGCATTTATGCACTTTTTTGGTACATTATGGAAGTGGTTTGCTACTGTTTATTTCTGAAATGCTCTCTTGACATCATACTCTAGTCAACAATTCTAGAATTTCCAAGGTATCTCAATCATTATCATGGGGTGTGGGTGTGGGTGAATTCCTGTTACGGTAATTTCCGTGATAGTCAAGATCAGCTAAATGCTGCTACCTTTGGAAGCAGTGTCCCTAATTATATTGCGCTTATATTTCATAATCTCTCTCTTATTCCTCATGAAGTGTTTCTGACTGGGAATTCTGGGAATTGGTCCACACATCTTAAAGTGGCAGAGGCTGAGAAACACTGCTTTAATAACAAGAACTGCTAATGAAGACTGTTAAATTTTTTTCCCATTGAACTGTTTTCATTCTTATCACCTTTGGTAGCATATTGTACCCTATGACTATTATTAAGTGTTGTACCTTATGATTCTTGATTCTTGACGAATGTATCTTTTCTTTTATGTACACTGAGAGCATATGCACCAAGACAATTTCCTTGTGTGTCCAATCACATTGGCCAATAAAGAATTCCTATTTCTATTCTATTCTATTCTATTCTATTCTATTCTATTCTATTCTATTCTATTCTATTCTAAATATAAAAAGCTGAAACGTCCACCTTCACCATTTTCCCACCTGTCCTTCATGCTGCTTCTGATAAGGGTAACAGATTCATTTGTCCTCTAATTCTTCCAATTCTCGGGGCTATTAATGTAATGCCTACCAGTTCTCTTCCTATCTGTGAAGAGAAGTTGGAAAAGAGTATTTGTAAATTAGCAACCAGGGTCCCTTGGGGAGTTTGATGGACATTTTAGTGATAAATTGAAAGGAGGAGATTACCAGCTTCCTGCACATGAGCCCTGCTGCGAGTATCACAAGAGGCTGGAGCGTTTTAAGAGTAGGCAATTGGTCCAAATTAGCTTGCTCAAGTGCCTGCTAGCTAGCTAAAGGGGAGGGGGAGGGATAGAACTGGCCCCCTGCCCTGCTGTAGTATCAGGCAGTGCCCGGAAAAGAAGCTTTCCCACTCTCCGAATAAAAGAAGAAAACTGGAAAATGTCCCTATGGCCTTGGGCAACATCTGAGGAAATCAAATGTATAGTTGAAGCCATCAATCTTTTCCTCAAGTCTCTAAAGGAGACAGCTGTACTGTTGTCTTCAGCCCCATCATTATCCTTCTCTGTCACTGCACTCTTTTTATGATGAATGCAAGCCCCATTCTTCTGCTGAACACCGACTTAAGCCAAAGGTTCAGCTACTCAATGCTGCAAAATCCATAGCAAGGCCATTTTTTACTAGGTCAGCTCAAAATTGCAAACCAGTATGGAAGCTTTTTCAGTCTCAGACATTCTCCATCAGGTGTAATAGAAAGCAAAGGAGAAAGGAAAAAGATGAGAGAGAAAAGTTTATGGCTCATATGTGCGTTCTCTAGCATAGAAGAAGATAAAAAAATGAGAAAGAATATCAGGCCCTACCATAAACACTGGGATAATAAAACAACTGGAATTCTCTAGCTAGCATGTATATTGAAATCACATAATATGTTGTTATTTATTATATTTGCATCCACTTTCCCCCAAACCTTTACATAGTGGTCTGTCTCCAGTAATATTTTTGCAAAACCCTATGAAAGGCTAAGGGGGAAAAAAAGTCATTTACATTAGAATGATGTTACCCATTAAAGTCTCTTAGCAGATTATGATTTTTTCTCTAAACTGAAACGATAAAACAGTTAATATGGCAGTGAAATTAATAATTAAAATTAACAGTTAAAATGGAAGTTAAAAGCTTGCACAAAGATAGGTATTTTATGGACCTTTGAATAAATTAATAAAGACGCCAGGCTCCGATCTCTGCTGGGAATACATTCCAGACAGTTGAAGTGACAACAGAGAAAGCTTGATCTTGGTTTTTTGCCAGATAATCTCATGGCAATGTGTGCAATCTTCTCATATGATCTTTATTTCTTTATTTATATCCTGCCTTTATTATTTTTATGAATAATTCAAGGCAGCAAACACATATAATACTAATGTCTATGGAGATTCTCAGACATCCAGGTCATGGTTGTCCCAAAAGTGCTTTTCAAGAATTAACTGGATTTTCTTTGTTTTTCCTTGAAGGCATTTCTTCAAGAAGCTTCATGAATGAAAAGTGAAAAGTCTTCAAGGGAAAACAAAGACAGTCCAGTTGCCTCTTGAAAAAGCACCTTAGGGACATGCAATATTCTGCCTCCTATTTTCCTTACAACAACCACCCCGTGAAGTGACCTGGGCTGAGAGAGAGAGAGACTGCTCCAAAACCACCCATATAACTTTCATGCTTTAGGCAGGACTAGAACTCACAATCTCCTAGTGATGGGCTCCAAATCACACAGCCGGCTTTCATGTCTAAGGCGGGACTAGAACTCACCATTTCCTGCTTTCTAACCTGGTGCCTTAACCCCTAGACTAGACCAAACTGGCTCTGCAATTTGTGTGCAGTTCCGTAAAGAAAGAGGCATCTTAAATAACACAAAATCATTCACTGAGTTTCATGTCTGAATAGACATTTAAACTTTGCTGTCCCCAGTTCAATTCAACAGTCTAACTTGATGGGAGATCCAGGGTGCTCCTTCTGCTTCTAAATTCCAAAAACCCATAATCCCAGCTGGTTTCTCCTGTCCATTGATGGCAGATGGAAGCTTTAATCTAACATGAATAAAAAGCATAGGTTTAAGAAAGCTGGCTTAGAAATATAGCTTGAGGCAGACTTTCTGCTAGCCAAACCTACACAAAGGGTGGGGACTGTATTTTACAAGGTGACATGAAGATTGAATGCTGTCCTTTGAGGGAGGGAAGAATAAGTGTATAATAAATAAATAGGCATTACAGAAGGTTAGCACTAACGCTGTATTCCATTCATCACAGTGAAACTGCATTCATCACAGAAACAAATACCGCAAATAAGTTACTTATCCAGAAAAAGGGGAAGTTGTCTTTGAGAGAATGTGTGCATAGACACAGGGAAAGAAGAAAAGAAGGTCCAGGAAAAATATTACTAACCTCCCCACCTCCAGCCCACCACAGATTTCCATGGATTTTTCCAGCATATCTGAGAAACTATACTGTACAAGTAGTCCTTGACTTACAACCACAATTGAACCCACCATTTCTGTTGCTAAGCAAGATAGTTGTTAGATGAATTTTGCCCCATATTATGACCTTTCTTGCCACAGTTGTTAATTAAATCACTGCAATTAAGTTAGTAACATGGTTGTTAAGTGAACTTGGCTTCCCCATTGACTTTGTTTGGCAGAAGGTCGCAAAAGGAGATTAAAATGACTCCAGGATGCTATAACCATAATACAGTGGAACCTCGGGTCACGAACTCTTGTGTTCGCGATCAAATTGGGTGACGACCAAAAATTTGGGGAAATTGTTGCTTCTGGTCACGGACAGATCCTTGGGTGCCGATCAAAATACAGCCTCCGTGATTTTCCCTGCCGCGGCGATTTCGCCTTCCGTGCACGTGCAAAATTATAGGCGCGTGCACAGTCAATCTCACTTCTGTTCGCAATCAAATCAGGTTGCAACCGAAGTCCTGGAATGGATTATGGTCATGACCTGAGGTTCCACTGTAAATGAGTCAGTAGCCAAGTGTTCATGTGACCACAGGGATGCTGCAATGTTTGTGTGAAAATTGTCACTAAAAAGTCACCTAAGTTACAACAACGCTTGTCATTGCAACTTTGAAAAATCACTAAATGTAAGTTGTATTAAACAGTTTTAGTGCTACTGGAAATAGCCTCATCCACTTTTGTTTCTAAATAAGCAGCAATTGGCTTAGCTTCATAATTGTTATGCCATATTTTGGTGTGCTATTAACAAATTCCCTGCAAAGAGAAAATGGCATAAAAGACATTCATGGAAGCCAAGCTGTCAGTTGATCACAATATCACATTTAGTGGAAGATCAAACAAGGGTACAATTATCAGTCCGTGAGTGTCCCCTCATTGTGCTAGATAATTTGAAATGGTCTCTTGGGCATTAAATAGTTCATTACTTTTTTGAGGGAGAGGCAGGGAGTAGGACAGCAAGCATGTTGTGAGGGAGAAAGATTGTTTTTCCCCCAGTGATATTGAAACTCTGACAAGTTGATGCAACAAGCTGCAGGCGAGTGAAAAAATCAATGGGGCTTCATAGATAACAGCAGTAATAGCAGCATGGAACTAATGCAAGAGGATTATGTTCCTAAATATCAATAGGCTTGTAGGCTGCCTGTCTCTGACAAGGCATGGTATAGCTGCTTTATCAACATTTCCCCTTGCTAGCTGGTTAGAGTGGGGAGAGGGAATTGTATGTCTTTGGAAATTCATTTGTTAGTAAATGATTTCCAAATGAAAGCCGTTCTAAAAGCAAGATACATTCGATTGGTCTGTGATTTATCCAGGTTTAGTTTCATTTGAAAAATGGTTGCAGAACATGGTCTTTTTTTATAATTGTGCCTATGTATAAAAATATAGGTTTGGAGTATTGATAGCAGCCCAGATTTATACAATGGGGCCTTCTGTCTTATGCCACATTATTTCCACATAAAGTCCAAAGTAAGCGATCACTCTCTGGTTGATTTACAATATGAAAACACTGTTCTAACAGTATCAATGAGAACAATATGAATATATAATCAATGACCGCTCTCCCTCTATGGCTGACTGATGTATAATTTGATGACTGATCAGAAAAATAATGAAATTCAGAATGAAGGATATATGTAATTCTCTATTTATTTTGATAAATTTAATAAAACAGTATAATTTGGGACTTAAATTATTTTAGGAACATAAAATTATATTCATCATGGGAAGTCAAAAATAAATTTCTCCAAATGAAATTCTATAATAACAGTAGTAATTATCATTATTCTACTCTGACAGAAATCACTGTGAGATGAGAATGTTTGCTGTCTTTTAAATCCTTAACTTCTAGCTTTACTAATATTGTGTCTTTTAAAAACATAAAAACAAAATAGAAGGACAGAGCAAGTCATGGCTGAATGATACACCAGATACTTAACATATAGAAGATTCTACCCGCAATATCTCCACCCAGAAGGAAAGAAAGCAGCAACACAGCATAAAGTCTCCATGTTCAGTGCCGTCAAATCTTCCTATAGCAGTACTGTAAAACCAGGTAGTCCTCAATTTATCACTGCAATGGAGCTTGCTCATTTCAGTCGTAACTTGTGACAGTTTTAAAACAGGTCATCATATGACCAACCCAATTTTACGACCCTTTTTGTGGTAGTTGTTAAGCGAGCACCGTAAAATCCATTGTTTGGTATGGGGTATTTTTGCTGAAAATCTGAAGTAAATGCCGGTTTTCAGCAAAAATGTCATAAATCATATGACCAGAGGATACTCCAAATGGCCATAAATGCAGGTTGGTTCCTGAGTACCTGTGGATCTACGGTCATTTTGAATGGTTGCTAAGTGACCAATTGTAAGTGGAGGACTACCTGCACTGTTAGCGTTTCAAACTGTTTTAGGTGTTATGGAAAAGGTATGGAGATAAATCTGTCCATGTATTTCATTTTCATGGGAACATATTGCCAATAAAACAAGAATCCTGCCAGTCCAGTAACATCTTAAAAGTTTCTGAGATTGAGAAACATTGATTTAGAGCAGGAGTGTCAAACTCAAGGCCAAGGGGACAGATCTGGCCTGTGGGGTGCTTAGATCTGGCTTGCGGGGCCTAGAAACAGCGAGGGACTGGCCCACAGTGTCTCTGCCAGCGAAAATGGAGCTTGTGAGGGCCATGTGTGGCCCTTGCAAGCTCCATTTTTGCTGGGAAAGGGTTGCAGAATGCCATCCTAGCTGAAAATGGAGCTCCTGAGGGCCACACATGACCACCCTGAGTTCCGTTTTCTCTGGCAGAGGGTTGCAGGATGCCTTTGCAGCCGAAAATGGAGCTCGGGAGCCCGTTTTTATTGGCAGAGCACTCAGGCCACCACAGGCACCCCCGACACGAGTGACATCATGCTGGCCATGCCCACCCTGGTCCTCGGAGGTCAAACACAACCCTGATGCAGCCCTCAGTGTAATCGAGTTTGACACCCCTGATTTAGAGCATAGTTGAAGATCCTGTTCTTGTTTAAGCTGTAGAGAAGAATGGTAGAATAAATTGTGTTTTTTTTCACATCAGGAGAATGGGAAACAACATGCTGTACAACTGCCAACAATAACCTTCAATGTGATTTGGTTCTCTAAATGTGGGATGGGTCACCCGTATCCCCTTGGGACACATGTCTAGTTCCTGGATCTGCCAGAATGTCATAATGTGCTTCAAAATACATGATAGCTTTGGGTAATATAAGAGAAAGCTTCAACTCTTCCCTGGGCAGTTTGTTTACCTCTCAGAAAAGGGAGAGGCCAGACCCTGCTACTGTTTCAAAACAAGCTCAGAGCCTCAAGCAATGTTATTTTCTTCAAAAGCAAACCTCAAAGGTTGTTATTGTCAAGTCAGGTGATGGCGCATTGTATTGTCAGGTCTGTTGATCTAGATATCTCATATGTACAAAACAAGAGAGTTGATCTCCTCCATACCCTCGCATAGCTACCCTTTCACAAATTTCCTGGGTTTTGTGCAGTCATTTCTACAGTTTAGGTTGTTCCTCTTGGTACAAAAACAATTATGAAACGGTTGTTGTTTTGGTAGAAACTGTGAAGCTATGATGGCCTGGTTTTGGTGGGTAATTCTTCTGTCAAAGAATCATGGGTGACACTGTATAAGGAACCTCAAAGCCCATCCTAGTCCTGCATACTCTTTTCCCGGTGTGCAAATCAGTCCACATGGGAAGTCCAGAAAGGAAGTGAAAAGAAGATGCAGGTAGAAGGTTACCAGATCTGTGTTGTAAAAATTTGGGTGACCACATGACAATCACAAGGAGCTAGATTTTTCTGTATTTCATTGCTGCAATCTAGTGATTATCTGGATACCTGCAATTTTGCTCTTGGGTAGCCCAAGGAATTTAGTTACCGATACTCTTCCTTTTCTCTAATCCCCTTTTAAGGCCATCTGCGTTAGTAGCTGTCTTCACATTTTATGATATCTAATTCTGTAGTTAAACTGTGCACTTTTATCTGTCCCAAAATGCTCACAATTCAGCAGGTTGCTTGGAAGCTCTCTTTCTTACATACATTTAGAATGACCCAGATTTATGGCTCTGAGGTCTTTAACAAAGAAAGATACCAAGATTAAAAATAAAAGTGGAACCAAAGGTATTATTAATCTTTAAACTCAACATTTATCATTTTAAAAATACTTCGTTCATAAATCTTCTGGAGCAAAATGCTCCCATGGAAGCATATAGGCCCGTCATGGTGAACCTATGCCACGCATGCCAGATGTGGCATGCAGAGCCATCTCTCCGGGCACTCCAGCCATTACCTGTTGCTCTTTTGGGTTCTGGCACAAGCATGCACGCTGGCCAGCTGGTCTTCGTATGCGCAGGAGCACTGGATGCACGTTAGAAACCAAAAGCCTAGGTGGCCGGCGTGAAGCTAAGCTTCTGGTTTCCGGCGTTCCCATGCGCGCAGATTGGGGAGCTGCTGTTCCAGTTTCCGGCATGCGCACACACTCCTATTTCAGCACTCGGTGCCAAAAAGATTAGCCACCACTTTTACAGGCTAAATAACAAATATAGTAAAAGTTGGGAAAATAATAAATATAACAGAGGAGCAACACAAAACAACATCAAATGGAATAACTTGGATGCCAACTATGTAAAGATGATAAAACATGGGCAAATTACAAAAATATCATTAGGTCTGCTAGAAATTCAGTATATCAAAATTGGATATACTAGAGCAAGGATCCTCAATTCCTGGGTTGCAGTCCACTACCAGGCTGCAGCCTGTTTCAAACTGGGCCATGAGAGTGATGGGCAAGTGTGCGCCAGTGGTGGTATTCAGCTGGTTTGCACTAGATCAGGCAAACCGATAGCAAGGATTTGGCATGAGTCACCAAACCGGTAGTAAGTTCTGGCTGGCCATGCCCCCGACCCGGTCACCTGGGTCCCAAAATGGAGCATGGAGGGTTGCTGCGTGCCCCTCCCATGCTCTGTTTCTTTTCTTCCTGAGCCCCAGAGGAGCCTTCTGGGAGCAAAAACACCCCCCTAGAGACTCTTCTGAGGCCAGGAAGGTCCCAAAACAGAGCTGGGAGGTGCTGTGTGCCCCCTCCAGGCTCCATTTCTTTCTTCCTGAGCCCCAGAGGAGTCTTCTGGGAGCAAAAACGCCCCCCCCCCAGAGGCTCCTCTGATGCCCAGAAGGCCCAAAAAATGGGTGGGGGTGGCTGCAAAAAAAAAGCCACATCCACCCAGTCACATTGCCACGCCCATAGAACCGGTAGTAAAAAAATTTGAATCCCACCACTGGTGTGCACGCATATGAACCCCCACTTGCGTGAGCAGCGGATAAGTGTGTATGCATAAAGCTCCATTCATGTAAGCGGAGAGCACTTATATGGAGGGTACTTGTGCTCACACGTGAAGATCCATTCGTGTGAATGGAGCTTTGCATGCAAAAGCACCCTCTGCTTACACGTGTGGAGCTTCGTGCACGAGTGCCTTCTGTTCAGGCGTGAAGCTCCATTTGCATGAGTGTAGGATGCGTACACCTATCGCTCGCACCAATGGACCTGTGTGGTGTGTGTGTGCCTGCCACTCACACACCCCGCCTCCCCGTGCTAGGCCAGACCGGGCCAGGCCAGGCTGCCAAGTTTGAAAGGTTGGGGATTGCTGATCTAGTGAACTTAGCTGGGGAGGACATTTCATATGAAATTTACCATGTTCTACAAAGCCTTGTCTTTGGATGAGCAGGAGAAAATCCCCAGATGACAAATATAGTTTTGGAAAGATCCTATCACTCTAGGAAAAATGTTCCTTCAACGAACCAAATGTCTAATTATTCATTACTTCAAGAAAATAACTTTCAAATTATGCCTGAAAAGAAACTTGTGTGAACTGTAAGCAGCTGTTTAAGTGTTGCTGAACTCTTTTGTGAAAAGAATAACAATATGAACAGCAAAACTCACTGCAACCCTGCTTCTGTACCATGTTTTAATTTTATGTTGCTGTTCCACATAGAATTACAGATGTTACATTTCTTTACCGGCGGGCACATAAATTTAGCATTGACTAAATGAGTTAGCTTATTAGTATTATTTTTTCATTAAATTTCTATGCCAGCCATCTCACTGATACAGTGACTCTGGGCAGCTTACAATATAATAGAATATAATAAAAACAATTAAAATTAGAAAAGGTGAATAGAAAAGCTAAACAGCTAAAAACCAACCAGGCATAATTTGAAGGTTACTATCCTTGAAATAATGAATATTTAAGAGATGGGAATAGGGCTTTTCTCTCACCCAGTCAAAGTTTAGAAATGGTTCTCTCATCCAGGGGTGGAGTTCAAAAGTTTAGCAAATGGTTCTCTGCCCAGTTGCTGGGTAGGCACGTGTGCCCCTGTCATGGTGGGCGTGTCCTAGTCGGCCTTTTGCACCACGGTGAGGTGGGGGGCATTTTTGCCCTCCCTAGGCTCCAGAGGCTTTCCTCGAACCTCTGGGAGGGCAAAAACAGCCTCCCTGGGCTCTGGAGGCTCTCTGGAAGCCAGAAACAGGCCCATTTCTGGCCTTCTCCAACTTCCAGGAGGCCTGCTTTTTTGCCCTCTGTGAGCCTCAGTACATGCCCTGCACTTACCTGCATCCAAAATGGGCTGCATGGGGACTTCTGGGATGGGCAAGGTGGGTGGGCGGGGCCAGCCAGGAGTGGGATTTGGGGGTTCTCCGAATTGCACAGAATCTTAGCTATGGGCTCCCACAACCCCTGAGAACCCCCAGGAGCGCACCCCTGAATCATCCCCCAATGTAGTAGTCCCTGTGAGGGCCCCAGGCCAACTGGCAGACTTGAGCTTTTAGGCTTTCCAAGAAGGCCAGCCTCCTACCAGAAAATATTCCAGAGGGCAGTGGCCGCAGCAGAAAAGGCTCTTCTTTGCCAGCCAAAATTATTTGGCCAATGGAATGTGTAGTAGACCTTGTCTGCTGGAATGAATGGAGTGGGCTGGTCCCATCAGGGTGAGATGGTTCCTCAAATACCTGGTCCCATGCCATAAAGGGCTTTAAAAATAATCACCACCATCTTGAATTGGACCTGGAAGCAAACCGGCAGCCAGTGAAGCTCACATAACAGTGGTGTCACATATGGCACTCTAGGGGCCTTTAAAGCTGCCTGTATCGCTTTTGCAAAAGTTGCACCACCAGTTGTAGCTTGGGACCCTGAAATACTCTTCTTAAAGGGCATCCCCAGTGTAGATCAAGGGCATTTGCCATTGCATAATCCAATTATATCACCTAAAGCTTATGAAGGCCATTAACATCAAAGGTAATTTTTCTTCAGTTAATCAGTGTTCAGGTTCCTTATTGGATTTTTATTACAGCTGGGACTGACACACAAATAACAAAAGTAGACTTAAAAATGGAAAGGAAATATGGATTCCTAATAAATAGATCGTCAAAGTTCTTCTGTTCCAAAGGAAGGAAACTGTCTTTGTATTATGGCAGCTATAAAAAATGATTAAAACTGAAGTGAGACAGGAAGCTGATAATTTGATTTATCGTCTTAATGGATGCACTTCATGAATAAATAATAGAGGGCGGTTAATGTTGTCTCTTAGTGTTAAAAAGGCAGGGGACATCTCAGCCATTTCTCTAATATATGGTGACAAGAATGATATTCTGAGCCTTGTTCCTCACATTTAGTTTGCTTAAAAGGGTTGAGGGAATAACTTATTTCTCTTTATTTAAGAGAGAATGTTTGGCTTTGTTTCTGAGACACCAGAAAGCTTAACTAAAAGCCATTCACTTCCCATTAGCATTATATCCTGTAAAGAGCAGAGTCCTGATGACCAGATCATCAATATACTTGGCCAAAGGACAGACAAAAAGCTTCCTTAACCTCCTTCGTTTTCTTCATTCTTCTCCCTTCATTCCAGGATGTATTTTTCTAGACTTCCTCTTCCAGTTTTCAATTATTTAATAGCATGTCAGCTGTACAATGAATTCTGCTATGAGTGCATCCTGCAAGAGTTATTTTTTTTCTCAATGGAAAGTATGGAAATGTTTTTAAAGAGGTGTACCACTTTAAAGCAACTGCACCATGTAAAATTATACTTATTATGTTGACAAATAGCGCTAAGCCAGAATGTAATATATTTGGCTTTTGTTTATGAACCTTGCCATTGCAATTTTGAGAAATATGATGCACAACTTAATGTGTGGAAGAAATACAGCCATTTGAGATGTATTGAGTAAGATACAAGAAAGCAAATTATGGATCAGTACAATGTCTGAACCCAGTCAGATTAACAGATAATCAGAGTTGGAAGGGACCTAATAGGTCATTTAGTCCAACCCCCTGCCCAAGCGGGAGATCCTACACCATTTCTGACGTATGGCAATCCAATCTCTTCTTGAAAGACTCAAGTGATGAAGCTCCCACAACTTCTGAGGGCAAGCTGTTCCATTGGTTGATTGTTCTCACTGTCAGAAAGTTTCTCCTTATTTCCAGGTTAAATCTCTCCTTGTTCAGTTTCCATCCATTATTCCTTGTCTGGCCTTCGGGTGCTTTAGAAAATAGCTTGATCCCTTCCTCGCTGTGGCAGCCCCTCAAATATTGGAAGACTGCTATCATGTCTCCCCTGGTCCTTCTCTTTACTAGACTAGCCAAGCCCAGTTCCTGCAGCAGTCGATACCTCTGTGTCCTGATATATACGTGCCAAAGACTGACAACCATATAGGCCTACAGCAATAAATTTGATACTTCCTTCTAAGCTGATAGTTTGATGAGAAGTACAGTAGGTGCCTCGAAGTATCAGACGATGGAAAACATGAGTGGGAAGGTGATCTTAGTATTATTGCCCTGCTTAAACCATTGACTGAAAGAATGTCAGGCTAGGTGAGCCTCCTGTTTCTGTCAATATTGCTAGTGCCAGGCTACGTAAGCACCTGAGGGCAGGTTGAGAAGTAACTAATGGAAGCTTACCAAAAGGAGATCCAACCTAGAATTAAGGAGAAATTTTCTGTCAGTGAGAACAATTAATCAGTGGAATGGCTTTATTCCAGAAGTTGTAGGTGCTTCATTGTTGATGATTTTCAAGAAGAGATTGGGCAGCCATTTGTCCAAAATGGCATATTGTCTCCTGCTTGAGTAGTGGGTTGGATTAGAAAACCCACATGGTGCCTTCGGAGTCTATTATTTGTATTCTGCTTATTCCAGCACAGTTTGTTGTGGTCTGCTGGAGGCCTGTGGAGCTGGTAGGAGAGTTGGACAGTGTTTTGACCCAAACCTGGTTCCAAGAGAGCAAACACAAGACAAATGCAGCAGTATAACCTTTTTACGTTTGAGCTAAAAATTCTGTTTCTTCAGAGATAAAAGACTGTTTCCAACTAATTAGCTCCGACAAGAAAGAACCTTGCCAAGTTTTCACAAGTCTGCCAAAACACAACAGATAAGAAATAGTTTACGATACAAGAGTCTGTAAGGATAATTACCAATTGTAATGTCCATGAGGCTGAGTTCAAAACCTGCTGCAAAGAAGGTTAGTTTCACAGCTGGCTTTTATCTTCTTGAAGGAGGGGCCATTACCTTGCAGACTTACTCCCGAGTTGCCCATGCTGTTGTAACTGTTCTTTCCTACAAGCAATCCTGCGTGAATGCACATGCGCACTTGGCACAGGCTCCTCGGGAACCTCCTCATCACTGCTGCCAGCCCCCACAATCTCTGAAGGCATCAGTCCACTCCCTAATGGTCCTGACCCCTCATCTGAGTCCTCACTTTCCTCAGCCATCTGCACCTGCTGCCGGCTAACCACAACAGACAGTGAGGAGGAACAGGGGCCAGTCCTGGAGCCTGGGGAAGACTTGGATGGAGGGATCTGCATCCGACACAGAGATGGGGCCAGGGCCATCTGGGAGTTATGTGCTGACTCTGGAGCCTCCAGAATCTGACATCAATGAGGCAGAGGAACGGGGGAACCTGTTCCCAGTGCACGCTTGTGCAGAGCTGCCAGAAGGCAAGAACAGTTAAAAGGGGCGACTCAGGAGTAAGGCTTGAAGATGATTGGCCCTCCCATAAGACATAAAGGAGGAGCAAAGGAACATGAGCTTTTGCAGGAAGCAACTTTGTTCGTTCTGGCCAGTTTAGAGTCTGAAGCTCAGTGTTGATTTTGTGCTCTGTTTAGCTTTGTACAGCTAATTGGCAATTTAGTTGTTGGCAGCATTCCAAGGAAGATAAAGGTGTGTGCTTATCAGCCTTATCCCGAATGACTCTGGCAGACTTCTGTTGGACTATTCACAAACTGTGTGGGACTCATTATGGGCTGTGAATGAATATAATTCACAGCCGTTGAAATAAAACAAAAAGATTTTGGGGACTACAATGTGTTTGTTACTGTCTCAGAAAGCCTTGGTCAGAACACAGTTCTTCTTAGGGGACAATAATCCTAATTATACAAATATAATATATAGAATGTAGAAATTATATATCCTATATATAATAATAATAGGACTGCATCTTATGCTTAAAAATAACATTGCAGTTTTTAAATATTTATCCCACAATTCTCATGAACTTCCCCTTCTGCCATTTTCCTTCCCTTCAGTAAAATGTATTATTCTTCCATAATTTCCCATTAAGAGAAAATGTTGCTATTAAAGCTGGAGTCTCAAATATGATATATGTAAACATTTCTATTGATAAGCAACAAACGTCCAACTCACAAGATTCACAAACCTTGCAAGTTCAAAGCACAGACAGCCCCAGCATTAGCATTATACTAATTTGCCTCATACTTTTGTAGATAATAAATATGACTTTGGTGTTGCTGAGTGATTTTTTTCTTTTTGGGGGTGGGTGGGGTTGTGTTTAGTTTAGTTTTATTGTTAAGTTCTTCAAAACCTAAAATTCAACAATCTATATTAAGTTTCAACTGAAAATTGAGCCTTCATATTTTGTTCAGAGACAGATTTTTCTACAAGTTTGGATAACAGGCACCCACATCAAAATGGCATTTAAATTCTGGTTCTAGTAACAAAACTGTTCAGTGTTAGGATAAGCAATGCTCTCTGTCTGCAGTTTGGCATTTGGACATCACCTTTGTCTCACAGAGGTCTTCCCTTTTGGAAAGAGTCCTTCCTCCTTATTCAACAGAGGCACAGCAATGGACAGGGTAGAAGGAATAGTCACTATTTTTACCAACACAATTGCTGCTTGGTGAGCTGTTTGTCTGCTGAGATAGTAAAGTGTGACATGAGAAATGGTTGGCCTCAGCTGCTGTTGTGGAAACAGATATCACAGTAAAATATCCTGTATAAAACAAAAAGCAAACCAAACAAAAATATTATAGCAAGTTGGAAAATTATCTCTTGACCTTTCACTATTAACCAAACAATCTGATTTTAATCTGATGACAGAATACTATTGCCAGAACACAAGTGACAAGTGGCTATTCTTCAATCTTATATTCATCCTGATGAACCAAGTAATGCTGCTGTCTAATCATTGCATTCCAACTGCATTATTCTTGAATCTATCCCAGGGGCCGCCAACCTTTTGGACCTCAGGGACCACCAAACTCATAATTTTAAATCCCAGGGAACAGAGACCCTGGGAAAATCCCCCCAAAAGTCTGCAAGAAAATTCTCCACCCCATTTTCCTACCGATTGATCATTCTTTATTTGGGATCACAGGATACCATCTCCAGCTCCGTTCTCGGGGTGGGGGGGGAGAGAGAGAGAGAGAAAGAGAAAGAGAGAGAGAGAGACCAGCTTTTGACTTCATGCAAGGAAAGCAGCAGAAGCAGCTGAAGTCTTTCTTTCTCTCCCCAAACTCAGTCAGAAATGAGTCTTTGTGAGACTTGATGCCTTACAGGGTCCCAAAGACTCATTTCTTGGTGGAGTTTGGGGGAGAGAAAGAAAGACTTTTGCTGCTTTCCTTGAGTGCAGCCAAAAGCAGAAGAAAGAAGCAGAAAGAATCAGCCTGGTGGCCAGGTGAGGCGTGTGGGGCAAGTTCCCCCCTCCCACCCTTTTCCTCCTCCCCTCACTACTTCATGTTGAACGCAAGCGACACAAGCCTTGCGTTCACGCGTAGCCTGGATTAATTGCTTTGGGGGGTGGTTTGGGGGTGACATTTCTCTGCGGACCACCAAAAATTTCTCACAAACCACCAGTGGTCCCTGGCTCACTGGTTGGTGACCACTGATCTATCTAATATCTTCTTAAAGCTATCCAAGCTGGTGTCTGCTATTATATTCCACAGCAGTGAATCCCATACCTTGCTTACACATTTTTAATTTGCTGCTATTTAGATTGATAGTACAAATGACCCATGATCCTTCTCCTCAGCATCATCTTTATAATTGGTAGCCGCAGCCCAGGACCCAGACGTATTTATTTTTAGATGCCATATTTAGAAACCACCCATCTTCCTCATAGAGCCACTCTGGGCGGCGCATACGAGTCTGAACCTGTTGGGCCTTAGGAAGCAGACAGAGTCCTTATGACTATGAGCTCAACCACCTGCTTACTAGATTCATGTCCTTCCTGGCTGCCAAAGGTCTCCTAGGTGATATGTGGCTGGATTATAGCAGTGATAAAGTGTTCCTTATGGATTTTCTGTTTTTTTTTATAGAGGTGTTGATTCCCCTACACACCCACCTCAAGAGCACTGTTAGACCCAGCCATACTGGATAATTTTCATTGAAAAGGTAGTATGCAACAGCTTCAGCAGGTCCTGGATGAAGTAGATTATCAGAACCTCTTTCAATCACGTTTCAGTTCTGGCTATGGGATGGAAAGTGCATTGGTTACCTGTGGTATGATGTATAACAAGAGCACAATGGGGGTAGTACATCCATCCTTGCTCTACTTATCAGTTGCTTTCAATACCATCAACCAAAATATCCTTATGGACAAGCTGTAGGGGCTGAGGTGGCCGGAACTGTATTTATTGTGCTGGTTCTGTTCCTTCCAGTCAGCATCCGTCAGAAGTCCCATCCTTGGGCCCTAATTGAAAGACTAGTAAATTTTCCTAAGGATGTGTTTTATCACCTGTCCATAACAATGTTTCCTATGCATACCTTTTGACCATCAAATTATGTCTTCACTACGAATATATTGTATGCATTTCATAGTCTACGTAGCTATACTTATGATTGCTTCAACATCATTCAAGAGGAAAAAAAATACAGATCTGAGTAGCATCAGTAAATATATATTTCAAAATATTCATGTCACATTTTTATTTTTCTGTAGCTGCTCTATAACATATAATAAATCCTGGTAGTTTTTTCATATATAAAATCCCTTTGATTTTGTTAATAATTCACCTGAACAGAAAGGTGATGTTAGTGGCATTTTCAAACATTAGTGCTATTTATAGGGCTTTGCAAATTCTTCCAAAGACATGCTTTGCAACACTGTCTGAAGAATCGCTGTTCAAATAATTAAAGGAGCACAAGATCTAAGAGAAATATGGGGCCCAAACAAAAAAGAAATAGAAACTGGTTAAGAAATCAAGAATAATTCTGTTTCTAAATGAAATTAAAGATTATTGCTAAAATAGTTATTTGTAGCCTTGAGTTTTAAAATTGTGGAAAAACCTAGGTACTCTTAATCCTAAAAGGACAAAGTACTATCCTTGAGAATGCAGATAAATTGTATATCTAGTTCAATTTTTACTTTCTTTCTAGAAATTGATTTCTGAAAGGGGAGAATAATATTGTTCTAACCTTTATCTTAAGGACACGCTTCTCTCTATTCTTGGTGATTATGATCATCTGCAATAACAACAGTCTCCTGCATGACAAGAGCAACCAAAATATATGCTTGGTAAACACTGGAGTGGCATCATAAGAAAGGAATGGCAACAATTTGAAAAGTAGATAAGTTATGTGCCTGAGTGTATGTGCCTGAGTGTACATAAGAGAATTGCTTTATTTTAGGGATAGGGTAAAGAAATAAGCAAAGTACTGCAAGACATTAAGAAGACTGTGGCCCAGACATGGATACATATCTGTATTCAGTAGGTAGCAGTAAGTAGGTATACCAAGTTTAACAAACAAAGGGTATCCTTTCACCTGCAGTCAATGTTCATTCTTGAACACTGTATCAAAAGGGGCTTGGGGAACTGTTACATACTTTGGACCCTAAACCACAACTGCAAAAAAAGGAGGTGGATGGACTCAGTTACTCAGTTACACCAAGCTTGGGAGAGATCAATGTAGAGAAAATCTTTGTGCCTGCTAGATATGAACAATATTTTTGTGGCACTCCATCCATCGATCCAGGCTCAGCTTCCTGGGCTAGCATGTATCTTTCAAGCTTCACTTTTCCCCCCAAAAAGCTCATGAATGCATGAATTGGTTTTGAAGATGCACAGATTCCAAGGGCAGCTTTTTATCCATCTCTACTTTAGCAGGATCTCCCTGGATCTTTGCTCCCTTCCTTTTTTCCCCCAAGCTTGACAGGAGTAACTCTTGGCTTTGAAGTTCTAGGTATGAATGTATGATTTTTGTGGGTACGAGGCAGATTTAGAAGAATAATTTTGCAGTTTCTTGTTTTCAGAAATTTGGGAAGCAGTTTCAGAGGCATAACAATGTAGGGACACCCATGAGATTCACTCTGAATAACATCCATATGCCATGGAAGTGTTGTTGTTGTTGTTGTTTTTAAAACCAGTTTTAATTATCTTAATGCTTCTCTTCCCAAAGTACATTTCTTTGGAAAATCTTTCTAGTCTCACAGTATCTCACTTGATAATGAATCATAAATCTGCTTTTTCCTTTTCGTACAATTTTTGTGATTATAACTGCCATTAAAGTAAAGCTCATACTGCACCATCCTTTCCTCCACATCTGCATCTATTTCTGTGGAGATTCTCAGTGTAAGTATATATTCTTATATAAACTTATACTGAGTATGTAAGTACAGAAGGTGGTTTTTAAGAAAAGACTGGAGAGCCATTTGTCTGAAATGGTATAGGGTCTCCTATTTGAGCAGTGGGTTTGATAGAAGACCTCCGTCGAGTTTAAACCATTTATATTAATTGATAGTAGTTTCTTTTCTTCTTCCATTTAATTCTGTTTCGCTATTTGTCTTGTAATGGCTCCAGTCTCTCCTTGTGCCTGAAGATGTGTCCTACTTTCTTCTCTCTCCTGATGTAGATGAGTATTTCCTTGATTTCCTAAAGTTCCATCTCTGTTCTTATGATAGGCTTGATCTTCCTGGGAGTTTGTTTCCAGTTCCTCCTTACTGCTCTAGTCTTCCGGACCTACCAATCGCTCATAAAATTCCTGGGCTTTTTCCATGGAGTCTATTTTAATTTTCCTTTCATTCCAAAAAACTAACATCCCCTCTGGGATTAGCCATTTAAATACGATTCTTTTCTGATTTGGTAAGCTGCTTACTTGTAGCTAACTTGTAGTCTCGTCTTTGTTCTCTTACTCTTCTTGGTATTTGTTTGAGAATCAAGACTTCTTTACCTTTATACGTGATTGTTTCATCTCTTGACATCCTATATATGATATCCCGGACACTCCTTCTCGCAAATTGTATATGGACTTCTCTTGGGCATTTGTGGCGTCTCGCATAATTTAAAGGCAATGCAGGATATGAAGAGCAGGGGAGGGCTGGCACTTCCAAATTGGGAGTTGTATTATAGTGCAGCCTCTTTAGTATGGTTGAAGGAATGGGTGAATTTAACCAATAAGAGAATATTATTCTTAGAAGGCCATGACTTGCAGAGGGGGTGGCATGCTTTTTTATGGGATGTAGAGAAAACTATCCAGAAATAGTTCCACAAACACCTAATCAGAGACTCATTATTAACTAATTGGAAGAAAATATGCAAAAAACACTATTTAAAAATACCAATTTGGATTTCAACAATGGAGGCGATGATTCACCCAAATAATCTGGATATCACTAAAATGATTAAATATAAGGACCTATTGGATACACAAGGAAATTTGAAATCGCGGCAAGAACTTCAAGAGCGGGGACTAAAAATTGATCAGTGGACATATCTTCAAATTCAAAGTGGATATAAACAGGACAAGAAAGAATTTGGAATTAACAATAAACTCCAGCAATTAGATAAAATTTTATTAGGATCAGGCAAAAAAAATACAATAAAATTTTATAATTATTTATTAGAAGTAGAAGAAGAAATTGTAAAAGGGAACATGATAGCCTGGAGTAGGAATATAGGACGTAGCATCACCATAACAGAATGGGAAAAGGTCTGGGGTAGAAATAATAAAATTACAAAATCGGTAGCATACAAAGAAAATGCCTATAAAATGTTTTATAGATGGCACCTTCCTCCTTCGAGATTAGCGAAGATGCACCCCAATATGAGTCCAAATTGCTGGAAATGCAAAAAAAAAAAAAGAGGGAACTTTTTTCCATATGTGGTGGTCCTGTACAGAAGCTCAAAAATATTGGCAGAAAATTAGAAATTGGCTGGAAGAAATGACAAGAGAACAGATCGAATTCAAACCAGAGTCCTTTGTTAGGGATCTTTGATAAACAAATATCAAAAAAAGTGAAATATATAATAATACACATTTTGACAGCAGCCAGATTGGCTTTACCACAATGTTAGAAGCAGCCTCATGTTCCATCAGAGGAGATGATCATTCAAAAAATTTCAAGTTGTGCAGAAATGGACAAATTAACTTTGGCGTTAAAAAATAAAGACACTTCAATATACTACAACAGCTGGAACTACTGGTACAAATGGATAGACCAAAGATAGACTTCACACTAAAAGGCAAAAGAGGATATGATAAATCCATAGTAGTGATATACAGATATATGTAAGGATTAGGTGTGTGTATATGGCATAAAATAAGGATAAAAAAGGGGTCTTACAAACTGTTCAAGATGAGAATGTTTTTAATTGTTTTCTATTTTTTTCTTTCTATTTTCTTCTCCCTTTCTTCTTTTTCTCTTTCATTTATGTATGTGTAGTTGGTTTGTTTTAATTGTAAAATCAATAAAAAAAATTTTTTTTTTAAAAAAGGTCTCTTCCAGCTCTATTCTGATTGATTGATTGTATAGATTCTCTATACTTCTACTGGCCTCTGTGAAATCTTTTTCTTCACTTTAAATGCCACATGGAGAATTGGATATTCCAAGGGAATATGTTTTAAGTGAAGAGGAACATGGATAGTTAATTATTTCTTCCCTAGCTATAGTTGCCCTTAGAAATTGCCTATGTAATAGTTTAATCCCAAAACAAGCAAACCAATAGCACAAAGGACAGTCAGCAGACTGAGAAAAAGATGCAAGCCCCTCCCCCACTCAAGAGTGTAGGACACAGGAGTATGGTTTGAGGTAGTTAGATAAACACCCACCAGACTATTTTCATACATTTCGTTTATGGTTATTAGTTTGTGGAACCAGCATCTATTTAAAACATGTACTAACTTCATATCAAAATCTTTTAAGAAGATCTGCAATAGTTTCAGGATTCTTAAATAGATGTCCAGAAAATTAGACATATATATTCAACATTTATTAAAAATGATTAAAAACTCCAAATCATGTTCTGACAAATAGCAGATGGTTGTGACATGTAATCTCAAAACATTGGCAATCTATATGAAATTTAAAACAATAAGTACTCCAGAATGGTAACAGCATCACAATCTTATTAATTTTACTTTTATAGCAAGGATAGAATAATTTAAAAAAACCCTACAAATTGGTAATTCTGGAAGAACTACTATATTCAGTTTTTCAAGCATGCCGGTAGTGCATATAAATTAGTTTATAAAAGGCAAGTCAAATTTAACCTTGACTTAGCTTTGTATCTAAAAAGTTAAGCTTGAGTTGAAAACTTTAAAACAGCTTCCTTGAAATTCCACAAAGCTTTATGGAATATTAGTACCAATTTTGTGTTTTTACACAAACCTGTTCATTGGGGCAGGAAATAAAATATATATTTGGGCATAAGGCTCAGACAAAGTTAAATGTGATCTTTAGATATTTTTGCATGAAATTTTGTTAGTGAGAGAGAGAAATAAAAACAAAATCTCTCAGAATAATTATAAATAATTTCCAGAATGTCTTTCTAGGCATGTTGATCTGGTACATCAACCCTGAGGACTCTTACTTTTGATTTATAATGATATTCTTTCAAATACAGCTTTACAGATGGAGGAACAGGAAGAGCATTTATGCCATCATAAGTTGTAGAGTTACATATAACTGTCCTGCATAGATGTTGAAGGGAAAAAGGGAAAGTTCTGTGTAAGGGAGTCGAGAGAAGTGGCTCAAAGAACATACAAGAGCTTGGATCTTTATAATGTTCTAAAAGTCCAGTAATGTCAGGAGAATGGAAGACGCATGGATCATGAGCATCAAAGCTGAAGTTGTGATTCCATTGTTCAATCCTGGCATGAAGAGAACGACTGTAACGCCTGAAACTAACAGAAAATAAGTAATCCTCCTGGGCAGAATCACGTAATAAAAAGGTCCCCTCTGGCTTTCCATCTAAAAGTGCTTCTGCAGCGTATTTATCCATCACTCCCCAGTAACATGGGTTATTATTGATCTGAAGGAGGTCAGGAACCAGACAATGAACATAATCAATCTGGGTGTGATATCTGAGTGGCATCTGCAGCTGCAGCAGGTCATCCTCTATTTCCCATTGTGGTTTGTTTCTCTTCCTAGAGCTAGTGCAGAGAGTCACTACTTCATCATCAGAGTCCATGTCACTTTCCTCCCTGCTGCTCTTTAGCTGCTTACCACCCAGGGCAGATTCCTCTTGAGGGTCACATGGATATGAGGCATTCTCAATACCACTACTTTCCTGCAATACACCGGAGTCTGGTTCATCTGCCATCTCAATCTCTCTCAGTTCTTCATCTTTCCTTTCACCTTTGGATGAACCCATACTTAGCCAACTTTCAGATTTTTGTCTTACAGGAGCAGTGTGCTGCTTGATTAAGTGCCATCGAAATGCTAGCTCGGATCGTGGTGGAAAAGGGCATTTGTCCAGCATAAGCTCACTGATATGTATTTTTCTCTTGGGTGAAAGCCTTGAAGAATGCCGAGTGCTACAACTCTTTATGGGGAAACATTGTCCCATTGCATCCTGCAATTTCTGTTTAAAAGAACGGCTTAGGAACCTGTGACCACATACATGTTCCAACTCCATCTCAGCTGAGGAACAGCTCTGTTTTCTCTCCTGGTTCCTTAGACTTAATGTAGGTATTCCTGAGGCGTTTGCCATTGCAGCATTAGAACCGTTCTCATTCTTTTTTATCCAGGAAAGCTTCTTTCCACTCCATACGTATCCGTCCTTTCTGTCTGCACTCCTACTCCGGCTGGTTTTGGGTCTCACATCTGCATTTTTAGGTTTCCTTTCTTTATTTTCTGCCATGCTTTAATGTTAAATGCTTCATAAAGATTCCAGAACTAATGATGCCCAAATTCTTCACAGAAAGCACTCCTCATGTGTTCTGAAGCTATACCTATGAAAATGGGAAAAAAAGAGTATTCAACACATTTATTTCTCACATTTCTATGCAACTAGAATTTGAAGACTGTTTATAAGAATAAAAAGGACATAACAAAGATTAAAAATGCAGTTTGAACTTTTAACTGCTCAGAATAATCTGACCACCTTCTGGAATGAAGTCAGGATTGTCACTGATACAATGTTTTGGGAGAACAGGTTATTTCATAGGGGAAGGGCATCATCAAAAAATATCCCCAGGCCACTGGTGAATTTATTTCATGTGAAGTGGGGGACCCACAATATTGTGACATGGTGGGATTCAATTTTTTTTTTACTACTGGTTCTGTGGGCATGGCTTGGTAGGTGTGGCAGAATAAGGATACTGTAAAATCTCCAGTCAGAGGTGGTATTTGCCGGTTCTCTGAACTACTCCAAATTTCCACTACCAGTTCTCCAGAACTGGTCAGAACCTGCTGAATACCACCTCTGACATGGAATGAGTATATGTAATGGATCGATTTTACCTAGGAGAAGATGGTGTTGGCAGTACCTCTAGGAGCCAACACATTTAGAACTTTAAGAGTTAAACCCAATACTCTGAATTACATCCAGAGGCTTACTGGCAACTAGAACAAAGCCTGAAATATTGGTGTAACTTAGTAGTAAGAGCTCTCGTTATCAGAATACAGAATACAGTGCAGAGATTACAGCTAGGTGTAGTATATTGCAATACACTATATATATATATATATATATATATATATATATATATATAGCACAAACAGATCCCCTGATACCTCCAGCTCAAACACACCCCAACCAGGCACCCAGATGAAACCCAGCTTCCTAACTAATGATAGCCGCCATTTACAAGCTGCACTAAAGGCCTCCATTAAAGCAACACAATGCTGCCACAATCAAGATACAAAAAGAGCCAAAAACAGACAGAAGATATTAGAGACACCAATCAAGCAGAACACAGCAAACTCCGAGACCAATAAACACAGACCAAGACTCCCAACCAATCAGGATGAAGAAAAACCATTCTGGCACAGCAATAGGCTGCCCCAAATTCAAATCTGAAACTACTGTAAAAGTCTGACTCACAGACGGACACAATACAGAAGCCTGATGATGGCAGATGAGATTCTGCTGAAACGTTGTACAACTTTAAAAGAACTACAATGACGTGGGAAAATACCCGAACCAAGCCGAACACCATACATGTAAGTACCGCGAAAACTTAAGAAAACATATATATATATATATATATATATATATATATATATATATATATATATATATATATATATATATATATATATTCGGTTTTTCCCGTAAGATTGGAAGTATCTAGGCAACGCGTTTTGATGAAGTCTCATTCATCATCTTCAGGCTTGTGTCTTCCGCTCTGTGCTTCTGAAGATGATGAATGAGACTTCATCAAAATGTTGCCTAGATACTTCCAATCTTACGCGGGAGAAAACCCGAATAACCAAAGATCCACATACAAATACCTGAGAACCCCAGAAAACAATACACACACACACACACACACACACACACACACACACACACACACACATGTCCGTCGGTCTGTCAGTCTGTCTGCTGAACTAAAAGCCATCTTGCATACTTTCCCCATCTTCCCATCAAGCAGTTGTCACAAAACTATGAGAAAGCTGTGAGAAAAACCAAATGATAGACCAACCCTTGCAAGGCAAGTGTTACCCTACCTAGAGTAACCAACAAAGTAGATAAGAAAACAGATGATCTCTGGGCAAACAGTAAGTCCTTCTTGTTTGGATAAAGCTTCAACTTCTTTCATCCCATCCAGCCTCTGAAAGCCTCCAGCTGCTAACAAAGACCTCAACAGCACCTCTGGCTCAGTGATATAATTGGGTATCATAAGCATACTGATAGTACCTCACCACAGACTGATGGATAACTTCTCCAGCAGCCTCACAGAGATGCTAAGCAACAGGAGTGAGAGAATCAAAACCTCGCAGAATCAACTTTTCTCCCCTACTACCACTGATTGTAATTACTCACTTAGGAGGGAAATCATTGTAAAATAGTGGCACCGATCCTCAAACAACCCAGGATTGTCAATGTACCAAAAGTCACTGAAAGGATCCAATGCATTCCTGTCACCCAGGTTGTGACAAAGCTTTTCTATTAGACTGATTAATGTTGTCTCAGTCCAATACCATTGGTAGCCAATGGATACCAATATGCTTCTTCTTCTCAAGCAGTCTACAATTGGAGCCATAACTAGACAATAATCACCCAGATTTTGGTGTCCAGGGGAGCCCCCTTCAGAAGGTGCATTAATATCTTCTTACAGGCAACTGGGATAACCTCACCTACCAAAGAACAGTTATGAATCTCCTGTACACAACTATTCTCTCCTGCTCTGGCTATCTGAAAAAAAACAACAGGAAGGGCATGGATCTACAGGTGGCTGAGCTCATGCCCCAAGCCTTTTATTTGTTTCCTCAAGTCTATAAACTACAATAAATTCCAAGTAATATAAGATGTTGTCCAGTCACCATTTCAAACCTCACTGATGTGGAATCAAGATTCGGGTGAATCTGAGCAACTTTATCAGCAAAACATTTTACAACATCCTTAAAACATCCAGACGGTAAATGCTCCTTATTCCCTCTCTAACAAGGTATTAGTAACTTTAAATCAGACATCTGGAGAACAGTCTGATGATGGAATAAGGATAGAGAAGTAAGAATGCTTCAACACCTTCATCATCATGGTACAGGACTGAACATAAACGCTCACCTATGCTTAGTTAAATTCATCATTAATCACTTATCAAAATATATACAAGTCCAAGCGAGTGGTCCTGCTTCCTGCACACTGATAGGACATTATAAGTATACACACTGCAGCCAGAGTATATTCCTTTCCAAGGAATATTCTAGCCCAATGGAAGGAAAATCTGGTAGCCTATCCTATCCTAAGCTTCAATTTACTTCAAAGAAAAGGAAATTTTGGGAGAGATCTTGAAGGACAGCTTCAAAGTGAACAATTACTGTAGCTGCAATGTTGTGCGTGAATCTAGCAGTGTGTGAGTGATTCTGTAAAAGAAAAGCTACAGAGTAAAAGTTTAATACAGGTAGTCCTTGATTTATGATCACAGTGGAGCCCAAATTTTCTATTGCTGAGCTGTTATAAGTCACTTTTTTCAATGTTGTAACTTTGAACTGGTTGTAAGTCGAGAACTACCAGTAGGACGAACTTGGTCAATTAAATTCAAATGTGTACTAAAGATAATTTTCCTTCACCATTATTTGCTTATTCTCCAATTTCATTGATTTCTTACAGTGATAACAGTACTGAAGACAATATATGCGCCAGAGAAAGCAGGCAGCAATTCAACACTATTGGACCACCATTTTAATATTGTTTTGCCCAAAGTTACGCATTTGATTTCAAGTTTCCCCCCTCTAAATTATATTACTGTTCAGACTAATATTATATCTTTTAATTTCCCTCAATAATCTATGAATTGAAACTTGCAGGACCGTACTATGCATTTCACATTCAGCAATGATTACTCTTGGAAATATGTATACTGTATATGCATGAACTCTTTGAATGTCAGACTTACTGAACACTCAGTAAGTCAGTGTTCACCTTTGTTTTGACAGGGGTGTCAAACTCAAGGGGTTCTTAGATCTGGTCTGTGGGGGCTGGTCTAGAAGCAGCAAAGGACTGGCCAGCGGTGCCTCTGCCAGCAAAAACAGAGCTCAGGGGAGCCACATGCACCTCTGTGCTGCGTGTTCAGCAGTGACAGCCTGCTGCAGCCCTTTACCAGCAGAGGGCTATAAAAAAAAAACTAAAAAAAAAAACAAAACAAAAGGAGAAATGTTTCCTCTTTTGCATCTGAGCATGCAAGAAGGGACAGGAAAGGAGAAAGGGAAAGAGGAAAGAGAAAGAAAATGAAGGAAAGATTGGAGAGCAAGGAAGGAAAAATAAAGGAAGTGGGGAAGGAAGAAGTAAGGAGAATCAAGAGGGAAGGAAAAAGAAGTAGGAAGGAAGGAAGATTATAATGAGAGGGAGGGAGGATCTCAGGAAAGTCCTCCATTAGCACTTGGTCACCATAGGTGCCCCCAACACAAGTCCCATGTCATGCCCACCATGGCCATGCCCCCTAGCCCTCTGAGGTCAAACCCAGCCCTCAGTGAAATTGAGTTGGACACCTCTGGTTTTGAAGGATTTAAGAACTAGAAACAGGAAGCTCCATTTTTAATTAGATGGGGGAATATACAGGTGAAATTCGAAAAATTAGAATATCGTGCAAAAGTTCACTTCAGTAATGCAACTTAAAAGGTGAAACTAATATATGAGATAGACTCATTACATGCAAAGCAAGATAGTTCAAGCCGTGATTTGTCATAATTGTGATGATTATGGCTTACAGCTCATGAAAACCCCAAATCCACAATCTCAGAAAATTAGAATATTACATGCAATCAATAAAACAAGGATTGTACATAGAACAATATCGGACCTCTGAAAAGTATAAGCATGCATATGTACTCAGTACTTGGCTTGGGCCCCTTTTGCAGCAATTACTGCCTCAATGCAGCGTGGCATGGAAGCTATCAGACTGTGGCACTGCTGAGGTGTTATGGAAGACCAGGATGCTTCAATAGCAACCTTCAGCTCTTCTGCATTGTTGGGTCTCATGTCTCTCATCTTTCTCTTGGCAATGCCCCATAGATTCTCTATGGGGTCCAGGTCAGGCGAGTTTGCTGGCCAATCAAGCACAGTAATCCCACGGTCATTGAACCAGGTTTTGGTGCCTTTGGCAGTGTGGGCAGGTGCCAAGTCCTACTGGAAAATGAAGTCAGCATCCCCATAAAGCTCGTCTGCGGAAGGAAGCATGAAGTGCTCCAAAATCTCCTGGTAGACGGCTGCATTGACCCTGGACTTAATGAAGCACGGTGGACCAACCCCAGCAGATGACATGGCTCCCCAAATCAACACAGACTGTGGAAACTTCACACTGAACTTCAAGCATTTTGCAGTGTGTGCCTCTCCATTCTTCCTCCAGACTCTGGGTCCTTGGTTTCCAAATGAGATGCAAAAGTTGCTCTCATCAAAAAAGAGGACTTTGGACCACTGAGCAACAGACCAGTTCTGTTTTTCTTTAGCCCAGGTAAGAGGCTTCTCACGTTTGTTTGTTGTTCAGGAGCTGCTTGACAAGAAGAATACGACATTTAAAGCCCATGTCCAGGATCCGTCTATGTGTGGTGGCTCTTAATGCACTGACTCCAGCCTCAGTCCCCCCCTTGTGAAAGTCCCCAACACTTTTGAATGGCCTTTTCCTGACAATCTTCTCCAGGCTGCGGTCATCCCTGCTGCTTGTGCACCTTTTTCTTCCACACTTTTCCCTTCCACATAACTTTCTATTAATGTGCTTTGATACAACACTTTGGGAACATCCAACTTCTTTTGCAATTACCTTTTGAGGCTTTCCCTCCTTATGGAGGGTGTCAATGATGGTTTTCTGCACAACTGTCAGATCAGCGGTCTTTCCCATGATTGTGCTTCCTACTGAACCAGACTGAGAGACCATTTAAAGGCTCAGGAACCCTTTGCAGGTGTTATGGCTTAATTAGCTGATTAGAGTGGGACACTTTGAGCCTAGAATATTGAACCTTTTCACAATATTCTCATTTTCTGAGATTGTGGATTTGGGGTTTTCATGAGCTGTAAGCCATAATCATCTCAATTATGACACATCAGGGCTTGAACTATCTTGCTTTGCATGTAATGAGTCTATCTCATATAGTTTCACCTTTTAAGTTGCATTACTGAAATAAATGAACTTTTGCAGGATATTTTAATTTTTCGAGTTTCACCTGTACATGCAGAAAAGCTGTCCAAACAGAAATAAAATTTTGTTCATATGGACAGCATACTAATGGTAGATCCTATTTCTATGGATGGTAAAAATTAGTGTTTAAGATTTCTTGTTTGAAGCATTCATAGCCACTATTTTAATTGCTTAATAAAAACATCAGTAGATCGTTGGAGTCACTACTCATCTTTTAGGGCTTTCAGATAAATGGATCTGTGAGTGATGATGTTCTGAATCACATCTAATAGAATTCAAATCTAATTAGCATTCCCGAGCTTCCTCCATTATCATGTTAAGACAAACAAACTATAGATTAATTTAACTTCCATTCCTGGGAAAAGGCCATTTCCTTATTTTCTTTGCTAGCCGTTGGACAAATGCCACATTCAAGCTTGAAAACCATTCAACAGCAAAAACAAAAACAAAAACCCAAATGAGAGACAAAGTAGGTCAACAAATAAACATAGTCAAAAATTCATGTAATACTTCTTACATAGTTCACACAAGCATGATGTTAAGAGATGCTATTCTGTGCTGACACTTTCAGGTCATTTTAAAGTCAGAAACTAATTAAAATGTCACAGACCGGGTAATCTAGTCATTTGCTTTTCAAAATGAGTTTTCAGAAAGGTATCCCCAAGGCACTTGAAGCACCTAGGCTTTATGTCCTGAAAAGAGTTATAAAAATAACTTGTTTTACTAAAAGCAATTTTATAAAACCCTGACATATGGAAATGCTTTTAAGAAACCGCAGAGGAAAGAAATGACATTACGTAAAGTAAGACTCCCTCAAGGTCTAATTCATGCACAGTACATGCCTTTCTTTGCCTTATTCTTTTCTGTATTTGTTTTCAGAAGAGAATTTAGGGACACAATATTTTTGAAATGCATCATAATAGCATCTGGATCAGCTAGGCCACTTTATGAAGACTGCAGTTTTGAAAAGCATCTTTAAATGTAAGGTTATTATGACATTACTATGATATTGCTAAATCCACAACGGAAGAAGCTACACTCTTGCCCGAAAATCAGAATATTCCTCAGAGTTTGCAAGATATGGAAACTCTATAGATCCGGGGTTCCCAACCGGGGGTGCTCTCATCTCCTGGGGGTGTGAGATGATATTTCGGGGGGTAAGAAAATGTAGGTTTAGAAGTTTCAAAATTATACTGTATATGCATAAGTATATGCATATAATTATTTATCTTTGTAAGGGGTGGGAGAATATATTAGAAGCATTCCAGGGGTGTGGGGCAGAGGTGGTATTCAGCAGGTTCTGACCAGTTCTGGAGAACCGGTAGCGGAAATTTTGAGTAGTTCGGAGAATTGGCAAATACCACCTCTGACTGGAGATTTTACAGTATCCTTCCGCTGCCATGCCCACCAAGCCACGCCCACAGAACCGGTAGTAAAAAAAATTGTATCCCACCACTGGTTCGGGGTATAGAAAAGGTTGGGAATCCCTGCTATACATGGAATATATGTAAAGAAAAAGTGTATAAAAAGCCAAAGTCAAGTAAACTAGATATGAACCCTTGTCCTGAGTTCTTTTCATATCCATTTGTGGGTCATCTCAATCCCTGAAGCACATTTGAAGCTGCAGGGGCACCAAGTGGACCAAGGAATTTGAATGGGTTCAGCATATTGATCAGTAGTGTAATTTAGTATAAGAGCAGTTTCATTTGTGTCTGATGTCTTCTTACAAATCTCCTGGTTAACCATATTGCGCCCTACTCAAGTATTTTAAATATCCTTCGAAAGCCTCTTATTGTAGCATTCATCAGATTCAACTCTTCAAGATTCGGGTGGAATACATGGTGTGGGTTTCCTAATTTCTATCCTCAAAACAGCAGTCCTGTGGGATAGGTTGGTTCAGATCAGGGGTGTCAAACTCAAGGCCCGCGTCCCACATCCGGCCCACAGGATGCTTAGATCTGGCCCATGGGGCTGCCCTGGAAACAGCGTAGGATCAGCCTGCAGTGCCTCTGCCAGTGAAAACAGAGCATGTGGCCTTCCCAAACTCCATTTTTGCTGGCAGAGGGTTTCAGGAGGCCGTCCCAGTTGAAAACGGAGCTCAGGAGCCTGTTTTCGCTGGCAGAGCACTCGGGCCGCCATATATGTCCCCGGCACGAGTGAAGCCACACACCCCGAAAGCCAAACACAACCCTGATGCGGCCCTCAATTAAATCAAGTTTAGGTCTAGATAGTAACTGGTAGTCAAGCAAGAATTGGTTCCCTCAGTTCCCTGGAATGCAATTAATTTAGTCCTGGAGATTTAAATTCTCACATTATTTGACCATGGTTATGTCACTCTCAAGCGTCAATTCTGTCCTTTTACCTTGCTCTTTATAACTTGCTGGTAGTACACACACACACGCGCGCACACGGAAACATATCAGAACAGGAGTTGAGTAGTGCTGTATCTGCTTTGCTATTTCTTATCATCTATTACCTTCATTCATTATCTGGTGTACTGAATCTTTTCCAATTATTTTGAACATGTATCAAGATGCTCTTTTTGTATTTCTTAACATCCTTTGCTAAATCAGCTTAGTTGAGACTTTCATTTTCTACAATTATAGTATTAAATCAGGGGTCCCCAACTGCGGTCCACGGACCGATACCGTCCGCGGAACAAGTCTTACCGGCCGCTGGTTGTAGGCGCCATCTTTTTGGTAAAAGTACTTCCGGTGAGCTTTTCCGGTAGAAAGCTCACCAGAAGCACTTTTCATCAAAAAGATGGCGTGTGACATTTCGTGAGCTTTTCCGGTAGAAAGCCATTTCTACCGAAAAGCTCACGAAGCGCTGGCGCCATCTTTTGACGAAAAGTGCTTCCGGTGAGGTCACCGGAAGCACTTTTCGCAAAAGATGGCGGTGCCCAGTTGATGCGGTACCGGGCGCGCCCAGCTGATGCCGTACCGGCCGCAGCATCAAAAAGGTTGGGGATCACTGTATTAGATTACCTGTCAATACTCTCCCTATATGACCGGACCTCTTTCCACTTCTGATATGTACCTTTTCCCCTTTCAAACTGAAAACAATCTGGGTATGCAAAGATTAGTTCCAAAATACCAAGCTATTCAGAGTCAGAACAGAGTGAATCATCTCCCCAATTATTTCACAATCAACTTAACTTTATAATTTCTTTTTCTTGGTAGGAGGAATGCTTTAAATAAAGCTTTGGACTGCACTACCTATACTACTGCAGACTTACTGAAACCAAGCACCTTGATCTTTTTGAGCCAGAGAAACCATAAAGCAAAAGAAATACAAGCATCCTGTCTCAACTATTAATATTCTTATATTAGTTCAATGATTCTCAAAAGGTAAGATGTGAACTCCCAGGGAGTTGTGAGCAATTTAGAAAACAGTCACAACTTAAAATATGACATTGGCATGGTAATCTAGTTACGGCTTTTGAATATTACCAAGTTGATGAATTGGCTTTCATCTTCCTTTTCTTGTCAGCAATACTATATTCTTCCAAGTATTATTTATGTAAAAGAACATTATTTTGACATAGTTTTTTTCTCATATTCTCATATCTATTTCAGTGGTGGGATTCAAATTTTTTTACTACCTGTTCTGTGAGCGTGGCGCATGGCAGAGAAAGGATACTGTAAAATCTCCAGTCAGAGGTGGTATTTGCCAGTTCTCCAAACTACTCAAAATTTCCACTACTGGTTCTCCAGAACTGGTCAGAACCTGCTGAATACCACCTCTGATCTGTTTATTCTACAAAATGTTTAATCAATTAAAATCCTTATTAAATCAAACTTGTCTATTTTTTGTACTTTCCTTTGATGAAAATACAATGCATTTGTGATAATAATAATAATAATACAGGCATAGCAGTTAAGGCACCAGGATAAAATCTGGCAGACCATGAGTTCTATTTCCACCTTAGGCATGAAGCCATGAAGGTGGCTTTAGACCAGTCACTCTCCTCTCTCAGCTCTAAGAAGGCAATGGCAAACCATTTCCAAAATCTTGCCAAGAAAATTGCAAGAATTAATCTAAGCATTAATTTGGGTTTCGCTTCTCCTAGAAATATTTGTATGTTTCAGGCATTTCTGCTCATGTGGTATATAGTAGTAAAGCTACAGACTTTGGAGTGTCTGTAAAAATGTATGTTAGTGACATACAACTTTTACATATTTTATAAAGCTGTAAGATTATGGTTTTATTTAATATATTAACATTTAATTATTAAGAGTAACTGGTATATTTATTTCTTAGCTGGCTCTAACTGCAATGAAATCATTAAGCTTTATTTGGGGGGAAATCACACAAATTCATTCATTATTTAAAGGAGCTGCAGTATTACAGAGTTCAAGAACACCTCTTTTGGTTTTTAGAGAAATTTTAAAAACTCTTTACATAATTGAAATCACAGATTTTTTTATTTTTTTTTGCCAGAATAAGAAATCAGCTTGTCGATTTTTTAGAAAAAGTGTCTTTCGAACCGACTGTTTTTCTAAAATATTGACAAGCTTATTTTCTTACTCTGGGAAAAAAAACAAATCTGTGATTCCAAATATACAGAGAATTTTCCTTTCTACATTCCACCCTCTCTCAGCCTTAGTAATCTTCTTTTAATAAACTGAGATGATAAAAGAACAAAGCTCTCACTCCTACTCTGTTTAATTAATCTATTCTCATCATTTTATGTCTTTACCAATCATAATATTGCCACCCAGAGATACTCCTCTTCCCTGATTTATCCCTTTAGGGTTTATACATGATCACTCAGTCAGTGATTGAGCAAGACAAAAGGACTTTTGAATAAATGTTATATTAACAAGCACCATGTTGAACTTAATGATAGATTTAAAGCAATACCTAAGCCCACAACACAGTTAAAAAAATCTTATGCATGCAAATACAAAATACTTTTAGCACAAATTGGGAATATAACTTAATCAACATAAAGCCAATTACATTTTGACAGTCTGATGACAAAAAACAAATACAATTCCTGTTCAAAAGAAGCACTCACATAATTGTATTGATAGATTTACTGAAGTCCATATTTCATTCTTGTTCTTCTCATCAATGTCATGCTCTCAGCTTCATAACATATAGACATTTAAACTAAGTACACATCACTTCATATCTGCTAATATCAACAAAACAAATTAAAGTAAAAGGCAATCTAATTAAGTATATTTTCACCCGGAGGGCAGTATTAAAGGAGTGAGCCATTTGGAAAGTCAAGGTATGTCATCTGCTTTATTTTAACAGAAAATTATTAGAGGTGATACAGACAGGTCATCTCAGTAAAAAGAAGGCTTGTGTCTTCCATTTGTAACTGCACTTGAAAAACTTTTAAGTGTGAAGCCAGTTCTCACAGAAACAATAGAGCAAAGAATTCTTTTGAGTCATATGATCTTTGGCTACAACAAGTCATCATAGCATGAAAATCACTGAAGAATTTTAGCCATTGTTCCTTGACACATGATTGCCTCTCTGACTATAATGTCATATCTTATCTGAGAGGGAGCATGGAAATTGATGCATTCACTTTAACTTCACTTTAAGCTTGATATAGATTTTATCCTGAAGGGAGAACACACAAGATATTTGACTGATCTTTTCCTACATCAAATCAGGAAGACAGAATATTGCTAGAAGCCATGTCCTAATTCTTTTCAAGTGCACATCATCTCTTTTCTGATACCAAATTTTGACTAGAAGTTGCATAATGGCCTTTCACATAATGACTTTTTACATATTATGTAGACTGCATAAGGCATTTGTGCATCATTTTACAAATATATTGATTGAAAATGAAAGATTATTATTCACTTGGAAACTACTACATTCTGCAGGGAATTTTACATAAGGAAAAGAGGATATTATATCACTTCAGAGTTTACCCCCTTCTCATAATTTCTTAACACATATATTACCAAATGTTTTTTCTTTAAAAGCTGCCCAAGTGGTTTATCTTGAACATTCATGTATGTTAGGTATAAGGAATAATATATTGAACTGAACTTGCCAAATACATTTTGGACTCAGAGAAGAAAAATCCAAAGCAGCTTGTTGATATGGAACACAATTAATTCTGAACATCTCACCTTTCCTAGATGAATTTACAGTATGTAGCAGAAGTTTTTATGAGGAGAAACACAAGGCTGTGCCGCCCACATGGCCCACGGAACCCTCCCTGCCCACTCACTCCTTACCTGGTAAACTTGTCTGCTAAATTGCTATTTTTCCCTTTTCCGACCATCATCTGTTCTGCTGTGCTGGGAGATTTAAATTAGCTAGGAAGCAGGAAATGGTTGGATTTCTTGCTTTTCTAGCTAGTCTTCGGCTCAGCACAGCTGAAACTCCCTTAGGACTGAAAGTTTGCTTGCAAGCAAATTCAGTGCAGACTCAGGGCAAGCAAATTTGAGAGACTAAGCTAGCCGATGGCAGATAGATAGATCATTGAATGATTCTGTGAGCAACTCAGTCTGCCTGCTTTGCCTGATTTTGGGTAAAAGTTGCTCTTTTTTATAAAAAAATCAATATTTATATAAATATTTATAATATTTACATACAAGCCATGCCCAGCCAGTCACATGACCACCGAGTCACATCCACAAATTAAGCCACACCCACAGAACTGGTTAGTGGTCCCTGGGATCTAAAATTATGAGTTTGGTGGTCCCTGAGGTCCAAAAAGTTGGCGATCCCTGTTCTAGATGGTTCCACTTACAGAAATATTCTGTTTCATTCAAAAAGGATAATGATCCTCCAAAGTCATTTCTCACAATTCTCCTAAAACCCCAGATATTCTAAATATACATTAAATGGCAGAGAAAGTGCATTAAGAACATTTTCTAAAATAAAGCAAGAGTTATGTTATGATATTTCAGTATGTCATGATTTAATGTATGTAGGGCATGATATTGTACCAAAATATTTGATTAGATATTTGATTTATTAAATGATTAGAATATTCTAATTAAAACCAGTAAAAATATAATACCTGTTTTCCTAGGAAGAAAATAAGCACTGACTTAATAAATTTCTCTATGTATCCCCAAAATGATCTGTCCTATTAACAAAGTACAGTATGAGACAAAAAATATTTCCCTATGTAGTGTAAACATGGCCAAATAAGCTTTCCAAAACTAGTTATATATTTTGTCAGCTAAGAGTCAGTAACAGCCAAAGTAACTTCCCAGCATAAGTGGGCAGGAACAAGAATTCACACGCCATGTGATTTCTCCAACTTTTAGTTTTTATTCTAAAAGGAGCAGCCTCAGGATGAAAACATGAACAAATGGCTTTTGGAATATTATCAACAAACGTCCCCACAGATGTCTATTTCAATCAGTCTAAGTGACATTTCCATGGAACTTTAAAAACATATTGAGAAAGAACTGCCAGATGATGAAGAGAAATAAATTTCTAATTTTTTAAAACTACAAGTTGGCAAATCAAAGCTCTTTAAAACAAAACAGGTGTTTGTTCTAAAGATGATATCTTCTAACCTTAAGACCTACCATTCCTTGGCTAAACTTAGAAGGTGGATGCAATCACCATGATGCAAGTGCCAAACTAATCACAGTAAATATTTTCCATGAAATCTTGCACTTCAAACAATCAGCAATGTAGCTATTTACCACAGGTTATGAACATTTTATAATATGCACTTCCAGAATTTTAAAAGAAACTTTTAAAATAACTTTATTGTAGCATAAATTTTCATTTTTTAAAAGGAAAAAAAAAATGTTTTCTTCAAATTATGCTGCTGAAATGATGGCTGTGACTATGAAATTAACACTTAAACTAATTTTCTGTTTGCTCCTTTTCCTCCAACTACCAACAATGGATCTCTATCTCAAATTCAGGTTTTCTCCCCAGGATTTAAAGAAACATTTCACCAACATCGTGGTCGCTAATAAAAGTTGAGTATCTTTCCTGGAGAGGGATAACTTTGTCAGAATGAACAGATGCCAGTTCTTTCCATCTCCCCCGCCCTTCCCCATGCGTGTACATGCTCACCTGCTGCTCACCCGAAGAAACATTTTGAAGGGATGCCAAAAAGCAGGGAAGAAAGAGAAACCTCGTCCAAATACCGTGGCACTGACAGGCACCACTGCTCGCCATCAGACACAAAGGATGACGGAGCAACTGCACAGCTGGAGGAGGAGGAAGGATCGGGGCTGAGGGGGGTCCAAGGATGAGAAAGGAGGAGAGAAAGGAAGATGTCGGAACTGAAGGGGAGGATCTTTAAACCTTCTGTGTGGGGTGTGTGTGTGTGTGAGCGAGAGAGAGAGGGAGGGAGGGAGGAAGGAAGGAGGAAAAGAAGGGATTGGAGGATGAAGACTGGGAAAATAAAGAAGTGGAGGAAATTGAAAGGCAAAGTATGTTAGGAAAAAGTGGCTGAAGATGGATGGAAGTTAAGAAGAAGCAATAGCTGCAATTCGAAATCCATTCGTTTGGGAGGAACGAATCCCTTTACGATACATGGAAGATTATTTATTTCTATATGGAAATACATATGGTTAAAATTAAGCTGCAAAGGAGAGAAGGCTGGGGGTGGGTGGAGAAGATCCGGAAAAGCTTCAGAAGTCTCGGTATATAGAGAAGGGAGAACAGTTAAAAAAGAAAAAGGGACCGTGGCCAAGAAAACTGCTGCTGCTACTACTACTACTGCAAAACAGGAGCGTGTTTTCTCCCCCCTCCTAAAATCTGTGTCCCAAAAGAAGCTTTAAATAGCGCGAAAGAGTGCAGAACGAGGAATGAGAAAGAAGGGCGACAGAGGGAACGGAACAACCCCTACGATTTCGAGGGAAAAGGGGCTAAGAAGGACGCGGAGCTAAAGAAGCCAGGCGGCTTTACCGCTCTCCTTCTACCCCACCCTTCCCGCCGTCAGTCCGTCCCTCAGCCGCGCTGGCCCCACAGGCGCTGCTTTTCCTCTCCGCCTTCCAGGCGGTTATGAAGGCGCAGACGCAGCCCAGCCCGACCCGCGGCCTCCCAGACAGGATCCAGCCGGCTTCCTGGGGGGTGGGGTGGGGGGTGGGGGTGAAGGCGGGACCGAGCGTGTGACGGGAAGTGCAACGGCCCAATGAGAGGGCCAAGAAAAGCCCGGTCCGACCTCTGGCGTTGATGATGTCACTCGGAAGCGGAGCGCGGGAAAGCTCGAAGGACGGCGGGTGAGTGAGGGTGGCAGGACGGCGTAGCCTTGCCGTTGAGGGGCTGTGAGTCCCTCTTTGGGGCTGTGCTTGGAGAACGACCGTCTCCACCCCCCCGTAGGTATTCTCACGCGCGTCCCTCAGGACCCGGTGGGGAAAGCCCTCCTGTCGCCGTTTCTCGGGTGACCTCAACGGGGAAGGGAACGAGGCGTGTTATACTAGCTGAGCCATAGACAGCATTCCCCAACCTGGTGCTCTCTTGGTGTATTGGACGACATGTCCCATCATCCTAATCCCAGCGTGGCTTGTGGGAGGTCATGCAGCACACTTGGAAGGGCACTTGGTCGAGAAAGTTTGAAATAAAATATAACCTTTAGGGTTTCTATCCCTGATCCTGAAATAGTGATTGTATAATTGATAAAATTCTGGATTGCAGGATGAGCATCAGTAAAAAAAAGAAAAGAATCCCAGGGATCATTCTTCACTAGAAGAGGCATGCACTGTATTTTGCAGTATATTTCTGCATTTGCATTCTATTTCTGCTAGACTGAGAGTTTTTAATTGAAGGATGTAGAAATGCTGCTTTTGTCATGGATTAAGGCTGAAGCCTTTTATAATGTTTAAATAGGCAAAGAAAATGTCCTCACAAAAACCAATGAGATATGGACATACAGAAGGCCAGACAGATGTCTGCTTCAATGATACTGGAAGGTGAGTGACTGAAGCTTATCTTTGCTTATCTAGTGATTTACTTAAGAAATATACAGATATTTTTGAAATGTGCTTAGTTGCACAAAATTAGGCAACCAAAGACAGAAATCTATTATTGGTGGGCAGATGTCCCCAAGTGTTTGCTGAAAATGAGAAATTTGCATATCTTTTTACACAGAAATGATTTATACCCAAGGTAAAGCTCAAATGTTGTTCTGTATCTAACTTGTTGAATTACAAGGCACTCCTTCATAATTATGAAATACTGAATGTTTTTGTAAAAGACTCCTTTACCTAATCACAGTGTTCTTTACATTAGTTGGTGAGGTCTTCCTTACCTTTTATAATCTCATTGATTATTTCTATTATATTATCTGGTTATTTTATAATGCAATTTTCCACTTTATAGAAGACCTTTATGTTATATTGTCTGCAGGCACACTGAGCACCACTGTGCAGAAAGGCAGAGTATATAGGTATTAAAATACTTACACATTTCAATTGCAGTTCAGCATAGCACTATGATGGAAACATACACCTGATCCTTGTGTGTGGAAAGTATGTTCAATGGTCATCTGTGCCTGACCGAATAATAATAACAAAATAAATGAAAAAAAACTAGTGCTGAATCAAAAAAAAAAAAAAAAAAGGTATTTTAGCCCTGACGTAACCCCCCCCCCCCCCCACCAAACAAATAATAATGACCCTCATTGCTATCACTAAGCAATACAGTCGTAAAGTGTGGCATTGTGTGATCACGCTGCTTAGTGATGTAATCCCAGTACTCCCAGTTGCCATCCTTAAGTGAATCATTGTGGGTTTGCATATATGTGTGCTGGGTTTGCACATTGTGGTAAATCATAAGCTGGTTTAGAAATCAGATTGATCAGATTCACTTAAGACAAAAGAAAGGAAAATACAGTAGCAGTTTAATATGTATATGTATACCTGAGATTAATTAACCTGAGGAACTATTTAGGAAACATCAATCCTATAAATGTCATTCCTTGAGACCAGCATCTTTGCTTGTATCATTTATTCTTTAAGGATTATTTAAGGGAAAAATAGAGTTTGATATAGTATCTTTTTTACAACATAATTTAATGATATCTATGTATGAAATAGTTGTGCATATTGTTATTGTATCATTTTATTTTGATTGTATTTCTTTAGTTGTATTGTAACTTGTGGCAGTGATGGAGATGTAAGAATTTGGGAAAGCCTGGATGATGATGATCCAAAGTCCATTAATGTAGGCGAAAAAGCCTACTCATTTGCTCTCAAGGTACTCCTGAAACTGATACAAATGATCGTGTGTTTTCTTTCACTATATGCATAATTATTATTATATGTGATAGAATATCAACTAGATTTGTTTATTGTGCTTTGTTTGCTAAAACATGATTAGCAAACTACTACAATTGGCTGGATTCATACATCATTCTAAATTACATAAACCACAGTATACAGGTGAAACTCGAAAAATTAAAATATCGTGCAAAAGTTCATTTATTTCAGTAATGCAACTTAAAAGGTGAAACTATATGAGATAGACTCATTACATACAAAGCAAGATAGTTCAAGCAGTGATGTATCATAATTGTGATGATTATGGCTTACAGCTCATGAAAACCCCAAATCCACAATCTCAGAAAATTAGAATATTGTGAAAAGGTTCAATATTCTAGGCTCAAAGTGTCCCACTCTAATCAGCTAATTAAGCCATAACACCTCCAAAGGGTTCCTGGGCCTTTAAATGGTCTCTCAGTCTGGTTCAGTAGGAAGCACAATCATGGGAAAGACCGCTGACCTGACAGTTGTGCAGAAAACCATCATTGACACCCTCCATAAGGAGGGAAATCCTCAAAAGGTAATTGCAAAAGAAGTTGGATGTTCCCAAAGTGCTGTATCAAAGCACATTAATAGAAAGTTATGTGGAAGGGAAAAGTGTGGAAGAAAAAGGTGCACAAGCAGCAGGGATGACCGCAGCCTGGAGAGGATTGTCAGGAAAAGGCCATTCAAAAGTGTTGGGGACTTTCACAAGGAGTGGACTGAGGCTGGAGTCAGTGCATCAAGAGCCACCACACACAGCAGATCCTGGACATGGGCTTCAAATGTCGTATTCCTCTTGTCAAGCTGCTCCTGAACAACAAACGTGAGAAGCGTCTTACCTGGGCTAAAGAAAAATAGAACTGGTCTTTTGCTCAGTGGTCCACAGTCCTCTTTTCTGATGAGAGCAACTTTTGCATCTCATTTGGAAACCAAGGACCCAGAGTCTGGAGGAAGAATGGAGAGGCATACACTGCAAGATGCTTGAAGTCCAGTGTGAAGTTTCCACAGTCTGTGTTGATTTGGGGAGCCATGTCTGTGCTTCATTAAGTCCAGGGTCAATGCAGCCATCTACCAGGAGATTTTGGAGCGCTTCATGCTTCTGCAGATGAGCTTTATGGGGATGCTGACTTCATTTTCCAGCAGGACTTGGCACCTGCCCACACTGCCAAAAGCACCAAAACCTGGTTCAATGACCGTGGGATTACTGTGCTTGATTGGCCAGCAAATTCGCCTGACCTGGACCCCATAGAGAATCTATGGGGCATTGCCAAGAGAAAGATGAGAGACATGAGACCGAACAATGCAGAAGAGCTGAAGGCTGCTATTGAAGCATCCTGGTCCTCCATAACACCTCAGCAGTGCCACAGTCATAGCTTCCATGCCACACTGCATTGAGGCAGTAATTGCTGCAAAAGGGGCCCAAACCACGTACTGAGTACATATGCATGCTTATACTTTTCAGAGGTCCGATATTGTTCTATGTACAATCCTTTTTTTATTGATTGCATATAATATTCTAATTTTCTGAGATTGTGGATTTGGGGTTTTCATGAGCTATAAGCCATAATCATCACAATTATGACAAATCACAGATTGAACTATCTTGCTTTGCATGTAATGAGTCTATCTCATATATTAGTTTCACCTTTTAAGTTGCATTACTGAAATAAATGAACTTTTGCCCGATGTTCTAATTTTTTGAGTTTCACCTGTATAAACTGCAGTACTTGGAATCACATAACGTGACTAAACAAAATTGATTTTAGCATTTCTAATTCAGTAGGGTTATTTTAAACCCAAAATACTTCAAAAATGATCAAAACAGTGAATATCACCATTGCATCCAAAACTTGGTAGGTAAATAGTGTTAATTTTAAATTTCTTATATCTATATGATCTGGCCTTGAGTTCAGAAAATTGGGTTTGAAAACAAGTCAGGCTGTTCATCTAAGAAGAACAGAATTATGATCACATTCACAATTTTTTGTAAACTCTTGTAAAATTAAATAAATTATCCTTTTTCATCCATCCCTTTCAATTTTTCTGATCAGATGTACCTCAAATGATTAATTGTGGGGACTTAGGGTAGCAAAATATGATAACTTTCTGCAAGTTAGAACAGTTCAGTTACATATAATAGATATATTTATTCATTGTGTTACCACCTACATTTTATTGTGAAGTGATAATAGAAATGTCTGCATTTTTAAAAAAATTATGAAGCTTCTTGCTCAGAAGCAAAAAATCAAATATATACAAATTACAGTTTTTCCCTGAATCACTGTGTGTCTCTAAGCTTTAAGTTTGGCTTTCTGTTGCTGTCTAGATCAAAATTCCTAAGAGAATTTCAGTACATTATTCAGTATTGGATGAAGTCTGCCCCCTGGTGAATATGGCATGTCAAAGCAAATCTAGTGTTTTCTATAACACATCCAAGTTTTATATCACAAGTGGAAACTGCACTTCCTTTTTTGTCCTGTTGATCTGGGTTGAAGGTTTTGAAGTTATCATCTGTTAGACTTAGGGGAATTTAACAGATGTAGCATCATTTGAGGCTTCTATTTCCCCCCTTAAAATAGACCCCAAAATTAAAATATATTGATCTCATATCCCTGGGAAGACTCAGACCCAAAGAGGAGACTAGGAGGCCAAATTTAAAGTCTGGTTGTTATTGTATGTTTGTGTATGATTAATGTGCTATATATTTATCTAAATGCTTTTAATACTATGAATGCAATCAAATCTTCTATTTTTTTTCCTTCACCACAGTTTTGCAGTTTTCTCCCAAGGCTTTGTTCACTATTGATCTTGTTCTGTAGTTAGTTTCCTAGTCTTTCAACCTGAGTATGTAGTGGGTTCTTTCTTGCCATTCATCTACATATTTTCAGAATACCCTGTTTTCATGTTTCTTCCTTAACTTTATATTTGCATACACATACATGAATCATTGTAATTTGTAAAGCAAACCATCAATTTAGGTCATCCTGGTTTAAAATAATAGTTCAATTGAAAAGGGATGTTTAAAAACAAGAAATTAAATTAACAATCAAAATTTCTGAAATATTCTAAAATAGGCAAAATATATAAAATATCTGATTTGACACTTCTTTGATTTTGTGAAGAACATGTGACATTGGGCAAAATCTGCATTGCACCTGCAATGCAAATCGCACCTGCAATGCAAAGTGATGGCTGACTCTTGTTTTAAAGCATAATCTTAAGTAAATAATCTTAAACCTTAGTAACATCTACTGATTCTGCATCTCAAATATTGTCCTATAGTTTTCAGCTTTGGATCTGTGTATAGAAAATAATTGCTAAACTTGAGAATAGCACTTGCAGATAAAAATAATAAACGAAGGCAGTACTTTAAATGCAAGGTTTAGATTGGCAGTGATCTCTCCAGTCTCTGCATGAGTATTCTGAGACAGAAATGAAGTTGGATTCCTTATTATCTCAAAAAGTAAGTCCACCTACAGTTGCTTGGTGTAATCAATGCCTTTAATATTTGAAGAAGCAGTTGGAGAGAAATCACTGGTTGTTTTTTTTTTTCCAGAACTTTTGTATCTGTCAAATTACATAAAATATTATTCTGTTCAAGGCAATGAAGGATGGACTAGTCTATAATCCTAATACTGCTTTATTTGTAGAATGGGAGATTGATTACTGCAGTATCTAACAACAGTGTCCAAATCCATACATTCCCAGAAGGTCTTCCAGATGGTATCTTGACCCGTTTTACCACAAATGCAAACCATGTTGTTTTCAGTGCTGATGGGAGCAAAGTAGCTGTTGGATCTAGGTAAATATATTTGGGAGTTGAAAAGAAAAATACCCAAACTGTTTCACCTATGGATTATTTTTCCTACCTGAATTTTCTGGGAAAGAAGTATTCCTTTAACTAAGACATAAGCATTCTGTGCGAGCAACTTTGTATGCTCTGCTCACTGACCTTCTGAGACAGTTTTTAACTCATCCTTCCTTTATCTGTTGTCCTCCAAATGGGTGATTTTACATTTTCCACTTCATGACAAAAAGCCAACGACAGATCGGAGTAATGGAATTTGCAGCCCAACAATATCTGGAAGCTTCAGGATGGAGAAGTTGCCTCAGATTTTTAACATTTTATAGAGATATAGCAGCAGTTCATAATAGTCATCCATTTTGTGGGACATGGAAAGCTCATAAGAATTTTTTTTCTACACTCTTATTGTGATTTGTAGTTATCTGAATATATAAAAGGGAATTTTGATGTTGAGTGTTTCACATAAGCAAGACAATAGTATTTGCTATGGAAGATTAGTAAGTTTCAGAAAGTTGGTTTTAAACTGCCACAGCCATTCATTAATTCTTGCTGTTATAAATAGTTTGTATGGTTTTATTTTTAAAAATGGTTTCAGATTTTTTAATTGATCTGTTATTAAACTGTGTTTGTGGTAGAATTTTATTTTAATAATTAACGGTTTAATTTTGAAATTAGAACCAATTTGATGTAATAGTTAAGGCATCGGACTAGAAACAGGGAGACTGAATTTTGGTTCCACTTTAGGCATGAAGCCACCTTGGTGATCTTAGGCCCATCACTTTCTCTCTCTGCCCTGGGAAACGGGCAATAGCAAACCACATCTGCGAAAACCTTGCCAAGAAAACTGCAGGATCTAGTCAGCCAATTATCAAAAGTTAAAAATTATTCAAAGACGAACACACACAATTGTTTAGAATAAACAATGTGAAATAATCTATTGCTTGGAGAGATTTTACTTCTACAGTTTTCTTTGCTAAAGCATTTATATGTACGTGTGTGTCCATAGATGTGCCCAAGAATGACTCTTAAAAGGTAGTTAAAATGCTATTTAGAATGGTGGTACAGTGACTGTTTATTCAATTTAAAATTACTCTTGTGTTGTTGCTTTAATTATAATTATCTCTAGTGATTTTCTGGTGAAAATAGTCGATGTAACTGACAGCAGCCAACAAAAGACATTTCGAGGACATGATGCACCTGTTTTGAGTGTGTCATTGGATCCAACGGATACCTTTCTGGTATGTCCTATAGACTTTCTTTTCATTGCTTTTTAATAACATATTCTATAATTCTACGATTTTGCATTGTCGTATTTTCCCAACGCAACATTTCATTTACAGATTCATTTACAGTTTACAGATGCAGGAATTTGTGCATACCAATTTATTAACTTATGCCTTATGAGTTAATCTCATATTTACTTAATGAAGGGAACTTATTTATTTCTTTGTCTTTGTTAAGGCTGTGTCCAAAAAGATTAAATGATGGTAAATCAAAGAAATATTAGCTCAAAATCAAATTTGTGGATGATGTGTAAACCTACATGCATGATTACATTTCTGTAGACCATTAAAGTGATGTAACAATTATCTTTTACCTAAGAAAGACTTGAAGGGATTGGTTGTGGTTCATATTTAGATGGAGAAATTATTGTACCAGATTTTGTATAAATAAAAATACTCTCAGGCACAAAACAAAAAATGACACATCTTTCAAGCTGAGTTCTTTATTATTTCCACACCTATAGACAAAACCTTGCCAGTCTGAGGACTGCTATTTGCATCTACAACAGAGTTCCTCGACCTTTCTGGCTTTGCAGACTGGTGGGGGTGTGTGTGAGAGGGGATGGTTTTGTGCGAGCGGTAGGCAAATGCATACGCGCAGTTCCATATCCATGAGTGATGGACATAATGCTCTTGCAGCTCACGCAAATGGGGATGCGTAGGAGGCGCGCTCGCCCACCACTTCCATGGTCCAGTTCTGAACAGCTCAGGACCCAGTAGTGGGCTGCGACTAAAGATTGGGGACCCCTGATCTACAATATACTCTCTGAACTATTAAGGAGGGCTGCCTTAAGACTGAGTTGCCACTTGCTTCTCTGGAATGCACCCCCACCCTCTTGGGGATTCACTTTTTAAATATATATTTCATCACAAATACATAGATAGCATAAATAGATGAAAGGGTATATTTGTTGGACTACATGATAGTTTAAAAATACCCAGTTTTTAGAGTTTTTACTACCATCTTTTTCAATATATTGTATTTACTTACTATATTCCTTTTCTACAGTAGGATAATAAATGTTCTTAAATACCTGTTTCAGATTTCACCCAGCTGGTTCCTACAGGCAAGGAAATCCCAGTCAGGTGAATGAATTAATAAATAGTAATTTATGTATTAAAATTACATCCTGCCTTTTGGCTTAAAAAAACATTCTCCTCCAGAGTGGGATGTTTCAGGAAAAGTATGTCAGCAAAGATGTGGTTTCACAAAGTATCATAATACTGAACTCTGCCATTTTTAATGTAAATACTAAGCAGTAAGTAATGCCAGGTGCTATTATCTTTAAAAATATTCCTTTTGCAGGCATCGGCTAGTTGTGACGGATCTGTCAGAGTGTGGAAAATTTCAGAACAGGTAAATAATATTTTCTGTTTCCCATTTTGAATCTTGCTAAACTTGTAGACTATAATTCTTTTAGCAATTTGGAATAAACCTTTTTGGATTCAATGCAGCTTGGAACCAGGGGTGGGATTCAACCGGCATTACTACTGGTTCAGTATTTGCTGTGCGCGCATGTACTACACCATTAGCTGAGCCACTGGGACAGCTGATAAGTGCTGCACGCAGGGGCGCAGCATTTCAAAAAGCACTTTTTCCCTGCTTTTTCAACCGCAGCTGTGCCACACAAAGCAGCTGAGATTGGAAAAGCAGGAAATAAAGGTCAGGTAAGAGCCCGGGCAGGCGGGTGGGCCAAACAGCAGCAGACGCAGAACCGGTTCTGTGTCTGCTGCTCTTCAGATCTACCGGTTCTATAGAGCCGGGCAGAACCGGCAGCATCCCACCCCTGCTTGGAACACAAACCTTAACATATATAGTGAGTTAAAAATACTACATTTAGGAATGTTTTGTCTTGAAAATCAGTTGTGATAGTCCAGCTCTTTTTATGGAAAATGCATGTTTTTTTTCAGTGGGGAACTCTTAATAATTCAAGAAACCCCAGGATATAGTAAGAAAATAATAATGTGAGAAGCAGTAATTTATTTTTATTTACTTTGGAAGAGCAACTCCTTTTAAAGCAATTGATTGAAAAACAGGGCTGTCACACATGAATTAGATTGATAACTTGTTAAAACTATCTCGGGAATTTCATGTCTGGGTGGCCCTAAATCTGGATCTCTTTCACGTTCCAGGAATGGCAGAGTAAGTATTCTGTAACTGTTTTCATGCTAAAAAAGTCAATATGGCTGCTGACAAGGATGACCCGACATCTACTTCTTACAACTTGCAAAATATTTTATATTTCACAAAGGTTTATATCAAGCTAATTAACACCCGTTATCTTATTTTACTTCCAGAATTGTGAGATAAGCTGGCCGCTGCTGCAAAAATGTAATGATGTGATAAATGCAAAATCCCTATGTAGACTGAGCTGGCAACCGAAAATAGGAAAGGTAATAAGTCGCCTGTCTATTTTTGTTTTAGTGTGTCTGTGTGCGTGCGCGCATGCATTGCGCTATGAGGGTCTGCAAGAAATGGTACTGATGACACATGTCATCATTTGGATGTCACTGCTGTTTTATATGGATGCCTCTGGGGGTGAGTGCATGTGTTCACACACATGCTGACTTAGGCAGGTGGGTAGATGGCAACACCAAAGCCTCATTCTTGGTTTCCTTGCTTGTGAAAGATATCTGCAAAGTAGCAAAAAAAGTGAAAAGACACAGTGGAAGTCCAGGTTACCCATCGCCCCGATTCCTCTTTGCTGCTTTGCAAGAATCAAGGAAAATAATGGGAGAAACGATGGGGAGGAAAGATGCTCTTCCTTTTCTTTATGCCAAGAAGTCACAGGGTCCTAAAAGTTCCAGGCTTTCTTGAATCACTCGTCATTCCTTTTGCCCGTTTTCTGATAACTTTGTTCACTTGCAAGAAGTGTTGTAGTGAGAAGAGAGAAGTGAAAAAAGCTAGCAGCAGTAGAAGGAGGAGTTGCAAGGAAAATTCAATTTATTTTTGAAAGGCAACAGAAAAGTCATAAAGAACTGGAGAACAAGAAATATTCACCTGGACAAGCAAGTGGAAACAAAAATATGTACAAGGAGATGAGAGTTATCTAGTAAAAATACCTCATGAATGGTACTATAAAGCTAATAGCAGCATTTCTCTGCAAAGCCCATTATATTTAGGCTGCATTCAGGAAAGTGTTTTAGCAGTCAGTTCTGGGGAAAAAGTGAGTGTGTAAAGGAGCCCAAAACAAAAATGTTTGTATATCATGCTTGCCCTGGATTGTGAGGATTGAGGGAAAGTAGAAGTCTTAATAATTTTGATGAAAATCCCATTTCTCATCTAGCTAACTCTAGTCATATCAGTGGTAGAACTAGAATGGGCTACAGCAGGGGTCCCCAACCGCCGTCCGCGGACCGGTACCGGGCCGCGGAACAAGCCTTACCGGGCCGCTGGTTGCTGGGCGCCGCCATCTTTTTGGTAAAAAGCAATTTTTCGTCAAAAGATGGCGGCGCCAGCGCTGGTGAGCTTTTCCGGTAGAAAGCCATTTCTACCCAAAAGCTCACCAGAAGCACTGGCGCCGCCATTTTTGACGAAAATCACTTCCGTGATGTCACCGGAAGTGATTTTTCGTCAAAAAGATGGCGGCGCCCAGCTGACGCCGGAACCGGGCCGCGGCGCCCAGCTGACGCCGGAACCGGGCTGCGGCGTCGAAAAGGTTGGGGATCCCTGGGCTACAGGATTCTCATTAAAGTAGGCTTGATAAATTAAGTTGCTGATGGTTGGCATGTTACATCATGCAGTTGTTTGATTGAAATAGGACATTTATTAGAACTTTATTGCTCTTGAGGACTCACAAAGGGATTTTAAAATCCTGCCCTATACTAACTCAGCATAACATCTGTGATTGCTTGACATTTATTATTTCTTGAGACTTGGTTCAATACTTTATGAAAAGCTTTTCTGGAATAGGACACAATCCATATGACCCTGGAAAGAATGCAGAGAAGAGAAACAAAAATGATTTGGGGACTGGAGGCTTAAAACATATGAAAAAACAGGAATTGGGTATGTCTACTTTAATGAAAAGAAGGACTAGGGGGAATATTATAGCAATTCCAATATTTATGGGGCTCCTACAAAGATGAGAGGTGGTCAAATTATTTTCCAAAGTACCAATAGGCAAGACAAGAAACAATGGCTGGAAAATAACTAAGGAGAGAAACAATTAGAACTAAGGAGAAGTTTTGTAATGGTGAAAGCAATTAACCAATAGAATAATTTGCCTTCAGAAGTTGTGGGTGCTCCATCACTGAAGGCTTTCAAAAGGAGACAGGACAATGATTTGTCTGAAATGATGTAGAGTCTCTTGCTGGAGGAGAGGGTTGGATTAGAAGAGTTCCAAGGTCCCTTCCAACTCTGTTCTATGTGGCTCAAATGTATTCCAAAGTTCCTTGAGTTGAAACCAAGATATTTAACTATTTATTTATCAAATTTATTGGCCATGTTGAACAAGCCATCATGGCCAATATCCATGTTCACAAACCACACTAAACTAAAAACCAGTCCCCATTATAGGTCACCCAGATGTCTACAGACCAAGTATTTGGTTTGTGTGAGTTTGTAAACGAAACCAGGATAGAACTTCTTTAAAAGGGCATTTAAAAATCAGGTCCATCTTATTAACATTTTTTTCTCCCCAAATAGCGACTAGCCATTCCAGTAGAAAAAACAATCAAACTATATAGAAGAGAAACATGGGATCATGAACTGGATCTATCAGACAATTTTATCACACAGGTTGGTTTCCTTTAAGGTAGCTGCTTTTTAATCTGCTCTTGTTCTAAGTCATGTTTGCTTGGTATCAGGGAAGAGAAAACTACTTTCTTAAGCTGATTGATTGTTAGTGAGTCAGTCTGTTTGTGCAAGAGTTTGGTGCTAAATGGGAAGTCTATTTGATATTTGGCTTATGTATGTATGTCAAAGTAAAAGCAGAGACCTATGATCAATAGTAGTCAGAAGTTAAGGTTCCTTTGTTTAATGAGCTGTGTAAAATCTTGCAAAAGCAACAGTTGTGCTGCCTGTTACAGAAGTGTGTTTTCCTCCTAACATTGACTGTGTGTACATTTGTAAATAGATGACTATTAGGGATCTACAGATGCAAGATCCAAAACCCAATTGGGCAGATCACTAAGAAGCTGGTATGCCTGCCCTTGACCAGCTAGATCTCAGTTATACATGCCAGGTCTGCATGCTCATCAGCAGGTTGTGAATGAGGACAATCTTACTATATACATGATTTGAGGTTTACCAACAGCAGGATAAACCCAAGGTCACCAACAATCCAATATCCGGAATCCTGGATTAGGTCACTAAGCCAGAATTGGAGATTGACTCCATATTATTTATTTCCTTTCATCTAGAATGGCCCACATGGCAGCCATTAGCATATGGCCTGTTACAACCAGCATTGTGCTTGTTTTCATCTCCCCATCATGGGTGCCTGCTAGTCCCCACACCCTGCTGCTTAACAGTCAAACCCATATTTCACAATCATACCACCATTCTATATTAAAACTCAATATCGTTAAAATTTAAGACTTCCAAATTCTTCACCTGGCACTTGCTAACTTCCTTTATTAGAACATCCACACCCTCACTAACTTCAGATTATTACTTACACATCTTTACAGCTGCCAACTTTCTTTCTTTTTCATGTTAGCCTCTAAATGTTGTGGCCTGGTCTCCGTGTGGACAATATTTGGCAGCTGGAAGTATCGGTGGCTATATAGTCATTTGGAGAGTGGAAACTCAAGAATGTCTGGAAAGGTACCAGTTGGTTTCAGTACAAAAGATGGGCTTTTGCAAAGACAAAGAAAAAGTATGGGAGCCACTAATGTATGACATAAAAGGTTTGGATAACTTATACCATAAAATCAAAACTGGCACATTTTGAGACTTTCTACATTCACATGGCTTGATCAAGTAGCATAAAGTTAATTGTTTGGTTTTGGTTTAGCATGCTGTATAAGACCTGAGTAGCTGCTTAGCAAAAGTCTTCCTATCAGAATGATTTCAGATGCATCTTTTATTATTATTGCCTTTCTTAGGGTGAAACATGAAAAAGGTTACACTGTCTGTGGTCTGGCATGGCATCCCAAAGGTGGCCAGCTTGCTTATACAGATACAGAAGGCAATCTTGGACTGCTTGAGAATGTCTGTGATGTAGAAGGGAAGAAATCAATCCATAAGGTAATATAAACTGGAAATTTCCTTGTGGTTTTTTAAAATTAACTTGTGATTATGAACCTAATCATATGAATCTGACATTGACTGGAAGGTAATTTCCTTTTTTTAAAAAATGGTTGCTCATTTGGGCTACATATATTTATTCACTGTTAAATCCTGACTTCAGGCACCTAATTCTTCTATCAAAAGCTACGATGAACTTTTTGATGAGGATGACAAAGAGGACTTTCTGAATAGGGATTTCAATGAGGATGACTGGGGCTCTAAGGCAGCAACAAATGATGAAGATGAAGATGACTTTAACGTGTCGGGACGTCCCAGAAACCGAGGCGCAATAATAGAAGATGATGAGAACTCTCTAGGTTAGAAATTCCCAAAGTAGGAGGTTCAAAGCAGAGGGAGGGGCTGAATGTTGAGGCAGCTATAAATCTATAATCATCAAAAAAAGAAAACACATTATACACATATTACCCCCCTAGTTGTATACTGATTAATATAGTGCTACAATGTTAGTTCCCACCCTTTGCAAACCATGATTATAAATCTATAATCATGTAATGCTGTCAGTTTAGCTGCCAGCTTTTTGAAGATGATATAAAATGTCTTGATATGATCTGTCTGCCTTCTGTAGATACTGGATTGCTGAAAGCCAATTCTGCCCTTGATAAGGAGGAAGAAGAGGATGATTTGGACAATTTTCCAGTTCAGCCACTGCCTTCTGACCAGAGGCCGCTCTACAGTGGGCCATTACCAACTCCTCGGCAAAAGCCATTCCAGTCTGGTTCTACCCCAACACATCTCACTCACCGCTTCATGGTTAATTTCAGGTTTTAAAGCGCTTCATTAGCTGATCTTTTAAAAAATAAGATTATTAATATTTTAAATAATTTGTAAGAATAGCCCAGAACTGATAGGAATAAGGCAGCATATAAATTTAAATAATAGTAATAATAACAGTATTTGCAATAATAATAATAATGATAATAATAATGAAGCTTCTAAATAGTCTACATAAGCAGTTTCACAGTACAAAACAATGGCTTTTAACATATGTGGGTGGTGTTGGGATCACGTTCAAACTGTTAGGCTTTATCAGTATAAATGGATAAAGGACTGCAATTCTCACAAAAATCTCAAGAGCAAGTTCATTTTCTAAGTAACTGCTATAACTATATACCAGTTGTACCTAACTACTATAACTATACTGGTAGTAGCTAACTACTACAACTATAGCTATTGACTATAAACTTGCTCTTATAAAAACAGGATAAGTATAATCAGTTGGTCCCCGTAACACACTGACTGCACTTTTTGTGTACTCTTTTCTTTTTAAAACTGAATATTTATAGTAAAGTGAGTCGCAAAAAACCTTTTCACAAATAGAGGTAGGTGTCTTTGAATTTCTGACTATGACTAAAATAATATAGATTTCTTCATAAATAGGAAGGAAAGATAAACATATTTAAGTATATTTAAATAAGGTTAGGGTTAGAATTTATTGCTTCTAGAGAGAATGGAAATTTATTTCAGAAATTGGGAATTTAGCTTATCTCTCAGATGTTGATCCTTGTTATGCTACTTGCTTATTCTGAGTTTACTTCAATGGCAAATTCGTGTTGCAACTTATATAATGTACGGTATCTATCTTGGTATATAGTCTTCCACTGATGGTGCTGTCATCTCTCATTCCCTCCATCTCAAACTTCACCTGCTGATTAAACATACCCAGAGATTATGAACGGGCTGTGAGTTATATGGTGTATGTGTGTGTATACATATATACATATGGCAGATCTAAAGTCAACCTTGCAGAAATATTTCTATCTCTTAACAAGCTTTAACCTCCCCCTTATAGGTATGGAACTCTGTGGGTATTATTCGCTGCTATAATGATGAACAAGACAATGCTATTGATGTTGAATTCCATGATACTGCAATACATCATGCAATGCATTTGCCAAATAATTTGAATCACACAATGGCAGACCTTTCCAGTGAAGCCATTTTATTGGCCTGTGAGAGCACAGAGGAACTAGCAAGGTAAAAAAAAAGACAAAATACTTAATTGTGAATTATAACCAATAAAACTAACTTTGTATTCCATGAATTCGCAAGGGAGCGAGAGTGATGAGGATGGGACCAGTGCACTTCACAGCTACTGTTATGTTCTAATTGCTTCAGATTTTCCTTTAAAAAAAAATCACATGGAGAATGAAGAAAAAGTGAAACCGATAACTGCAGATCTCCAAATTGGAGCTACTTAATATTAATTCAAAAGCATCAGTGTAATCAACAAGCATTTTAGTTTATAATGCACAAAAATGCAAGGCAAGAGGTGTGTATCTGGACTTCCCCATATACATCTTTTACTTACATTCATTTCCCTCTTTCATCTTTAGCAAGCTACATTGCATCCATTTCAACTCCTGGGATCCTAACAAGGAATGGACTGTTGATATGCTGCAGGATGAAGTCATTGAAGCTATTTGTTTGGGCCAGGGCTGGGCTGCATGTGCCACTAGTTCTCTTCTGCTTCGTGTGTTCACCATTGGCGGAGTTCAGAAAGAGATTTTCAGTTTCCCTGGACCTGTGGTGTCGATGGCAGGACATGGAGAGCAGCTACTGGTGGTCTTTCACAAAGGTGCTTTCGGTATTCTTTTACTTGTTGTTTAGTTGTTTAAAATGTAGATTATTCAAATCTCTTTCAGGTGTCCTTGTAGGACTGGGGAAGGAATGTGGCTGATAGATAGATGCACAGTGTTTTCCAAGACCAGGAATTTCCAAACATTTTGACCTTAGAAAACGTTTGATGTTCAAATGAGCCCTTTTGCATCCTGAGCCTAGGGCAAATTTAAATCAAACATTTGGTCATTCTACATAGTTTCCTCTTTACATTTTTTTAAAGACCATGCCGTTATAGCTTTGAATTTTTTAAGTCATCCCATTTCCAAATGGAATTGAAATTTTAATTTTAATCACATGACTAAGCTGTCTTGAAGTATCTAAGATTTGTCACTTTCTGCTACTTTTATCCAAAACTAGAATTTGTTGCCTGGTTCTAGTGCTTGCATTTAGGAAAACTTGGGCTAGGAAAGTCTTTTTATTAAGTAAAATCAGTTGTTAACTAGTTCAGTGCTGTCCAATCTTCCTATAGCAGTAATGTAAAACAAGGAGACTTTATGCTGTGTTGCTGCTTTCCTTCTGGGTGGAGATATTGAGCATGTAATCATCTATATCAGGGGTGTCAAACTTGTGGCTCGTGGCCAGATGCATCACACACAGGCCACACCCACCCCAGCTCCACAAAGGGAAAGAAAAGTCACAAAATGTCATGTGACAGCAACGTGACGCCACAAGTTTGACACCCGTGATCTACACGTTAAGTGTCTGCTCTTGTCATTCAGCCATGATTCACTCTAGCTTTCTATTGTCTTTATTTTTTTAAAAAAAGATGCAATATTAGTAAAGGTAGAACTTAAGGATTCAAAACAAAGCAAACATTATTCTACATCTCACAGTGGTTTCTGTAAAAGTAGAATAATGATAATTACTGCTATTATTATTATTATTATATGCTTTATTCATTAAACATGAAACTCAGTCAGCTGAACATTTAAAAATATATCACAAATACCAGTGACTGGTGCTAATGGTTGATACGGGTTGCTGCCAGTGTCTTAGTTATCAACCGAGCACCTTCTTAAGATGTACTATGTTCTGAGTAGTGCAGTTTTTTTCAGTTCCCTGGTGTTATTGCAGGAAGCTGCAATTTCTTGATGTATTATTATTACTACTAGAATTTCATTTGGACAAATATTTTAGACCTCACTTCATGAATATAATTTTATGTTCCTAAAATAAATTAAGTCCCAAATTATAATCATATTGACAATGTTTAAAATTACTCTGTGAATAGAAATCCATCACAATGATTCAGTAGCACAAAGAAGAATTTGCATCTGCGCACATAAGTTCCTTCCTTTTCTTTACACTTCCCCACAACTTTTCAGCGTGACTTACTTTGGTCACAATTAACACTGTACCTCTCCCACCCTCACCCTTATTTGTAGGCACTGGATTTGAAGGGGATCAGTGTCTTGGAATTCAGCTTCTAGAACTTGGGAAAAAGAAAAGACAAATTTTACATGGTGAATCTCTTCCTCTTTCCAGGAAATCCTATTTAGCATGGGTAGGATTTTCAGCAGAAGGTAAGATGGATCATTTAAGACATAGTTAAATCCTAATTTAACTATGTCTTTATGTATTTAATCCTAATGGTAAAATAATAGTGAGGGAAGGTGAATGTGATCAAATCTTTGTACATTTGTAATCCTCAACCCAGACATCAGGAATGGAAGAAATCACATGCTTAGTTGACTAAAAATTATACATCTATAATCAATGTCAAAACAATGCTATTAATACCTAAGAGGAAAGGGAAAAAAGGAATGGACAGACTACACTGAATGTCCATAGATTTTTACTCTGGGTTACCAGAAGAGGGAGTTATTGCCAAAGTTAGCTACAAGTCTGTTGATTTTCTTCAAAATGTTTTGTTCTTTTTAATATAAGTGATGATGATGAGAGATGTAGCATTTAATGTCAAGTTCATTCATGAATCTGCAGCTGTTTCAAAGAGAAGTGATTGTTGAAACAAAACTATGTGCTTTTCTAATAAATGACTAGGTACTCCTTGTTATGTGGATTCTGAGGGAATTGTACGAATGCTGAACCGAAGGCATAGTAATATTTGGACCCCAGTCTGTAATACAAGGGAGCACTGTAAAGGGAAGTCAAACCATTATTGGATTGTTGGCATTCATGAAAACCCTCAGCAGCTCAGGTACAACAATAATTTAAAATTGTCCCTGTTCTTTAGAACAGTCCTCGACACAGAAATATTCAAACATCTGTTGAAAGATCATTTTCTCAATCATCCTCTCTTGTCAGCTTCCCACTGCCTTATTTTATTTAAACTTTTATTTAAATTTATTTAAACTTATTTTATTTAAACTTCCAGATTTTTTTTTTTTTTTTTAAGAAAAAGAGGCCTGTGGAACTAGCATGCCATACGCACAAAATATTGTGTTCTTCCGATTCCCCTTTCAAGTAACTCTTTTCTAGGAAATTCATTAAAACCTCAGAACATTTCAGCCTGGGAAGACGAGTATGAATGAAAGTCATTGTGGCTTTTTTTCCTTTCGCTCATCCAAGATAAATGAAGACAGAAAACACATAATTTAAACACAGCTAAAAAGGATGTCTATGAAAGTGTTACCTTGATTGAACACTTGGTTTTAAAAGAGTGGCTGATTGGGTTAGATGTTTAGATTGTGAAAACACTTTCCAACTAATATTTTTAATTAATTGATTGAATAAGAATGATGCATTTATTTTATAATATTTTAGGCTTCATTCCTTTAATCCCTAATGTAATATACTTCAAAACATAATAGACAATGAAATATAATTAATAGAATGGCACTAGTAGACTTGTGCATATAAGAGATGGAATTTGAAACACTGTCTCTAACCGCATTTATGCTCATGAGCTTCTAGTCTTATCTGATGTACTTCAGTGAATTTGGTATCTTGATAAAGTAAAGTTTTATCTTGGCTCAGCCTTGCAGTGATTTAAGTTACTCACTGGTTTGCCTAAAATGGCAGCATATTATTAGGCCAGGCGATAGTTAAGATGACTGTGACATTATACTCTCTGTGCGAGCAATCTTTTTGTGTCTTTGACTTTACTGAAAGCTCTGCTAAGTAATTATAAAACAATATGGCATCTTATATTAAATGAATTAAAGTGATAGAGGAATAGTTTTGCTATTTTTAGAGAAATCTCATTTGAATACTAAATCAAGTATTTGGATATTCAAGGTTTAGGGTTTTTCCCCTAAAATGTGTTAATTTTTAGCCTGATCTTTAAAAATAATTGAGAAAAATACAAACTTCTTTTTCTTTATATGTATACTGCTGAATGTGTAAACAGCCTCCTTATGCTATAGGGACTCTGGGAAGGAGAAAAGGGTTGCACTATATCTTTTGATTCTGCATTTTTCTTAAATAGATGCATTCTTTGTAAAGGAGCTCGTTTTCCAGCTACGCTTCCCCGTCCTGCGGTAACAGTACTGCCATTTAAGCTCCCTTTTTGTCAAACTGCAACAGATAAGGGTCAAATGGAGGTGGGTAACCAGAATGTACAATTTAGTGTTTAGATCCATTCTGAAATAAGTTTTGCTATTTTGTCTAAAAGATCCATTTTGGTTGCTTTCTACTTTGTCCTTATTGCATGGAAATTGCATGCATTGTAATTTTATATTCCCATTACGTATGTTCTAAATATCATGCATGTAGATAATCTCCATAAAGTGGTCCTCCTATTAAATTAATATTGAGTTTATTTGTACAATTTAGTTGCAGTTGCATATGCTACAACGGTCTTTGACTTACAACAGTTCATTTAGTGACTGTTTCATTTATCACACTTATGACCATTGTAGCATCCCCATAGGCACATGATTTACATTTACATTGGGATGCTTGACAACTGACTCACATTTATGATGATTTCAGTGTCCTGGAGTCATGTGATCCCCTTTTGCAACCTTCTGACAAGCGAAGTCAATGGGGAAATCAGTTTTGCTTAACATTATTTTGATTTTGTAAAGGTTCCTTTATATTTTCAAATTAATTCAAATTCCAATTAATGTGATTTGTTTCATTTGCCTATTTCCAGTCTTTTGGAATTTTAATTATCACAGTTTCAGAATAATTTATAAATTTCTCCTTATTCAGTACCAAATTTTATATTATATATCTTACAGCCATGATAAAATAGTTGAGATGAACTGTGTTTTTCTTTCCTTTCCCTGCATGTTATAGGAGCAATTCTGGCGCTCAGTCTTGTTCCACAACTATGTAGACTATTTATCCCAAAATGGATATGAATATGATGAAAGTGTGAAAGGCCAGGCAGTCCAAGAGCAGCAGAATCTTCTGATGAAAATGTTTGCAGTAAGTGCGTAAAGTTATAAATCTGTCCTCAATCTAATGCCTTTCAGTGTACTAGATATCAGCTTCTATTAAGCCTCAGCCCACCAAGCTGATACAGGAGTTAAGGTGAAATATTGGAAGGGTACCACATTGGGAATGGTTATTTCAAATTTACCTGAGTAAAATTTCTTAGACGGTTGATTATTATATTGCTTAAATAAAAAATCCTAATCATTTTTCTTTATAATTTCTTTAATTGTCTGTTCCACACAATCATTTATTTCATGTGACTAGTTGTTATATTTACTAACTCTGAAATGGACAAGGAAAGTTTAAAGTACAAAACTAGGCAAAATGTAACTTGTTACTATACATATCATAATGTTCAGTATACGTTAATCATAATCCCAAAAGTGCTTTTTCAAGAGGCAACTGGACTTTCTTGTCCAGTTGCCTCTTGAAAAAGCACCTTAGGGACAACCATGACCTGGATGACTGAGAATCTAAATAGACATTTTAGATAGTCATCCTGTACAATAAGTAGACATTTGCCAGTCAACAGAAAAAAAAATTGCAAGTGTCCATAGCAAATTGAAATAACATCAAAAAGATGAAATGTGCATCTTTTTGTGAGTTTTGTGTCACGATGATGCTTCATTGCTTCCCTTCCTCCCATGGTCCTAATAATTTGACTGTGGACAGAGCTGCTGCAAGAGAGAGGAACCAAAACCACTGGCATAAAGCTGGCAGCAAGGTGCAGATAAGGAGAGGGTCTAAGGCAGAAGAAACTTGAACTAAAGGAGATGAATATGCCTAAGCGTTTATATCAGAAGTAGCAAAAGCTTTGGGAAGCAAAAGGCCAGATCCAGAGATAAAGGAAAACCGGGCTCAGGAAATGAGTTGCCTAGATCAGCAATTAATGTTCAAAGCTCAGGCTCTTAGTGCCAGCCTAGAAATGAAATTAATTAATTGTGTGATTACCCTACCATGTTTTATAAATAGCCTCAGGAAGCCCGAGTATTCTTGTAACTATGGGGTGAAGACTGAGAATTTAACACTTATCTGTACGTGCCAGGATCCTAATAAAAATGGCCTATCCTGGCCAAACCCATTTGTTTTTCAAGATAAGCCTGTTTCAGCTTCCTTGAAATATAAATTTTTGGAGAGGAACCTGAGAAGGAGAAAGACTCTTAAGAGATCCTTCCTCAGCCCATACTTTTATTTATTCAGGCTTCCTAGTGGATTTTATGTGCTGTGCAAGTTAATTATTAGGTGAAGAGTTTGGTCCTTGCCTATGTTATATTATAGCTAACTGGAAACAAGGCTCATCATGAAATAGATGTTTGAAAAGCAGAAGGAGACATGGATCTCTTGAACTCACTATTTTTTTTTATTCAAAAAAAACTACACTATGGATGTTCTCTGTCTCTTAAATATAGTTTTTCTTCAGTTGGACGTTTTACATGCAGTTTCCTGAGGTTGCTCACTTTTACTGTTGCATCATAATTGGAGTTATTTTCACAGCTACGAAATGGCTTTATAAGAAAATAGCTGGGACTCATTCTGTTCTGTCATGGATGTGTTAAGATTCCTTGAATTTCTGTCTAGTAAAGAATGAATGAGAACTGAATGCTCTTTTTTCTTAGAGAACAAACATTTTTTATCCTCTTCCCCCGCACCCCAAACAAATATTTTCCTGATAAATGTTAAAACTTTTTTTCCTCCTTGCTTTAAAAATAGTTATCTTGCACACTGGAACGTGAATTTCGCTGTATGGAGCTTGTTGAATTCATGACACAAAATGCCACGAGCCTAGCTATCAAATATGCCTCTCGCTCGCGGAGGCTAATTCTTGCTCAGAAACTCAGTGAACTTGCCGCTGAGAAGATCTCAGAGCGGGCATCTGCTGAAGCGTATGCTGAGCAAGAAGAGGAAGAAGAGAAGCAGCCGCCGGATTTTAGAAACCATCTGAATGCTGGGTAAAAGTGAACTCTGAAAGTGGACACAAACGCATAGCAAATTCTTACACTTTTGTTTAGGTTTGAAGTTAGGCAGGTGCTTTCTAAGTTCACCGTGGAGGAAAATGTTCCAATTGTCCCATCGGGTCAGATTAACAGTGTAAAAAGGCTGTCAATTGCAGGTAGTGCTCGACTTACAACCATTCATTTAGCGACTTGTTTTTAGTTACAATAGCACTGAAAAAAGTGACTTACAACTGGTCCTCGCACTTACTTAGCATCCCCATGGTCACGTGATCAAAATTTGGGCACTTGGCAACGGGCATGTATTTACGATGGTTGCAGAATCCCAGGGTCACATGGTCACCATTTGAAACCTTCCCAGCGAGCTTCTAAGAAGCAAAATCAGGGGGGGAAGCCGGCTTTGTTTAACAGCTGCCTGATTTACTTAGCAATCGCAATGATCTTCTTAACAACTGTGGCAAAAAAAAGGTCATAAAATTGGATGCAACTCTCTTAACAACTGCCTTGCTTAGCAACAGAAAGCCTCATCTCAATTGTCGTAAGTTGAGAACTATCTGTATAATATCAAAAACCCAAGGCCTGGATTCAGTAGCATACTTTTCAACCCAAGGCAACGCCCTAGTGCAATTGAGCCAGGGAGAGGACGGGAAAAATCAGCAATCCAGCTCTTTTAAAGGGCTCTAGGTAAAAGGAAAGATGAAGCTTTGTAACCAGAATGGATGAATGCAGTTAAGAAAGGAGAAAGGCTCTGGACAAACCCAGCGGTGGCTATTGTCACTGAAGGAAACAAAACACAGTAGCCTGGAATGAAGTGAATCATCTGGGCAGTAGCCCAGATGATTACATTTTCAGTTTTCAGAAAACTGAAAAAGTATTATTTTAATGGAAATGACTCAGTAATTGATTCCACGAAGACCAGGATAGCCTGTATAATGGAAATGAAAGGAGTTATTTTATCATTTTTGTTAAACCTGGCTTTTCTTGTAGGGGATGCGTGACTGTTGCCCTTTTCTTGATAGTTTAAGCAAAAGAATAGATGCCATTGACTGACTTGGTTTCTCTGTATGCAGGTACAGTAACAGCCCCACAGAATGGAGTCATCCTCGAGAAAGAAACATTCAACGCCAACAAAATATGGAGACCCATGAAGAGGATGAGGAGAAAGCGAATACTCTTAATGAGGCAAAATCTAGTAAGCTGAGCAAGCATCCATGAATATTAGAGCAGAAGGCTACATGGTTATAAATTCAGATTCTGAAGGCTGGGTAGTCTTTTCAGAGAAGGATCACCCCATGGAACAGAGATGGGCAACTTGTGAGGAGTTGGAAGTCCTCACAAATTGTCCCCAGGCTTCCAACCTCAAGGAGGGCCCTGTCGGAGATCCTCTGGTGGCACAATGTTGACATTGGGAGAGCACAGTGAACATTTTTATGAGTAGTTATGAGGAGAGGGTAAGTCCCCACATGGAATGCTGAAGCAAGATACAATAAGTGCAGACATGAAAAATGCCCAGTTAGACCTGCATGCTGTGTTTAATCACACAAGATGGCGCTTGTTGATCCAAAAAGCAAACCCTGCACCTGCAGGGAAAATGCTAGGATGTTAATGAGAAAGAGGAGTCGGTAAGAATGGCTGTGAGAAGTTCAAAAGTGCTAGTGCATTTGTAGCCCTGTTGTACATCCTTTCTATTTCAATATTTATCACATATAGCCATACTCAATTAAACTGGGAAATGTTTTAAATATTTCCACTGAAATATTAATGTTTCCTCTGCTTTAATTCTTCTCAAGGCTCTCCCACGCTGCATAGAAATGCATCTGCTTTGAAGTCTGGTAAGTCAAACAATTTATTGTAGGCAGGAAAACCCCTTAATTGTTAAACATTTTGTCCAAATATTAGATTTCAGCTATGCAACCGTACTCCCACACAATTCGTTAAATGCTTTTCTTCTCATGAACATCTTTTAAGCTGGGGAAATAAATTGGAAACATTTATACATCATTCAATTTTTTCTTCAATCGTTCCTCCATTGAAATTTTGCTTCCTGATTAATACAGAGCTCTATTATGTCCAATGTTGCTGCTGTATAGTTTACCATTGGATTGTGATGCATCAGTTCAGTTTCACAAATCAAGGGCTCCACTCTCCCAGGGACTTTTTATCCAGAAACAGTGTCATGCAAAAGTGCTAGTTTAATGGCTTTTAGCATAATCTTGTGCCCCTCATTAGAACCAAGTTTCTCCTTGCAACATTGTAATAAGGTTATGTAAATTGCTGAGAGACCATAGTATTTAGGTGATACAAAAAGTAAGGAAAATTGTTCAAATATTGCAAATCAGCAGATGTATAAAAAGGAAAAAATTAGAAACAATAGTTCTTTTTTTAAAAGTTGTTTGTTCATTTTTTCCCTTTATTATCTGTTGTGGGTATCTCTCTCTCTCTCTCTCTCTCTCTCACACACACACACACACACACAAACAAACCCCAGGACAACACAGACCTTAATATTAAGTAATTTAGATTAAGACCAAAACCTTTATATGTAGGTAGTCCTCAACTTTTCCATTGCTAAGCAAGTCAGTTATTAGACGACTTGCACCTCATTTTACCACCTTTTCTGCCACAGTGCTTAAGCAAATCGCTACAGTTATTAAGTGAATCACATGGTTGTTAAGTGAATCTGGCTCTCCCTGCTGATTTTGCTTGCCAGAAGCCATCTGGAAAGGTTGCAAGTGATGAACACCTGACCCTGGGATAGTGCAACTGTCATGAATACTTGCCGGTTGCAAAACACTCAGATTCTGATCATGTGACCATGGGGATGCTGCAGTAGTCATAGATGTGAAAACCAGTCGTAAATCATTTTCTTCAGTGCCGTAACTTTGAATGAATGGTTATAAATTGAGCACTACCACCTTAATGCAAATCACAGTGTGTTCATTTTTATTTTTTCCTTTCCAATATTATATTTAAATGAAAAAGCCAAATAATTTTAATGCTCATAACACTGATATCTTTGCTTCTAGCTTATATTTACATAATATCTACTTTTTCCCTTTAATTTCCAATTTTCAAGTCACTTAATTAATGGAATTTAAAAACATTGCAATTATGTCAAATTTGATATGAAATAACGTATCACAACTTATAACACAATTAAATAGGTGGGGGAATAAAATAAACAATCCTAAAAGATATATGTTAATGCCCGGGCCTAACTCAAACATCCTCCATATGCAGATATGATATCAACTCAGTTGGGAACATCCTCACACTCCAACTCACTACCCTTCAAAAGGAAGCACTTTGATTAAATGGGAACCATGGGAAGGACTTGAGCACCACAGTCTGCTGGAGAAGCAGTAATTGTGAAGGCAGGCCGAAAAATAGATGCTAGATTTTATCTAGAAATATCTTTTCTTCACGGGAAATTGAATGCTAAATTAACATCTAGATACAAGGTTCTGTTCATATCCTAATGATTAGAGGCAGGGCTATATGAACAGCCCTGCTTAATTCTTGTAAATAAAAATCGTTCAGTATAATTTCTTAATACACATGCAGAGAGTTTGGCAAATATTTGCACTGATATTCTTCTCTTGGGTTTCCTCCCCAACTTTTTTTTTCTTTTTCTTTTTTTGGTTAATGAAAGCTGTCACTGCATCTAGCAACTCACTACGAGTAAATCCTTTTAAGGTGAGAACTGGTGGCTTTAATTTACCTTACTTTTAAGTAAGATATTTTTGAAGTCCCACAGAGGAAAGATGAGTTCTTAAATCTCTTGCTCCTATAGGTATCCAATAGCCAAAAAGATGCATTTGTTCACTCGCCCAATATTCTGGATAACCTGACGAGGCTGCCTAAGAAAAATCCCACGATAAATGGTCAAGGAGTTCCAAACAAGAAGAGTCCAATCATCAAACCGTTGATTCCCAAGTCCAAGTCAAAGCAGGTAATGGATTGGACCTCCATTTTGTTTTGTGGAAACAGAGCTTGGCAAAGTTACTTTTATCAGGTGTAGCAAGTCTTAGGAATGTAATGAAAGCAGAAGGACTATCCAAAGACTGATTGGCAGGAAAAAAGATTGGAAAAGGTGGGGCAGGATACTGGTATCAAATGGACTTCTCTTTTTTGTTTCCCTGTCAAGTTTGAAAAAACTGGTGGTAGTATTAATTAAGTAGAAAAAGGAAATTTGCTCTTGATGACAACTCAGGAAATGTTTATAAAATGGCCCAAATAGTCATCCCCCCACCCCATTTCTTTCCCTGTCATGCAGTGGCTGAATAAGAAAGGTAGGCAAGGGAGTGAAATAGAATAGTGCAGTTAGAAATGGCCCAGACATGATGTTTAATCATTTTAACTTTGTTTAGAGCACATAAAAATATTAATGATATACCATATATTACGTACTTGGATTACTCCAAGTATATACAAATACTCTTAGTAGCATACATTTTTTGCTTTTCAATTACTGCTTATATACTGTTTATATTTACTAGAGCCGGTTTGGTCTAGTGGTTAAGGCACCAGACTAGAAAGCGAGAGGCAGTGAATTCTAGTCCCGCGTTAGCCATGAAAGCCAGCTGGGTGACTGAGCCAGTCATTCTCTCTCAACCCAATTAATCTCACAGTGTTGATGTTGGGACAATAGGAAGAGGAAGGTGTGTTGGATGTGTTTGCCACCTTGAGATATATGTAAAAATAATAAAGGTAGGATACAAACAAGTAAAACATTTCTCATCTGAAAGCTGTTGAGAAATAAACCTCATGAATTTTTTTTTCTAGTCCTAGAGACTTTATAGAAGCTGCACTTTAAACAGTCAGCAATCAAGAAAATGGATGGACCCAGAGCAAAAATTATTTTAAATTGAATTAGAATAGAGTTAACATGCTTACTTTCCATTTAAATCCTAGTTTGCTGCACTGCTTAAATCTTTATTTCTTTATCTCACTGTCTCCTTCCATTGTAATTAATATTACTGCTTCCAAAACTATTGAGTAAAGAATTACTGCAAAATATTTTCCCTTAGGAGTTAGGTGGATGCTTCTTGCTTAAATTAGAGCTTCTTGCTCTGAGAACCTTAAGAGTATGAAATGCGATATATAAAGCAGCCGTTTACGATGAATTACTAAAGTATATATATTTCATTGCTCAGCCTGCAGCAACTGCATTTTTCCAGCCCCGAGCACTTACTACTGAAAAGAAAGCCAGACAAGATAGAGAGGAGAAAAATGAAACTATACCGTCTGAACTTCAAACTGTGACTGAGAACAAAGATAATAAAAGGTCAGTGTGCCAGAGTCTCATTGTTATTTTGAATTGATTCTGCCTTCTGGGAATAAAAATGTTCACAGGTAGCATAAAGCTTTTATTTCAAATCTTTTTCTCATCTGTACTGTATTTAGGCCAAAGACTGGATTCCAGATGTGGCTAGAAGAGAACAGAAGCAGTATTTTATCAGATAATCCTAATTTTGAAGAAACAGAAATAATAAAAGAAGGCATGGTTCGATACAGAGGTCTATCTGCTGAGGAAAGGATGGTAATGGAATCTTCTTCTGGAGGATTATGCCTTTTTTACCATGTAAAAATGTACAGTAGTCCTCAACTTACAACCATTCTTTTAACAATTGTTCAAAGGTACAACGCCACTGGAAGAAGAGACTTATGGCCGCTCCTCACACTTAACAACTGTTGTAGCGTCCCCACAGACACATGATCAGAAGTCAGGCGTTGGCAACTAGCATGTATTTATGACAAGTGGCAGGATCCTGGGGTCACATGATTGCTATTTGCAACTTTCCTAGCCAGCTTCCAACAAGAAAAGTCAAAAGAGGAAGTCAGATTCATTTAATGACTGCATGCTTCATTTGAAAACTGCAATTGTTTGCTTAACAATTGTGGCAAAAAATAATAATAAATCAGGCACAATTTATTAATTTATTTATTTTTTACTTTTGAACAAATTTTATTCAGTTTTTCACATTAAAAACAAAAATCTCTTTAGTGGACAACATATTTCCGGGTCATCACCTTTACATACAAATATGACAGCAATTATACATTCATATATGCATATTTAATTCTGTTATTACCTTTCCCATTCCAAATTTTCAGTAAGGAGAGAAACAAACACATTAATTCTAGCCTCTTTCATTAATCTCAATCAAAACATCTTTTTTTTTTCATTTCAATTATTTCAAATATAATCCTTTAATATTTATTTTAAAAATAAAGATAAACAATATTTGTTTGCCTAATAATAATAATAATAATAATAATAATAAAGGTTACCAATGTCTCTCCTTGCTTTTAATAGTCTATATTAACTTATTAATTTAGTTGGTTCTTTAGTCTGTCATATTTCCTTTCCATTACACATTCTTTTTATAAAATTTATAAATTTTATAAATTCTAGATTAATACAAATTTTAACACTAAAGAAAAAAAACACAAGTATAGGTTCCCCCCCTTTACTAACTCAATGATTAAAATATACCTTTATTCCCTCATCTTGATTCCCAATAAACCATTAATTTTAAGAAGTTACAATAATAATCATTACATCTTTTCATTTGGATTCTGCAGCATATTTCCCCCCCTTAAGTTTTAATAAAAGTTATCAGTATCTATATTACCCTGTTTTCTAAATATTTTTAATTGCAGAAATATTCTTATTACCCCTTGTCACCCTGCAGAATCCCCTTTTTAATTCATCAACCATTATCTCTGAAAAAACAATTTCTTTTCAACATTCTACTATTTCCGTATTTCTTTATTTCATGCACCTGTTTCTTACTGCTTCTCCTCTCCCTCTTTTCCCCATATCTTTTCTCATTCCAGTTTATATCCCTCTCTTTCTTAATATCTTCCTTTCCCCTTTTCTGCTGGGTCTTTCTGCCTTTCCCGACTTCACAGGTATTCCCCCTTTTGATTGCCTTCTTAAATCTCAACTTTTTAACCTTCCTTCTTTCCCCACTTCTTTGTAGTGTTCTTTGTGTTAATTGTCTATTTAAAATGTCTTCTCCTTGAGTCGACTTCTCCTCCTTCTTCTTGTTCTTCAATCGCCATTTCCATTGTTTCTAACACAGAGCAAACACTTTCCTGTAGTACACTTTCCTGTAGTAATTCTCTCATATTTTTAAGTTCCATTTTTAATTCCCGAAGAGATATCATCATTACACACTCTTGTATTTTATGATTGTTAAAGTCCACAAAAAAACCACTTTTACTTTCCTTCTTTCTTCTTTCAATTTTCTAAAGTTCTCAATTATTCCAGCCGAGGGTCTATACCAAAAACATCAATCAATCCCACAGTCAGTCTTTCCTTGCTTTTTTCTTTATTCTGGTTCTGCTTTCACTTTCTAAGATTCTTACTTTGTTTCAATATTTCTTTAGTGTTATATCCACACAAGTTCATTCAGAAACAGGATGCTTTCCCTTTTGTTTGAGCTCAAGTTTTTGTCAAAAGGTGGCACTCTCCATTATACAAAGTCTTCACCTTTTTCCCCTATTTTTTTGTTTAGGGTTTTTCAAACCTCAATATTCCAGCACAGTCCAGTCTCCAATTTGTAAACTTTATTATTATTATTTTTTGACAATCTTAAGTCCAGCTTTATTTTATGCCTGTTTATTGCCAAAATATTTTAGTCCAATTTAGTTAAATCTTTAGTTCCGGCTTCTTCCTTTCCCGGTTCGAAGCCCCGCTCAGCTGTCAAAAATATTTTCTTATTTTTTTTCCTGTCCCTTTGTAATTTCGCCGCTCACTTTTCTTTTCTTAAAAATTCCATGTTACCTTTAGCCGCAGAGTCGCGGTCTACGGTCCGTCAGCAAGTAGGCTCTGCCTTCTTCCCACAATTTATTAGTTTATTAATAAGCCTTGCTTACAAGCAGAAATTCTGGTTCCTATTGAGATTGTAAGTTGAAGACTGCATGAATTCTTTTTTTTTTTTCACTTTTCCTTAAGTCACACAATTTTACAAGTAAAAAGCAGGAAGTAGAATGTAGTCGTTCCCCCCCCCCCCTTTTTTTTTTTTTTTGCAGAGCTATGTGAGGAGTTCCTCCTCTGGATGCATATTTGACTAATAATCCATTTCGAACATATTCTTGCCTCTTCTCCAAGAAGTTTTTTTCTTGTCCATTGTGACTATGCAATGATACTATGTAGAAATTAAGCAAAGAGAGTGATTGGCCAAAATTATTCATTGAAATTTATAGCTGAATGAAGATTGAATCTGATTATCTCTAATACCTAGTTTCCCCGAAAATAAGACCAGGTCTTATATTAATTTTTGCTCCAAAAGACACATTAGGACTTATTTTCCTGTTAGGGCTTATTTTCAGGGAAATATGGTGCTAAATGCATTTCTCTGGCTGATAATCTTAACTGGAGCTTATTTTTAGGGTAGAGTTTATATTACGAGCATCCTGAAAAATCATGCTAGGGTTTATTTTGCAGTTGAGTCTTATTTTCAGGGAAACTACTTCAGCACTAACCTTGAAACCACACTCAGCTGAAGTACTTGAACATGTTGCAATGAAAATGTGCAAGGCCATCTCGTGCCATTGTTTAGTGCCAGATCATTCAGCCACATGGTTTTATTCTTTTTGGACCTTATTTCTGGAAAATTAAGAATAATTTTGTCACCCTTGTAAAGGCTCAAAATTGACATATTCCAGTATAGTTCCATTGCTAGTGTCTTCAAAATTATTTTTGTTGTTGTTTAGTCACTAAGTCATGTCTGACTCTTTGCTATCCTATGGACCGTAGCACGCCAGGCTATCCTATCTTCCTGTAGCCTTTTGTTATTGTCCATGGGAATTTCTTGGCAAGGATGTTGGAATAGGTTGCCATTTCCTTCTCCAGTGGAGCACATTTTGTCAGACGTCTCCACTATGACTTGTCCATCTTAGGTGGCCCTGTGCACGGCTTAGTTCATAGCTTCTTTGAGCAGTACAAGCCCCTTTGCCATGACAAGGCAATGATCCATGAAGAGGCTTCAAAATTATAGTCTCCACTATACACATATATAGGAGCTTAATATTTATGGGAAAGTCACATTAATGACAATATTATACTTTAATCGCAATCATAGAAGTGTTGCTGTTTTGTTTTTGTTTCCATTAACGTAAGGTTTGGACTGAGAAAGCCAAAGGAAGAGACACCAGTGATCCATCTGAAGGGAAAAAGCGAAAGCGTCCAGAGGACATTAGCAATAAAGAGCAAGAAGGCCAAGAACAAAACTCAGAAGAGGATGTGGGCTCTGCTAAAAAATCCAAGGGATTTAACCAGTCTACCTTCGCAAAACTGTCAACGTTTGCATATAAGCGGAGTTAAACAAATATTTTACCTGTCGACATTAGCCTGTAATATTAAAACATTTCCAACAGATGGATAAAGACTGTTCCCCTAAGGAAATGTGCTTCTGTTTTGAACATTCAAGAAAAGGAAGTTTGTGGAAACATGGCTATGAAGATATGCAGAATACATGAATATAGAAATGGAGGTTCAACAATACTCTGGAGCAAAGGTGACCTATTCTGAAGCTCTGTGAGACATTCTGTTCCTGTACAAGCACATCCTTAATAGTTGTATAGCTGAAGTTATAGCTTATCTACATTGTATAGGATAGTTAGTAACTAATTTGCCTTTATAGGTGTCAAGGTGTTACTGTTGTAACTGTAGAATGGGCTCCAACCGATATATGTTTGTGACTGAAAGCCAGATATTCACTAAATTGCTACTTCAGGTATCACATGTGGTTAGTGCTTTATAGGTCACTAAAGCAAGAGAAGGTAGAATGAAGCATGGAGAGGAGGAGACGTGATTCAGGAGATGAACTGTGTGGTAACTTGATACCCAGTTCCAGTTTGTTTTCTCCATTTCCTCCATGCCCAGCATATAACAAGGATTGTTATTTTTTCTGCTTCATTGTAAGCTGAACTTAATAATGGAGCCAGCTCATTATTTCGTTGCCATTCAGGTAAAACCCTCTAATGGTTTGTTTCATTCAACTTCCATTCTAGAAAAATCCACAAAGAATGTATTTTAGTTACCTTGGTTCAGATTCCCGCCAGACTGATATCTGCCATATAATTCATATTTCACTCCCAGACAGCATTGTATTCTAGAAGCTACATCAAAGCCCAGTTTGGGGGAGGATCCTAGTCCCTGGGCATTAAAAGATATCCTTTAGTTCTATGTAGCAAGCTGAAAAATCCCAGGCTCAGACTATTATGCCATTGTTCTCCACGTTTTATAATGTTTTATTTTTATGTTACTGGTCATTTTAAATAAAGCAAGAGCCTTTTTTATTTTGGCTATTGAACACTTTATTTCCATTTTCAACATCTTTCACAGGTAGTCCTCACTTAGTGACTAGAATTGAAGCAGGCACTCCATTGCTAAGTGTTGCGGTCCCTGGGGAAAAAATCAATTTCCAATAAGTGCAGTGGCTGCAATGGACTTAATAATATCACCTTCCATTTGGTTGTTAGGTAGGTGAATGCAGTCATTAAGAAAAACACTGCATGATGACAAGTTATGATTTTATTTCTATATTCTTCATTAACTCTGCTTGTCACAAGCCAGTTGGGAAGAACAAAAATGGCAGTCAAGTGACTGGGACACTGTGCCAATTGGAAATGTGTGCCAATTGTGAAGTGTCAATAGTAGCAATCATGCAACAGGGTATACTCTTGTCATAAATGTGAGGGATTGGTCATATTTTTTTTATACTGTTCCAACTTCAAATAGTCACTAAACAAATTGGTAAACAAGGTCTATCTGCATTGCAACTGCTGCAGAGAACTAAGATGCTAGTTTGTGTAATTTATTTCTTTTACCTACATTGCTAGAAGTAATTGTACTTTAGTCATTTCTGAGATCAGGAACATGATAGTCATTTTCCCCCAGAATAATTGTCACTGAAAAAGTTCTCAGATGGTATCTCTCCTCACACTAAGAAAACAGTTGCAAAAATTTTGAAATCCCCAAATTCCTCCAAAACCTTTTAAACCAGCCATATAATTGTCTTTACTTCTAGCCACCCGAAAATGCTGAGAATACATTGAGAATGCCAGGTGTTCCATCCACCTGACCCAAAGAATAAAGTAAAAAGAGTTCACTGAGTGGGCTGAGGCAAGATTTCAGTACTTACTACTTAACACATATTGCAACCCTCATACCAGGCAAGTTTAAAAAAGGAAATATGAATAGGTATAGAGACAGACTAGAAGGCTTAACATGGGATTTAATGACAAGAATTGCTTAAGATTTGAGCCATTTAAATCTGTTAAATAAGATGGTGAAATCTACAAGTTCAAGCAAAGGAAGGCAGAGTGAAGCAAGAAAGTTTTATCCAAGGGGAAATACTAGTCTTATCATCAATCCTGTAGAGCAGGGGTGTCAAACTCGTGGCGTCATGGTGTCATATGACATATTGGGACTTTTTCCCCCTTCGCTATACCGAGCGGGGGGTGGGGCCAGCATGTGACACATCTAGCCTGCAGGCCGCGAGTTTGACACCCCTGCTGTAGTAGAGCATCCATTTTGCAATTTTAGCTATGCTAGAACACGAAAAAACATCAGATGGGCTGCACAGAGAGGAAAACATGGAAATTCAGCAGTCTGTGTGCTCGATAAGAGTGAAAGTGTCACACAAATGTGCTCTTACAATGCTCTCAAAGCAATAGTTCCATGTGAACCACAATTATGGCACAGGATTTTTGTTTATTTTGTTTTCTTGTTTTATTTATTGGTTATATGGTTATTGTAAGCTTCCCAGAGTTATTTAAGATTAGGTGGGCATATAAATCTTTTAAATAAATAAAGCTAAATGGGAAGCCTCGAATTTAACAAAATAGAAATACAGAGCAAATAACCTGCAGTAAAAGAGTTCAGCAACATATCTTCATGTATGAGAAAAGCATTTTTGGATTTTTCAAGCAGGAACTGGAAAGATTCTCTTAAGTATTGGACAGCCACAGCTAAATCACGGTACATGCATTAATCAGTGCTTCAACTCAACAAGGCAGTTTTCAACTGATACACGGACTGCAACCAATACAGCTTTATAAATTCCTTTTGAGAAGCAGTTTGGGAATATTCTGTTTATTCTTTTTTGCATCATTAAATCAAGAGATGCGCATTTGGTCAAATGAATAATGAGTAATATACATGTAAAAAGATTTATTATTACATTATCCTGCCTTTATAAGTAACTCAAGGTCATGAATATACATAATTCTCCTTCCTCTTCCTCTTTTTCCCCACAACTTTGTGAGGTGGCTTGGGCTGAGAGAGAGTGACTGGCTCAGTCACCTAGCCAGTTTTTATGCCGGTGAGAGGACGAGAACTCACAATTTCCTAGTAATTCGCCCAATGTCACCCAGCCAGTTTTCGGGCCTAAGGAGGAACTAGAATTGACAGTGCTGGTTTCTAGGCCAACACCTAAACTACACCACACCGGTGTCAGATATTACCTTTAGCACAGATAAGTGGGAATATAGATTTCTGCCTGAGCCTTAATTGGTAGTTCTGCCAATCGAGATAGGCTTTAATGTTACAATGGAAATCAACACCTTTTTCTTCCTGAGTTAGCACCTTAGTCTAGTATTTTTGAATGCTGCCAGGCTCCATTCTTGTGGAACATCACTTTCACCTAATCAATAATATCTAACAGCAATTTCTGCTGGACTGAGGTAATCTAGGCATTTGTTATAAACAGTGTATTGAAGTATAAATCACTTCATCAATACCAAAATAATTTGTCCAAATATAAACAAATAGGGAAATGCATGAACACAAATGGATCCATAAATTGAAAAGCAGGCCTTTCTTTTTTTATATTTCTCTTCTTTTTTCTTTATTCAGATGAATTTCGAAAGATGGTTGTTTTAAAAAAGCAGGAGTCCTTTAGTAAAACTGAATAGGCTCTATGCCAGAAATGTTAAATTCCAATTTCACCTGTACTATAAATGACTTACTTAAGGCCACTGTTGTGCCTGCTGCAAATTGTCTGGAATCAAATATCTCACCATGGTAATATAAAGGTTACTGTGATGATTACAGATGAATACTTTCTGTTAAAGCAATATACAAGTATAAACATTTTTGTAGCCAACTGAAATATTCAGTTGGGAGTGGAATTCTGGTCTTCATTAAAACTATATCAACGTTCATGATCAGTGGTGGAATTCAAATTTTTTTACTACCGGTTCTGTGGGTGTGGCTTATTTGGTGGGTGTGGCTTGGTGGTCATGTGACTGGGTGGGTGTGGCTTAGTGGTCATGTGACTGGGTGGACGTGGCCAACTTAATGTCACTCACATCAAGGGGTGCCTCACCTGGCCCCTCCCGTTCCAGCCATTCCTTGTCACCCAGCCTCAACTTATCTATATATATAAAAATGTTGTTCACCTTTTTTGACTTTATTATCTGCATACTATAGATGTACTTTCATGGACCACTGAAAAGAAGAAATGGCTCACATGCTTTACTCAGGAGTGATATAGGCAACAGGCTTTTAAGGGGCTGCCACAAAGAAAGGGGGGGGGAATGTATTTTCCAAAGCACCAGGAGGCAAACAAGAAGCAATGGATGGAAACTGAACAGAGAGAAGCAACCTAAAACTAAGGACAAACTTTCTGACGGTGAGAACAATTAACCAGTGGACCTGCTTGTCCCCAGAAGTTCTGGGTGATCAATCACTGGAAATTTTGAAAAGACTAGACAGGCATTTCTCTGAAATGGTATAGGGTTCCCCCAAAAGTCCCTTCTAAGTGTTATTCTGACACCTTTCCCAGGACTTCTACTCAGAGTTTGGCATCCTCAGTTTTCCTGCCTGAGCAGGGGCTTGGACTAGAAGACCTCCAAACTCCCTTTCAACTCTGTTAAACACACATGTATTTATGCTCTGGACTATAGACATTGAATGCATGTAAACCCTGAAAAATATGTGGTAGCCCTGGGCAAAAGAAAGGCAGTAGAATCACTCTAGGTGTAGGGACAGTGTAAAATATTAACACATGATAAATAATGGAACAATTAAAAATAATAGCACAGAGTTTTCTCTGTCTCTCTCTCCCTATTTCTTTTTCTTTCTCTTTCTTTGTCTCTTTCTGTCTTTTTCTCCCTTTCTTTCTCTCTCTCTCTCTCTCTCTCTCTCTCTCTTTCTCACACACACACACCCGTCAGCCTTCATTCCCTCTCACTCCAGGCACCTTACTCACAAGGGGAAGTGAATCCAGCATTAGAGAAGTTCTGCAGGTAAACGGACTTGCATTTGAAGCTCCTGCAAACTTCCCCATGGCTGGATTCCCCCCCCTCCCCCAGCGTTCTTTCCCTCTCCCTCCAGGCACCTTACTCACAAGGGGAAGCGATACTTCTAGTGTCCATGAAGAATCCAGCCTTGGAACAGTTTTGCAGGTTAACGGACTGCTGCTCCGCCCACAGTCATGTGTTTTCAAGTGGTTGCTTGAAAATGCATGGCTAGGGCGGGGGAGCAGTGCTCCTTTAAACTGGGGCAGCGAGCATCGAGTGGGCAGGGCAAGCGAGTGAGCGGAAACTGGGTGACTGGGTTGGGGGCATGGCCAGCTAGATGTTGCTACCGGTTCAGCGACCCACGCCAAATTCTTGCTACTGGTTCGCCCGAGTAGGTGCGAACCGGCTGAATAGCACCTTTGTTCATGATTTTTTTTTTTTTTTTGCATCTGTTAGCATTATTTTATTTTCTTGATGAATCTAAGGAGAAGGGAGTTCCATTGGACAGGGGCTACCATAGATCAGGCATCTTTCCTAGGCCTTGTAAGATGGCAGCATTTAAGGGAAGGGACTTAAGAATATCTGTCAGGGATACTTTAATTTGGATTTGGTTATTGATGTTCTATTTTTAAAATTGACTGTATTTAACCAATAAATATTAGCAATTCAACAGCCCTCTGAATAGCATTTGATCGCCAGGAATTTTCTTTCCTTGAAGCAACAAGATACACTGGACCTAGAAACAAAAGTCTTTAACATTAGATAATAACCTTTGCCTTGGATAAACATTATAGAAGAAAATTTGGTCACGGAGAAAGATATTATTGACCAATACTGACTGAGAATGCTAGAAGCGGTTGTAGTACTTATGGTTCCCGGAATGTGGAGGGTAGGACATCAGGGAGAGGGAAACTTCAGAATAAAGCAAAGCTCAATATTTGGCCTTTGTTTATTGATTAAACAAAGTTCAGTAATATTTGACCTTAAAGCAGCCACTACTCAGAACCCAAGGTCAAAAATCTGGTACATCACAACATGCTATGTTTCCCATAAGTCACTAAACTAAAAAATGTATAATGCAGTCAAACTCACAATTTGAACTGACATAGTTAAAAGGAAAAGTGTGGTGTAGTGTAGTACACTGGTTTGATGTGGTTGTTAAGATGCTGGCCTAGAAACCAGGATACTGTGATTTCCAGAGGCACAAAAGTCTGCTGGGTGATTTGAGGCCATTCTCTCCCAGCCCAACCCATCTCACAAGGTTGTTATTGTGAGGAAAATAGGTGAACAAAGAAGTGTTAAGTATGTTTGCTACCTTGACTTACTTATGAAACAATAAATGTAGGATAAAAATATAATAAACAAATGAATTAAGTAAATACATATCTAGGATTGACATCAAAATTCTTAGCAAACACATACCTCAGTTAATGACCTGGGAATAATAAATGCTGCAGCTTTACTGAATGAGTCATTGGGGTAGTGACATTTGAGTGGAAGATGTACTGAGGCCCCAACAAAATGTTTGTTTCTAAATTTGTAGCTAGTATACTACTAAGGTCTCACTGTGACTACAGAAAACACAATTTTGAAAACAGGAAAGCAGCTGAGAAAAGTCAGTTTTGATTTTGGGGAAGACGGAAATAAAAAGGGTAAAAGTAATCAAACACCTTTTAATTTCTAAGAACAGGCTGGATTTTGCTACTCTATGTTATCACTAACAAGAATCATGGGCGAGGACAATATTAATTATTTCTATAACAGTTCCTGCTGTAGAACATTCTCTGCATTGTGAGAGAACAGCGAGAGAACATACTTAATATGAAAAAAGGAAATTTAGCTGAAACTAATTCTGACCACCTTTCCCATTATTGGGAAAGTGCTGGAAAAGGACCAGAGAACAGACCAGCCCTTCACAATAACAATGTTCAGGTGACTGTTGCAGTTTCCGGGCTCATGTGATCACTTTTTGCAACCTTCTGACCAGCAAAGTCAATGGGGAAGCCAGATTCACTTAACAACCATGTTACTAACTTAACAACTGCAGTGAGTCACTTAACAACTCTGGCAAGAAAGGTCATCAAAGAGGGCAAAACTCACTTAACAATTGTCTTGCCTAACAATGGAAATTGTGGGCTAATTGTGGTTGTAGGTTGAGGACTCCCTGTACTCTGCTATCCATGCCCTTAAAACATGCTCATTTTGCTTTTTTTTTTCTCCTTGGAAAAAATATGATAGCAGCAATGCTGAGTTTTAAATGGAGAGTTAGTATGATGACCCATAGTCTCTCAAAATAACCCAAAACCCAAAACATATATTAAAGTCCGGTAAGGCCTTCAACTTAACTTCACTGTTTTATTAGGCACAGTTTAAAGTCACAAAAGTAAATAATGAGGCAAAAAGAAAACCAAAACAAACCGCATTGACGAGAGTTCCGAAGCAAGCCAAGATAATTAATCATACATTCCAGGAAGATAACTGAGGAGAGTCCATGGGAAGAACGCCAGCAAAGATAAACCTCTTTCAAAGTAAACACTAAACTTTGACTCCAGCAATTCTGACTACGCAGTTACAAACTTATATACATAGCTCCCAGCTGCAAGCCACGAGGAGGATCATGGTAATCTCCTCTTGAGTAGAGCTCGCTTTTCCCTGATCCTCTCCTCCCTGCGTGACCTAGGATGGATAGGGGATGGGCCTGGATCCTCCTCTGATTGCTCAGCCGGCCTCTGCCCTTCCCCAGCCTCCTCCACCACCTCTGGAACCACACTCCCACTCCCTGTTGGCTGTTCCTCCTCTTCCTCAGAGTCAGTCTCCACCAGGGGCATGACAGTTAGCGGGTGGGGGATAGAGGGCAGTCAGCAAATAAGTATATAGAGTTTCCCTCTGACTTAGAGCATTGGTAGTAATGAGTAGGACATCAAAAAACTTGTTACTGCAGTTATTGTTACTGCTGTTGTTATTGTTTATTATTATTATTATTATTATTATTATTATTATTATTATTATTATTATTATTATTATTATTATTCACAAAAAACGACCGTGTACACAGCAAGCGAGATAACTATGCTGGGCTTCGTATCACAAATCACTAGTCGAACACTTCCCAAATGTTTAGGATTGCCTGATCTATCAGCAGATTATGTGAGCAGATCCCAGTAAGGTGGCCTTCTGCAGCTGACCAATGGTGATTTTGTCAGTGCCAAATGTTTTTAAGTGCTTGCCTAGGTCTTTAGGCACAGCATCCAGTTTGCCAAGTACCACTGGAACCACCTACACTGGTTTATGCCAGAGTCTCTGCATCATCATCATCATCACTACTATTACTACTACTACTACTACTACTACTACTACTACTACTACTACTACAAATACTGTTGTTTCTTCCAGGTCAAAATAATTTAGCCGGCCATTGGTACTCTGACTGTAACTGGAGAGAGACTATTTACAATTTGGTTCTTAGCTCTTATTTTATCCTTTTTTCTTTCTTAGCTGTTATTCCTTTGCAGCACCATTAACTTCAGCTGCAGAATGATTGCAAACTTTCTTGAATCTCAAGCTGGCCAGTTGCTGCTATTTTCTTTTTTCTTTTTTAATTCTATTAGTGATTCATTTCCTCACCAGCCTTGGGCACTCATATGCATTTGTGACATTTCATTGACTCTGCCTTTTTATTGACAGCCTACAATTTCAGTTCTTCCATGTGGCAGTCCATAATGCTGATCATGATGGATGGGCAGGAGCTATAGTGGGAAGGATCCTCTGCTGTTGTTTTTAAAGGTGTCATTATTTCTGTTAAGTTTGTAGGATGCTTCTGTGGAAAAAAAAATCCAGTCGCGCAATCAAAATAAAGATTTAGCTGTGATGGTCTGATATATGTAACACTGAAAAAATATTTCAATATTAATTAGTAAGAAAGTATTTAGTGGCATTTGTAGGGGAAATTTTTAAAAAAGGCAAGATAGTGATTGTGGCAGTGTGATTGAAGTTCAGTCTTTTTGTAGATGCATGTTCAAAAGTGGTGGGGCTTTTCTGCCTTCTGCACAGAGGTGGATTTATAAACTGTACAGATGCAGATAGATAACAAGACGTCCATAACAAATAACATTTATTGGTTCATTAGATATCCTCATAACTCACATTTGTGACGAAGTTCTTCTTTAATGACCAATCTTTTGTCTATCTGCCTTGTAGTAAAAGATGGTTATCTCTTAACCCATCGCATAGTGATAGAAAGAAGCTGCCATGAGTTCATGAGTTCAGGCAAGAATGAGGAAAATTCCCCCGACCCCGCGAGGGTCAATTTAGTGACCAATCAGGATTACAGATGTGGTCACGTGATATGGACTACATTTCCCAGGATACCTTTAACTACATTTACCATGATGCGTTCCCTTAAGGGGACAGCTCATAATTCCTAAGTAACTATCCAATTCCCATGGACTGACTGGGACAGCACACTCCCCGCCTGGAACTGTAAATTCCACTATTAAAGGAAGAGAAAAAATTAACTAAAAACTAAGATAAGTAGTAGACAGTAATACTAACTGAATAGCAGATAACTATATAACTAAGATAAACAGTTAGCATTAATAAAGCATCAAACAAAGCAAAGCATGCAAAGCTTGAGGTTCAAACTTCAAGTTCAGTCTCTTGGTGCAAATCTGCTGGTCACCTCTGGCGGCCTTTTAGGGTGTTCAGGTACTCTTGGAGGCAAAGGTGAAAGTCTGGTGGTCACTTCTGGCAGCCTTTTAGGGTTGGTACCAATCGTGAAAGTCTGGAGGTTGCTTCTGGCGGCCTTTCAGGGTTGGAACAGTACTCTTGCTTCCACGGTGTCAAAGGGCGTTGGGAAGCTGTTGGAAAGGGTGTTGCGGAGGCATATGCCCATGTAGAGCGTCTTAGTGGACGTCTGGTGGTTGTTGTTGGCCGTTTAGGGTGTCCTAGCGAAATTGTACTGATTGCCATAATCACCAACTCAACTTTTTTGAACCTTCCCACTTACCATCCATCCCCCCAGTTCAACAGAAAGTTTTCTACATTGGATTAAACAATTACCCACAGATGATCCAATGACTCCTGTTTGCTACAATGGTCAACTAGACATTTATGCCACCCCACAAATAGCATATGAGCCCAATTGTGCAGAGTTGCTCTTGTTCCTTTGATCATAGAAGTAAAGTTAGTATCATTCTGAATATTTCCCACTATGCTTCCTATTTTTATTCTTTTTAAAACTATCTGAATTGGCGATTATAATTTCTGATGGGTATGATGATTATAATTCTGATAATGTGATCAGACACAATGGACAAAGAGAAGAACTAGAGGTGACATGAGGTATATTTGAGAGGCTGTCGCAAAGAGGAAGACAAAGCACCCGAGGTCAAGACAAGAAGTAACAAATTGAAACTTATCAAAGAGAAATCCAATCAAAAATTAAGAAATTTCCTTGTCAATGAGAACAGTTAATCAGTGGAATGGCTTGCCTTCAGAAGTTGTGGATGCTCAAACATTGGAAGATTTTAAGAAGAAATTGGACAGCCACTTGTCCAGAACAATATAGGATCTCCAGCAGGGGGTTGGAATAGTCGAAGATCTCAAGGTCCCTTCCAACTATTATTCTGTATGCAAAAAACTAAGCTATCGCAGAAACAGAAGAAATAAAGGCCTTTAAATTCCATCAAAATTGAAATGACCAATGGAGAATTAACTTGTGTTCTAAGAATGTCAGCAGGTTGTAAACATTATTAATTTCACTCAGCTGAAGCTAACATACTTCTAAGGCAAGTCAATTGATGAAGATGATGATGATAATTTGCAAGAATAGTATTTTCCAATGATCCTCACAGGACATAGGATATGTACATTAGTGTTTCCCAGCATCAGCAATTTTAAGATGTATGGATTTCACTCTGAGGATTCCTCAGCCAGTATCTTAAAGTGGTTAAAATTGAGAAATATTGATGTAAAAGATTAGGATTTATTAGGATTTGCTTGGCTTATAATTTACTATATTAATGAACTTTAGTGTGAGATATTTAATAAGAAGTCATCACATTTCCATTCAGGCTGTCTAGTCAACATATATACAAATCGTCTTTGACTTTGAATCGTCTTTGACTTATATTTGAGGCCACAATTTTGGTTGTAAGTCATGACTGTCGTAAAGCAGGTTATCAGGTGACCACGTTGATTTCATGATCTTTTTTTGCAGCAGTTGTTAAGCAAATGAAACTGGAAGTAAATGCCAGTTTCCAGCAAAAATGTCACAAATTGCAATCACACTGCACAAGGCCGTAAAGCTGGGTTGAATGCTGAGCACCCAAAATGCGGTCATGTGATCACGGAGGAGAGAAAGGACATTGGGACATTGAATCCAGGTTGTAAGTTCATTTTGGGGAGTCTGTTGTAATTTCAAATGATTGCTAAGCAACCAGTCATAAGTCAAGGACTACCTGCATTCTCACAGAATGAAATTTGGGTGAGCATTTCAGGCCTGAAACATCAGGAAAGAGTATGTGATAAAAGTAGAATAGTAATTGACATACTATCCTCAGCTGAGATAACTTTTTTTTTCCAAAAAAATAAATACATGAGTAAATACCTGGAACCATTTTACAAATAAAAGAATTTTTAATTTTAATACAGGCAAACTGTATCTCAGGTACACATTACATATGCATTTCTTTCTATCTGTAATGAGACTGGAGGAACACCTCAACTGAAAGTGCAAATGCAACTTCTTACAAGGAAATTGTAATTAAGTGGCAAATGTTGAGTGCCTCCCACTCAACCTTGAATCCTGACAACTGCCTGGACAAATAATCCCTTACCAAGATTTCTTGGTAAGATTTTGAAAGTTTCAATCAATCAATTTTTATTACCGTCACAGACCACATTGGAAGTAGTTTACAATTGTTTTCTTCTTCCTAAGGTGGTCGTGGGGGGAAGAGACTGCCCAAGGTCACTCTGCTGTTTTTGTGCCTAGGGCAGGTTTAGAATTCATGATCTCATGGTTTCTAATGCTTAAGTTTAACCACTAATCCGAAGTGACCTTCCTTGGCTTTGTGCCTATTTTGTAAATGTATATGTTGTAAGTCAGTTCCATAAGCGCCACTGAAACATTTTCAAGCAGCTTTCTGTATAATATTGTATAAAACTGAGCTAGTTATGACATTATGTTTCTCAATGACTCTTTGTCAACTGGGAAAACAATTGAGGGTTATGTGAAGTTATTTTCTGTTGTAACTTATTTAAAAATTATGTATACAGAGGGCAGAGGTGGTATTCAGCAGGTTCTGACCAGTTCTGGAGAACCGGTAGCAGAAATTTTGAACAGTTTGGAGAACCGGCAACCACCTCTGACTGGCCCCACCCTCATCTATTCTCTGCCTCCCGAGTCTCAGCAATTGGCTGGGTCTTCTTTGGTTGCCCTGCACAGGAGAATGGAGCTGGAAAGCAGGTTAATGGGGTGGGGAAGGAATGGAGATTTTACAGTATCCTTCCCCTGCCATGCCCACCAAGCCACGCCCACCAAGCCATGCCCACAGAACCAGTAGTAAAAATGTTTGAATCCCACCACTGACAGAGGGATCCCAAAGGTGCTTTTTCAAGAGGCAACTGGACTTTCTGGATTTTCTTTGAAGACGTTTCGCTTTATCAAGAACCATGACCTGGATGACTGAGAATATCCATATACATATTGTGCTGGTCAGACAGTATATAGTTAATTGATAGTTAGTTGGTAGTGGAATTTATAATTCCAGGCGGGGAGTGTGCTGGTCAGACAATATATAGTTAATTGGGAATTGAGAGCTGTCCCCTTAAGGGAATGCCTCATGGTAAATGTAGTCAATGCCTCATGGGAAATGTAGTTCATGTCATGTGGTCACATCTGTAATCCTGATTGGTCACTGAATTGACCCTTGGTTGGGTTGGGGGAGTTTCCTTTATTCTTGCTTGGACCCCAGCATAGTGCTGGTGTCTTCCCTTTGCTTCATTGTTATGGAATGAAGATAACTATATTTTCACACTATGAAGACAACTATGCAAAGATTGGACATTAGATGAATCTCAACATAACTGCGAGTTATACCTATTACAATCCAATAAAGAAACTTTGTACGGAAGCCTTTGTAGAGTTTATCTAACTGTCTTTATATTCAGCCAGGAAAGTTACAGACAGAACACATATACATAGAGATGCTCATTCAATCTGCAGTTGTCTTCCAAACTTGAGAACAGAGCAGCCAAGACGTTAAGAACAGGATTAATGTTCAGAAGGGCCCAAAATGAATAAACAGAACGATACCCGTGCATTGCAATGTACACTATAGGTGACACCTGAATTTACAGCCACATAGGAGTCCTGTGGCAGTAACCAGAAGAGCAAAGACAAAATTATGCCAGTGTATGAGGTGGCATAACTAATGCTTCCGTTTGCCCATCCCGTTAAACCACAAACACAAAATGGCTTGGGTCAGTGTTGTCACAGAACAACACGGTCCCAAAGGTTGAGTGATTATTTAAGTACTTTCCCAGAAGGGAAAGTGCTCGGCGGTCACGCTTTCCTAATTTCAAGCAGCCTTGAGAACTATCCCGCACCCCTCCCCCCTCCCCACCCACCCCCAGCCGGCGGCGGCGGCGGCGGCTGTAAGAACGGGGCGACTCCCTTTTCCCGGCTACCGGCGAGTTCTCGCCACAGGAGAAGCGCTCGCCAAGCTTCCGGCGCTCCGGCCTCTGAGAGGCTGCCGGGCCGGGTGACGCACGGGCAGAGGTGCCCAATGAAAGAAGCGCGCCGTGCCCGGGACCGAAACCAGGCGATGTATAAAGTGAGGCGCGCCGCCTGCAAAGAAGGAGCCGGAGGGTGGAGCGCGTTGCGAGGGTCTCTGTGGGGGCGCCGGCGGCCTTTCCTCCCACACACACACTTTCCTGCTTGTCAGAGGGGAAGATTTTTGGCCGCGAACTGCGCGGCAGACACGGAGATCGGCCGGTGCATTTAGACGCGCTTATTTTTTTTTAGTTACCGGTTCCCACTTCGGCCACGGGACCCGGCGAGTGGGGCCAGACGTTTCCTTTGACTCCAGGCTGGGCGCACGTGCTGCCAGGAAACGCCCCTCCACACGCTAAGCCTCTCCCTATTGCGCGTATAGTTTTTGGGGGGAGTAGGTGACCGACCCCCGACCCCACTTTCAGCTTCTCGGCAGGGTCCGCATCCGGTCTCTGCTCCCTTTCCAGCGTTCCCGGGAATCTCTTGAGGAGCACCGGCTCTCCAGGGCTGGGCGCACGCCTTGACCAAATGGAGAAGAGGAAGCCGCGGGCCGCGGTGGATCAGCCTGTGCGAACCGCCAGCTGCAATGGGTACGCGCTGGCCGAGAAGCAGCCTCCCCTTCAGCGGAGTCGCTCGGGGGAAGCGCCGTCCCGTAGCTGGAAGACCGCGGCTGGCGGGCATCCCTTAGAGAGCTGGAAGGAAGAGCGGACCCGCAGCGAAGAGGACAACGAAATGAACTTGCCCGGCCTGGCCGCCGCTTACACCACCATCCTGAGTGCCCTGGGCGAAGACCCGCAGCGCCAGGGGCTGCTCAAGACGCCCTGGAGGGCGGCCACGGCCATGCAGTACTTCACCAAAGGCTATCAGGAGACCATTACAGGTGGGACGCGACCCGTGGTTAAATAGGGAATAGGGAAGCTTTACAACAGTCCTTTGGGGTAGGCCAGTTTATTACAGCTACCCGGGATGAGCTGGTGTTAACAGTGGGGTTCAAATGAATGATCACAGTTTCTGGAGCCCCGCTTACATATAAAGTAGACATAGTGTTAGGAAGTTTTCACAGCTTTGCCTGTAAGGCAGGCAGCACCTACAATTTGTCTATGGGAGATCATGGATGTGAGAGAAGTGAGAATCAAAGTTTGGAGTAGTCAGAGGCTTGTTGGAGGCTGGTGCACCCAGCTTCAGATTTAACAGGTAATCAAAGTTGGAAGGGACCTTGTAGGTCATCTCACTGTCAGAAAGTTTCTCCTTATTTCCAGGTTAAATCTCTCCTTGTTCAGTTTCCATTCATTATTCCTTGTCTGGCGTTTTAGAAAATAGCTTGACCCCTTCCTCCCTGTGGCAGCCCCTCAAATATTGGAAGACTGCTATCATGTCTCCCCTGATCCTTCTCTTTACTAGACTAGCCAAGCCCACTTCCTGCAACAGTTCGTTGTATGTTTTAGTCTCCAATCCCCTAATCATCCTGGTTGTTCTTCTCTGTACTTTTCCAGAGTCTCAACATCTTTTTTATAATGTGGTGAAAAAAACTGGATGCAGTACTCTAGGTGTGGTCTTACTAAGGCTTTATAGAGTGGTATTAGTACTTCCCTTGATCTTGGTTGTATCCCTCTGTTAATACAATTTAGGATTGCATTAGCTTTTTTGGCTGCTGCTGCCCACTGCTGGCTCATATTTAGCTGGTTGTCCACTAAGACTCCAAGATCCCTCTCACAGTTACTGCTATTGAGCCTGGTTTCACCCAATCTATATGTGTACTTTTGGTTTTTCTTGCCTAAGTGTAGGACTTTACTTTTCTCTACATTGAATTTCATTTGGTTAGATATGGCCCAGTGTTCTAGTCTGTCAAGATCCATCTGGATTTTGAACCTAATGTTCCTTCCAGTGAAATTGGCATTGGCATGAAAAGAAAAAAAAAAGTGTTCCTTTTGGTCTAGAATGGCCTTTTAACTTTTTGGTAGTCTTTTACAAAGCTGAAAGAGGTGGGGCCATGCCAGCAGGATGCTTTTGCCCAATTGCTTCATAAATGATAGTTAACGGTGCTGGATTAGGAACAGGCAGACAAGCTAGAATTCTCATCCTCTGAGAAAGCCAGCTGAGTGATTTTTGGCTGGTTATTTGCTCTAAACTGGAAAATTAGGAAATATCGGGACTTTCACATAGCAAATCCCTTCTGAAAATCTTGCCAAGAAAACTACATGGACTTGCCCATGTAATCACTAGGTGTCAACATTAACTCTAACCAACAACAAGGGTGGAGGATCCGTTCCCTCAGTTGCATAAGGCTTCCTCTGCTTTTCATAATGTTGACCAATACAGGATTGGATTGAAGGCCTGGGTTGCATTTTGCCCTAATCCAAAATGTAGTTTCCTTGTTTATGGCTTAGCACTGAATGATCTGGGACCCTGTGATATGCAAATCATTGTTCAGTGGTTAGCATGTTGCATAGGGGGAAGAAATATTATGTATGTTTGCCACCTTGAATTACTTATGAAGTTATAAAGGTGGGATAAAAATCAAATAAATAAACTATGCTTTGACAATTAAACATGATTAAACAACTAACATGGCTTACTGCCTAGTACAAACATAGCCAAAGCATTCATAATTGTATACTTTACAAAAATAGCATTAATGCTTTCAAATATACTGAGATGATGGAAGTCATAGTCCAGTACAACAGAAGGAATATCAGCTGTAGAAAAGCATTCATTAGCATCTCCAATTACTCTAATTATTTCCCTTTCTCTCACAGCACTCAGATTTAAATTTAGGTCTAGATTTAGATCCTGTCTTTCCTGCAGGAATGGACAATGTCTGATATATTCGTATTTTCTCTGCACAAAAGCAACCTGATGAAGTTAGGTTGGGCCTATTCTTTTCTCAACTCAGCCAGCCCGTGAGTTTCCATGACTGAGGGTCAACCTGAATCTGCATCACTTTGGTCTTAGGCCAATAGCTTAATCACTCCACCAAACTGCCTCCTTGAGAATGAAACAAAAGTCCTGGTAGCTTAGCAGATAGGACTTTTCATATTTAGTGAGCAGACATTAGGTCTCAAACTCTTTTCTATGTGACCGGAGGCAAGGAATTTATGTTCTGAGCTAAAATTTCAATCAGTCTAATAGTTACAATATATCCAGGCCCTAGGAAAAGGAATCTGTCATCTGTTCTAGTTTTTCTCAGTTTTAGCAACTTTATGATTTGTAGACTTCAACTCCCAAAATTCCCCAGCCAACCTATTAGGTTGACAAGATTAACCTCCCTCTCTCATAGCCAACAGTTTTGAGGTAGAAACCCTAAAGAAAATTTCTCAACATGCTACTATCACTTTCACTACTGATTAATTGCAGTGCAAGGTTCCTTCCAACTCTGATTATCTGTGATTTGCATAGTGATATAAAGGGCTGGAAAATCACAAATCAAAGGCTTTTTCCTTGGCTTTGTTATCTCTGTCTCAATCATGTTCACAATCCTTGTCGGAGAGTAGGGACACAACATTAATTCTACATAAAGGATTGCAATTGATGTATCCAGATCAAGATTGACTGCCTTAGTTCAAACATGGACTTCGTACTACTGATTTGGTTTTTGAATATGGTGTTTTTCCATAGAAAAGCATGACTGAGTATTTTTAACTCCCATGTAATTAACATACCAATAAAACGAGAACGGGATGGTAGTTTCTGTCCAGCAGTTCCTGTAATCAGAAGCTGTTGAAGATATAAAAAATGAGCAAGACGTTTTTGCAAAATTATGGAGCTTTACCAGGTTGAGATCATTTAGAACTTTCCCAGCTGTATCTTTATGTTGCTAACTTCTCACAATTGCTTTGTAGGAACAGTGTGAGGATAGCTTTTCCCATTCTGCAGTCCAGGGTCACTGGGCTACAGCCTCCATCACATCCAGCCACTGAGATTTGGTTCACAGGAATTGTGGGAGTTGCAGTTCAACAGGCCTGGAAGGATGGTTTCATTCCAATTTAATCTACATTTTCTTTAAAGTTCATATGCAGTAGCTGGTACAGTAGTGTGTCTTGTGTAGCACTGCATTTTTGTGCAGCATTTAAGATTACTAAATTTTTATTCAAGCACTATAGCAATAATATGAAGATAAATATGGGAATCTATTGGAGTGGCTGACCATCATAAATTTAATAAAATAAATAAATAAATCGGCAATCTGAGGCGGAATGAAGTGACTATGGACATCACTTCCTTAGAGCCAATATTCCCATGTGCTACCTTCACGTGTGTTTAATAAACTTCTGTCATCTCAGCCAGAATAAGGAAAATAGGGATTATCTGGTGGATACCAAGTTTGGAAAGATTTGCTAAAGTCAGGAAATTTTTAAGAAGCCAAATGATCTTAATTGCAACTTTCTCATTTTTTATTATGCAGTTTTCTGAACTTTATGGGGTGGCAGACTGAGGGTCATTCTGATATATTCCATTTGCAATTTTTATACATAATTGTGGCTTCTTTTTTCCTTACTGAAAAGGAAAATAGTTAAAGCGACAAAAGTAGAAAGCCTATGAAATACTCGATAGCATTTTCATATTTGGGCTGAAAATACCTGAATGACATATAGATGACAACAAAAAGTTAGTCTTCTGGATCTCTTTGCCTCTAAATAGTGATTATAAAAAGTTTTTTATAGAACAGGTTTACTAGCCCTAACATCAATTGCCATCTCTCTTAAAAAGAGCCTATGATATTCAGAAAGTCAATATACTGGTATCTAACAGCGGATCATCCTCTTCTCTTTTCTTCCATCTTTCTCACCATTATGGACTTCTCAATGTATCCAAAATATGAGTTTTTGAGCCTGGTCATTTGTATCCCAAGTGATAACTCTGGATTAATTTATTCTATAAAACATGTTTTTGTTTTGTTTTATTGGACTACCAAGAGTCTTCGCCCAACACCAAGGCTCAGAAGTGACAGTACTCTATCCCTTTTCTTCAAAGTCTAACTTATTTGATGTGTCTCTCTGCTAATTTACTGTTCTTCTCTGAAGGGAAGATGACCCTGCATTTATTAACCACCCCAAGAAAATTTAACAAAATACAATTAAAAAATTGTGCAATATGTTGCTTCCATGCCCTGTCCATCTAATCCAATTCTAACTTAAACTAATCCTGTAGAACCTTTTTCATCCCCTATATGTCCATGTATGTATTTTGTTTTAAAAATATTCAGAAAGAAAAAAAGGAAATATAAAACATAACAAAATTGCTAGATCTAAGGGGAAAAAGAAAGCATTAAATTATAAATTATGCAATAGCACTTAGAATTATATACTGCTTCACGGTGCTAAGTGGTTTACAGCATACTACAAAACAACGAGTAAAACCTAGCCAATAAGAAATACATTCGTCAACCATATTAAAGAGTATTAGTCAGATTTTCCCTTCCATTGATATGAAACAACTAAGAAAAGTAAGCAAATCTTTCCATGATTTAACTTTGGGTTCAAGGTAAAGCCATTTTTGGAGTGGCAGTCCATATACAATAAATCCAGAGTTCTTTATACATAATTAAATTCCACATTTTTTATATATATTTCAACATGACATTAACTTTTTCAACCTTATTTCTTTTTCCAATTTCATATGAACTTATCCGCACATATTTAACAGATAATCAGAGTTGGAAGGGACCTTGTAGGTCATCTAGTCCAACCCCCTGCCCAAGCGGGAGACCCTACACCATTTCTGACAAATGGCAGTCCAATCTCTTCTTGAAAGTCTCAAATGATGACGCTCCCACAACTTCCGAGGGCAAGCTGTTCCATTGGTTGATTGTTCTCACTGTCAGAAAGTTTCTCCTTATTTCCAGGTTAAATCTCTCCTTGTTCAGTTTCTATCCATTATTCCTTGTCTGGCCTACAGGTGCCTTAGAAAATAGCTTGACCCCTTCCTCCCTGTGGCAGCCCCTCAAATATTGGAAGACCACTATCATGTCTTCCCTGGTCCTTCTCTTTACTAGACTAGCCAAACCCACTTCCTGCAACCGTTCATTGTATGTTTAGCCTCCAGTCCCCTAATCATCCTGGTTGCTCTTCTCTGTACTTTTTCTAGAGTCTCAACATCTTTTTTATAATGTGAACAAAACTGGATGCAGTACTCGAGGTGTGGTCTTACTAAGGCTTTATAGAGTGGTATTAGTACTTCCCTTGATCTTGATTGTATCCCTCTGTTAATACAATTTAGGATTGCATTAGCTTTTTTGGCTGCTGCTGCCCACTGCTGGCTCATATTTAGCTGGTTGTCCACTAAGACTCCAAGATCCCTCTCACGGTTACTGCTATTGAGCCTGGTTTCACCAAGTCTATATGTATACTGTTGTGAATGAATAAAGTAAATAAGCCCAAATGCAAAGTAGGTTTTGGAAGCCTGCACATTTGATTGGTCCTTGAACAGCGAACAAGGATTGGTTCATAAAAGCCGCTGATTGGCCAAACTTAGGACACTTCCTATTGGTTATTGGTTTGAATCTTATGCACTTATTATTGGTTAATAGGGTAGCAGCCAACCCTATAAAAGGGTTACTGCTGCCCATAGCCTTGCTCTGTTCTGTTCTATTTACTGTTAATAAAGAGTTGAAGTCACTGGTCAGATGTCTGGTCTCCATTACTCTCCAAACATAACACTGGCGACGAGGATGGGATATGGAGACTGAAGAGCTGACTGATCTACAGAGCAACACACAGAGCACATGGTCGAACACGCACCATCAACGGCAACATGGCCAGCGGTGCCGTACCACCCGCTCCATTCGACCCAGAAACCGAAGACTGGGAGTCATACATGGATTGGTTCCAGATGTTTCTGGAGACCAACAATTTGAAAGACGCTACAACCAGCAAAAAAAGAGCTATATTTCTAACCCATTGCGGGCCTACCGTGTTTAAAATGGCAAAATCACTTGCCAAGCCAGCCGAAGTAAAAGCGATGGACTGGGACGTCCTCGAGCCTTTGCTACGGGCTCACTACGCGCCCACCGTGCCAACCTTAGTCAGAAGACACGAATATTACCAGAGGGACCAACGGAAAGGTGAAAGCCTTGCCAACTACATCGCAGACCTCCGCAACCTTGGAGGCCTCATGGATTCTCTGATTTAGAAGAAGCCCTCCGAGACCGCCTGGTTCTGGGCCTAGAAGACGGCACGATCCAGAGCAAAATTATGGCTAAGGGGGACATCAGCCTCACCGATGCCCTCAAAGAAGCCACTGCAGCGGAGGCGACCAAAAAGTCGGCAGCACGAATGCGCCGCACCAACGCACCGCTACGTCAACTCGCCAAAGATACCTCGCCTCGCTCAGAGAGACACCGGTATCGACTCACCACGAAGACCTAGAATCCCCATCAGAAAGCGATGAAGAAGAGGTCAACCGACTCCGAACGGAACGAGACCAGTTCACACAACCCTCATCTCGACCTTGTGCAGGATGTGGGGCGAATCACCCGATCCAGCTGCAAATTCCTCGACGCACTCTGCCGCATTTGCGGGAAAAGAGGTCACATCGCAAAGGTTTGCAGAAGCAAACAAAACTCCAAACCCCGACAGGCGAATACCAGTCTTCAGGATTCTTCGGCACACCCGAGACAAACTGAATCACCAATGGGGAAGCCACTCCTACAGAAACAACCCGTCCACCACTTCCACCAGGCGTGAAGAAACCAGGCGGGAAGAGACCCACCAAACAATTACCATAGGCCACGCTACATCCCTTGATGCCGGGAAAATCCGAGTAGAGGTCGCTATCGAAAACAAACCTTGTGTAATGGAGGTGGACTCAGGATCATCCCTCTCGATGGTGTCCTGGAAGACGCTTCAACAGCTCATTCCGACGATTCGCCGCCAAGGTTTACTCAAAGGGTTATCCTCAACGATTACCAGGGTAACCGAATTCCCGTTGTCGGGTCCCGCCGATTCCAGGTCTCTTTCAAGGACCGCACCGTCGCATTGCCACTGACTATCGTGGACCGTGACCGCCTAGTCTTTTAGGCCTTCAATGGTTCAGACCGCTTGGAATCACTGTAGGCGAGTCCACCATGCCGAGAGCAACGATTGGGAGGAAGCCCTCGTGCAAGAATTCCAAGACGTTTTCGTGACGGACTAGGCAAGTACAAGGGGACCCGATCTCATTTAACTTGAACCCGAGGTAGCACCCATCCGCCTTAAGCCGCGTCGGGTGCCGTTCGCCCTGAAACCTAAAATCGATGAACAACTCGATAAGCTAATAGAACAGGGTGTGCTGGAACCCACCGACCACGCCCGATGGGAAACCCCAATAGTGACGCCTATCAAGCCTGATGGGTCACTGAGAATTTGCGGAGACTACCAGGCCACCTAAACCACGCACTTCAGCAAAGTGCGTATCCAGTGCCGGTAGTGCAACACCTGCTCCATTCCCTGGGTGGCGGGAAAGTTTTAGCTAAACTAGACCTAGCCCAGGCATATCAACAATTGCCTGTAGATCCGGCCACCGCGGAGGCGCAAACTATCGTCACGCATAGGGGCGCATTTAAATGCAACCGGCTCCAGTTCGGGTGAGCGTCGCTCCAGGAATTTTTCAGAGCTTAATGGAAAGGCTGTTACAAGGAATAAGAGGGGTGCGTACCGTATTTCGACGATGTGCTCATCACTGCCCCGAACAGAGACATTCTAGAAAAACGACTCCGCATAGTTTTACAAAGGTTCCAAAACGCAGGCCTCAAAGTTAAAAAAATAAATGCCAGTTATGTACCGAAAGGGTGGAGTTTTTGGGATACCTCCTGGACAGTCAAGGAATCCATCCCACTGAGGACAAATTAAAGGCAATTAAGAAGGCCCCCACTCCAAGGAACAAGGCAGATCTACAGGCGTTCCTTGGACTTATCAATTTTTATAACGTCTTTTTACCCAATAAAGCAACCGCAGCTGAACCATTACATAGACTCTTAGACAAAAAAGCAACGTGGGTTTGGGGACAACGTGAACAAAACGCTTTCCAACAAGTAAAGAAATTGCTAACTTCTGATTCTGTACTTATGCAGTACAACGAGACTCTGCCGTTAACTATTACTTGTGACGCCTCACCTTTTGGGGTTGGAGCAATCCTGGCCCACGATTACTCGAACGGAGCAGAAGCTCCCGTCGCATTTTTTTTTCACGAACTTTAGCTAAAGCTGAAAGAAATTATAGTCAGCTGGATAAAGAAGCTTTAGCTATTGTGGCGGCAGTTAAAAGGTTTCATGAATATGTGTATGGGCGTGCGTTTACAATAATTACTGATCATAAACCACTACTGGGGATTATTGCGGGTAATAAAGCGAACCCCGTATATATTGTCCCCCAGAATGACCCGCTGGTCTGAATTCTTGGCGGCGTACAATTACACCTTGCAACACCGCCCGGGAAATCAATTCTCCATGCTGATGCATTGAGCAGAACACCGCTTCCAGAATCGGTTGAAGATCCAGCCCCAACCATCACAACATTGCAAATTGAGACTCTACACGTGCCGCCATTGACGGCGAGAGACATTGCCCTCGAGACAAAACGAGATCCGGTCCTGCAACACCTCCTACGCTGGGTTGAGCGTGGTTGGCCAACAGAACAGCTATCACCTGAATGGGGCCGTTTAAAGCACGCCAAACCGAACTGTTTTCTCAAAAGGGCTGCATCTTGTGGGGCGATAGAGTCATAATCCCGAGCAAACTGCAACGAACTGTTTTAGCGGTATTGCACGATGGACATCCGGGCATCGTGCGGATGAAAGCACTTCGCACGGAGCTACGCCTGGTGGCCGGGAATCGACAAAAGAATCGAGGCCTGGGTCGCTACTTGTCAACGTTGCCAGGACGTCAGCAACGCCCCACCTAAAGCAAGCCCAACCGAATGGGAAACTCCGAGAGGACCATGGTCCCATATCCATATTGACTTTGCGGGGCCTACAAAAGGGCACACTTTCCTTATTACAGTCGATGCCTATTCAAATTGGCTCGAGATCCATCGAATGAGCACAATTACAACGGACTCAGTTATCAACAAATTAAACAGGTTATTTGCCACACATGGTTTTCGGACGCCCTCGTCTCGGATAACGGCCCACAGTTCACAGCATTACCATTTGAACAATATCTTGCGGACTGGGCATCCGCCATGCGCTGACCTCGCCCGCGCACCCTGCGGCGAACGGGCGTGCAGAGCGCATGGTACAGTTTGTAAAAAGACCCTCCACAAAATGGAATTCGAAACATTGATGAGAAAATCAATTGGATTTTATTGTTGCAGCACATCACGCCCACAGCGTTACCAACAAAATGCCTGCCGAACTTCTTATGGGGCGGAAACTACGATCGCACCTCGACCGGCTCCACCCCGCATACGCACCCGAAAAGCCTTCGGCTCCAGCAGCAAATGCCGGGAATTTAAGGTAGGCAATTTAATCTTTGCCAAAAACTTCTCCGGCGACCCTTTATGGATACCCGCAACTGTTACCCACCTCACTGGGCCTAAATCTTACCGCCTGCTAACAGACGATGGGAGGGTGTGGAAACGCCACATAGACCAACTCCGTTCGAGATTACTACCCAGCGCCCATGGCTCCCCGGGTTCACCAACTGAGGGGGAGGAAATATCGAGAAATTGACTTCGATATGACGGATAGCAGGCCAACGGAAAACCCTACGGCCCAGCGAAGTACCGGGATTGAAGCGGGGAGGGAGTTGACTTTTCCATGGGACTTGAACACGGGGAAACCGAACTGCGAAACCCGAAGAAACACTGATTGGCGGAGACAACAACAACGGTAGCAGCACGGAATCACCGTGCAGTGAAACGGAACAATAAAGATCATCCTAACGCTCCACGGAACCGGACTTGAGAACAAACTTGGTGGAGCCACGGAAATCATCCAGACAGACCAAACGGCCTGTCTATCTTGAAGATTTTGTTACAGCTCCTCAAACGGAACCCAAGGGGAGGGGTGTTGTGAATGAATAAAGTAAATAAGCCCAAATGCAAAGTAGGTTTTGGAAGCCTGCACATTTGATTGGTCCTTGAACAGCGAACAAGGATTGGTTCATAAAAGCCCCTGATTGGCCAAACTTAGGACACTTCCTATTGGTTATTGGTTTGAATCTTATGCACTTATTATTGGTTAATAGGGTAGCAGCCAACCCTATAAAAGGGTTACTGCTGCCCATAGCCTTGCTCTGTTCTGTTCTATTTACTGTTAATAAAGAGTTGAAGTCACTGGTCAGATGTCTGGTCTCCATTACTCTCCAAACATAACATATACTTTTGGGTTTTCTTGCCTAAGTGTAGGACTTTACTTTTCTCTACATTGAATTTCATTTTGTTAGATATGGCCCAGTATTCTAGTCTGTCAAGATCCATCTGGATCTTGAACCTATCTTCTTGGGTGTTAGCTATTCCTGCCAGCTTAGTATCATCTGCAAATTTGGTAAGTTCCCCTTCTATTCCCTCATCTAATGAAGTTAATGAAGATATTGAAGAGTACTGGGCCTAAGACAGAACCTTGTGGCACCCCACTGCTTATTTCCCTCCATGTAGACTTAGACCCATTAAGGACTACTCGTTGAGTACGGTTTGCCAGCCAGTTGCGTGTCCATCTAGTGGTGGTGCTATCTATTCCACTTTTTTCTAGCTTACTAAGAAGTAGGTTGTGGTCTACTTTGTCGAATGCCTTGCTGAAATCTAAATATATTAGGTCCACAGTAAATATATTATGTCCACAGTCTACTAATTTAGTCACTGTGTTGAAGAATGAAATAAGATTGGTTTGGTTTAACACCCATGCTGACTGCTAGTTATTACGTTACTTGTTTCTAGATGTTGGCAGATCTGTTTTTTTATTATCTTTTCCAGTATCTTCCCGGATATTGATGTTAGGCTGGTTGGTCTATAGTTTCCTGGGTCTGTTTTTTCCCCCTTTTTTGAAGATGGGAACCACATCAGCTCTTTTCCAGTCCTCTGGTAGTTCCCCGGTGCTCCAGGATTTTTGAAAGATATGGTGCAGTGGTTCTGAGATGACCTCTGCCAGCTCCTTTAAAACTCTGGGATGTAATCCATCAGGCCCCGGTGATTTGTTTTCATCAAGATCAGACAGGTGTTCTCTTGCTATTTTTTTGCTTATTTTAACTTTTATTTCTGGTCTGTCTTTTATACAGTTATGTGTTTGGTGGCTTGAGCTATAGTTTCTTTTTGCATGAAAAATATTACTCCAAAGCTATTTCCAAAACATGTATCAATGTCTCTTCCACCATTTAAATTTCCAACATACTGAAGTTGTCAGCCAGTCTTTGAACATCCTTTGAGGTGTTCAATATAATTTTAAAAACCCAATATTTTGTTGAATTAAATGCATTTTAACAGAGACACATATTTAACATTTTTAAAAACCTTAACACATTGTTTTGCTAAAATAGGATATTCCAGCTCTTTGCCTACTTCTAATACATTGCATACAAATTGCATGATCAAAATATATTTGAACTGTATACATATATCATTCAGTTATTTTAGGAAGAATGTGTGACATACTTGCCTTTCATATATGTATGTGTATGCATGTTATATGTATGTATTTCTCTCATTCTCCAAAAAACGATAGAGCTAGGAAACAGAAATGATTTAAACTGAAATGAATACAGTAATAATTGTTTCATAATAATTACCTGTATAATAAAGTATCTCATTTATAGAAGTAATTGAGCTCCTCTCTATTAATACACCAAACATTTTTTAAAACACACATTCACACACACACACACACACACACACACACACACACACATTTTCCATTGAGGAAAAATCCTAGGAAGGAGGAGTAGATATTCTCTGGGTAGAGATGATAACGTAATAATGAACCTGAATGGAGATAAGGTTCAGAGAAGAGATAGCTGGACAGAGCTTGCTGGCTGAGTTCTCATAAAACACTATACAAGTTAATATTGGATTCCCCCAACATACTGAACATACTGAACATTAGCTGAGTCTAGTGGTGTTAATCTAGCAGCTAAACAGTTTCAGGCAGGTCTTCCTCACGTACTATTTCAATCTCAGTCTGTAACAATTGTATTAACCTACCTTGTAGTGTTATTGCAATATTATAACCGGCCAACAAGGGAAATACTTGGGACACCAAAAAAACACTGTACAATGGTTAAGCTTTATTAACTCCAAATCTTTTCTGAACATATAAAATGTCATCAATCTCAGTACAAACTTTTGTGTTAGCCTTTCACTTAACTCCATTGATTGTGACAACAAGCTTCTTCCCTGGGTCCTATATATTTCTGAAGAAGCGATTATTAAATCCAAAGTGGGCCTTGTAGCAGTCCAGGAGTACAAAGGGATCATATTTATTTTTGAAACCCAAGAGGAGAGCAAGAGAGATGCATTTTGCAAGGATTGTCCCCCTTCAGAGAAGCAGAGCCTGGAGCTTACCAGTTTTCCATGTTCTTGTCTAGAAAATAGCGAAACCATCACCACAGTCAGCCGAGAATCCTTTTCTTTTAAGTTTTTTTTTAAAGTTCATGCTGAGAGTTGGTTTATTATATTAAATTGGCATCTTATCCAGCAATTTTTTCGCATGAGCATCAAACTAATCTCTTAAAATGGGGACTTTTCAAAGCTCTACCTAGCTCCTCCGTTGAGCTGTGGTCTCTTCAGAAAAATTATTAGTGATATATTAAGCTGAGCAACTCTGTGTCAGCATTCCAGGTAATGCACCCATAGAAAGCAGAACTCCGAGGCAGGTAGATTCCTCAAGGAATGATTCATTGGATACATCATATTGGCACAACTCGTGAAGACCAACTTTGAAAGTTCCTGCAGTGTTCACCAGATTAAAAAGTGAAAGTTTCCCCTTCCTCTAAGTCATCAGTCACATTATCCAATAGAGGTGCTGGCCAGTTGCTTGGTTACTTCACTCCTCCTCTCCCCAGCCACCTGTTGGAATGTCCTTGGTTCCCACAGGAAAACTTTTCGTTTTGACTTACAAACCTCCCAGCTATCTATCTCCCCGCCCTCCTTGTCCCTTACTCTTCCTTGTGGCAATCTTGAAGCCTCAAAGATGGCCTCAGCCAGGTTCGCTTCAGAGTTGCCACTCTGCCTGGCCTTCTATTTACTCTTGGATATGCCACTGATCTTTGCCCTCTATATTTCCTACCTTCAGAACTAATGTCAGCTGGTGCTCCATTCAAAATCCAAGAAAGAAATACTTAGACTCTTTTAATCAGAGAAAAGATATCTTTTACTGGAAATCAAGTGGTAGCAACAAAATAATTCTGAATCTGTGAAAATGGGCGCGTAAATCACATATACAAAGTAATGGCAATGTTCCCACCCTCAATAGTTCAATTAGCTCATCCAATTAAAAGTTGTGTATATCATCATGTGGGCATCTCCAGGTGGTGATGAGGCTTCTGTCCGTTGACCTTGACATAGTTTGATAAAGGGTTGCAGCTACGCATAGCATAGGATAGAAACCCCCCAGCTTATACAGTTCTGGTTTGTAACACCTCCAGCTCACTTCCCATAACCATTCCCTCCTCCTCCCCCCGTTACTTATGACAGCTGAAAGCAAAGGGAGAAAAACTTGAAGGAAAAATCTTGAAGGCTGACATTCAGCCCTCCTAGAAAAGAGACGTTAGTCCTAAAAAAGATAAAAATAGAAGGTAATAGAAAATATACATGTAACAGCAACATACTAATTTTTAGAGTTTATCAGGATATTTAATACGAAATGCCTTGATAAGTGTGGGAGCTCTAACATCCTTCTCATTTACCCACTCAGCCTGGGAAGGAGGAAAATGTTTCCAAGCAACCAAATGCTGGAGTCGACCCCTTCGTTTTCGAGAATCCAAAATTTCTTTAACTTCAAAATGTTGTTCACCTTTAATTAGCAATGATACAGGGGGATCAACCTGAGTTGGTCTCAAGTCGGAGGTATGTTCAGGTTTTAACAAACTAACATGGAAAACAGGGTGGATCCGTCGAAGAGTTTTTGGTAATTTCAGTTGGATTGCCACAGGGTTCACAATTCGTTCAATTGAGAAAGGTCCAACATACTTAGGTTCAAGCTTTTTTGACTTTTGTGTGGTCTGCAAATACCTGATGGATAAAAAGACCTTGTCACCCACTTGATATGGTTTTTGTGGAGTTCTCTTTTTATCTGCAAATTTTTTATGAGCTTGATGAGCATCATCTAATGCTTTACGGGTAACCGGCCAGGTAAGCTGGAGCTGTGTTATCCATTCATCTAATGACTGAATGTTAGGTTTCTCCCGTGGAAGCTCGGGTATGGGTACAAAGTCTTGTCCCAGTACTACTATGTACCGAATTATTATATGCCATCTCAGCGAATGGCAATAGGTCAGCCCAATTATCTTGCTGATAATTTATATAACATCGAAGATATTGTTCCAATTCCGAGTTAGTCCTCTCACAAGCCCCATTGGTTTGTGGGTGGTGGGCGGAGCTTAAGCCCTGGGCGGAGCCCAATAACTTCAGGAACTCCTTCCAACCGACTCCCAGGGACCATTTGGGTTTTACAGCTGGTTTTTCCCCAAGATTTAGTTCTGCTAACAAGTCAGCTTCCCCTGCTTCCTCTAGCAGCAGAGAATCTTGTCCTCCAGTTGCTCCCAGGTCTTCTTGGTCGCTGGCTGGATTTGACATTATGTTCAGATCCCCTCGGAAGAAAATTTATTATTTCTCCGGGTGGGCTGGTAATGTGGAGATTCAGAATAATGTCAGCTGGTGCTCCATTCAAAATCCAAGAAAGAAATACTTAGACTCTTTTAATCAGAGAAAAGATATCTTTTACTAGAAATCGAGTGGTAGCAACAAAAGAATTCTGAATCTGAGAAAATGGGCGCATAAATCACATATACAAAGTAATGGCAACGTTCCCACCCCCAATAGTTCAATTGGCTCATCCAATTAAAAGTTGTGTATAGCATCATGTGGGCATCTCCAGGTGGTGATGAGGCTTCTGTCCGTTGACCTTGACATAGTTTGATAAAGGGTTGCAGCTACGCATAGCATAGGATAGAAACCTAAGCAAGAATGTACCCCCTCCCAGCTTATACAGTTCTGGTTTGTAACACCTCCAGCTCACTTCCCATAACCATTCCCCCTCCTCCCCCGTTGCTTATGACAGCTGAAAGATGCAAAGCAGAAAAGGGAGAAAAATCTTGAAGGCTGACAACTTTCTAAATCTAAAGTATCTATGGGCTATAAGTCACTGCATGAGTGGCAGGCTCTTTTCAATACAGTGTGTTGGTTGATAAACTTTGCAAGGCTGCCGTTGTCTCTTATTTAGTGGCTGTTCTTATGCCAAATGTTTTGCATAGTTTTAAACTCCACCCCCTCCCCTGCTTTCAGTCTGAATTTTCCTTGGTAACATAGTATGTGTTAAATTATATCTTTTTTTCATTGCTGTTGGTGACGAAATTACTAGATATTTTCCAAACAATTAATTCCACTTGGGCAGGAAGAGACAATATGTGTTTGCAGACCTTGTTAGTGTTGGAAAATTATTGTGGGTAATTTCCGATTTAGTCTCCATCCAGCACATTCCCAGTCATACCCTGCATCCGGATTAGAGCAAACAAGCAGAGCCATTCCATTCAGTTAGCAAAAATATTGGTTGGTTAGTATTTATTAAACAGAAATAAACATTTTAAAAAATCCCCAGTTAATTGGCATAATGGGATAAAAGGCAGGCAAAGGCAGAGAGACAGAGAGGCATGAAAAATAGACAATAGTTTATATTCTTTACCTCTACTAAAGTGCACAAAATTTCCTAAAATGACTGTAATTAGCAGGAAAAACTCAAAAGGGGAGTGGCTTTAAGCTGTTCCAGCCTTAATCCTTTTATGTACATAACAATAACACAATAGAGATGGAAATTAGGATAGCAGGTAATCCTTCCTCCGTTCTGCATCATAAAGAATGGCAGGGGTGTATGATGCAGCTGACAATTAGAGATTGTGATTACAGAGCCAAATTTTGTTGCTTTTTATTTGTCACTCTTAGAAATACTGTTTTCACAGGTGCTGCAACTTGGACCTGTTGTCACTTATAGTATTTTGTTTTATTTAGTTTCCATGTTTATTCAATTGCAATGAAGAAATAATTTTGATACCAAGTCACTTATGATCCTATGTTATCTCTGAAAATTTTGTATTCGAAAAATCACTTCTTTTTGAAACCTCATTCCTTATTTTTGTATGGATATAAATTGTAAGTACTCTTCTGGATGTTGGAATACTTCGGAAATGCAAGATATTAATGCCTTAGTAAATGTCCTCTGCCATTATGAACAGGCAGGAAATTGACAGATGAGACTTCTGGTAGCATAGGAAAGGTGCATAGAAGTATTTTATTTCAAGTGATAACTTAGAAATATTGCAAATTTAATTCAACTTCTTGATGGGTGCGCTTTTTTTCCCTTGGGAGTTGCTGAGTGTAATACCAATGAAAAGATTACTTGCCATTGAGGAATATATTAATAAATCTTTATCCCATCTTTCATTCATGTTTAGAGATTGAGGGCTATTTACATGTTCTCACTTCCCCCTAACTTCTGTTATTATTGTACCAATATTGTCAAGTAGGTGAATGTGAAAATATATTGGCTGTGTACACTATTTTGCATTAGCACAATACTCAACTATTGTATCTTAAAGAGGAGTTAATACTATACAACATGAAACTAGGGCACAGTTATCCACAATAAAACCGGACTTGCATTAATGTGAAAAATAAGTTGGGGAACTGTAGACAGCAATCTTGAGTTTGGCTTAAGGTTCTTGAACCACAATTGGTTCAGAGATCTGTTCTTTCCATTGCAGCTTTCCCCAATTTGGTCCTTGTGAATTGCAATTTTCAGAGTTGTCAACCATGCTGCTAGGGATTTTTGTGGTCGCAGTATACATAGGGACTATTGCTCTGGAGAAGATTACGTAGTTTTGATATTTATTTGTTTGCTAAACTATTTTTATCTACTGGAGGGAAATACCAAATTGGTCAAGCCAACACACAGTCAAAATCCTAACCTTTGCTCAACAGTCTTGCCTTACACCAACTTCATAAGGCAGAAAGCAGATTTACTTTAAGCCACATTTACCCCCAGATCTTCCAAAGTTTGGAAATATGGGGCAACTCCTAAAATTTTCAGCAATGGCTATGCTTGTTTTGAATTCACAATCTGAAGGTTCCTCTAGGGTGGGAAAAGCTCCTTCAAACAGCAGTTGGGTTGGATTCACACACAGTAGACTTGATTCAAGTGGGGTGGAATAGCTTTGGCTCAGCCTGCTGTGGGGACCCAAACATTATCTTTTCATATTATGTGAAGTATGAATCATCAGATTAAGCCATAATATTTTTGGACATGGCCTACTATATGAACACAACAATTGCATTTTGTTAACTTTGAATTACCTGTTGAGTGAAAACAAGCCAATTTGATTCTGTTTTAATTCTCTGTCCCACAAACCCTCTTTGGCATACTAAGTACATTTCTTACTTCTATACTTTAAGCAGAGACAGTAAAAAGCATTATTAAGCAGTTCAGTCTTCTTTACAAAAATGTACTAATAGTGAAACAAAACAGGTACAAGTGAATGGATAGTACAGCTTTAACCCTAGGCCCTATGTACATAACACAGAGAAATAAAAACTAAATATGGACAGTAGGATGCCAGGCAAACCTTCATCTGTTCTCCTCCAGTAAAAAGTCATTTGGTAGATATGGATGATGTATTTTTCCAATGATCGCCTATGTGCTTAAAATCTTAGCCTGTTAATTGATGGGGCTGACTGACTCTAACAGTCAAGAGTTTTGTGGCACTTTAAAGACTAGTAAATTTAGTTCCTGAGCATTGGAATAGATTTGGTAGCCTTTAATTTACTACAGGTCTCTCTGTTCTTTAAAAAGTTCATGATTCTGTTTATTCTAGGAATGAAGTAAATTCTCAGTTGCTCAGAGACCATTAAATATGTCTTCTGTATTTTGTTGACCTGCCTTTTGAGTATCAAATCGACGGTGCTTTTGAGAGGTTGCCCAAGTGACATTAAAGCCATGCAAATAGTTTCTATAGCAACAGGCTCCCTTATCTCTGACGCAGTCTGTGTTTCCCTTCATTTAGGTTTTATCTTTTCTCTCTTTCTTTCTTGATGTGCGCCTTGTGTTTATCCAGCATCACTTCCCTTGACTACAAGTAATCATGTTCTACCACCAGCATCTTCTAAACCTTTCAACTCAAAAGGGCAGGCACCTGATATGATTACTGGGTGTGGAGATGCACATCCCTTTGGTTATGGGTTAAAAGAGATTGTGTCCATACAAAGATTTAAACTTGGATTAAACATTCAGCCAAGGACTTGTGACTCTTCAAAAAAGATTTTGTGTGGTTTAGGAGCAATCCGTTGACCTATTTTGTCACATATGCAAATTCTTATCCTTATCTATCAGACTTAGACATATGCATAAGTAAATCTCCTGTGAAATAAATTATACATTTGGATTGTAAAATAAATGATAAATGTAGCAATTAAAAGAAAATACTGAATCTGTGATAATTTGGTCAATCTTAAATTTATGTAAGATGAGCCCAATTTTCTTTAATGATAGTAGCAACAATATACAAAATGGTCATCTTCCTAGACCAACATCTGTTCAGATCATATTGGTAGAAATGGTAAAAGAAAATTAAGTAATCATGTAGAGATACAAATCTTGCCGCAGGAAAGTCAGCTTAATTCTGCAAAATAAATCCTGCCCTGCCAACTTCCTATTTTTTTTAGAGTGTCAGCTGTCACCTGGATAGAGAAGATCTCATTGATTATATAGACTTGGATTTTGTGTTCATTTAGTTCTTCCTCAAGGATCTTGAGTAAATATAATAGTTGTGGGATGAGGGAGTATATGAATTTGTATGGATTGCAATGTAATTAAAATAGAAAGCAATGCATAAATGGGCAATTTTATGGGAAATATGAAGTGAATTGGCTGAAAGCTGTGTATTTGGACCAGTGCTTTTTAAATTGTTCATACATGTTCTGGATTTAGGGATAAGCAGTAAACTAGGAATTTCTGTTCACAATACTAGGAAGGTGGTGATGTAGTGTACAATAGCTGTGAAAGAGATTTTTTGTGTTGAGGATTATTAGGAAATGAATTGAAAATAAAAATGCCAACACTGTAATGCCCTTTTATAAGTTTGAGAAGGTGCATTTGGAGTGCTATGTACAATTCTGTTCACCAGGTTTGAAAAAAATATAGAACAAATGAAGAAGAGGATTCAAACCTCAAAGGATTGAATGATTGAAACACCTTGTAAAAAAGGGGGGGAATATCAGTAGTGTGCCTCTTTAGTTTGGAAAATGACAATGGAGAGAAATTTTTCTTCCTTCCTTAAATCAAATGACCAGGGGCTCTTTGAGGCTCTCTAAAGGAGACCAAACTAACTCATCTTATTACTATGGAATTTATTACCAAAAGATGTGGAGATGGTTGCTAGTTTGGAGGGCTTTGAAATGCGGGTGGATAAATTAATGGAAGACTGATTCATCTAGAGTTTTAACCCTTTGATTCAATGTTATTTTGAGGTTGGGGACAGAATAATGGGACAAAGATATGTCACAGTCTCCTCCTTCAGCACACCAGAGGCATCTGCATGGCCATTGTGAAAAATAAATTGTTGGACTGGTCTTGTCCTGGCCAGCAGTGCTATATTTTTATGTTTTCTCTCAGTTAATCCTCACAAAAACTACTACATGAGGTAGGCTGGAGAGAGAATGACTAGCTCAAAGTTACCTAGAGAAGTTTGCAAGTAAGTAGGAAGTCGATATGGATCTCCTTAGAATAGGGCTGTCAAACTCGTGGCCCGCGGGCTAGATGCATCACGCACTGGCCATGCCCACACAGTTTAGCAAAGGGGAAAAAAGTCATGATACATCATGTGACGCCACCGTGACACCATGGGTTTGACACCCCTGCCTTAGAACAAGCTCATCATGAATATCTTAACTACCTATGCCACACAGCCAGGATACTACACATTTTTTGAAGTGGCGAATGCTGACATTTAGATCAACAGATCAAATATTCTGGATGAAGAGCTGAGGTGGCTCAGTGGTTAGAGTGCAGTACTGCAGGCTACTTCAGCTGACTGCTAGCTAAAGTTTGGCAGTTCAAATCTCACCAGGCTCAAAGTTGACTCAGCCTTCCATCCTTCTGAGGTCAGTAAAATGAGAACCCAGATTGTTGGGGGCAATATGCTGACTCTGTAAACTGCTTAGAGAGAGCTGTAAAACCACTATGAAGTGGTATATAAGTCTAAGTGCTATTGCTATTTGAAATATTTTTACTGGCTTTTTTTTTTACAATATATAGTAGATGAATGTCAGCTCCTTTTAAAATTTGGTATAGAGACTCATAGCAATGGTTAGTGGAACTGGTTCTCTTGACTTCTACTCAGAAGTGTAAAGCTAATTGAATTCAGTGGGATTAATGATCTGGAAAGTGTTATATAATTGTAGCATCTGTGATCCTATATATCAGCCTTCCCCCTACCAGATGCTGCATAAGTGGTGAACACCAATTTCCATAATCATCCAGCCAACATAGACAAGAAAATTGCCTGGATGTAATCAACTAGGAGTCAAACCTGATTTAAGGGGGTACTTACTATTTAGGGGCAAAATGTGTTACTATCTAGAACCTATGAAGCTTTTCCATAGCAGCCTCATTCTTGAAACAAAGCCTATGGCATGCCTAATGTATCCATTGCATGGACAACATTGTCCTTTCTTCATAGTTGAAAAAGGCATTTACAAACAACCTAGCAATATGACATTGCAGTGGGAATAAATAGATGAATACAGATTGCATTATTCTGGGAAGCAAATATAAAAATTAGTAGAGCTGCTTGGTTGGTTGGGTGAGCTAATCCAGATAATTCCTCCATGCACGTGTAATTGGAATAATAGATGCATATCCTGAACTAGATTTTTTTATCCCAAGAAACCAGATTATTGCTGGGTTGCATGCAACCCATGACTTGAATGGCATCTCTCCTGAGATTAATGGTTGCCTCACATTCTGTTGCCTGGGCTGAATTTAGGAGGATAACTTGTTAATACACAAGAGATTTGGGTGTAGGCATATGACTTATGGGAAGGGAAGTGCTGAAAAGCTAACTGAGTCACAGCTGCTCTTTTGAGCCTTTTTGTTAGAACAATATTTTATCTTTCCTCTCCCCCCACGCCCTCATCCCCTGTTTACATGCCTGGCTTCCTTAAGACCCTGTCAATGATGGACAGTACGTAACAAAACAGTAGTGTGCCTCTAAACTCTGGTTGTCAGAGATACCTGCGTCTGTCTGGCAGCACACAGGAAATTAAAACCACCCCTGATAGCATATCTCGCCTGGCCTAAAGGGCAGTTCATTGGTATATGTGTCTGTGTTCATAACTGGAAGGGATATATCTCAGCAAAAACTAGAAAAGGAAAAGTAGCTGGCATGGATGTTGATTTTGTTTATATTAGCTTTTTGGTCTGAAGATGAGAAGGAAACTTTTCATGGCATCAAATCCCTTGTCTTTATTCAGATCAATTCTTAAAAATATTTAGAAGTGTGGGGAAAAATGTAACATGAGATTAAATTATACTTTTATTTATAGCCTTCCCTTCTATTCCCTTTTCGTTTTCATCCCAACTGCTTTGGATGAATAAACTGGCAATATAACACAGGAAATATTTTATGTTTTATGACTATTGTATGCCCCAAAATGGAAAGCAAAAGTGATATCAAAATGTGATACCTACCACAGAAGAATGGTTGCAGAAGTTGATGGAGTTGGCTGAAATGGCAAAACTACTCTGATTAAGAAAAGAAAATAAGTACTTTTGTTTCCACATGGAAACTGCTTCTGAATTTGTGCTTGATGTGGAAAAGAATGTGTAATTTTGACTTTGGGTTTTATAGATTAGATTGATAGATTTTTATAGAAATGACTTGTTCATAATATTTTAGAAAAACAAAAAGCTAGGATTTGATGCTAATGCCTTATTTTACTGCAATAGAATCAAAAGTCAATGCTTCTTTTTCTTTTCTTTTCCTTATCTTTCCTCACTTCTCTTCCCCCTTTCCCTTCCCTCCTCATTGTTCTTTTATTTACTTTTGTGTTTTGTATTTTATAATACTTAATAACCTAATAAAAATGTTTGGGGGAAAAAGAAATATTTTATGTTATGACTGTCATATTAACTAGGTTTCCAGATTGCTGTTGTATCAATTTCCATAATAAACTTGTGAGATAGGCTATGATTGTTCAAATTTTAAATAGAGGAGAATGGATACAGAGATATCTTTACGTTATAGTCAACAAGATCCTTGCAAAGTTGAGTTCCAAACTTGATGATCCATATCTTAAATCTGGGTTTACTAAGCCATTAAGTTATTAGTTTGGACCAAATTAATTCTGTCATAACTTAACTTTAAATTGTGATTAACTGTGGTTTTCTTTGCACGTGGTTTGACCAGTTTGGCTACTATAAATTAAGTCTAGACATTTTTGAATTTGGGAACAAAAGCTGCAAATTCTGTAGAGTAAAGAGTAAATCTTGTGCCAGTTGGAAAAAGATTTCTGTTACAGAATTACTATGCATAGGATATGTATCATCATAAAGTTTTGCTCTTAAAAACAAATATAAATATAAAATGGCAAATTTATCCTATTAGATGCATTCAGTATTTCTTAAATATTTGTGCCTTTTTAATTTTCAGTGTTTCTGTATACATACAGACTTTTGTGGCGTCTTGAAACTGGATAAAGAGAGTAAGCCAATAAGTCAATAACATAACACTTGTTCATTTATTTATTGAGGAAAATGATCCAGAGCTACATATTTGTGACCGTATTTATGCAAAAATGTTGAATATTCAAAAAGGTTTACAAATTTAAGCAAGGCTGTAAAACTGTGTATACTTGTGTATGTCCCATCACAGTTTGGAGGTGGTAGTATTTTAAAGAAGCTGGTCAAAGGAAATGGAAATGGAGGAAACATAGTTAAATTTACAGATAAGACAATGTCTAGAATTTCTATGTGTAAAAGAACAAACCATCTTGCATCACCGGTATTAGTTTTTTTAAAAACAATAAGAAAACAATGGAAGAACATTTAAACGGCCCAGGATATTGTGTCACTGTTGCTCAAGTGTCATTGTGAATGAAAGAGCTTCAAAGCAGCTTTAAACAGTTGTTGGGGGTAAGAATGTCTAAGCAACACTTCAAAATTGCCCTGATTGGTTCTCAGTAATGTCACATTGTAATCTGGATAATGAATTTTACACTTTATGTTTTAATTTTGTTCGTTTCTCATGTTTAATGTACACCTCTTTGAAATTTATTTTTGGAAAGTGGTATAGCCTACACATTCAAAACAAAACAATGTAGAAGGAAAATGACAAGTAATAGGTGCATTATATATGCCTGTCTTGATTTCAGATGTACTCAATGATGCCATATTTGATGAAGACCATGATGAGATGGTGATTGTGAAGGATATTGATATGTTTTCAATGTGTGAACATCACCTGGTTCCATTTATTGGAAAGGTAAATCTTTAATTTATTTTTCTCCACTATAAAGTAGAATCAATAGGCCAATCATTGTTAAATACCTGATTGCATTACTATTACTATTAATCCTCCCATCCTTCCTTTCACCCATCTCCTCCCACTTATGACTGTATGACTGTAACCTTGTTGCTTGTATCGTAACAATTTTTATTGACTGTTTCATAGTATGATTGATTGCTTATTGTACCCTATGACTATCATTAAGTGTTGTACCTTATGATTCTTGATGAATGTATCTTTTATTTTATGTACACTGAGAGCATATGCACCAAGACAAATTCCTTGTGTGTCCAATCACACTTGGCCAATAAAGAATTCTGTTCTATTCTATTTGCAAAACTATGTCAGACAACTTTTGCAAATCATAAAAAATGTTATTAAAGGAAATACATATTGCATAGAGCAACCAAGCCAGATGTTAGGGCCATCAAACAAGGTATAAAATGCAAGATGGGCAAAATAAGCTCAACAACATCACAAGGTGGTGTTTCAAACTTGCAGCTTTTGGGGAGTCATGAATAGGCAACCCAGTCCATAATTTATTTGTTGCTATTCAATTTTTAAATGTTTCATTTATACTTATATGAAATATCTTTATTTGGTAAAGGAGCAGGTGTTCATGGCATTTCGTGCATCATCTCTCCAAATACCCTAATCAGTTATCAAAGCTCTGTACCCTGACTGAGATGACGTCAAAGGATTATTTACTACTCCATTCAGGCAGCAAAATGTTTTAAGCATATATACTACCCAATTTAATAAATAGAGAGTCCGCTTACAACCTTGAAAGGATATGTAATGGATATGTCCATTTATTGTGTCTGGGTTTTTGTGTAATAAGTGCAGATTGAGTGTTCTGTATTTTGGTCATTTTGATTGTATCCTGTGACTCAAAGAAGGGGGTGGCACAGCTGTTGGGAACAAAGGCTGAATTAATTAGTTAAAAAAATTGATGTCACTTTGTTTGCTCCTCTGGAACAGTCATTTTATAGATCATTACTCAGTGCTAATAGCTACACTCATCTTATCTCAATACCTGCACTTCTCATTCAACTTCGCATTTAACTGCCTGCCTGCCTGCCTATTCAGTGGAAGTGGGAAGAGTTAGCAATGCTGGGTTTCTTGTGTTCTTTCAACAAGTAAAAATAAAGTAGAATTGAAGCTGGAAGAATCACATTGTGTTGTGGCACTAAAATAATGACAATTTCAATCATGTTTAATTTCTTAATAAAGAAATGTACGTTGGCCATAAAAAATAATTCCAAACTGATGGAACGATACTTTTATTGAGCTGATTGAAATGGGAATGAGAACTGCTTATGGCTGGAAGATCTTAAAATGGATGGGTGGATTTTTTTATTTTTCAAATTTTGGCTTACATGTTCCTAGCAAAGCCAGCCCATAATCATTTACCATTTTAATTTGCCTATTATACATTTAGTTAAAATAAGCAAACATGTGAATCATGTAGCAAAATAAATGTTACAACAAAACTTTACATCATGATACTAAAGCAGCTTTTAGTAGATGATGTAATGTGTGCGTAAGCAAGGAAATACCAGCTTATGAAAGTAAGTTTTCAGGTTGTATTTCAAAACCATCAGAGATTATGAAAGACTAATCAATGGGGAGAGAATTCATTGGCATTGGATCTGGTACAACTCAGATGGTCCTAGATGATTCCAGCTCACCCTTAGTTGAAGAGTACAACTCCCAGTTAGTCAGAAACGTTACAAGAAGTATTTTGAAACGGAGCCAGGATGATTTTATTTTCTTCCTGGGAAGACACTCCATAGAAGCCAGGCCAGCAGGCAAGGCATGCTGCTGCTGAAATGTGTTCAGTGATGCCATTGTGCAAATGCTGACCTTATATGTTTGTGTCCTTTATTTGTTTGTTTGTTTGTTTGTTTGATTATGTAAATTAGGTCCTTGGTACTCTCTGGCTGTTTTTTTTGCAGATGTTTCATTATCAAACTAAATAACATCGTCAGTGCTAGTAGCAAGTGTGATTTGCTCTTATTTTATGTACTAGTAGTTGCTGTAGTAAATAAAATGGGAACAAACTCCCACTTCCTACTAACACTGATTACCTAGTATGGTAATAAAGCATCTGCATGAAAACAACCAATCTCAGAGAGGACCAAGGCCCCTAACAGTTCAAATATGAGCTACAGATAGTCTCTTCTATTGATTAGATAATTTGCAGTATTTCCATGGAATCATTATGCATCTATTGCTATTTGCTTATTCTTCCCACACCCATCTTGATACTTATGATGGCACTGTTTTCTGGCCTCACTGTAACTTCCAATGTCCTTCAGAAGCATACTTCGCACAAAAGTGCTTTACAATAATGTCAACTATAATCCAAGAGCTTGGATTATAGAGGCCTATCGAAGCAGGGGCAAAGCTGGTAAATTAAACACCCCTCACCACCACTCTTACTTGAGCACTCAGAGGGAATGTAGGGTTGACCAGCAGCCCAGTTATGTGCCTGGTCTTTTAGGGGAGTGCAAACCTATTCAGTACAGGCAAAAATCTTTGTGATCAGTCACCAGCAACACTGGCCAGCAATCTTTGAAAAGTAAGTTCAGTGACATGGGAGTGCCTTAGTTAAGAGGTGTATTGTGTAACAAAACAAGAAGAGATAGTGCCATAAATGAATGGGTGCTGAATGAATATTCAATGAATGGATTGAATACAAAAGTAGTGACAAATACAAAAATATATTGAATGAATTTGATCACAAAATTTGATCACATTTTTATATAAAAAAGTGAATTTGCTGAGAGGAAAGAAAAGACCATAGTAGGATGGAACTGATGGAAACCTGAATAAGAGCAAAGTGAGAAATTTAAAGAACAAAAGGAAATATTGATAGTCCTTGCTTAACAATAGTAATTAGTAATTAGGACCAGCAACTCCACACTAAGTGACAAGGTTGTTAAGCGTAATGTCATGTGACCATACTGACTTACAACTGCAGTTGTGCTTTGGGTCAGTTTGGGTATTGGGTGGATCCCAGGCAATCGCAGTTTCCAGAGTTTACATGATCACAATTTGTACCTTTCGTTGTCTTCCCTGTTGACTTTGCTTGTCATAAGCCTGCAGCGAAGGTCACAAAAGACAATCATATGACTTGGGACCATCATAATTGCGAGTGCCCGAATCACGAGAACATGAACGCAGGGGTGTTACAACAGCCACAACTACAAGGAGCAGTTATAAGTCTTCTTGTTCAGCACTGGCATAACTTCAAAGTGGTCGCTAAACCAGGATTACCGTATATGAATGCGGATATGGAGTGTGATGGAAACAAGAATGTTTTGTGAGTCTGGAAGTATGAGACTAGAGAAGTAGTTAATGATGCTGATATAAATTTAGATTTCCTTCCCTCTTTTAGCTTCTTTTTCTTAAGAACTTCTTAATCTTTTTTCTGTAATTTGCATAATGTGGTTTATGACTAAAAGTATTAGATTGGTACGTATAGGAAATGTTGTGGAATGCAAGCTTTTGAATTTCATATAATCTTTGTCAGAGAAACTGACTAGGAAAAAAAGAAGGGGGAACGAAAAATGTAATTGATGTCAGACTGAAGTTTATAGTACATTATATATAATGTTATACATTATATATAATGTAGAGTACATTATTAGAAGGGAGTCCTTTCAAACATGCAAACTGAATCTTATCTGTCCAGAATAATGTTATGTGCTATGTTATGTTATATATTATGTTATATAAGATGTCATGTTATTGTTATGTTATGTCATTTTTTGTGTTATGTTCTGTTATACTGGGCTAGGGGCTGTCCTAAAATTTCCTGAAAAGAAGAAATACCAATAAATGTATTGCTTCTATACATTTTGGATATACTGATAAGTTCATTTTAATTTAATTCAGGTTTATAAAGACCTGAAATGTCAGAAAGTTGATAAAAGAGAAACAAAGTGGATTGAAATCAGACTCCAACTTGCTTGTTGGACTCTATAGGTTTTTAGTGAATGAGTAGGACATGCTGGGGTCAAGGCTATCTTACCTCAACAACAAACCCTCCAAGCACAATGTTCACCTTCTTTAGCAAGAGCCCTGTCAGTTTCCTTCTTGCTTCGATCACCCTGCACGAGCCAGTATTTCTCTCCTAATAGTTTCTGACATTTCATTTCAATGCCCTTCATGTAATACCCCTGACGGCATGCCTTGTGGGCAGAGATCTCTGTATTAAATTTGATCATCACAGACATAAGCTTTGACTTCTTCTGGGTCACAAGAGACCCATTTGAAAATGCCCTTGGCCTATTCAGCACAGTAAGAACAATTTTTCTACTTACCTTTATTTTCTTCATTTCCCCTCTCCATTCCTTTCAAAGGGAACATTTTCATATCCATGTAGCCTAGCTAGACGGAATTCTGAATGCTGATACTGTCTGATCGAATTGACTCAGAGTCGCTTCTCCACTTATTGCTAAAAATACTGATTAAAAAGTATGGAGCTTTAAACCAGGAGAAGCTAGTTGTTAAATGGTCAAAGGTCACCTTGGGTGGAACAGTGATGGATCAGGCTTTTTGGAGGAGAGTTTTATTTTAAAATTTATGCTTGGTTTATTTTACAGTTTCCTCTATAGTTTTGGTGGACTTCCAACCTTATGCCAGGAAACCATGTTTCATTTCTTTATAATTATAATCAGAAAGGATTTCAACAAGGAGTAGCTCCGGCAAAGTTTAGTTTAGAAGCTAAACAGGGCTGGAACTGGTTAATCTGTGGAAGGGAAATTACTAGGGTAATTTGATTCCTAGGTACCAGGAGTCAAGCTCAAAAGTTAAGAGTTAGAAAATTTTGAAGGCTGGTTGCAAAGGGACTTTTGAAAGCGCAATATAGTTCAAGACCTCAGGATATTTGTCACTGACTTGAACTGATGTTGCCCTTTCTCTGTGCATTGTATTTCATAAGATCTTTAGTGTATACTGTTCTCTCCCAATTTGTCCTTTTTTTTTTTTTTTTTTTGCTAAACAACTAATGACTTCTATGGCGTGCTAGACAGTGATTTTTTTTTTAAATAAAGTTTTATTTGGGTTTTCACACATACAAAATACAAGTAAAACATATTTTTTGAAAATAGCATGGTCCCGGGTTGAACTTCTTTATACAGACACAAAGCTCAATTTCATGCTCCTTTTTGTGTTCTATTCCATATCTTATACTATTCTACATTTTCTATATAGTTTTTCCCCTCTTTTAATTTTCTCAATTTTATTTTGATTATCTCATCTCAATTCAAATCATTATATTTATACTTTTGTCTGTTCTGTTTCAATTTCATATTATCTTTTCTCATTAAACAAGCTTTCTCCTGTAGTTACTAATTGGAGTATGAGACCTTTATATCTTTTAATTACATCCATTCAACTCTTATTTAAACTTCAATATATACCTTAAGGTTATGGCCTTCAATATAATACATAATACATAACTTCCAATCGAATTCTGCTTGGTACATTCTTATAATACACACTATATTCTTGAAAAAAAAAGATTATAAATATATGTAATTATAAACCCTCATTCCATTCCAATTCAGTTCTATCATTAATAATCATTAAAATCTTAACATCTTTAACACTTCTTTTCAATTAAATATCATACTTCCTTAAAGACACATATCACTCTAGGTGTAGGGACAGTGTAAAATATTAACACATGATAAATAATGGAACAATTAAAAATAATAGCACAGAGTTTTCTCTATCTCTCTCTCCCTTCCTATTTCTTTTTCTTTCTCTTTCTTTGTCTCTTTCTGTCTTTTTCTCCCTTCCTTTCTCTCTCTCTCTCTCTCTCTTTCTCACACACACCCCCCTGTCAGCCTTCATTCCCTCTCACTCCAGGCACCTTACTCACAAGGGGAAGTGAATCCAGCATTAGAGAAGTTCTGCAGGTAAACGGACTTGCATTTGAAGCTCCTGCAAACTTCCCCATGGCTGGATTTCCCCCCCCTCCCCCAGCGTTCTTTCCCTCTCGCTCCAGGCACTTTACTCACAAGGGGAAGCAATACTTCTAGTGTCCATGAAGAATCCAGCCTTGGAACAGTTTTGCAGGTTAACGGACTGCTGCTCCTCCCACAGTCATGTGTTTTCAAGTGGTTGCTTGAAAATGCGTGGCTAGGGTGGGGGAGCAGTCCTCCTTTAAACTGGGGCAGCGAGCATCGGGTGGGCGGGGCAAGCGAGTGAGTGGAAACTGGGCGACCGGGTTGGGGGCGTGGTCAGCTAGATGTTGCTACCGGTTCAGCGACCCACGCCAAATTCTTGCTACCGGTTCGCCCAAGTAAGTGCAAACCAGCTGAATAGCACCTCTGGTTATCTCTGAAATCCTTTGTAGCCAGATGGTGTTCTGACCCAACCGGGTTCCCAAAGAGCAAACACAGACAAAGGCAGCAGCCTCCACCTTTTAAGGTTTAATAACGAATTCTGTTCTGATGGCTGCTTTCCACTAATTAGCTCCAACAAGAAAGAGCCTTGCCAAGTTGTTTGTCAAGGCTCCCAAAAACCCAGAGATAATAACTAATTTACAAAATTCTCCAAACACGAATTAAGATGTCCACCAGTTGAGTTTAAGAGCCTCTTTGCTGTCTGTAAAAAACGCTTTTCCAAACCTGGCTTTTATCCTCTTGAGGGAGGGGCCATTACCTTGCATCCTTACTCCGAGTCGCCTGTGCTGCTGTAACTGTTCTTTCCTCCGAGTAATCCTTCATGCTGCACTTGGCACAGGCTCCTCGGGAATCTCCTTGTCACTGCTTCCAGCCCCCACAATCTCTGAAGGCAGCAGTCCACTCCCCGATGGTCCTGGCCCCTCATCAGAGTCATCGCTCTCCTCAGCCATCTGCACCTGCTGCCTTCAGGTGTGTTGTGCTAACCACAACAGATGGGAGGAATCATTAGCCTTGCCCCTAAGCCAGGGGTCCCCAACCACCGGTCCGCGGACCGTTACCGTCCGTGGAACAAGTCCTACCGGGCCGCTGGCTTGCTGGGCGCCACCATCTTTTTGATGAAAAAGTGCTTCCGGTGAGCTTTCGGTGAAATCACCGGCCCTATCAAAATGGCGGCTCGTGGTAGAAAGCTCACCGGAAGCACTTTTTCATCAAAAAGATGGCGGCGCCCAGCTAATGCCATAAAAAGGTTGGGGCTGCGCCATAAAAAGGTTGGGGATCACTGCCCTAAGCCACTGATGAGCATCATTTGTTATCCAGGGCTTCAGGATCAAAGGGTCACATCATATAGCAGATAGGGCAAAAGCAATAGAATTAGGGCCACAGCCAAAAATGAATAAGGCCGCCCATTTTCCTCGTTTTGGCATACTCTTCTTCTTTCTCTCTTACTTAAGTCATCTTTTTTCCTTGGTTGCTGAGCAGTGGAACAGATTGTTTTTGTTAGAAGACTAAACAGAGGCCAAAGGTTGCAGGTAGCTATAAGGTCAGAAGCTACCCACTTCTCCCTTCAGTGATCTCTTTGCTTCATTTATTGTTTCTGAGATTGTTTGCCTTCTGCATTTCCCATCTTTGCATCCTTGTCTTTATCAGATTTGCTAAAAAGTCCATAAATATAATGAACTACTAAAGAAAGCATTTTTTCCCTGGGCTACCAGCTCAGACGCGCCACATTTAGTCATGTGATAGGAAATGTATAGTACTGTATCCCGCTTATTTTTGATTTAGCAGATTTTCAAATTGATCTCAAGCTAGGAAATATTTCCATACTTGCATTGCTATTTTTAGGACTTACGTAGTCACTCTTGGCTTTTTCAATAAGCTTAATAAATACTAAACTGTGAAATATTTCTGATTGCATCTTCTATTCTTTACAGGAAAGAAAGGAAAAAAGTGGGAAGTGAGTTCACAAGCATGTTGGATTTTTCTTTATCCTTGACCTTTTAAAACTTACGCGACTGCATGCATGTTTGCTCCACTCACTCACCAGTTTTTAAAAAGCTACTTTCTGGGTCATGTATGACATGGCATGGGTGCACATGCATGAATCTCCCAGGTCAATAAGTCCTGAACTTTGTTTAATGACTTGTTCTCCTTCTGCCTAGGTGCATATAGGTTATCTTCCCAACAAACAAGTCCTTGGGCTCAGCAAGCTTGCAAGGTAAGAAAAACAAATACTTAAAGTAATGTGACTTATTTAACTGCAGGTAACCAAAGTAAAACTAGTATGAAAGCACTGGGCTAGAGCAGTGATCCCCAACCTTTCTTATGCCGCGGCCCGGTATCCCCAACCTTTTTTATGGCGTGGCCCGGTACCGGCATTAGCTGGCGCCGCCATCTTTTGATGAAAAAGTGCTTCCGGTGACCTCACGGAAGCACTTTCATCAAAAGATAAGCGGCGCCGTCGGTGAGCTTTTCTGGGTAAATGGCTTTCTACCGGAAAAGCTCACGAGCTAGCGCCGCCATCTTTTTATGAAAAAGTGCTTCCGGTGAGCTTTCTCCGGAAAAGCTCACCGGAAGCACTTTTCATCAAAAAGATGGCGGCGCCTAGCAAACCAGCGGCCCGGTAGGACTTGTTCCACGGACCGGTGGTTCTCCCTGGGCTAGAGAACGGGAGGTGGTGAGTTCTAATTCTGCCTTAGGCACACAGCTAGCTGGGTGATTTTGGTACAGTTTTTTTTTTTAACCCTAAGGTAAAGGTAATGGCAACAGCAACTCACTTCCAACAATGTTGCCGAGAAAAGAGCATGGTTTGCTCATATAGTCACCAGGAGTCTAAACCAGGGGTCTTCAAACTTGACAGTTTTAAGACTTGTGGACTTCAACTCCCAGAATTCCTCCTCCAGTCATGTTAGCTCAGGAACTCTGGGAGCTGAAGTCCACAAGTCTTAAACTTGCCAAGTTTGAAGACCCTTGGTCTAAACTGACTTGAAGGAGATAAAGATATAGAGACAGAGGTAGAGATAAAGTAAAGGAAATGATTCCCAGATTCAACTATATGCAAAATGTTGAGCTATTTAATTCAGTTGTTCTTTAGGTTCCAGTAAGCTAGTCACACTAGAAGAGAGGGGGAAGGGTCATAATGTAAAAGAGAGTGAGGGGAGTTGGTGTTGCTGAAGATGATTGATAGAGATGTTAAAAAAACAAATCAAATTGGGTTCTGGGGAAGTGAAGAGCTATAATTGTGGGGATTTTAGATTTCAGCTCTATTAGAATTATGAATTGAGGGCCAGTATCTTTTCAGGGCCTCACATGGGAAAGCCCAAGCCTCATGTTTGATTCCCAAGATTGATAATAGGTGGATCCATTGCTGTTTTACCCTGGAGAGGAAGAATCCCCTCACCACAGATAGAAGCTTTAGGGGAAGAGGACTGGTCCCCTAGGCAGAAAATATTTGGTTAGTGCCTAGTTCAGTGGTGGCTAACCTTTTTGAGCTCCTGTGCCAAAAATTGCGCGTGTTGCTTGCATGCTCGTACTCGCATGCCAGCACCCAGAAGGCAATGCATGCCCCCCCCCGCCCCCTATGCTTGTGTGCACAATCCCGACCCACCACCACCCCCTTACCTGCACTACGCCTCACAGCTCATTTTCGGCGGGTTTGAAACCTTTTTCGGCCTCCCAGAGGCTTGAGGAAGGCTTCTGCAGGCCGAAAAGTAGCCCCGTTTCATCACTTCTGGTATTTTCAGAAAAGCAGGAAGTGACAAAACGGGGCTAGTTTTCGGCCTGCAAAAGCCTGCAGAAGCCTTCCTCAAGCCTCTGGGAGGCCTCAAACCCACCAAAAATCAGTTGTCAGGCGCATGCATGCGCAGTGAGGTAAGTTTGCCTGCAGCTTGCATGCTGGCAGAAATGGCTCTGTGTGCCTCTTGTGGCATGTGTGCCATAGGTTCGCCATCATGGGCCTAGTTGAATAAGAAGCCTTGGGTAGAGAAGTAGTAAATAAGAATAATTTTATTCTTAAACTCCTTTGGGTCTTGGTTCCATTTAATTTTGCAATATGCCCCCAATATGCTATGTGATATTGATGTGTTTTCAAGCCAATGGTGATCTACTTCTGCCTTACACATAAAAATCATCTGAGTGATTTTGGTCCACTTACAATGATTTCATATCAGAGCGGGTTCACATATGAGGTGTACCAGAGCCTTGCTTTATGAAAATCCTTGGGAGAGTGACTTGTTTAATGCCTTGGAAATGGTAGACATAGAGCTTTAACCTGTCAATCCAAGATCTGATGTTTAACTTTGTCTGTGGTAAGCAGCTCCAGCTTATCTAGTTTGGTAATGAGATGTCTGCAAGGAAGCCACCAAGCTCAGAGAACACTAAGGACCCCACCGTCCAAGTATATTGGTCCAGATATCTAATATGGAGCTAAGCTAACCACACCTTCTTCACCTCCTTGCTAAATATGTCATGATTAACTCAAGCAGGAAGAATTCTAATCAAAAACATTCTCCATGATTGATTATCAGTTTATAAAAATAAGAAACTACTTTATGCCAATTCATACTCCCTAGTCCAATGTTGTTAACACTGAATTACAGAAATTCTTGGGCATTTCAGAGATGATTTTAGCTTCTCTGTTTAGACGGGTTGTTTATAAAAGTAGGTGGTCAGATTTAAGATGGGAGTTAAAAATAATTCTTACAGAAGAATTCAAGATCATGTTTCTTAGCATCAGATGATAAGCAGGGAAGGCATTTTTTTGAAATATTAAATCCTCCATTCACAGTGTAGTCTGACAAAATCTGTTTTTTCTCTACTATGACCTTCTGTTTTAATTGTCTCAGTTAAATTTGACCTTATATGCTTCATGGTATCCTGCAGGGATCAAGAACTATACAAGCATAAGCAGTTATGATTCAGTTTTTTGGAAGTATTTATCTGTCTCATAAATATCATGTAGCTTGGAGGCAAAACTACATTTTAATTGGAAGAATGGCCATTTTACTGGAAAATTAACTTCCCTAATGTACTTAACTACAAGACCTATTTTATTCCCATAACTACGATAGATGGGTTGAGAGGGAGTGATTGGTTCAAGGTTACACAGTGAGGTTTTGTGGCTGAAAATAAACTACAATTGGGTCTCTTTGCTCCTAGTCCAACACCTTAACCACAACTCCACACTGGTGCGTGTCTAAATGACAAGTTGCAGACCCACCATTGTGGAGTGAGAAGATTGTATACCAGGGGTGGTATTCTACTGGTTTGGCCCGGTTTGGCTGAACCAGTAGCTCTGAGGATCATCTGTGAGTAACCAGTTGATCCGATGATCAGCTGCTGGGTCTGCCCGCTGGCCCCGGCTCTATTCTGACCTTTATTTCCTGGGTTTGAAGCTCAGCTGCTTTGTGTGGCACAGTGATTGCCGCACATCAGCTGTTTAACACACAGGAGAGTGCAGGATTGCAAGAGAAAGGTCTGTAGAAAACCTCTGCGGAAGCGAAAGCGCACCCACCGAGTCTACAGAACCGGTGGTAAAAAAAAAATTCGAATCTCACTACTGTTGTATACCTATAGTAGATGGGTGATCAAGGAGCGAATAGGAACCTGTTTGTTACCATACAATTGCAGGAAACTTGGCAAGGGATTTTGCAGTTCCTTTTTGATGGTTGTGCATCTCCCATCTCCTCTGGTAAAGAGGCAGATTTCTTTTACAGAAGAAAAAGCGGCAGATTTAAGGACAATCTCAGATTCCTTTTTCTCCCTGCATAGAAAGGCCATTCTACAAAAGGCTAATCAATCTTATTTTTCCCCTATCCTTGCACACAAACATTTGGCATTAATAAGAAAAACAGAGGTCTCCCCATGACCCCCTCATAATCCCATCTATTTTGAACCCTGATTTAATGTTCAAGTCAGATTAAGAATAATTCTATTATTTTATTGAACTAAGACTTGCTGGCAGGAGAGAATGCATACAAACTCTAAGTAAAGGGATGGATTTCCACCACACTCATAGTTAGATTAAAATGAGGTTGGATATAGTTTGTGACCCTGGGATTATAGCCATTGTCACACGTTGAATAAACCAGACTAGCAAGCCAAGCCATAATGTGGTTTGTCTGGGCAATAATATGCTATGTGATTACAGGAACTGTATTTTATTAGCCCAGATTTAGGGTTTAAGACAGGGGTGTCAAACTCGAGGACTGCGCAGGGTGTTTATATCTGGCCCAGGGACCAACCTGAAAAGGACTGGCCCCAGTGCCTCTGCCAACAAAAACAGATCTTGTGGGGGCTGCAGGCAGCCTCTCGAGCTCCGTTTTTGCTGGCAGAGGGCTGCAGGAAGCCGTTGCAGCCAAAAAACGCAGCTGGGGAGCTCGTTTTTGCTGGCAGAGCGGTTGGGCCACCACAGGCGCCACCAACATGAGTGACGTCAAGCTGGCCACACCCACCCTGGCCACACACATCCCCGCCCCCCCAAGGTCAAACATAACCCTGATGCTGCCCTCAATGAAATTGAGTTTGACACCCCTGGTTTAGGATGTTGTATGCACTCTTGTCACTGGGGTGGTAATTGTGAAATAGACTGAAAGTGCGTTGGATATATATGTACTTTGCAGTTCATGTAGGTCAGCAGCATGTTTCCATCCTGAACTTTGCCTTCTCCTCTTGCACAGACTAGCAGAAGGAGGAGGGCACCCAGGGAACAAGACGGGCTCTTAGTGGGCACCAGCCTGCTAAACCTGGATAGTTTCCTCTCCCCCACGACTTGCTCTTTGATTGAGGAAATGGGAATGAAAAGAGTAAAGGTGATACTAGGAGTGGGAAAATGGGCAGCACATTCTACCGAGCCTTTATAAGAACGATGCAGGTTTATTTATATTGATTTATTTCTCTTATCCAATTTGCGTGACACCAATTTCATTTTTAATCAGGGATGTCCCATCCGCAGAGTGAAACTGTAGAGCTCACAAAAGCATGTGAAACGAACTAAGTACCCCGCTCTGAAGGACTAATGTTTGGTGGTTTTTAAAGCTTCCAGCAAACTAAAGTGCAGTTGTACAGCAATGACAACAGCAATCATAATAATTAATAATTATTAAATTTATATGCTGCCTGATTCAGAGTGACTCTGGGCAGTTTACAAATTTGTGAAACATTTTAGAGGCATATGCAATTGCATATGGAGAAAAGGGATATGTGTAGACAAACATGTTATCAGGAAAAGAAATTCCCCTCTGATTTTTCCCCCCTCTATCAGTTGCTTTTGGAATCTGTTTTGGAAATTCTTTCCAAGCAAAGAAGACTATAGTCATTGTCCATCTGTATCTTCCTTGGTAGAATGGTATCAACTGTTGGGAATCCCCCCCAAAAAACATGAATAGGGGTTCTTAGATCACACTGTGGTTATATAATATAGAAAGAAGGAGCTACATTTATCACCCTATTGTTAAGATGATCTTGGACCATATTGGTTAATCCAACCAAGCTGCCTATAGATAATTCTTATCTTATGTCGACAATTGGGAACGGAATCTCCATCATTAAGCAATAAGGTTTTAAGTGACTTGCATCTGATTTTACAATCCCTTTTTTTGCCACCGTTTTTAAGCAAATCATACAGTTGTTAAATAAATCCAGCTTACCCCCATTGACTTTGCTTGTTGGTAGCCCCTGGGAAGGTTGGAAGTGGCGATCATGTGACCCCAGAATGTTGCAGCCATTGTAAATTTTGAATTTTGATCATGTGATCTGTTGGAGAACTGCTTCTTCTCACATCAATGGAAACCTTCTGGCATTGTGACATTTGTGATTTGCTTGCCTCACATCTATTGACTTACACAAGGGCTGCTTGTGTAATAATTGGCGTCTTTTATCTGCCTGCGTTAGTAAATGTTGAAAATATTACATGGTGCCTCATCCATCTTAATTTGTTTTTTATCTGGGGGAATTTATTTGAAATCTGTTATCAGCCTTCTGTTTTGGATGGCATTGGCAGGACAAATCAATGGATTAGTATTGCTAGGGTGGCCGCCCCAATTATCTCTAAATTGTAGCAGCAGACTAAGGACTTTAATGTTGATTTGTCATTCCCATCTGATGATTTTCTTTCTGTCTGCGAATCACGGCAAGCCTTGTTTTCTTCCCCTGTTTACCAATCAATACATTGCTCAAGTTAATGATAAAGGAAATTGAATCTCTGTGAGGAGCCGCTTCTTATCTTGTATCAGTTGGAGGAGGCTAGGCATTTGCATATAGAGAAAATTTGTATATATTCTGTTGCCAAAAAAGTAGAAACTTTATCTCTAAACCAAGAAGTTAAGATCTGAGTACAATTTGCATTTAGAAGCCATTGCTTTGATCTTATTAGCAATATATCTTACCAAACTGAGAAAAACAGTGCTGGAAAAATCTTGCACCTTGTGCTCAGCCTGCAGTCCAGGGGTTGTGACCCATTGATAGGCAATTTTGTTAACTTTTGTTAATATAATTTGGACTAAACACTCTTGGAATTGAGAACTGTCTTGTATAAAGTTGGACAGATGGCCACCCAGATTTTGTCACTTTTCGTATTTCACTGTTATTAATTTTTATGCATCAGTAGCTTTTTGGAAGAATGTGCTTTTTCTTGGGGAGATGAAACTCAAGAATGAAATACAAAAGGTGGAAGAGTGTAAGTTATAGAATAGGAATAGATCAGAAAGTAACACTGTGTGTGAAGGAAGCGCACATAGGTATTGAGGTCCCGGAGTATTTCAACAGGAACAAAAGTGCTTCAGTAGTGCAGGGCATAAAATAAGGTGATAGAGACTTTATTGAGCTGACATACACGTGAAAGTAACTTTGGAGCTAATAGTAAGACACAGCTGCAAAAGAAACAGAAGCAACACTAGGTTGTGTCAACACAAGTACTGTATAATGTCAAGATGAAGTTATTACCTTTATTCAGTATTGGTAAGTCTGACTCTAGTCTAGACTATTGTATTCAGTTCTGGACGCTGTATTTTAGAAAGGATATTGATAAATTAATGTGTCCTGAGGACAGCAACGAAGAGGATAAGAAAAGCTTATGGGAATATTTGGAAGCATTGGGTATATTTAGCTCAGAGAAGGGAAGACTGTAGGGAGCCATGATATCCATAATAGGGTATCTTCCTAACATCTAAAGGGCTGTAGAAAACAGGACAGAATTATTCTGGGAAGTTTCTACCATCAAGCAACTGAAGCCTGCTGGCAACCAGTTGGTGGAAACCTAGAGCAAAGCAGTTTTCTCCCCAAACCCAGTTGTTAAGAACTGTTTTTTGAAAGCCTTGTTTTACTAGATTGGCAAGTAAGCTAGAAGAGATTGTTCCAGAAGCAAACTTGGCCAACTCACTAAGGAGCACTTCTTATTATGGCTGTTGGCCAAACATAATCTCCCGGATCAAGAAAGCCAATTGCATCTACTGTATTTCACAGGCGGCCTGAAGCATGACCTTAATTCTTCTATTACAAGAATCAGGACTTAGAAGAGCTTATGTCTGGGAGCATCACATCCCATGTTGAGAGCTGTATGGCAAGTTCTGTCATTCTATCTCAGGATACTTTATTACTAGATCCCTTGTGCTAAAATTTCTAACGACAACAGTGGTATAGTTTGCAGGTCTTGAAAAAAAAGTGAAAATTAGCATAAAACAACAGCATCTTGCCCATCCCATTTGTTTAAACCAAAAGTCTCCAAACTTGGCAACTTTAAGACTTGTGGACTTCAACTCCCAGAATTCTCCAGCTGGCTGGAGTTGAAGTCCACAAGTCTTAAAGTTGCCAAGTTTGGGGACCCCTGATTTAAACTGTAACAGTAAAAAGGATTGTTTATTTTCATATCCTCCTGGTTTTTTTGGATCACCCCAGGAACTCTCTGTGCAAAAGCCTAGTTGCCAACAGGCAAATGCAGGCTGGATTCTGGCAGATCAAAGAGGCTGAATTGGTGATTGGAGTGGTCTTTCAGAGATTTCCATCTTAAGAAGTACATTTCAACTCATAATTCTGGTAAATTACCCAAAATTGAGTAAATGTGGGTTTTTTTTCTCCTTTGGGTAATGATACACAAATCTATCCCCATCACAAGAGGGACATTTAAATTGATTTAAAGATTGCTGTGGGTACTAAAACATATTTTAAAAAACTTCCCAGATATTCCTATTAAGACGATGAAATTACCAATAGTAATTTGCTGAAATGACATAAAGATCACTCAGTGATATTGTTTTTATAAACTAGAGAGTCCTCTAGTTACAACCATTTGTACAGTATCCAATCGAAGTTCTAACAGTGCTGAAGGAAGGGACTAATGACTGGTCCTCAAAGTTCACTAAGGTTTTCCTATATGTGGTTTTGAGTAAATGTTTGGGAAGTACTATCCTAGACTTATCATTATTGTTTTTCTGGAGTAATCTTAATGGAATGCATTGGGTTTTTTTCTCTTTCTAGGATTGTGGAAATATACAGTAGACGATTACAAGGCAAGTAACAATCTTTTGTGCTTCACCTAATGAAATGTATGTTTTACATTCTAATAGAATTTGCTGTGCAATATCAAAGGGCTATTAATCAGCTGTGACTATTAAGAAAAGAAGGCATGAATGTACTGTGAACAATTTATTACTGGTATATCCCACTACACAGGAAGTTCCATAGTCATGGAGCTCATTCATTCATTCATTCATTCATTCAGCCACCCATCTCAGGAATTTACTTTGGACAGCAAACAATAACAATGATAATAAGTACCATGGCATGTTCATCAGTGAGAAGCATTCTACCCTAGCTTCTAGATAAGCTAACTTTCTACTTGGAAGGATTTGTAAATATACATTATCTACAGAAATATGTATTGATAACATGGCCAGCCAATAAATAGAATAGAATAGAATACTTTATTGGCCAAGTGTGATTGGACACACAAGGAATTTGTCTTGGTGTAAATACTCTCAATATACATAAAAAAGTACATTTGTTAAGAATCAAGAATCATAACGTACAACATTTAATGACAGTCATAGGGTACAATCAACAATCAAATCATACTAGGAAACAGTCAAGTGGGAGGGGATGGGTGAGAAGGAGTGGTGAGAAGATTAACAGTAATAGTAGTGTACACTTTGTAAATAGTTGAACAGTGTTGAGGGAATATGTTCCCCTGCATTTCATAATGTATAATCATACAAGCAGAGTAAACATTGATGAAGAGGCCTGAACGTAAGCCAATAAGAAATCTCCTGCCCAACCTCTCATCACAAGGTGGCTCTGCATCCTCCGGGATCTTTTTCTGCTTTGCTTTCAGGGGGCCCTGTCTTCAGATGTAGGTAATCTTTAACTTACGACCGATCGCTTAACAACTGTTTGACATTATGACAGACCTGGAACAGATGTTTTATGGCCTGTAAAGCACTTTCTGGCTGTTGTAAGATGTGCCACCCAATCACGTGACCACAATTCGGCTGCTTGGCAACCGGTTCGCCTTTATAACTACTTTCAGTGGTCACATGACAACAACTTGTGACTTTTTTTGTTGGTTTCCAACAAAAAATGCCTACTTGGAAGAATGGGTTTGCACTTATGGCTATGGATTCACTTAACAACCATGGTGATTCGCTTAACGACTTAATGACTAAAATTGAATCTTGTGTGTAGGTGCCTCAACCATGCCATAACTGGTGTATGATTGCAAATCCTGTCCCAGTTGCAGTCGTAAGTTGAGGACCACCTGGGCTGTGGTTTTCCATTTACAGAGGTCAGCATCTGCTTTTAAAAGTGGGGAAGATTTGCTTCTTGTCTGGACTCTGACAGACTTCTTTCCATTAAGGAGACTTCCGGCACTTCCTTAATCCGTAGACTTTGTGGGCCATGAAAATATGATTAAAACTTACAATTTTTAATCTTTAATGAGTTGAGGCTTTAAGAAATTCTCTCCTGAACAGGATATTCATTTTTCTTCTTCCCCTCTTCATTGCAGTTCAGGAGCGCCTCACAAAACAAATTGCTGTTGCCATCACGGAAGCCTTGCAGCCCGCTGGAGTTGGGGTGGTGATTGAGGCAACGTAAGTTGACACAAAATTTGTAATGTGTCCAAAGAGTGAGGGAATTCAACTGGGAAATGGAGAGAGAGAGAGAGAGAGAGAGAGAGTTTTCACTGTTCAATTTCTATACAGATAGTCCTCAACTTACAACCATTTGTTTAGTGACTGGTCGAAGTAACAATGGCACTGAAAAAGGTGACTTATGACTGGTTTTCACGCAACTGTTGCGGCATTTCCCCAGTCATGTGATCAAAATTTTGAAACTTGGCAATTGGCATGTATTTATAAGAACTACATATAATCTCTTATCATCTATCTATCCTATTTCTCTCTCTCTCCTTCTCTCTCTCTCTGTGATGGTGAACCTATGGCATGCATGCCGGAAGTGGCACACAGAGTCATCTCTCCAGGCATGCCAGCCGTCGCCCGTTGCTCTTCTGGGTTCCAGGGTGTGCATGTGCCCCAGCCAGCTGGTCTGTGCTGGCCACCTGGTCTTCCTGTTTCTGGTATGCAGGTGTGGTTAAAGACCAGCTAGCTGGCACACATGCACGTGCTGGAAACCAAAAGCTCAGCTTCCTGGCGCATACATGTGCGCCAGGGAGCTGCTGTTCCGGTTTCTGGTGCTCTCCCCCCTCCGTGCATGCTGGGGAGCTGCTGTTCCAGTTTCCGGCACTCCCCCCCTGCGTGTGCTAGGGAACTGCTGCTCCGGTTTTTGACGTTCCCCTGCGCGCACTCTCCCATTTTGGCGCTCAGTGCTGAAAAGGTTCGCCAACACTGATCAATATCATCTATGAGCCATAGTGGCACAGTGGTTATAATGCAGTATTGCAGGTTACCTCAGTGAATACCATGGCTTAATCATCAATAAAAGCGTACATGAGAGTGAAAATATTTGAGGGCTTGATTTTTAAAAAATAATTGGCAAGCTATTATATTGAAATCAAGATGGAATTTGATTTCAATTGCGCAGCTAAAGTTTTCTATCCTGCTTCTGCTGTTTTTTTTTTGCAGCAGAAAGAGACAGGCTATTTTCTTTCAGTAAAAATATTTCTATTGGATTTTCCCCCCGTCTTTTCCTTCTGTAGGCACATGTGTATGGTGATGCGAGGGGTTCAGAAAATGAACAGTAAGACTGTAACCAGCACCATGCTTGGAGTATTCCGAGAAGACCCAAAGACACGTGAAGAATTTTTAGCACTCATCCGTAGCTAAAAATGTGCCATCAATTTTCCTTCCTGGACTGTCTTCTCTAGCATTGATGTTGAATCTTTTGCTGTTTGTGTTGCTCCTTCTCTTTTTGGAAAAGTAACAGTCACTGTAACATTTCTGAAGTTTTACTGTATTGGTGGTAAGTTCCATCATGTAGTTTCTTTGCTCATATGGTTCCTTGTGTCATTGGAGCATAAAGGTCCTAGAAATATTTTCTCAATCTATGTTACCTGACTGTCTTAAGGCAAATGTCATGCAGTGGCTATGTGTTTTTGTGTGGGCTTAATCAGGTTGTTTCTGTCCAAGTCATCTGAAGTGCTTGAAGGACATATCCTCACTGAGACAGAGAAACTCTTTGCCCTAATGTCCAGCAAATTTCTCCATCCTTTTTCAAAGGTCAAGAAAGATGGACAAAGGAATTAGCGGCTTTTTCATAGTCTAGATGTTAAAGAGAGGGCGTTACTTCCTTCCCACATGATTAGGGGGTCATTCATTCATTCATTTTCATTCATTCCTGTTCCTTGTTTCAGACCAACTTGTACCACCACTCCCTTGGCCCTCTATTTTGTATTTCAGTTGCAGCTAGCCCAATTCTTCACTTTTGTAATTTCTTTTACTTCTTACGAATGAAATTGGCCCCATTTTCCTCGTGGATGAGTTTCCATTGCCTTTGCTCAGATGTCTCTCCAATCGCAGGAAAGTAGAAGTCAAATTCCTTCTAGCAATTTCCATTGATGAAATGGAAATTATGGGCCTTCTTAGAGAGGGAAGGAAAATCTAGAACCCTTGTTTTGGAGTGGTTGAATTGTTGTGTTCATTACTGATATAATAGTTATATACGGTATAATAGTTATAAGAGTAATATAACTTTTTATAATTTAAGTTCTGAAAGACCCAGGGTCTGAAATCTTGAGATACTTGTGTTAATTTCATCATAATGCAGGGAACTGGATAGCAACTGGTTTTGCTGGACAAGAGTTGTTTAAACAAAAAAGATATGGCAAAAACTCTGGCATTGAAGAGAAAACGTAAGTCATAATTTGCCTGGCATTTGTTTCACTGATGGGACAAGATACAAAATGGAATTCCTTTCTTTCCGTTCTGATGGGAGCAGAACTATGGACAAACTCAGCCCTCCTGCATAAACTGGGTCTACATCTCCAAGCATGTTAGGAATTCTGGGAGTTGTAGTTTCAACTCATTTGGAAAACATTATCATGGAGGAGGGTGGGGCTGCCCTCAGGAATCCAGGATTTATTACACTTTGATAGGATTGGAGCATTGTATTTTTCCCTTATATGAAACTGATTTGGATGTTCTCTTTTAGTAAACTATAGTAAACTTTTTTTTACCACATGATTTCTGTTCAGTGTAGGTTGTGACTATACTGTGGATATTACCACATGGTATATATTCTATACTGGACTATTTTCAGGACTTGCATTCAAGTAAAAATGATTTAAGTTACTTCTTGGATGTCAGCCCTACATTGTTTACAATAACTTGGTTCCAATTTCAGACCACCTCCAGCCTGAGATTCTGCATCTTTGTTAAAACAGGTCTTGACAGGAACATTTTGAACAGAATCAGTTTTCAGACAAAGATGGAATAAAGGATATTGGGAGGCTGTTTTTAGCAGCCAATTCCTTATTTGTCTTCAATTTTTCTATTTGCCTTTTTACCGTATCCTGTTCAGAAGTGATTTTGTAAGCTAAAACTATGTGGAGGAAAAACACAAGGATCTCTGGAAAAACCTTCCTGATCCCCTCCTGGATACTGGATAATATTATAGACTCTGTTTCTTTGGCAGAATTAGCAACTGCTACCTCTTGTCCTGTGGCTCTTGGCAAGTTCCCATAATCGGAAGGGTAAACCAGACATTTAGATCATGAAGCAGAGAGTCTGCGCAGCTCCAGTGGGTTCTGGTTGTTTGTGTGAAGATCTTTGAAGGATCTGCCCATCTCAGTTCTGCCCATGAAAATGCCAAAATGCTCAGCCAAATTCAGGCTTACCAAATCAACATCCAGAATTCCATGTTGTTGAGACAACTTGCATAATATAATTTGCTCAGGCGTAGTAGGAGAGAAGGAGGTGTGCATGGCACAGAGCTCCTTATTTCCAGATGTTTTGTTCAGGATCCCTTTGCATTTATTTCTTTGCTGCATTAACTCAAATTGTCTTGGAGCAGAATTCAACATGCAATTCTTAAACGGGTTACTGTTGGATCCATGGCAGGATATGCAGATTTTTAAGCATATTTATACCATTCAGAAACTCCAACCAATGATGCCTTTCTAACAAATGTTGCCTTCTAAGGAAGTGGGCATTATTTCATTTCCACATTTCAGTTTTAGGCTTCTTTCTAAACCCAGGATGGGCAACCTACAGTTGCAGGCACCTGATTTCTGTTTATGACTCTTAGAGCTCCCTGGCTATGATGGCTAAACATAAAGGCAAAGTCTCCTGCAATTTGACACAGGATACATGAATACTGCTATACCAGCTCTATGATAGGCATATTGCTGTAACAGCCCCTCCCCACCTCTCTACTCTTCCATGATATAACCCCACTCACTTTTTGCTCCTAAGCTCCATCACAGTCTTAAACACAATATTGGCCAGCAAAGGTTTCTGAAATAAATAATTCTGGATTTGGTCATTTTCTTCCTTCACCATAAAGTCCTCAGCAGATGAGAGCTTGAGAAAGATCCACGTGGGAGTTGTGAGCACAGCAACCCTGGTTTCTACAAACACATTTTGTGTGGTGTCCAAAGTAGGTCAAGTTCCCTTTTTCCCTCCTGTGTAACTGGAATGTCATGAAAAGCCGCTTACTGGAACTGATCTCAATAATTGCCTTCTGAATGGAAAACATATTAAAGAAAGTTTTATAACCACTCTAATTAGAGAAAGATGGGATCAGACTCACTCCTACTTTATGTGAAATGCTCATTTCACTTTTGTCTATTGGGCAAGGCTGCCTTCTTAGCCGGACCTGATTGAAACAAGAGTTAGGCACTGCCCGCTTGCCGTTTTTGCTTCTTGGCTTTTTCGGTTAGAGACTTTGGAAAGCAAGGATGGAGGCGGTGTGGGTCAAAAATTGCACAATGGCAGATTTATCACAACCCAAACCTTTTGCATATGGATTGGTGCATTCACATACAAAATGGCAAGGATCTTGCAGATTTTGTGTCGTCCCCCCCCCGCACCCGCCCACAATCTGTGGACACTGCTGAGATGAGATGAGATGGACTTTTGCAGCATTGGCAGAGACAAAATTTAAGGTTTATTTGTGAGGGGGCGGAATTGGCTGTTGGGTTTTTTTGAGGCAAATGCAGAGGTTTAAAGTACCCCTTGCATCCTTTGAAACTCTGCTTCTCCTAGGAACCAGCCAATGTTCCTATTTTGGAGAGCGCTTTAAAAGGCCAGTTGGGTGGCTTTCCTCCTTAACTTGCCAGTTCCCCCAAATCATGAAAAAGAAACCACCGCCATAGACTCTGGTGAGGTCACAACATCATTAGCCAAATTTCCTGTGGTCCCCAGTGGCAGAAGGACATTATAGCATAATTCTCAGGCTTTAAAAAAGGTTGCCCATCCTTGGATTTGGCAGATGCTTTGGATCCATCCAACAAAGTCTCTGTTTAATTCTTATGGATCAGTCACAGGTATATGTAGAGATTTGCAAAAAAAAATGTCTTCATTGGCAGATCTTGTCTTTCCTTCAAGAAGCACATCTGGATTTTCCCTGTTTTATTGTCTGGGAGATTCAAAGCAACTTTCTGGGTTAACTGAAATTTTGAGCCTAAACACCTTTGATTTGTACACTACGTCCCTCTTGGTTATTGTACAAATTGCACTGTAATGTCTCAAAAGGCCTAAAATTGCACTGTGAAAGATGGGAGAAGCCAGTGACTTGATCAGTCTGGAAAGTTCAACTCATTGCACATGTGCTTGAAACAGGAAGAGGAAATAGCTACATCTCTCTCTCTCCCTCCCTCCCTCCCTCCTTACCATGCAATCCTTCTGACATACCTCTTAACTGGTACCTGGATGCATCCTTAATAGCACTACTTCCTCTCTAGCCTAGTTTGAAAGTGCATGAGGGATGCAAAGAAGTCGATTTCCATTCCTTTGCCTGGAAGAAAGGAAATTCCAAGTGGCTTGTTCTCTTTGTGGCCTTAATGTATTGAGATCCTTTGGCTCAGTGAATCCTATTTATAATTTTTGTGAACTCTCTCTTGTCCTTACTGCCTTTATATTACTACACTTATGTATGTTCATGTAAGTATGTGTTTATCCAAATATGTATATGTACATGTATGTAAATCATATGCAATTTGCTGTTGTCTTCTTCCCTCCAAACTCTGGCCTATTTATAGTATTAAAATGCAGTGCTGATCACTTTTGGCGATAGTCCTCCGTGTGATTTGTGAATGCAGTGCTCCCTTTTACTTGTTGAATATTGTGGCACATGGGTTTTGTGGCCAGGCTGGTGTGGTTGTGTGGGTCAGCAGAAGGAGAGAAAGCAACATGGGGAGTCCTTGGTGCTTTCTGAGTTTGGTTGTTTTCTTGCAGATGTTTGAGTATCCAAATTAGGTAACATCATCATTGCTAGTAAGAAATGGGTTGTGCTCTCAGTTTATATTCTAGTGACTTGCCCTGTCACTGTTGGTGGGGATGGTCTTAGAGGTTCTTTGATCAACACTGACTGGGAAAGCCACTAGAATATAAACTAAGAGCAAATGCCATTACTTATTAGCACTGATGATGCTACCTAGTTTGAGAAATGAGACGTCTGCAAGCTTAGAGAACACCAAGAGCACCATACAAATATTCTCCTTTATTGGTGATGTGGGAGTGGAAATTATTGGTTGACTTAGTTGCTAGCCAGGGCTGTCAGAGAGAGACAGTATTAGTTCAACCTTGTACATTGGGTATTGGGGACTATAGCCCTGGGGAAACACCCACCTCCTAGTTGCTAGAGGAGGCTGATGGTTTGAGCCATAAAGGAGAGAAAAGAGAGAAGGAGGGTAGTGAAGACCAAGACTACTTCACCCCAAATCCAAGACAGGGATGGAGAGAAGCCTGCAATTGGACACTGGAAGATTTGGGGAAGCCCAGTAAGGAGGTGCTTCACACAAGATCCCAGCAGAGGAACAAGTGCAAAAGGTGGCTTGATGCCCACATTGGACTCAGCCAGTTTTCCTCCTTTCTCTGTCTCTCTCTGTCTCTCTCTGTCTCCCTCCCCCCCCCCCCGGAAAAGAAGAAGGGGGGAGTTGGTAGCTTTGCTAGCAAGAACCATGTGGACAGAGAATTACAGAAAAATAAAAAAATTAAAATCTTGGACATTGCTGGACATAGTTCTGAAAATACAGATGAATATAGTAAAGGAAGTACCTCCTCAAAGGACTCCCCTTGTGAAACTGCTGTCCTACTTAACGATACACATATAGTCGTAAAAGAACTCACAGTCATAGTGTGACAAATATGTAACAACTTATAGTTAAAACTATTTGAGAATTGCTTTTATACCCCTCCATTCAGCTTTGGAGGAAGCTGAACCCTACTCTGAAGTGCAAGTACAAGTTAGAAGAAATCTTCCACTTTAGAACAGTGGGAAACTTTCTGCCACACACTGGTGGGAATTAGATGAATAAAGAGATTATCAGAGGTTTATTCCCAGATCATATAATGAGGTTAGGCTTTTACGATTTCGCCACCTTGCTTCTTGGGTCAATGTAAATCCATGCCACAAAAGATCTTTTCCCTCAAAATACAGTGCCCAAGTTTTCCCTTATGCAATGGATTTTGGGGGTGGGGGTCGGGGTACAACACTTGTATTTTCAAAACAGAATCTTCTTTTTCCTTTTTCCTTGAAGTGAGCGAGTTCACATTTTTCCCTTTCTTTTTGTTCGTTCAAGAGGACTGCTCCTCCGTTTTCAAAAGCAGCAAAATGCAGCATTTTAAAAACTCAAAGGCAGTGTCAATATTAATCTCAAACAATACAGCCTGGCTTAGCTGAGCTAACTAATACTCTTGAAATTACATCTATCACCTTCTTTGTTCAGCTTTATTGAATCCAGAAATGAACTAAAATGTCGACCTTTAATTCTGGCAGGAGCCCAGATCTTTGTAGCAGATGATTCCTGCAGAACTCAACTCCGGCCATTGGTATCCGACCTCCACAGCAAAACGATGCTTAGGATCTCCCTGCCTTGTGCATTGTAAAAAGTCTTATGGTTTATTTATTTATTTTTAATTTAACAAAAATGTATATGACCCCCCCAACTCATGCTTGGTGACTCCTGGCAAGATAAAACCCCAACACAGGCAGTCCTTCAGTTGTAACCATTTATTTTGTGACCGCTCAGTTACAACGGCATTGAAAAAAGTGACTGCTGACCATTTTTCACACTTTCGACCATTGCAACATGTCTGTTGAGGTAATTCCCTGTTAGGAGAATGAGCGCATACAGGGAGACGTATTTGAGAGTAGTGTTTGAATAATACACATACAGCACACAGATACACTGTACAGTAAATGTAGGTTTTTACTTCCAGAAATGTTAAGCAAAGTCCAAACAAGCAATCCAAAGTCATTCACAGGTAAATCAGTCAGTTTTTCAATCCAGGGATAATCCAATAACAAATCCCAGTGTCAAAAACAGTTCAGTATCAGACTTACATCAAATCCAGTAATATCACTCAATTAGAAGAAATGGAGGAACAGCAATACTTTCCAACAGAAGGAAACAGAGATACACTCACACTCTCTTCTGAGACTAAGACTAAACAACCCAGGTTTCTGGCTCCATCTTATGGCCGCTTGAGAAACCACACCCAATTGCATGCTCTTGCATTCCGTTAAAGAGACAGTATTAAAATGTTTATCCTGGTTTATATATTTCTAACCCAAATACCTGTTAGGTGACTTATATTCCTAACATTCTCCCTTTTGGGGTAAGATAATATATACAACCTTACATTCTAAGTCCATAATCTTCACAGCAAGCCTTATGCTTTATGGAGCCTTGGGCCTTCGTAAAATGATCTGCTATATTGTTTTCTGACATACAGTATTCTCGCTTAATCATTTTACCTTGCACACATTGTCTCACATTTAAATATCTTAAATCTGTGTGTTTCGTTCTTGTCTTAACAGCAATATTTGAAGCCATCTGTATTGCTGATTGGTTATCTTCATAAATTACAATAGAATCTGTTACATCAATTCCCATGTCAATTAGTAGTTGTTTATACAAAACCAAATCTGTACTTAGTAAAGACAAACTTGAGAATTCAGCCTCCATTATTGACAAACTTAGATGTTTCTGTCTAATAGATCTCCATCCAATCAACACATTTCCCAATAATACAGCAGTACCTGATGTAGATTTTCGTGTATTTATGTCTGTAGCAAAACTTGCACCAGCATATGCAGTTAAACTCAGTTCATCTTTAGGCTCCAAATACAATGCATAATGCATTGTTTCAGATATCTTAACACACGCTTAGCACCTTGCCAGTGCCGTTCAGTGGGCTCAGCGTTAAATCTCACTAATTGGTTAACACTGTATGCTATATCTGGCCTTGACCAATTACTGAGATAAAATAAACTACCAATCAAAGTGATAAATGTTCTTATCAAAAATAGGACTTTGAACATCACTATTGCTAAACTCCTGGCTCATTGGTATTTTAGCCGGCTTACAAAGTTCCATTTTAAAACTTTTTAGTAATTGGTTAATTTTGTCTGCCTGTGAGATCTTGTATCCTCCCCTAGTTCTATCTATCTTTAAACCAAGATATTGTTTAATTTCTCCTGTTTTATTTTAAATTTCTTTTCTAACTGAAATTATTTCAGTAGCTTCTTGTTCAGTTTTGGTGATGAATGCTATGTCATCAGTGAACAATAGCAACAATGAAACTACACCATCACTTTCCTTTTTAAACAAACATGGATCAGCCATGCCAGCTACAAAACCTACCTTAGTTAATTCCTTAACTATACACTGGTTCCACTCATATCCTGATTGCTTCAAACCATAAAGACTCTTTTTCAATCTCCAGCAATCAGTTATATTATTTTGATACCTAAAGGTTTCTTTAAATATATAGTGTGTTGCAATGGTGCATGCAGATATGCTGTTTCTACATCTAAATGATTTATGATGTATTTCTCCTTAGCTGCCCACACTAATGCTGCCCTTAATGTAGTAGCCTTCAGACTATGCGCAAACACATCATCGTAGTCATTTGCTGTCTGATTGAACCCTTGTGCTGCTAACCTGGCTTTATGGGTAACAGTCCCATCTACACCTGTCTTCCGTTTATATATCCATTTACATCCTATGGCATGTTTACCTGGTGGTAACTTAACGTTTTCGTATACCTCCAGTCTTTTTAATGATTCCAGTTCCTTATCCATTGCTTTCTGCCAAGCAGCCTGATCCTTAGCAGGATACATTTTAAATTCACTATAATTACTAGGAACTGTATTCACTTGGCATACAACACTAGCCTATCAGGTGGTCGTGTTACTCGGGTTGAACGTCTTGGTAATACAGGGCTAACTGGTGGACTTTCCTGTGCCACCTGCTCCTGTTCTTCTCCCTCCTCCTGTGCCTGTTCTCCTACTTCCTCCTGTCCTTCCTCTTTAATGGCTATTTGGGGTTTACTGATTTTATCTTTAGGGACTATTTGGGTGTCAATAATAATATCATTGCTGGATTCCTGTTCCAGTTTATCCCATCCAATGTGCTCAAGAAATTTTGCATTAGCACTATGATAAACATGAGTTGTGCCTTGATCCCAAAATCTAAATGATCTATGGTTGGCCTTATAACCCACAAAAAATAACTTCTTAGCTCTATGTTGCCCTTTCAGTCTTAGTTGTGAGGGAATATGCACCCATGCTGGAGCTCCAAATGTGTGTAGGTAACTTAAATTTGGCTTTCTGCCATGCCAATGAGTGAATGGCAATTCTCCAGTTGTTGTATTAACTACATTGTTTAAAACATGGTTACTACACATTATGGCCTAACCCCACAGTGTTTCAGGTAAACCTGAATCAGATAACATAGTACGAGCCATGGCTTGTAATGTTTGCCCTCTTCGTTCTACAAACGAGTTATGTTGTGGTCTGTAAGGTGCAGAGCATTTATGCTCAACACCAGCCAATTTTAACATAGTTTGGAATCTTTTGTTAACAAACTCAGTCCCATTATCATTAACTAAAGTAATTACTTTACTTTTCATTTTTCTCTCAGCAAACCTTAGCCAGTTAAAGAAATGTTGAAATGTTTCTGTTTTGTTTTTCATAAGATAGCAGAAACTGTATCATGAGTAATGGTCCATAATACTCAGAATATAGCAGGCACCTCCTAAACTTGTTTTTTTAGGACCAATTATGTCAGAAAACACAACCTCTAAAGGTTCTTTGGTCTTAAACCCATTTAGTCTGTTTGCAGGAGTAACCTTGCTCTTCTCTTGGCTACAAGCATTACAGTGTAAATACTTGCTACAGGGTTTCAATTTTACTCCCTCTGACAATTCAACAGTTTGTTTGAGCATTTTGAAATTAATATGCCCTAGACGTCTATGCAGTAAATGTATACATTCATCATGTGGCTTAACATTGTCATAAACTGTGTTAGCCATCTTCAACTGGTCATCAAATCATTCTCTAATTTAGCAGTAACACTTTTACCCTCTTTCTCTATTATACAGTTATCTCCCCTAAAGGTTACTACATAACCAAGATTAACTCTTACTGATAATAAATTAAATTTCAGTTTAGGTACATATAACATAGTTAAATGTTCGTTTAGACAAGAACAATATGCAGTACCTTCACCTGATGCGTTAATCTTCCATCCATTTGCCAATGATACATGTTGTTTACTTGTGGACATCTTTATAAACCTTTTTCTATCTTTAGTAATGCATTGTGATGCTCCACTATCAACAACCCACAAATCATGGTTTACAGTTGAATTGCTAGACATGGCTAAACTAATATTCTTCTGAGCCTTCTAGTGTTTACTAGTATTTTGTCCTTTTCCTTTCTTACAGAATTTAGCTATATGTCCTCTAGCCCCACAAGAAAAACATTTTCTAACAGTATAGGCAGTTGAAGACAAACCCTCTTCTTGTGGTTATTCCTTCCTCAGTTGGTCTCTATCCAGCCGTCTTCTTGCTTCTTCTAGCAACCTTCCAGTTATGTCAGTCAATGTCAGTTTATCTCTGGGCAGAACTTCCAGTGAAGATACATAGTCATCATAACTTTCATCCAATGAGGAAAGAATGATGTAAACTTGATGCAGCTCTTAAAATATCAGTTCTTTTTAATGTAGCTCTTGAAAAGTTCTTTTCATGAAGTTTAAATGAGCTAACGTATTTCCACCTTTCAGAAGACGTGCTCTAAACAGTTTACATGTAAGATGTATGCGTGCACCTACACTGTCACAAACATAAATCCTCTTCAAATTCTCCCAACACCTAGTAGTAGACTCTTCTCCACGAATATGGACTAGCTGCTGGTCACTCAGTGTTAGTCCAATTATACAAAGAGCTCGTTCGTTGTTCTGTTTAAAGTCAGCAAGCTTCTTGGCATCATCCTCATTTTCTGAATCCCAAGCATTTACATCCGGTGGATCTTGAACTACAGTCCATAAACCTTCTCTACGCAGAAGTAGACTGCACTTCATAGACCAGGAAGCATAGTTTGTTCCATCCAACTGGGTGATCAGTGATAGACTTGTTGAAGTGACTTGTGCCATCTTTACCAGGATAGTAACCCACAATTAAACAGTAAACAGCTGTCTGTATACAGTACTGTGTATTCACACTAACTCTCAGTTATCTGAGCCTGGTATGGCCTGGGCCCATAACAAGTGTTGAGGTAATTCCCCGTTAGGAGAATGAGCGCATACAGGGAGACGTTTTTGAGAGTAGTGTTTGAATAATACACATACAGCACACAGATACACTGTACAGTAAATGTAGGCTTTTACTTCCAGAAATGTTAAGCAAAGTCCAAACAAGCAATCCAAAGTCATTCACAGGTAAATCAGTCAGTTTTTCAATCCAGGGATAATCCAATAACAAATTCCAGTATCAAAAACAGTTCAGTATCAGACTTACATCAAATCCAGTAATATCACTCAATTAGAAGAAATGGAGGAACAGCAATACTTTCCAACAGAAGGAAACAGAGATACACTCACACTCTCTTCTGAGACTAAGACTAAACAACCCAGGTTTCTGGCTCCATCTTATGGCCGCTTGAGAAACCACACCCAATTGCATGCTCTTACATTCCCTTAAAGAGACAATATTAAAATGTCTATCCTGGTTTATATATTTCTAACCCAAATACCTGTTAGGTGACTTATATTCCTAACAATGTCCTGTGGTCGTGAGATCAAAATTTGGATGGTTGGCAACTGGCATGTATTTATTATTTATTTATTTTGCAATACATTATTTATTTATTTATTGTTTCAACATATCACTGTGTGAACAGTGTGCTTCTGGAGTGTCTTACATTTTAAAACAAATATGACAATAATTTTCATCTTTGATACAGTTGACATTCTTATGAAATTTGATATTAATGCACATATTTTGTTAAATTATCAATCTTAATTATTCAATATCACAGTATGTTATTTTTATGTCAATCTCTGTATTCTTAATATCACTACTTATACTATAGATACTATATTAATAATCATATTTTCAGTGTTTTAACAAATTATATAATTTGCTTGCCGTCCTTGCTTCTGATAGTGCCGGAAGTCCAGCTGGAAGTCAACTGGCATGAATTTATGGCGGTTGCAGTGTCCTGGGGTCACGTGATCGCCTTTCGCCACCTTCTGACAAGCCGAGTCAATGAGGAAGCCGGATTCACTTTACAGTCATGTTACTAATCTAACAATTGCAGCAATTAACACTTAACAACGGTGGCAAGAAAATTTGTAAAACCGGGCAAAACTCAGTCATGCTTAACAACAGAAATTTTGGGCTCATTTGTGGTTGTAAATCAAGGACGACCTGTACAACCAAAGCATCAGCCACGGGAAGGGAGTGGGGAGGTGTGTGTTTGTATGGGGGGAGGTTGGAACATTGGTGTAGGATGAGATTAATCTTTACCTTCGGCGCCATTTTAGTAGTTGAAATGGCTCCATTATCAAACTAATCTTTCTCTGCTTGGGGGGAATCATACTGTATAGCAGGAGTCCCCAATTCCCGGTCTGCACACCGGCACATGTCCACAACCTGCCAGAACCAGGCCCCGTAAGCAAGCTAAGCCCCATCTGTGCACGTCCAGGATGCAGGCAGCATACAAAACCATGCCCCTGTTCCCGCCCCCAGTCCACAGAAAAACTCCCCACCATGGAACCAGGTTGGGAGCTGCTGCTGTATAGCATATTAGCCAATTGGTTCCTCTAAATACTTTTTTCACCAGGGCAAACAGCTTTTGGGAAAGGGTGAATTTAAAGTAGAAACTGACCTTGATAAATGCATTAGCTCCATTTCCAGCACTTAATTTTCTGCAGATGTTCCTTCTCTGACACTCTTATTAGAGCTTAAAAAGGAAAGGGGAACATCAATGACATGTCATAACTAGTTCATAAATTTTAATCTGAGTTGCTTCAGGACCTCATTATGAATGTCTGCAAAGGCTGGAAATGCAACTTGCCTTCTCTTTTGGGTTATCTGGTGAATTGTGAGATTTCAAATTCAAGCAGATTTCAGGATGAAAGCAGCCCTGTGCCTCTCATTTGCTGATCTGCAACCATGAACCACGTTGTCATCCATCATTCAGTATGGAACAAATAATAATTTTCACTAGATTTATATTCTGCCATTCTTCCAGGATTTCAGAGGGTTGCCCTTCCAATGTTTCTCTACCGTAAAGATCCTGTTTTGATTGGATGGAGATTCACCCAATGAGCTTTCATGCTTGGCGATGGACTTTCACTGTGGACTACTCCAATCTTGTACATGCTTCTCATAATAGCCATGCTAGCCATGTAGGTATCTATATGTATTTCAGAAATATCCCTGGAGTCAAGGGAAAAGCTTCTGCTAATGGAACCACCAGTGAGAGATGGTTGATGATATAGGATGTGTTTAAGGACAAGTTACACATTTCTTCTGTTTAAGATGCTTGAATTTGAATTCCTGCACTGAACAGGGTTGAACTCGTTGGCCTAAATTATTTCCCGTGCAATGATTTGATATATGAAGCGGTTCACTTCTGTATGTATTGTGGAAGTCGACATCCTCATGTTGCTGATATTTGGATCTGAGATACATTCTCTCTGGATGTCTGAGGAGCCCATGCTATCTTCAGTTAGGGACTGAGAGCATTTAGGCTACCAAATTGGTGTTTAGCCCAGGGCCTTTTTTCTTGTTTTATTCTATACCTTTAGCTTGTTGTGAAAAGGTTAATTACTGTATACTCATGAGCTTTTATTTCTTTATGTCAGCTCTGGAGTTTAGGAAGAGTTGCATCAGCCTGCCTGCAAGAGAAACTAGTTTAGAAGTGGAACAAGGGTCAGGTTGGTTTCTCAACCACTGAAGAGGTTCCCTTGATCTTTTGCTGGGTGTGTATTCACCAGCTACATCCCGCCCTCTTTGCTCTTTGGTAAGAGCACTGACGTTTTTGTCCACCCAGCAAACTGTTATTTGGAAAGCTCCTGGCTTCCGCGGCACAAACCTTCTGACCTCATCAGCTGGGGATTTGCTGAACATCTGACTGCAATTTGAGTGGTCTGGGGAGACCAATCAATGTTTCAGGCAGGAACTGACCTCAAAAGTACCCCAATAGCTGCACCATACTGGCCAGGAGAATGGTTCCAGGGCTTATATGCTGCCTAACTTTCAAGCAAAATAGAGCTCTGAAGTCCAAAGTACAGCACCTAATCTTCCACCATGGACAATTTCCAGAAGGATAGTTCTGCTAGTTTTTTACAGCAACCCCAAGAGCACCATTTATCTGATGGACATGGACCCCAGACCATTTCCACAAATGCTTAGGGGAGTGATCAGTTTGCATTTACCACCTCTCTGTCCGAAAGATATCAATGTTTATTTATTTAAAATATTTATATAGCCACCCATCTTATAACAAACTCTGGGTGGATCCCAACCAGTAATTATTGGTGTCTTTCAAAGGTGGACATGCCTTGCTGAACAAAAATGGTTCAGCCAAAAAGTCTTCACATGCTAAGTGAATTGTGCAAAGCTGCTAAACACACCCCTGTGGAGTGACAAGGGAAGGAGGTTGCTCCCAGCATAACCTTTCATTGATTTCAGGTAAAATTTTCCAGGTTTCTCTTTATCTCAGTTTTGCAACTCAAGTAAACGTTTAAACATTAACTTCTCAAATCTGGACACACCAGGAAAGGGAAATAACATTGAAATAACTTGGGAAATGTCTGCTTTTAAAGTAGCTTTTGATTATGGAAATATAATTGTATCCGAGAAGAGATGCTGTCATTCTGATCTCCCTCCCAATGAAATCTTAACATCTGAACCAACAAGTGGAATGATTGCAATCTGCTTCTTACAAAAGGATGTAAAATTCAAGCCTCTAAGCGTATAGATATCTCAGTGGCTTTAGAAGTAGCTGATTATGTTCAGTGAAAAATATGTATCTCCTTTGCAGGGATGAGCTTCAAAGAGATCTCTCTAACTGAAACAGAGGCTGGGTTCCCCTGTTGTGTCCACCAAGCTAAAAAACAACAACCCTGTAGTTGAAAAATGGATGGCTTATCAGAGTGTAAAAATCCTTTTACTGAGGTTTGCAAAACATGGTGTAGGAAGCACCCACCCGTCTCCTAGAAAATTGAAATATCCTAGGAAATATTAAAAAGGCAGAATATTTCCCCTAAAAAGAGTAGAAACCCAGAAGCAGAAACTCGCTTCAGAAGTAGAAGCTCACCCCCACCTTTGTTAATGGGTGGGCCATTAAGGCCTGGGCCAGAATACTTTACATAACAAAGATCCCCAGGTAAAACTATAGCAATTGCTCAAAAGCCGTTTCAGTGCATCATCTATCTCTGTATAGCCTACAGAGTTGCCCCTGCATGGCCCCAGGGGAGTCTGACAACCAATCAGAATATAAACTCCAATTCAAATCCCAACAAAGGTTATGAAACCCAGGCACTCTCAGCACCTCAGCCCTTTATTCTTGATCTCTTCCTTCACCTTGAAGCGTGTCCTTCTTTTTCCCTCTGAAGCTCCAGGCCACGTGGTCCTGCTGTCCACCATTAAACCATCTTTCCTAACAGCCTCCATGTTTCCAGTGTCTTTTTCCCCACTTGGAACTGAACCCAGAAGGATATTTCTTCCAACAATGGTTTGTGATTCAGTTGCTTGCACAAACTCACCCAGTTCAGTTTTATCAGTCATGGTCACAACTTACTTTGACAGAGTTTCTGAAATTAGCTGTCTCCAAAAACAGGGCCATGGCTAATCTCCCAGCCGGGCCATTACAAAGTCAAGGATGCCATGCAATTAATCTTCTTTTTCAAATCTCACATAGTGGAAAAATGGGAGGGTTCCAGCCCATGGTAGTGAAATGCTACCGGTTCGGCCCAGTTCAGCCAAACTGGTAGCAAAAATTGCTACTGGTTTGGTCCAACTGGTAGTAAAAAAACCCTCAGCTAATCAGCTAAGAGGAGAAAGAAGAGAAAATCAGCTAAGAGGAGAAAGAAGAGAAAAGTGCAGGATTGGCCCTCCCACACACCCCTGCCCTTTTCTGTTCTTTATCCTCTTAGCTGATTGGTGCGGCAGAGGCTCAGCCGGTGTTTGGAAAGCTGCGCGCGAACAAAGTGCGCAGTCTCCAAACCAGTAAGGAAACTGGTAGAATCCCATCACTGCATCCCAGTAATATAATAAACTACAGGTAGTCCTTGACTTATGACCACAATTGAGCCCAAAATTTCTGTTGTTAAGTGAGATGTTAAGTGATTTTTGCCCCATTTTACGACCTTTCTTGCCTCAGTTGTTAAGTGAAGTGCAGTTGATAAGTTAGTAACCTTAAGTGAAGTGAATCTGGCTTCCCCATTGACTTTGCTGGCCAGAAAGTTGCACAAAGTTGATCACACGATCTTGGGGATACAGCAACAGTCATAAATATGAACCAGTTGCCAAACATCTGGATTTTGACCACATGATCATGGGGATGGTGGAAATGTCATCACTGAGAAAAATGGTCAGAAGTCACTTTTTTCAGTGCTGTTGTAACTTTGAACGGACATTAAGCGAACTCTTGAAAGTCGAGGACTACTTGTATATTATATAATATGTATAATCCAGGTAGTCCTCACTTAATGACTGGTCACTTTATGTCCATTTAAAATTATGACAGACAATTCCCCCCCCCACCTGCCCCCAAATCTACTTGCAACCTGGTCTATGCTTTGGATAGTACACACATACCCATAGTCGCCTGACTGAATTTGGAATACTTGACGATTGATTCAACTTCACAGCCAGTTGTGCCATTCTCTGGTCATGTGACCGTGATTTAGGATGGCCAAAAATGCCCATAGGATTTGCTTAACAATGTTATAAAATTGGATCCAGTCATGTGAGTGCCTTGACTTACGATCATCTTGACTTACAACTCTTGCTTATCAATGGAGACTGAGTGGATCAAGTGGTCAGTTTTAAGTTTCTGGGTGTTATCCTAAAAGAGGACCTGACCTGGGGTGCCCACATTGCAGCCCTGGTCAATAAGGCCCAGCAGAGATTATACTACCTGAGACATCTCAGAAAATAACAACTGAATGAAAAACTGCTGGTGACCTTCTACCGCTGCACCATAGAGAGTATCTTAACTTACTGCACCTGTGTATGGTTTGCCAATTGCACAGTGGCAGATAGGAAAGCACTCCAGAGGGTTAACATCATTGCCCAGAAGATCATTGGTTGTCCTCTCCCTTCTTTGGAAGAGCTTTATACCTCCTTCTGCCTTAAGAAAGTTCAAAACATTCTCAAAGATCCATCTCATCCTGGGAACCCTTTTTTTGAACTATTACCATCTGTCAGACAGTACAGAATAATAAAAACAAGGACAAATAGGCTGAAAAACAGCTTCTATCCCAGGCCAGTAACTCTTTCAAATTCTGCTGTATAGTGCAGTATTGGTGCGGTGCCGGGGGTTTTCGGTTCAATGTGTGGAGGGTGAAGGATGTGTGTTTGTGTTTATTTTCATGGTCATGGTCATGATGTGCACTGAAGATGGTGTTTGATTTCGTTGTACGAGGTGCAATGACAATAGTAAAGTAAGCAGAGGACTACCTATAAACAATTGATTTTTGTTTAATGAAGGGATCACCTAAAGATCACCTAAACTTTGCAGCTATCATATATCCTTGATCAAAGCTCGATACTCTCCATTTTTCTGGAATGGGCGTCCTCTTCCATCGAGCGCACTGCTCTGGGAGGGACGTACATGGAGGGGTAAGGGAGGAAGGAAACACCCAACTAGCCCAGTCAGAGCAGCTGACCTAGTGATCAATAGGGTGACACACGTCACAGCTGGATTGCCCTCAGTTATCACTGTTTGCAATTCTGGTCAGTGCCCATAATACAGAATATTCAAATACGAACTTTGTTGACAGTAAGCCTTTCATCTTTTCTCTTTCTCTGATTCTCTGCCAAGTTCGAGTTCTGGGGCTTTACCCTCAGCAAAACCTCTGCATTGCATGCTTTCAGAGGGGGTTTGGCCCCCTGCCTCTGCTCCCCACATCCCTCTGGAGCTGCATAGATCTATGCAAGCCCAGCCTATTTATTTATTTATTTTATTTATTTGATTTGTCAATTGTTTACAAGATAATAAGTACAAGTGTATACATAGTTGTGAATATATGAAATGGGTACATATAAGAAAAATAAAAAGAATAAGAGAAACAATAGGACAGGGACGGTGAGGCACGTTGGTGCGCTTATGCACGCCCCCTACAGACCTCTTAGGAAAGGGGTGAGGTCAATAGTAGACAGTCTAAGGTTAAAGTTTTTGGGGTTTGGGGAAGAGACTACAGAGTCGGGTAGAGTATTCCAGACATTGACCACTCTATTGCTGAAGTCGTATTTCCTGCAATCAAGTTTGGTGCGGTTTACTTTGAGTTTGTATCTGTTGTGTGCTCTTGTGTTGTTATGGTTAAAGCTGAAGTATTCATTGACAGGTAGGACATTGCAATGTATGATTTTATATACCATGCTTAAGTCAGACCGAAGACGCAGCGTAATTCGAGGTTTTCTAGTTTTAGAATTTCGAGTCTGGTGGCGTAAGGTATTCTATAACGGGTAGAAGAGTGGAGAACTCTTCTTGTGAAATACTTCTGGACTTTCTCAATTGTGTTAATATCACATACATGATAAGGATTCCAGACTGATGAACTGTATTCGAGTATTGGTCTAGCAAATGTTTTGTATGCTCTGGTTAGTAGTGAGATATTACCAGAGAAAAAGCAACGTAGGATTAGGTTAACAACTCTTAATGCCTTTTTGGCTATGTAGTTGCAGTGAGCTCTAGCACTTAGATCATTAGAGGTGAGTATTCCCAGGTCCTTTACAGAGCTTGGGTCATCAACAAGATCTTGACTATTCAGCTTGTATTTTATTTTCTGATTTTTTTTTACCAATATGTAAGACAGAGCATTTATTTGTTGAGATTTGGAGTTGCCATATGTTACATCTTCTCCTTTTTATGGACCACCTCACCTCATATAAAAGATTCTTCACTTCCTTACACACTTTTCAGACTGTTTTGATTAGTCTCAAGTAAAGTCATTATTTAACCAGGGTTCTTAGAATGTATTTGTTTTTTTTCAAGTAACGTAGTAGAATATCATGATGATGTCTCTAAAGGCTGCTTATGAACAGTTCCCTTTACTATCCTGGCAAGCTGCCTTGCTGGGAAAACACCCTGGGCCCACAGCAATACTCAGCCAGGCTACTTGACCAGACTGCCCTCTGCTGGCTGAATACTGACAGCACCTGCACACACAAATATTTATTTATTTATTTTTTATTTATTTGATTTGTCAATTGTTTACAAGATAATAAGTATAAGTGTAAACATAGTTATGAATACATGAAATGGGTACATATAAGAAAAATAAAAGAAAAATAAAGAAACAATAGGACAGGCTTATGCACGCCCCCTAGAGACCTCTTAGGAAAGGGGTGAGGTCAATAGTAGACAGTCTAAGGTTAAAGTTTTTGGGGTTTGGGAAGAAACTACAGAGTCGGGTAGAGTATTCCAGACATTGACCACTCTGTTGCTGAAGTCGTATTTCCTGCAATCAAGTTTGGTGCGGTTAACCTTGAGTTTGTATCTATTGTGTGCTCTTGTGTTGTTATGGTTGAAGCTGAAGTATTCATTGACAGGTAGGACATTGCAATGTATGATTTTATATACCATGCTTAAATCAGACCAAAGGCAGCGTAATTCAAGGTTTTCTAGTTCTAGAATTTCAAGTCTGGTGGCATAAGGTATTCTACAACTAGTAGAGGAGTGGAGAACTCTTCTTGTGAAATATTTCTAGACTTTCTCAATTGTGCTAATATCAGATACGTAATGTGGGTTCCACACTGATGAGCTGTATTGAGTATTGGTCTAGCAAATGTTTTGTATGCTCTAGTTAGTAGTGTGATATTACCAGAGAAAAAGCTACGTAGGATTAGGTTAACAACTCTTAATGCCTTTTGGCTATGTAGTTGCAGTGGGCTCTAGCACTTAGATCATTAGAGATGAGTATTCCAAGGTTATATAGCCAAGGCACTTGCCCAGGGAAGCAAGCAAATAAGGGGAGCCTCCCACCACCACAAAAAAGGACTTAAAGAGGAGTAAATATTTCAGTTATCCGCCATTTAGCTTTCATTTCAGATGCTTCCTGGAAAAGGGGAATTTTAAGAGGCCCAGACCTGGCATCACGAGGAGGAGATACACTCATGGTTACCTCTTTTAAATGGATTGGAATGGTGGGATTCAATTTTTTTTTACCACTGGTTCTGTAGGCATGGCTTGGTGGGCGTGGCAGGGGAAGGACACTGTAAAATCTCCAGTCAGAGGTGGCATTTGTTCTCTGAACTATTCGAAGTTTCCACTACTGGTTCTCCAAAACTAGTCAGAACCTGCTGAGTTCCACCTCGGATTGGATTTTCTCAAAGGTGCATAATATCTATCCATTCACTTCTGAAAAAAGATGTACCACAGCATTCTCTGGCCTCAGGACAGATTCACCCAAACTAGGAATTTAAGCAGAAACTCAAGAGGGAGAGGTTAATCCCTTAATTTTTCACACCAATCCTTTCAATTTTGTTACAACTGTCAGGTGTAAGAGATCAAATCCACACAAGAAAATCCAATTAAACTGGTTTATTAGTATTCATGCCTATGTACAGAAACCTTCTTAACTAATAGTTAGCATCTTCACGGAATTAAAAACAAGTAGTCTTCAACTTACAACCAAAATTAATCCCCAAATTTCTGTTGTTAAGCAAGAGAGTTCTTAAGTAAATTGTCAAAATGACAATAAAGGCTATCTTATCTAAAAATAATGAGTTTTTACGACTTTGCTTGCCACAGTTAAGTGAGTAACTATGGTTAGTAACACAGTTGTTGAATGAATCTGGCTTCCTCATTTACTTTGCTTGTCAGAAGGTCAGAAAAGGTGATACATGACACTGAGATATTGCAACCATCATAAATATGAGCCGGTTGCCAAAAGTCTGAATTCCGATCATATGACCATGCTGCAAAGGTCATAAGTGTGGAAAATGGTAATAAGTCACTTGTAACTTAAGAAGAACATTGTACAAGTACAACGAAACTGTGGATGCACCCCAGCAACTGTTCGCAATACAATAAAACCAGAGCATTTAAAGATGAAGATAAGAAAAATAGAGTACCCGCATCTCCATTTGCAATTAGAGAGTACACTATCTACAAATATACACAAAATATACATCCAACACTGACCGTGACGCTTTGCTGAGTGTAATACACAAGAGATGGATTGTACTGTAATATGTATGTTATTACACCTCTGAATGAGGTATTGCGATTTCACATCTTTTCACATCTTAATAAGGTAGTGACTTTGTATTTATTTGCGGTTTGGATGGCCCAGGTAAAGAAACTATTTGTTAGTCTAGTGGTGTGGGAAGTGCCATCCAGACGGCTGCAGGTCAAAAAGATAATTGCCAGGGTGTGAGGGGTCTTCTATAATGGCCTTGATTCTGCTTTGGCAGCGGGACCTGGCTAAGTCTTCCAGGGAGGACAGAGGGCAACAATGATCTTTTGAGCTGTGTTTATCACCCTCTGTACAGTTTTCTTGTCCTCAGCTGAGGAGCCTGCATACCACACACCCAGACAGTATGTCAGAGTTCTCTCCACAGAGGCTTTATAGAAAGCCAGCAACAGCTTCTTATCCAGATTGTTTTTCCTGAGAACCTGTAGGAAGTGCAGCCGCTGCTGAGCCTTCTTCACTATGGTCTTGGTGTTAGGTGACCAGGAGATATCAGCTGAAATATGGATGCCAAGGAATCTGATCGTAGGGACAGTTTCCACTCGTTCTCCATTGATGATGAGTCAGGCGTGGTCCTGTCCATGTTTCCTGAAGTCCATAATCAGTTCTTTGGTTTTATGGACATTCTGTGACAGATTGTTCTATGAACACCAGACAGACAGGTTCTCTACTTCTGCCCTATATGCCGTCTCATCCTCTCCGGAGATGAGACCAATCACGGTCGTGTCGTCTGCAAACTTTATGATGGTGTTTGTTGCGTGGCTTGGTGAGCAATCAAAAGTGTACAAGGCATATAGCAAGGGACTCAAGACACAACCCTGGGGGGAACCAGTACTAAGGGTAATAGTGGAAGAAAGGTGGGGGCCAAGTCTAACAGACTGTGGTCTGTTCATCAAAAAGTTCTTAATCCAGGAGCACGTGGGGGTGGGGACCTGCAGATTATACAGTTTGGTTAGTAGTATATTTGGGATGATAGTGTTAAACGCAGAGCTGTAGTCCACAAAGAGCATCCTCACATAGCTCTGTTTGTTCTTCAGATGACTCAGCGCTCTATGAAGTGTGATGGCCACAGCATCCTCTGTAGATCAGTTTGCTCTATAAGCAAACTGATGTTGATCAAAGGAGGGTGGGAGGCAGTCTCTGATGTGCTGTGAGACTAGTTGCTCAAAAACCTTCATGATGGAGCTTATTAACGCTATGGGCCTATAGTCATTGAGAGTGTTTATATTTGTTTTTTTGGGGAATGGGGCAGCCTTCAGGCATTGTGGGATGATGGCATGTGTTAAAGATAGATTGAACAGCTCTGTAAGTATTTCTGCCAACTGATCAGCACATACTTTAACTATTGCACCAGGAATGCTATCAGGCCCTGCAGCTTTCCTGAGATTTACTGCTCTCAGTGTTTTTCTCATCTCATGCACCTGAAGAGATAGAAGTGCAGCGTCGTGGTCCTCATGAGGCAGTATGTCCAGGTTCTTGGTGGTCTCAAAGCGTACGAAAAAGCTGTTTAGCTCCTCTGCCAGAGTGCTACTACTCTCGCTGTTTGTTGGGCCCTGGCCTTTATAGTTGGTCAGGGCCTGTATCCCCCTCCACATCTGCCGTGGGTCACTGTCAGTAAAGTGGCCCTCGACCTTCCTGCTATACATCTCCTTAGCATGTTTGATGCCCCTTCTCAGCTCAGCTCTGGCAATGCTGTACTGTGAGGTGTCACCTGCTCTAAAAGCCAGGTCACAGGCCCTGATCAGAGTCTGGACTTCACTGGTCATCCAGGGTTTCCTGTTTGGGAAGGTCCGTATGCGTTTGTCCACAGTGACATTTTCTACACAGGTCTTCATGTAGAAAAGCACAGTCTCTGTGTATAACTCGAAGTCCTGTTGTTTGAAGATGCTCCAATCTGTGTGGGCAAAACAATCCTGAAGCTGAGAGAAGGCATTTTCAGGCAAGCATCTTAATAGTTTGACTGCTAGATTTTGTTCTCTTCCTAAGGGGAGTGTAGGCTGGTAGTAAAAGCAGGGTGAAATGGTCTGATTGTCCTAAGTGGGGAAGAGGTTTTGCTTTATGAACATGCTTAATATTTGAGTACACATGATCAAGTGTTTTTTCCCCTGGTTGGGCACTTAACATATTGGTAAAGTTTGGAGAGCACAGTTTTTAGGCATGCTCTGTTGAAATCCCCAGCAATGATGTGAACGCCCTCAGGATGAACTCTCTGTTGCATGGTAATTATGTCTTGAAGGTGACTGAGCGCCATGCTAACATTAGCATCTGGAGGTAAATATACAGCAGTGATGGTAACTGTTAGCTCCCGTGGCAGATAAAACGGTCTACACTGAACAGTCATGGCCTCTAAATCTGGTGAGTAATGGCTGTTTGTTATTTTTCTGTTTGTGCACCAGTCTTTACGTAAATAAATAATTAGGCCCCCTCCCCTTCTCTTACCGAAGGCTATATTGCGATCTTGACGGTGCATGGTCTGGTCCGCTAGCTCCATTGTAGCATCAGGGATTTGTGGGTGCAGCGAGGATTCTGTGGCGATTAGTAGACAGCACTCATAAATTGTGCGATTGTGGGAGATTGCAGCTGTAGTTCATCCACTTTGTTTACAAGGGATCTGGCGTTTGTGAGGAACATAGATGGTAATGGGGGTTTCTGCGGTCTCTTCCCCAGTTGAGTTAGCAGACCCGCTCTCCATCCCCGCTTCTGTTTTCTCTCCCTATGCCATCTTCTATGCTTGCTTAATCTGACAACAATCCACGGAGCTCCCGGAGATCTTGCTAGCTCCAATGGGATATTACGGGATTCTGTATAAGCATAGGTGACTTCAGTTTTGAGTTGCTGTCCTATACTTATCAGGTCTTCTTGACAGTACATTAGTTCATTGCAGGATGGAGTAAAATGCAGGAACAAAAAGAAGTAAAAACACACAAAAAAACAGTCGTCGGGAGCATTGAGCCACTGCGACCATGCGCGCAGCTATCTTGGGGTCACAACTTTGAATGGTTACTAAATGAATGGCTGTAAGACAAGGACTACCTGTAAGGGTAAATGGAATTCCAGGAGGGCTGGACATAAGTCTGCTTGTAGCTACATAGATACTAGGCCAATCCCTCTTTTAATGCAGCACCCAGGTTCTGCCATTTCTTCCCCTACATCACTCATAAACACTGTTTCCTTTAAATGTATCTTTTTTCTGAACATCAGAAAATCCCTTCTCAATCTCAGTTAGGCCTCCTTGGGGGTCTTCCAAAATTTTCCACAGAGTTGTTATGCTGAATGCGATGGATAGATTGTGAGCCATGTAATGAATACTGTAATAAATTTAGCTTGTTTGGTTAATTAAATGCAACATCCTTTTTTAAAAATGATTTTTTTATTAAAACACTTAAACAAGCAGGTAAAAACTAACACAAACTAATAAGTAGTAAGCAGAGAAAAGAAAGAGAAAGAAAAATACTGGTAAATAAATAAGTAGGTAGGTAAGTAAATAAATAAATAAAATCAAAAATAAATAAATAAATACAGCAAGCAAGCAAGCAAAAAAGCATAAGGAAATAAATGAAAGCCCAAAAAGGGGGAATGAGAGTGGAGAAAGCATCTCAAAAAGAACCTTCTCTAATTCTCTAGAAAGTAAAGGCAGGGAGGCGGAGTACTTTAAGACTTGCACATTCTGTTACTGCAACCTTATATAAAGGTAGCATTAGAATTCCTAGTTTAGATTCCTGTCTGGCCTGCCTAAAAGCGCTGACAACAGTTATCAAATTGACATGGGTGGTCCTTAAATATAGCAAATAGATGTCTTGTTCCTCATTAATTATTTGTCTGAAGTATCCACAATACCTTTGGTGGTTCTATCTAAAGAGGAGGTTTCCAAGAGACAATTAAAACCGTCTAACCAGATGTTAAAACATACATCAGCTCATTGTTTTCAAATAACAAGGGAAAGTAACTATGATTGCTGATTTTAATATGATTAAATCATCATCTGAACCTGGAATAGCTCAGTTAAAATAAAAGAATTATAGCCTAGCATGTTGTTTATAAGCTCTGTGCAACTTCATTTTCTAACGTAGCATTTGCAGAAGTGCAGACATACTAAGATCCTTAAATACTAGAATGGTCTAATCTGAAGAAGAGTTGCATATGAGGGAAAAAGTCTGCAGAACAGAGATATGGTAGGTATAATTAATATTTGTTATCATATTAAAAACCAAAGAGAGGCACCTTCCAAGCACACCTGTTGATATAAATTAACATATTTGCTAGGCCCCTTCGAAAGATAATTGGGCAAGTCAGAAGAGCAAGAAAGATTTTAATAAAGATATTGCTGAATTCAGTGGGAGTTTAGATATGTGTCCTGTTGTGACATGATTGGAGGCTGGTTGAGTTTAGTAAGGAACAAGCCACTGAGGAAATGTTTAGGAACAGAAGATGCTGTCATGTTTGGCTATAAGGCAAATTATGTAAACCACCATCCAAATGAACAAATATAGAAGCTACCAATCATAAAATTAAAGATGGTCTAAATTTTTCATTATGCTCAGGCTTCATACCCAACTGGCTATGTTATTTAACAAAGCTTGTGTTTTCATTGTACCATGTAGCAAGTTTTCTAGATACAAAATTGGGACTTTTGTGAAGAATCAAGGTGTCAAAATTTGTTACATATAGAAGATTCATATACTGACAAAAATGAAACAGGATAGGTAAAATGCTCATTATACCTATCCTCATGTGCAGCATACAAAACATTTTCCTATTATAAACTTAGTGTTTTCTAGTAATTCCTCCAAAATATCATAATGGAGGCAGGCTATATATCACTTCAAGTATGTCTATGGAGATTCTCAGTCACCCAGGTCATGGTTGTCCCAAAGGTGCTTTTTAAAGAGGCAACTGGACTTTCTGGTTTTTCTTTGAAGATGTTTCGCTTCTCATCCAAGAAGCTTCTTCAGCTCTGACTGGATGGTGGGGAATGGAAGGATTTATACTCCTGGGTATAAACCTTTACTCCAATAGCAATAGCACTTAGACTTATATACCACTTTACAGTGCTTTACAGTGCTCTCTAAGCGGTTTACAGAGTCAGCCTATTACCCCCAACAATCTGGGCCTTCATTTTACCAATCTCGGAAGGATGAAGTCAACCTTGAGCCTGGTGAGATTTGAACTGCCAAATTGCAGGCAGCCAGCAGTCAGCAGAAGTAGCCTGCAGTACTGCACTCTAACCACTGTGCCACCGTGGCTCAGGTAAGGAGTATAAATCCTTCTATTCCCCACCATCCAGTCAGAGCTGAAGAAGCTTCTTGGATGAGAAGCAAAATGTCTTTAAAGAAAAACCAGAAAGTCGTTGCCTCTTGAAAAAAGCACCTTTAGGACATTTCAAGTATGGTTGAGTGTAGAGTGTATGGTGTAGAAACTGTAAGTTAATAGTGGTGAAATATCTTGAACTAGTCATGGATCACCATCTTTGCTTACCTCTGCTATAAAATTTTGAAGGACTAGAGATTCCTAATTCCCATCTCTAGCTTCAGGTGCATTCTGGTAGAAACTGTGGTCCTTACTCATAATGACTGTGACCTATCTCAGCCTGTATAGCAGCTTCCTCTAAACAGATGTGTCAGGTGTGTTGTTGATGTAGTTGAGTTTTGCACATTAAAGAACTAGCACAGCTGGAGTGGTATCTGTTGGATAAGGCTGGCATATCCTAGTGCTAACTTGTTGAAACAACTCATTGGATGTGAGAATGCTTAAAGATTTTATGCATCTTGTCTAGGTATACGGTATAACAAAAAATTTGCAAGGGCTTCTTCTCATAGTATATTGAGAAAAAGACAACTTCTAACAGAAGCCCCTTTTATTCCTTCACTTTGCTTCCAAGCTCCAAATATCTTTGACGGAAAAACTCCCACAGTTTGTTTGTTTGTTTGTTTGTTTATTTATTTATTTATTTATATATATTTTATTTGGTTTGTCAATTGCTTACAAGATAATAGGTATAAGTAAAAACATAGTTATGAATACATGAATACATATAAGAGAAATAAAAGAATTATAATAAAATAAATTATAAAAAAAGAAAAGAAAAATAAAAAAAATTACACGAAGGAAAAAGGCGACACAAACCAGGCAAGATAAGGGCTGGAGGATGTCCACAGATAACACACACTGGGAAGGATGCCAAACTCAGAGAGGAACTATAAACTAGAGATATTTACATGCTTTGTTTCCAGCGTTTGCCAGTTCGCAGGCCCATACTCTTATTCAGTTGTCACAGCTGCAGCCCATGAAGAGGATCAAGGCCCTTTCCTCCCCCTTATCCTCTCCTCCCTGTGTGCCCTAGGATGAATAGGGGATGGGCCTGGGTCCTCCTCTGACTGCTCAGCTGGCCTCTGCCCTTCCCCAGCCTCCTCCACAACCTCCGGAGCCACACTTCCACTCCGTTGGCTGTTCCTCCTCTCCTCAGAGTCAGTCTCTATCAGGGCCATGACAACTTTGTGTTGATATTTTTCCTAGATCTGGCGTCCCTGAGCTCAAATCACTCAAGCCATGGTCATCTCATGCTTGGACTACTGCAATGCATTCTACATGGAGTTGCCCTTGGAGAAGTTCTTGAGTTCTTGAAGCTCCTAGGGTGGCCCATGTTACAACACTGTTCTGTGAGCTGCATTGATTGCCTGTTTGTTTCTGGGTAGAATTTAAAGAGTTTGTTATCACCTTTAAAGCCCTTCATGGCATGGGTCCATACAATCTGAGGAACCATCTCACCCCAATGGGATTGTCCCTCCTGCAATCCATGTTAGCAGATGGTCATGCTGTAGACCCTGTCGGTCAAGGGATTTTGGTTGACAGGATCCAAGAGAAGAGCATTTTCTACTGTAGCTCCTGCCTTTTGGAACATTGTGCCTCTTGAGGCGAGATCTGCACTCCTCCTCCTGACCTTCTATAAGGGCCTGAAGACCTGAAGGCCTGGCTCTATCAGTTGGCCTGGGGTCCAACAGGGCTGCATCATGCTGGAGGAGACTGATGGGTTAAGACTGGACCAAACCTCCCCCTTGTGCATCCTGCTCCTTTCCTCTCCATCTTTTAATTATTAAGTATTACTATTATGGCTATTTATTGCTTCAATGTTTTATTGGCTTTTAATGTTTGTAAGCCAACCAGAGTTGCGTCTTAGTGAGATGGGCAGCAAACAAGAAAAAAACAAATAAATAAAGAGGCACAAAGTTGCGTGTATGGTATGCTGGATTTTGATTTTGACAGCGTTCCTTGATTAAATCAGGGAGGGTCTTCATCTTATGTATTAAGTTTACAGAATTTATGTTGGCAGATTTACTAAGCATCTTTTATGATGAGATTTCTACTCTCAAAAGGTGGCCTTTGCATCTGCCCTTTTAGTAGCACAATAGCAATACCTGTTATGTAACTGGAAAAATGCAATTGTAAACATCATGGAATTGCTTAACTAAATATATTCAGAACCATGTTATAAAAGAACATACATCAAATATAGAAAAAGAGAGCAACTTGACATGAAAATGATTGTGCCTCTCCAGTATTTTAATTTATCCAATTAATTAAAGCGGTCCTGGCTATGGCAAGCTCTTTCATCAAGTTTGGAATAATTTGCTCCATTTTTATTTCCAGATAAATGATTCATCCACATATTTAAATGTGTAAATGAATCATTTGTATTTATGGCTATATAAATTTGCTGAATATATAAATACATAAATAAATAGGGTGTTAGCATACTTAAGAATCATTATTCTGATTCAATTAAAATATAAATTTGGAATCTGGAGTCTGGGTTTGCAGACAATTTTCATATATCTGGGTTTAAGAAGTATCTGTGGTCCATGTCTCCAGTACATTTGGTCTGTACTATGTGCAGATGAGTAAACCACAAACTTAAATCATCATTGACTTAATCAAAAATCTAGGTACAATTGGTTCACCTTGTACAATATTACATGTATAAAACAGTGCAAAAACCATCTTCATAAGAATGTTTCTTTTCAACTCACAGAGCCTAGTTGGGCCAAAGAAGTGAAGAACGCTTGAGAGAATACAATGTATTGTTTTTTGAAACGTGGCCTTCAAACTGCCTCACCAAACCTGTTGAGGACCTCAAAATGCTGGAAGTTGTGTCCCAATGCAATAAACCATGGATTTGCAATTTTCAAAAACTGGGTTCATATACATTGTACTAAATCCAGGTCAGACCAACCACATGTACTCTTTTCTAAGTTGTTGGACCTTACAAAGGATATGAATGGACAATATATGAACCGTGCCTACTCTGAAGTACAGAATAATCCATGCCTTAAAGGCAGAGTTTTTCAACCTCAGCAACTTTTTAAGATGTGCGGCCTTCAACTCCAAAATTCGCCTCAGCGAACTCCACACATCTTAAAGTTGCTGAGGTTGAGAAACAAGGTAATGTGTGAATGGAGCCACACTTTTCTGATGCCTCTGTGCCATTAACTACCCAAGAAGCTGGAAAAAGATCCAGAAATGCCCTCATAAACTCTTGTTTTATCCAGAATGCCAGTAGTCAAGGATGTCTTGAGCATATATATTTTTAAATATTTATCCTGTTTTTCTATTCAATTTAATCCTGTTCTGCAACATTACAGAATGCTGAATTAAAGCCTTTGCTGAAATTAATTCACAGTGAAGACGGCAGGTTTTTCTTTCCTTTCAGAGGAAAAATAGTACTCCTTGATCCAAACACACCAAATAAAGAGGCAACACTCCCCAATGTTACAAAATCTTGTATTAATCATCTCCCTTCACTTTCAATATAACGTTGATATGAAACATAGGCATGATTCCTAGTTACATGGAAGGAGAACGAGTAATAAATATATATTGTAGCAAGTTGAAATCACAAGGGTGTTTCACCAGTAATAACAACAAATTGAAAACTGTACACTTGCAAAGAAATTACAGCATTCCCCAAACATTAGACTTTTTCCCTGCCCCTTCTTCTTCTTCTGATTAATCAGGAAGCTGATACATGTAAACAAACATGCTATTTCCATATATGACAAATTTCTTTTAAAAATATGCATTGCTTGGCAACATTAACTAGGCAAAAATATTTCTTTGTGCACTAACTTTATGCAGGGGAAATACACGCTTCCCCCTAACCAAAATAAAATAAAACAGAAAGAAAGAGATCAAGACTAAAATGCATGCATGTACAATAGAAGGCTCTTTTTTTTTTCATTTTTGCCGATAACAGGCATGCAACAAAATGGAAATCCAAGCTGTTTCATTTGCTTACAGTAGGCATAAATACATAAGGGTTATATATTAATAAGGGAGGAAGTATTCTGTTTTATTTTTAAACATTTATTAACATTCCTGTTTTCTTGCAATTCCTCCCAGAGGAATACACATTCACTTTTTAAGTAAAGATTAAAGGAATACAAAAAATAAAACTCACTTTGCAAACTTTGATGACTTGTATAAAATCAACTTTAGTGTTATCATAGCTGTGTGCAAATTATACTTTCTACAAGATCTACTCTTTCTACTTCTTAGAATCAGGCACATCCAGAAAACCCTTGATAGGAGAGGCAGGAAGAGGACTCTATCCACTACATGCTACCAGAAAGGTGGACCTGTTATTCTTCTGAACATCTCTTCATTTCTCTTTCCCATCTCGTCTAGTGAAAACAGAGGGTGCAACACTCCTGAACCCAACACCTAATGGGACGGGATATGTGCCCGTAGGTCACATTTTTTTGTGTTCCTATGTGAGATGGGGAAGGGGAAACAAGACCATTCAGAACTTCTAATTTAGCTGCTTGAAACCCAGGAGAAGAGAAAGGCTAAGAAGCTGACTATATGGTGGGTCCTGGGTTCTAGGGCTAAATCACGAGCATAATTCTGCAGTCACAGACAAGGAAACACGTACAAAGTTGTATGTTTCCCATCAAAACAGTTCTTTGTTCAGGGAATAGAGCTGGTCAGCAAGAAACATTCTTCCACCTGCTCCCAAGAAAAGTCAAGGAAAATAGGGTCGAATCTTGGGTTCAAACTGGAAAAGGTTCCAGTTGCCAAAAAGGAGCAGCAAATGGCATAAAGAAAGATTAGTTTTCTTTGATATTTTTATTTCTTCGCCTCATCTAAGACAAGAGAAAAAGGCACTGCCAAAGCTCAATGTCTAAATAATGTAAAGAGGCTGCCTGATGGCAGGAGGGTTGCAATCTTCTTGAGTTTGAATACTCAAGCTTGTCCAGAATAATTTGCAAGATAAAAAAAAGCTTTCATCATAAGGACAAAAGCAGCAGCTCTAGGTAAGCTCTACCCCTTTCTTACATACATGCATACAACTTCACAATGCATCTACTAAAGGAGTGGAGTTTCCATTGGGACACGGTTGTTTACAACAGGGGTCCCCAACCACCGGTCCACGGACCGGTACTGGTCCGTGGAACAAATCCTACCGGGCCGCTGGTTTGCTGGGCGCCGCCATCTTGTTTTGATGAAAAAGTGCTTCCGGTGAGCTTTTCCGGGTGAAAGCCATTTCTACCGGAAAAGCTCACTAAACGCTAAGCGCCGCCATCTTGTTTTGATAAAAAGTGCTTCCGGTGAGCTCACCGGAAGCACTTTTCATCAAAACAAGATGGCGGCGCCCAGCTGATGCCGGTACCGGGCCGCGGCATAAAAAAGGTTGGGGACCACTGGTTTACAATACCCATCCCCTGGTGACAGCCACTTGCAGATGTCTCTGAGTCTACCACACAAAATGAGAGCAGAGTCTTGTTATCTATGGATGGGACATTTGCCTACTGAATTCTAACTCCTCCAATTAATCCCACTCTCTATAGGATTCCAGCACAAACATGATGCTCTCAATAAGTGGTTGTTTATGGAGCTCTAAGTGGAAGCCTACAAATCTCTTCTTGTGTGAAGCTCCAAAGCCTTTTTGTGCTTTAAAGAGCCATTAGATTAGATCAGTTGTTTCACAACCTTGGCAACTCAAAGATATTTGGACTTCAACTCCCAGAATTCCCTAAGCAGCATAACTGGCTAGGAAATTCAGGTAGTTGAAATCGGCACATTTTCCAGTTGCCAAGGTTGAGAAACACTGGATTAGAGATAACATTTGGATTAGATGCTACAAAACAGAAATACATTCCTTTTTAAACCGAGCTACTAGTCTCAATAAAGTGTGTTTATTACCTATACAGGCCAAAGTTGATTGTTGATGACCAATCTTTAAATCTCATTAAATAACAATGATTGACTAGACATTTTGGATGCTGAACTGGAAAGGCCTAAAATGTTATCCTGGCTAATTCACATGGAGCTTCAATAATTGGGAATTTAACAACGATCATGAGAATGAGTACATGCTGACTGGTGACAAACCAGCAAGTCAAATGATAATTATCTCCCATCACCATATAATCAGGCTCTTTTCTAAATAGCCAGAGGACAAGGCCTACAGTTTATTTCTCCTTTGTGAATCACAGTCAAGGACCCTTCAAAATGCTGAACTGCTTTGGGTTGCAGTACAGAAAGTTATCACAGTGCAGAGAGTAAGTGTGAAAATGCTTCACCCACTCCATTACCAGATTTTTTCCTCTTGTCAACTATTGTCCCTCAAATAAATTTAAAAGCAGCATAAAAACTAGAATTCATCCCCTTACTCTCACCCCCTCAATTGCGTTACATAAATTTGTTTGTATTTATTCAACAAGTGTCATAAATCACTAGAAAGAAAAGCACCAATATAAATTTAATACATGATAACCGCATAGTAAAAGTTATCTCTGGCAGAGCAGGCAGAGGTATCCAGCTTACACACTCTTGTAATGAGAACAAGAAAAAAAAAAAATAGAACACACATTTCTATGTAGTGAAATAGTTTGCATTTTCTGAAACTATCATATAATTGCTTATTATAAAACAGTTGCATTGAGCAATAAATGGTAAATACAAAAACGAAAGGCACTGCCACTTTTTAAAAAAATACTAAACATTTGACTTCCATGGCCTTCAGCATGCAACTATTTTTTTTTATAAATACATTTAATTTTATTTTGGATAGTTGTGGTTTTTTTTTTAATCATCTGTTTTCTACCTGCACTCAATACAGGATTTAAGAGGAAGGGATGGTGGCTTCTAAAATGTATCTGAAGCCTCTGTTCATTACACAAGATACAAAAAACATACTGAACTTAGCAATGTACCTACACACAGTGTTCATGGAAAATGTTCTCTTTTCCAAAGGGGGGAAATAGAAGGAAAAAAATGTATATGGTTATTAACACCAGAATTTTACATGGGTACCAGCCATAGCAAGTTATAAGTCATATGTCTATCCAAAATAATATATTTTAATAACCAGATAACCTCTGTTTTCTATATTCAGCAAAGGAATAAATAAACATTTCAAATTTGTTAAGTATTTTGACCAAATTTCCTTAACGTGGTGCTCTCTAGACACACATGGACTATAAAGCAGGGGTGTCCAATCTTGGCAACTTTAAGATCTGTGGACTTCAATTCCCAGAATTCCCTAGACAGCATGGCTGGCTAGGGAATTCTGGAAGTTGAACTCCACAAGTCTTCCAAGTCTTTAAGATTGGACAGCCCTGGACTAAAGCTTCCTTAATCTACAATAGCACCCTGATTTTGAGGAACAACTTATTTTTCTTACTTCTCCTCTCCACAACCCAGATTCCTGCATAACTACATTTTATAGACTTCCAAAATACTCAAGTCTACAGAACTGTTCCCTCAGTTTCTACATCCAAACTATTTTCTACACCATTCCACCTGCTTTCCCGACGATTATCCTACCGCAACCAATCAACCTATTTTACACAGCAGCCTCACATAACCTGGTCTCTTTCCAGATATGTTGTACTACAATTCCCAGTATTCCTCACTGCTACGGCCATATATATATATATATATTTATATATATACACACACACACATCATGCTGGTTGGGAATTTGCAATGGATTCACAGATGGGAAAGTCTGATCTACAGCAATGAACAAATATATGAATCCATCAATTGCAAAACAACCTCTGCCTAAAACTAGCCTAGCAGATTATGTCTTTCTCAGGTGCCTTAAAAATCACTTTCTAAAATCTTTGCCTCCAACACTCCACTCCTTCTTTACTAAACATAAAGCCACCGTTTCCTTTTTTTGTTAACAGGCACTCTAGTAAACACGAAACAAAACAAAGCAAAGGGTATTTTGGCACTTTTTGTTCAGAAATATCAGTTTTAATTCTTTTAAAATACTGCTACCTGAAACCTATTATGATCTCTCTTCCATTTATAGCCTCAATTAAAAAATAAAAATAAGACAGTAACAGAGTTTGAGAAGCAGTCCTTTAGCTTCTTCCCTTTTCTAAGCAAAAAAAGAAGCAGCAGCAAATGTTTGGCACTTTGTTAGGTTTGATTAGGTGGAAAAAATGTCTCCTATCAAAAATGGATTCCATATTTGGGGGAGGAAAAAAACACCCCACAGTAATTTGCACTACAGACTTTCTGAAATAGGCCTGACTGAATCATACTTTGGGTACTTTCATGCTGGCTGCACTCTTATGTCTATGAACTCTGTATTGGAGTTGAAATTAAAGAACCATGGAAAGCTCAGGATTTTTACATAACTGGGAAGGGGGGAGTATTCCTATTTAGCAGTAGTTTCAAACCAATTTAAACCTGTAGCATAGGCTTCATCATGACAAACCTTCAGCACCTTCACAAAACTACAATTTCTAATGCAAGAAGCCATGATAATGCAACCAGTTTCAAACTGGATTATTGTTCACTATATACAGTTTGTTGCTTGGCACTCTCTCTCACACACACACATATAATCTTTTTCCCCCTCTCTCACACACACCCAAGAACTAAGGATGCATCTTTGGGTAAGAAGATGCACGGCTATTTTTCTTCCATAGGAGGAACAGGAAGTTATTAGTACCAAAATGTAATTTTGTTATTGAATGGATTGGACAGTTACTGAACTGAAGTTACAGAGCTGAAGCATCAATTATTTCTGCACGGTTATGATCAGAAAATGGTAAGGTGAAATACTGATTTCTAAGTGACACCATATCACTTGATATTATCTGGTAGGTGATGCACTGGAATATATTGTATTTTCATGTACGCACATATATCTATTTAAAAACAGTCTCTACCTCTCAGCACATAATTAGTATAGAAATGGAAAAATGTGGGTTAAAAGAGAGACCAGCATGAGGGTTCTCTGTTTGTGGGCATAGCTGAAGTCCTCAGCATTTTGCTGGTAATTGGCAGGTTTAAGGTGTTAACTAAATATCTTTGCTCGTAGAGCAGGGGTGCCAAACTCAGGACCCACGGGCTGGATGCATCACGTGCTGGCCCCGTCTCCGCCTGATTTAGCGAAGGGGGAAAAAGTCCCGATACATCACATGACACCACCGTGATGACATGAGTTTGACACCCCTGTCATAGAGGCTTAAGGCACCTCATCTTTCCCTTTAATTTTCTCTAGGGTCAAATCAGCCTATAGGGATGCTTGGGAGGGGTGTGGAAGCAATTGCAGCTGGTGCACACTGTTATTCATCTTTGGATTACAACACAACAGTTGTGAGGCTGCAATCATAATGCTGTTTTGCTAACTGTTTCTTACTTGTTATGTAGATAATACTTTGGAACAGGGGTAGAGTTAGGGGTGGAACAGATGTTGTATATTTGCTTCCCTAACTTCTGAATTCCAAATGCTATCAAACCAAGATCAAGAAGAAATCTCCATGGTGTATATGCCTCTGCTTTTTCAGAAAAAAAAAAAAATAGAGCAATGTTCTCTAAGATGATACTAACTTTCATAAAGCTATTTTTGAGCATCCCAATGCTCTAGGCTAGTGCCAAATTTCAATTAAGCATCTTTAAAATTTTCTCATTCTCTCTCTCTCTCCCTCCCTCCCTCCTTCCCTCTGTCATTCACACAAAATCAAAGGAACAGGGCCCTCTCTTCAACTTTTCTTCTTTCTGCTCTACAACATTTCCGTGGCATCCCGTTCTGGCCCAGCTTGGAAAGTCAAGAAAAAACTTATAAGTGCCTGAAATTCTCTAGAAACTTGACATTATTTAAAAAGGCAAAACCTGCTATGAAGCCAAAAAGAAAAAAAAGATGCACACGCACGCACACACACACACAGGTACCATGCAAAAAATCTATTAATAATGGCAAGATGAGAAGGAAAGTGGGATTCCCTGGTTCCTCCAAGATCGGAAGGCTTTGACTTGCTTCTAGCCAAAACTGCTGGTATCCTTTCCTTCTGGGGTGCCCTTATCCCAGCCACTGGATGTCTCAAGAGATTTTATCTGCACCACATACATACAATCTCATACAGGAATTTGGCAATTGGGACCTGGGCACTGGTAGTTTTCCAGAGCAACAGGGACTGTGGCCATGCAGGATGGCTCTCCAGGTCAAGTTTGGAAACTAGGCTGGCTTTACCCCATTGTTTCTCTGCAGAAGAAGGAAGGTGGAGTTTGAAGCACGTGCAACATGCTCTTTTATATCCGCCTTCATATGTAAACAATGCTCAGGATTCAAAGCTAGTTTTTTGAATGTAACTGAGGCAAAACCAATTGGCCTTTTGAGTTTCCCTTCTAGCCCACTCAATGAAACCACAGCTCCCATTGTGGTTTGAATGTCAGTGAAATACAGCTCATATTTACAGACAAACAATGTGTGATTCCCTTCTTCTTGACCATGTGTCCATAATATACTTAAAGGTCTCGTTCTTCATAATAGAAGACTTGCATCAAACACACCCCCACCCACCGTCATTTCCACTGGAGACGTCCTGCCTATTCCCTTGCTATTGAGATGCCTGCCCTTAGATACTTTTAAGACATGCACCAGGATGCCAGCCCTTAGGTGAAGTCCCCCAACTTGTTTTGCTTACGCCAAGTGTTGTTTTTGTGTGTGCGTGTGCTATCCCAATTGCTGTGTTGCTTCTGATATAACCATTAAGATAAGCAGCCCTTCACAATGGAAACAGCGATGGAGAAGAGAGAGAAGGCAGAGAGAAGAACAGAAGGAAACAGCAATGAAAGGATGCAGTGTATCTCCAGGGATCCTCAGCATGACAAGGGACTCATCATGAAATCTACCACTGGTCCAGCAGCCAAATTTTCTCACGGCCAGCGTTGTCACTGTAGATTCTTCCATCTTCTAGATAGTTGAGGTTCTGTCAACACCATCTGTAAGGATTTGGACATTGTTAGAGAACCTACTGCCCAAAAGGAACAGGTGGCTTTCCAATTCAGAAGCAAGGAGAATAGAGTAATGCAAAGACCAACCTATCTCAACCTACTCTTTTTTGTGAAGTAAGGCATGGATGTTTCCACCCCTTCTCACCAAGTCCTTCCTCGGATACATCTGGCAATGAGGCTCATAGGTAAAAATACAGCCCTCTGGGAAGTATCTCCTACCCATCACTTTTTGCAACAAAGCGATGCTGGGAGAAACTGCACTGTGAGGAGGTGGATAAATTGCAGTACTATCCCAGTATTACTTTGGTTTCTCTTGGGAAGACATTGAATCACATGGTCAGGTTAAATCAATCAAAGTAGATTTTCCAGATTGGGAGGTTGGCAGTACTGCCTCCTGAGATGCCATAGTATCCAGGAAAGCTGCTCAGTAGTAACCACAAAAAGCTAAAATGTTTGTATATGGCCAAGTCCTCGCAAGTTTATCTAATCTCATTAGATTTCAGTATTCCCACAGGAACACTTGCAAGAGAAGATCACATCAATGATAAGGAGACACATATAACTTTATACAAAATCAAATAATGGCACATACTGCCTGAAAAGGCCAATCATTCCTGCAGTAGCTCTGGCATCATCTTGAAGACTGACTCTCAGCAAGAAGTGAAGAAACAATCATTCTAATAAATTGGATTCAGTGAGGACTTGAGCAAGACAAATGGAGAGAAGAGCAGAATCCCTTTCTGTTCCAAACTCATTCCTGTTCCAATTTCTTCAGCATTGCAATATTATGTGAATGAGATACCTATACGTGCCATTATGGGGACAATGCTTCAGCAAATCCAACAGATGGCGATCTATGACTAGTAGCAAAAAGAGCACCAAAGCACATTCATTCACCCAGTCACTCATCCGGAGCAACCCTCGTAACTCCATCGAAATCATTGTATGGATTTGTCTTTAATAACAAGTAGTTGTTAACCTTCTGACACCAGCTTCTTTCTTTTGGTAGCTCCTCAAGGAAAGAATACATTCCTATTCCCCAGGTTAAGCTTATTGCTATTCTAATACAATCAGTGTCTTTTAGCTAGAACTGATAGACAATGAACCTGGGATTTTGTACAGGCAGAAGGTAATTATGTGGTTCCCTTCCTATGTACTGTTCCTAAATTGAACAAAGGTTCAATTTATTTATTAAAATTGTCTTTTTCAACAAATCACTAGTTGCACTGTGTGTTTTATTACTGATGATTTTACACTTGGACAGTTGTCAGCTTTATAACTGTCTCCTTAAAGAACCTTATGGCTTTCTCTGTTTTAAGATAAATGTGTTCATTCAGCAGTATGAATTTCTGTTTAATGGCTTTTATCTCCCTATCAACTGCATCAAAGACTGGTTCACACATTGTGCTAAGCAATGTTTTCTTGACCACGATTTAACAGAATAAACCACACCTGGCTTGGTTCTGATACACAAGGCATCCTTGATAATCCTCAGTGTCCAAAAGAAGCCACGTTACTGTGTGTCCTGGTGATGGACCATACCTCTCTCTCTCTCAATATTTTCTACTGTGTACCTTTAAAGTGTATCAATAGATCTGGGCTGCAAAAAGCTGGACAACCCCTAGATGACAGAGAAGTTAAAGTTTTCTGTATGTCTTCAATATCATCCTAGTCATTATTGATAATAGAACAGTTTTTCCCCAAAAGCCATCACTCTGCTAAACAAATAATTCCTTCAACACTGTTCAACTATTACAAAGTCTGTATTACTATTGCTATCAATCTTCTCATCACTCCTTATCACCCATCCCGTCCCACTTGTGACTGTGTGATTGTAACTTTGTCGCTTGTATCCTTATGATTTATATTGACTGTTTCCTAGTATTATTTGATTGCTTATTATAGCCTATGACTATCATTAAGTATTGTACCTTATGATTCTTGACTTTTGACAAATGTATCTTTTCTTTTATGTATACTGAAAGCATTTGCACCAAGACAAATTCCTTGTCTGTCCAATCACACTTGGCCAATAAAGAATTCATTCTTTCATTCTTTCTTTCTTTCTTTCTTTCTTTCTTTCTTTCTTTCTTTCTTTCTTTCTTTCTTTCTTTCTTTCTTTCTTTCTTTCTTTCTTTCTCTCTCTCTCTCTCTCTCTCTCTCTCTCTCTCTCTCTCTCTCTCTCTCTCTCTCTCTCTCTCTCTCTTTCTTTCTTTCTTTCTTTCTATTACTCTTTTTGCAGCTTAGATCTGGTAGCCCTACACTGGACAACTTCAAAGAGGGCAAAAGAAATGGAAAGGAGCCGCTGTCTATTTAAACTTCACCTCCTGCCTCCCCCTCCTTCTAACTCACAAACCTGCATAATGTTCTCCATTTAGCACAGAAATGAGACAGAGGAAATACTTTTGAAGTCTGCTGGTAAGACTGTGGCTTGTAAGTTACATAAGCATGTATGGAGGAGAGACAAGTGGGTTTTGTTAAGCATGGAGACAGCCCATCCATCCTTAGTTCCACAACTATACTGAATCATCACCTATTCCAAGGCCAGCTATTATGGTTCTCTCTGTTAATGTAGTTAGTCAAACAAATGTGGATATGTAGGTTTCATTTCATCTACTGTTTTTCCTAATTAAAATACACACACACACACACCATCCTATCTTGCTTAATGTTCATGTGGGGGGGGGGGAAATCAACTCAAACCCCTGAATCCTTTTCTCTCTCTTTAAGATGTTATGTGAAGGACAATGCTTTGCTTGATCTTTTCAGAATAAAAAACAACGTATAGGGAACAGAGTCTTGTTATGAAATGTCTCAGCAAGATGTCTTTTAAAAGCAAAAGAGGGTTTTTTATCTTCCTTTTCTACCAACCCAACTGAAGTTCTTTTAGAAACCAGGAAAATCTCAGGACATTTGCATGTACAGTGATGAAATAAATGTGTCGTTATATTATTATTTATTTATATCCTGCCTTTAATATTTGTACAACAAATAACTCAAGGTGGCAAACATATGCAATACACCTTCTTCTTTCTTTTTCCCCACAACAACCCTGTGAGGTGGGTTGGGCTAAGAGTGAATGACTTTCTATCATGAATATAAAAACCATCAGCTTCATCTCTTTTCTGTTACACATTAAAATTCTGATTCATCTTCTAGGGGGTCTCCTGTCTGGATTTTATTGATTTTAGCAATTGTTGCTTCTAATGAATGTTTTCAGGAGGGTTTGTAGGATATGGTCCAAAACAGAAGTTGGTGACTATGATGCTTTCATAAAAGCTCTCCCTGCTTTTATTTATGTGTGAAACATTAAAAAAGGCAGAGTTTTGAATGCAAGATTATGGCTACTTTAAAAAAAAATTTTTTTTATCATGCCCTGTAGATACCCCTGAGTGTTTTTAATGTTTGTTTTAACTCTATGTGATTTTACTCTTCTTATAATTGATGCATTAAGCTCACTGAGTAGATTGAACAGAAAATACTAATAACCATGATAAATATTAGGATTGTGCATGTCACTTGAAGAGACAAAGCAACCCTCTGATTCAAATCTTGAAGGCTTTACCTGGATGCTTCCAGACCCACCTGAGACATAGACAATGGGCAGGTGATAGATGAGGAAGCAGACAAAGTATCATCTACTGGAGAAGAAAGTGGCAACACACTCTAGTTGTCTATGGAGATTCTCAGTCATCCAGGTCATGGTTGTCCCAAAGGTGCTTTTTCAAGAGGCAAATGGACTTTCCGGATTTTCTTTGAAGACATTTAGCTTTTCATCCAAGATTTCAAGGTGACTCTTGAAAAAGCACTTTTGGGATAACACACTCTACTATTTTTCCAGAAACACAGACATTCCCAACGTGAACAAAGTCAACATTATACTGGCAGGTGAACCCCCAGGTTGGAAGCAACCTGGTGAGCTATTGGAGAAGATCAGAGAACAAGTACAAATAGCACTAAATGCTTCTAACGTAGTTGGATTAAAGCTGAATTAATGTCCAGCTGCTGATGTGCCCTAACAGAGAAGGAAAGTCTAAAATTGCAAAGATTACCACCCTGACTGATGGCAAAAGTGAGAGTTTGCATATATGCAGCTTTCAAATATATAATCTCTATTATGCAAGTAGCAGGAGTCTGAACCTTGGGGATCACAGCATCGGAAAGACTTGATGCAATTTTAATCTGAGCGTAAAAGAAAGAAGAAGAAAAAAATAGCTTTTTACCTCCTAGGGCATGTTCAGTCATACTCAGGCACAAGGACTCCAGCCTATTATTGATATCGGGTTCTGTCACTGGGACCTGGAACTCTGCAAAGATAACGAGAGGACTAAATATAGCAGATGAGAACTGCCACTATGATTTGAAAGGTTTTTCCTCTAGCTAAACTTTAGGGTATAGCTATTGAAAGGTATATATTTATATATAATAGGTATAGCTATTGAAAGTGTGATTTAAAAAAAAAAAAAGAAAAAAAAAAGACATTCTCACTTTAGACTCAACAAAAGTTCTCCCAATTCTTCTAGATAATTTTGAAGATGGTATAATCCCACCAGCAAGGGACGATTAACTCTAGCCAATAAGATGTATTACAATATAAGGTTTCAATTCCTTGCAATATATATGTCTAACGAAGATGCTAATTAAGACAGAAGACAATAACATGGAGAAAGATGCACAACTGGGCACAGAAACAGATGGATGAATAAAACACACACTTTCAACTTTAAAAAAAGAAGAAGTTAGGAACAAGTTGTGCTTTTGTTCACGGAGTTCACAGAGACTGAGCCAATTTGATGCCACCTCTAACTTTCCTCTTGTTCACAATACTTGACATCTTAAGATGGGATCTTTCTCCAGAATTCATCATTCAAATCCCTTTTACGAAAATCTAGATGCTGATTATTCCATATCCCTAACTTTTAGCATATTCCCAGGACATGGTAAGCCATAATGAGGTTTATTTCATTCTGACTTCATTCTGTGTAACCCCCAGTCATTATGAATTCTAAATGACACCACAAAGTTGTTTATGTATTTGTGATTTGTTAGCATCCTGAAAGATATCTGCAAATCATTAATTCAATTTAGCATGATTTATGAACTCGGCTAAGTGGGGCTTAATAAACAATGGTTAAATAAGTCATGGTTTAACATATTCCCTGTAAATATCCCCACTTATTTCAACAGAAACAATTAAAGAAGATCGAGCCCAGTAACAACTTTTGGGAATCAAAATTATTTTCCCTAAAACTAATTCTTAAAGAGAATTTGTTGCCTGACAGGCTTTGTCCCTTTCATAGTTCTCTATAAGTAAATAATGAATTTATTTCCATCTCACCTAGAGGCGATTCTAGGTGGATTACAACCAAATACACTGATAATACATTAAACATGATAAAATAGTAAAATAGTAAATATTAACAAAATAATATTGTGCCAGAATCTATACATGTAGTCCTTGACTTACAACCATTTGCTTAGTGACCATATGAAGTTACAATAGCACTGAAAAAAAGTGACTTATTTCACACTAACAACTGATGCAGCAGCCCATGGTCATGGGATCAAAATTTAGACGCAATTGGCATGCATTTATGACGCTGCCAAGTCCCAGGGTCATGTGATTATCTTAACAGATAACAGATAATCAGAGTTGGAAGGGATCTTGTAGGTCATCTAGTCCAACCCCTGCCCAAGCGGGAGACCCTACACCATTTCTGACAAATGGCAGTACAATCCCTTCTTGAAGGTCTCAAGTGATGGCGCTACCACACCTTCCGAGGGCAAGCTGTTCCATTGATTGATTGTTCTCATGGTCAGAAAGTTTCTCCTTATTTCCAGGTTAAATCTCTCCTTGTTCAGTTTCCATCCATTATTCCTTGTCTGGCCTAGAGGTGCTTTAGAAAATAGCTTGACCCCTTCCTCCCTGTGGCAGCCCCTCAAATATTGGAAGACCGCTATCATGTCTCCCCTGGTCCTTCTCTTTACTAGACTAGCCAAGCCCAGTTTCTGCAACCGTTCGTTGAATTTAGATCACACCTTGTGTGATCTTCTGACAAGCAAACTCAATGGGGAATCCAGATTCAATTAACAACTATGTTACTTAAAAATTGCAGTGATTCATTTAACAACTGTGGCAAGAAAGGTCATAAAATGAGGCAAAATTCACTGAACAGTTACCTTGCTTGGAATGGAATGGAAATTTTGAGATCAATTGTGGCTGTAAGTCGAGGACTACCTGTCCTGCAATTTCTTAGGTTTCTTTTCTCATGAATTAGCTTCTGTTTTTTCTATCTTATTTTCAAGGTGCCTCAGAATTTCTTTTGAATTTCTCCGAATAGTGTTTTACTGGGTTCTTGGAAGGGATGGTAATATTATTGTTGGCATTAATTTTCTATTATCCCTCATCCTACCATTTTAAGGTCTTCCTCACTGCTCACGTTTCCCAGTCTGAAAAAGCTCCATGGAAAGAGTTCCCTCATGAAGTTTTCCCGGAGGATTTAAAGGAAAAGTGGGAAGCCAGTGAGCTGGCTCCTATCTCGGCCTTCTCATAACTAAGTTCAAAAACACCCTAGTTCACTCCGAGAATCTCATCAAAGTGCAAAATTTCTCTGCCATAAATTCAATGAAATTTCGTTTCATCCAAGTAAATAGGAGCTGGTACCATAAAAACCCTCAAGGTAATTTTCCTGCACTGTGCTAAAAATAACTGCTATACGAATCATGACAGATGACTATTAGTCCAGAGTTCAGTGGTGGTTTGTTTTTCAGCTCAAGGGGAAATTGCTTATTTCTAATTCAATTTGACACAAAAGGTGGGGTGGGGGAGAGAGTTCACCCCTTTCTAAATCATGCCAAATCATTACTTTTAAAGGTCTTCCCAAAGGAATTGTTAACAAGCCATACAGTACTTTTCACACGCCCATCCCTCTTCCAGTGGGGAAATAAGAAGGTGACTGAGCCCTGAGGAAGAGGAAAACCCTGTCAGACTTACCAGGTTGCTGAAACATAAGCATTGTCTGAGGAGAGGTATGGACGGGCAGTGAACGAGTCCTCTGTACAGAACTATGGCTTCGGCTGGGCATACTGTTACTTCCTCCTGGATTTGCAAACCAAAGATTCTATGGAGAGACAACAGAGCATGCGCCGTTAAAATAAGGCAAGTCATAAATGTAGAAAGGCAAGGGTCCCTAGCAACATTATAATCCCTATAACAGAGGCCCAAATTGCTAGTGTGCCAGATTTCACCAGAAAAGGGACAACTGTCCTGATTTTGGAAAGGGGGCAGCAAAACAGTTCATTTCAGAAAATCTTCCATCCTTCTGTAATTTGGTAGAACCTCCTCCAACTGGCTTCAAATGCATATGCCCATTCAGGTAGTTCTCAACTTACAACCATTTATGTCATCCCCCTGTTGGAGACTGACTCTGAGGGAGAGGAGGAACAGCCGACAGGGAGTGGAAATACAGCTCCGGAAGTTGTGGAGGAGGTTGTGGAAGGGCAGAGGCCGGCTGGACAGTCAGAGGAAGACCCAGGCCCATCCCCTCTCCATCCTAGGGCATGCCGGGAGAGGATAAGGGAGAGATGTGAATAGCGTGGTCTACGGGGGAGGAAAGGGCCTTGATTCTCTCCATGGGCTGCAGCTGTGAGAACTGGTTAAAAGGACAGACATGCGTATAGGCCAGTGCTTGAAACAAAGCATGGAAATATCTCTATAGTCTGTCATTCCTCTCTGAGTTTGGCATCCTTCCCAGTGTGTGTTCCGATATCTGTGGACGTTTTCAAGCCCTTATCTTGCCTAGTTCCCTTAATTGCTTCAGTGTGATTTGTGTTGTTTTTATTCTTATAATTTATAGGCATTTTTAGTTTAAATGGCATTTCCTCCTTTTCGTAACTGCTTGTGGGGGGGTTTTTTTGTCTCCAGTCAAGGATATTTGGAGCTTTAAAGCAAAGTGAAAGAATAAAAGGGGCTTCCCCTGTTTTCGTGACTGTGTTTATTTTGTATCCCACCCTGGGTCATCACAATTTATTTATGACTGTTTGAAAAGACAACAGCACTGAAAAAAGTAATATACAACCAGACCTCACACTTACGACTGTTGCAGCATCCCCACAATAATAACATGATCAAAATCTGGGCACTTTGGATGATTGTCATGTATTTATGATGGATGCAGCATCCTGGCATCATGTGATCACCGCTTGCAATTTTCCCAGAAATTTCCAACAAGCAAAGTCAATGGAAGAAGCTGGATTCACTTAATGACCCCCTGATCTACTTAACAACTGAATTCATTTAGTGACCATGACAAAAACGTTGGGCATAACTCACTAACAACCGCCTTGCTTAGCAGTGGAAATTCTAGTCCCAACTGTGGTCATTGATCAAGGACTACCTGTACTTGATTTTATTATATCTGACTAATGAACAATTTCAATGATATCTAGCACTGAAGGACCATGAGTGCTGCTGCCACTGGCTGATGACTTCATTTTCTAGTAAAATGTCTCTTTTAACTTTTGAGCCTGGGACAAAAATAGACAAGAGGAAATTGGGGCACTGAATCACCTCCATTCCCTGACTACTTGTATTATCCTTGATTGTTTTCCCAGACTTTGGCTTAAGATGGATGGAGTCCTTCGTTGGATGTGTTTCTGCATAAAGCAAACTGGATGGATCCCACCTTGTTTAGTACAGTATTGTATTTTTATGGTTATTTTTTCCAGTATCTTCCTGGGTATTTGTGTTGGGCTGACTGATCTGTAATTTCCTGGGTCTGTTTTTCTCTCTCCCCTTTTTTGAAGATGAAAATTCTTCAAATTCATCAAACTTGCAACTATAATTTCAGACAATTGCTTGTGTTTCTTCTATACGGCTTCAGTTTAACCTACCAAATGCTGCATTTGCTTTTTGAACAGTCCAGACTAAAACATCTATCCCTACCAACGGGGCCTGTCTCTCCTGCACTTAAAGCCTTTTATTTTTCTTCCCTCTGCAACCCTCATCCCCTTTACAGGACCTCTTTACAGGACTGAAGACAGTGAAAACAGGAAATGCCTGCAGACTATTTTGGCCAGCGCAATCTCTTTCATTTTTTCATTTTTAAACTGAAAATTCAAGTTCAGTTTAGTCCAAGAAGGAAACTGGAAAGAGTAACAAAGGAACTTTAGGTGAGTGATAAATACTTTTTCTTTTCCATAAAAGAAAAAAAAAACATACTCTGAATCATACACATGTAGAGGTTGCCTTGTGATTTTAGATCAGCTTTTCCTCAAATGGACAAATGCAGCGATTATAGTATAATGCCCAAGACTCCCTCCTCACAGACCCTGGGAATTCTGGCAGTTAAAAATAACTTTTTCTGAAGAGTGCCATCTTTGGAAAGACAGTTTTAGATTAAAGACTTATCAGTTTTCAACAAATGCCTGCCAGATGTTCCAAAGAAAACAGTCTCATGGCAATGAAATGGATGCTTGTTTCTTTCAGCAAGATATACGGGTTCTCGGCTTATGACTCCAACTGGGACCAGAATTTCCATTGCTAAGTAAGGCATGCCCAATTCTATGACATTTCCCCCATAACTGTAAGCAAATCAATGCAGTGATAATTAAATCACATAGTTGTAAAGAGAATCTAGCTTTTCCCATTGACCCAAAGGTGCTTTTCCAAAAGGCATCTTAACTTCCTTGTTTTTTTTTCCTTGAAAACATTTTGCTTCCCCATCAAAGAAGCTTCTTTAGTTCTGAATTGAACTGGAGAAGCTTCTTGGATGAGAAGTGAAATGCTTTCAAAGAAATAAAAAACAAGGAAGTCCGCTTCCCTTTCAGAAAAGCATCTTTGGGACAACCATGACCTTGGTGATTGAGAATCTCCAGTCACTTTCCCCATTGACTTTGCCAACTGGGAAGGTGGAAAATGGCAACCACATGACCCCGGAATGCTGCAGATATCGTAAATACATTCCAGTTGCCCATAGCTCAAATTTTGATCATGTGACCATGGAGATGCTGCAATGGTCTTTAGTTCAAGGACTGGTCATAAGTCACTTTTTCAAATGCCACTGTAACTTTGAACAGTCACTAAATGAATGGTTGTAAGTTGAGGATTACTTGTACTACATTTTTATCTGCGTGTTTATAAAATGGGCAGTTGCTTTAGTTAACATGGGTGGATGCCTCTTTGCAGAGTTATCTGGCACAGATCTGTATACATCCTTTCTTAAAGTCATCAAAATTAGTGATTATCTCTTCACCTTGTGGCAGCAAAGCCTGTTAAATCGATTCCACATAACTTATATTTAGATGAGGCTTCTGTTCAGTCACAGAAAATCCCAAGAGGGCCAGTGACAACATTGGACAAATCTGCACGAGGTTTTCACTGAGGGACGATCCAGCCACCTCACTTTTGAAGTAGTTCCCTCTAGTTTGCTTAGTGCAACCTAAGTGCAAACCTTTTCTATCTCATTTTATCACAAGCTCTGTAGCTTTGAGGAATCACCCACAAGTTGGTGGATACCCACCTGTCTTCCTTGCTTTAAGATGGTGGGGTTGGCAGCTCCGTTGCGCTGGCTGGCTCCTAGGAGGCCACTGGGACCCAAAAGCCCCAGCCGTGTAGTGGGGAGATTTCGAGAGGGAATTTGGAATTGGCGTGGGTTTCTTCTGCCCATTCCTGCACCTGCAGATCCAGCTGTCGGTAAGGAGTTTGACTGGCCAAAACCTCGGCTGAGAAAACAAGATCAGACAAATCCAATTCAATGCAATTCACCTCCTGTATTACAAACCCCCAACTTACACCCCACTCATGATAAACATACTAAATTGATTAAAGTGTCCTTATCTCCCTCTTTTTGAGGGAGCCTTGAGGCTAAAGATCTCTTGCACGTTGTCTTGTTTAAAACAAAAGACATGGGAAACTCACTTTAAAATTTTGTAATTAAATAATGCTTCACAGAATTACAGAACTGTTTTAGAGCTTTGTGCTGAAATGACCGAAATAAATAAACCACTACAAAATAATTTAATTCACACTAAAGCCATGTTCCTGTCGAGAATCTGGAAATTAATAATTTTGTATGTGTGATTTCTTCCAACTCCTACCCTGTCACTTGATCACAAATCGCTCAACCCACCATAGTTTCCAGGCACGGTGGAAGTGTAAAAGTTGCTAGGCTGAATTAGGCTTGTTCCTGGGCAACAGTGAGTCTTGATTCCCCACCCCCTTGATCCAAGAGGTGTGCCTTCCACCCACTGGCCCTCTAGCCCTAGCCCTACAGCATTTAACACAGCCAACTCTCTATAGCACTGGCACTCCCAGGAGTTGAGTCTGCAGGATGAAGCCCCAATCTTACGTTCTTTGCTGCCGGTATCCCGAGAGGTCTAAGATGGATTTGCGAGGGAAAGACCTGAATAGTTTTTGCACCTGCTGTTTCCATGACAACAGTCTTTTCTTCTGTGTCTCGGTAAATGCCTGCCCAAGAGAGGGAGTTATGGGAGGGTGGAGGGAAGGGGGAAAAGGGGGGGGGGAGGTAAACATTCAAAATAGAATAATGATTAGAAGAAAAAGTCACATGCGATCTTTATCATCATCGTTATTAGGATGACTGGCTTATTAATAAAAACATATCACTAATGAGGGGAACACCGTACCTTGTAAGAGGCAACCATTGTTCCCAAACAGCAAGTTTTACACTCAAGAGTCTGAAATCTGTATTTTTCAGTACAACTAATTATGCTTTGGAAAAAGACAAATTGAGCCACAAACATTTCTGTATTTGAGGATCACTGAGGGGAATCCCCACAGGCTGATGCTGTGAATTTGATTAATCTTGCAATCCTCGTGTCATTCTATGGAGGGGCTGTAAAATAACCTCCCTCTAAGTTTCAAACGCCATTACTGCTCTTTCCACATGCAAGTTGCCAAGCATCATTTTAATGTGGATTCGATAGCACCAAACACTTCAAGGTTCTTATGGGATCAACAGCTCGGAAACACTGGTCTCACGTAAGCCATAATGTTACTTGTCTCTATTTGGCTTAGCATGATGAAAAAGTTGGAAGGCACACTCTAGCCTAGACCAGGGTTGGCCCCCTACTCGGTGCAGGAATCCAGATTCAAGTGATCTGTTGAATCCAGATTCATCCGGATTCAACAGATGGCTGTCTACTCCCAATTTGACACGTGATATTGGGGTTGAGCATCATATCTCTGGTAACTAGCTCACCACTAACATCTCGTTCTTAACCAATCAACAATAAGATGTTAGTGATGAACCAATTCCCAAAGATCCGATGTGCCATCAAGTCAGTGTACATCCTTAACAACCACACAAAGAATCTGTCCCAAATTGACCCTTTAGGTTTTCTGATAGTGCACCCATTGCCACTGTGGTCAAAAGTCCATCCACTTGCAGCTGGTCAACATCTTCTTTTTCCATTCATCTTTCCCAGTATTATAGATTTCTCAAGAAAGCCAAGTCTTCACAAAATGGGTCCAAATCATAATAACTTGACCCTGTTTATTCTGCCTCAAGCAAATAATCAAGATTCATTTGTCCATGACCCCCTCTGTTTCCAAAGCTAACCATCAGAAGCCTTTTCTAACGCCAACATTCAAAAGCATTAATATTCTTTCTATCCTGTTTCTTTAACTTTAGTGGACAATTAGAAATGTTGGGATTCCCATTTTTCTAAGGACATTTCACAGCTTGACATGGTCAACGCAATCAAAGGCTTTTCTATTATATTTTCTATTATATTATCTGGTTTTCTTATTTACCTAGTATGCATATTTTTCATGTTCCTTTGTATTTTCTAAAACCAGTCTGAACATCTGGCATCTCACTTTCCACGAAGGATATCAATCTATGTTACATGTCTCTATGCATTATTTTGATAGCATATGAAATTAAGGACATTTATAGAATAGTTTGCACATACTGCTAAATCTCCTGGGGTAACTTTTCCAATCTGTTGGCCATTGTGTTATTGTTCAGATCTGTTGTGGTTCACTGGCAGCCTGTGTAGACAGCAGTGGAATCGGACAGTGGGGAAGAACGGGGACCAGTCTGGCAGTCTGGAGAGGACTCGGATGAGGGTCCTGTGTCCGATGCCAAGATGGGGCCAGGACCATCTGGGAGTGGGGTGCTGACTCCGGAGCCTCCAGAGTCTGGCAGCAGTGAGGCCGAGGAACTAGGGGAGCCTGTTCCCAGTGTGTGTGTGTGCAGAGCTGCTAGAAGGCAAGAGCAGCTGAGACAAAAGGGGCAATTAGGGAGTAAGGCTTAGAGGTGATTGCCCTCCCCTAAGGTATGAAGGACAGGCAAAGATGAAGAAACCTTTGCAGGAAGCAAAGTCGTTCATTCTCTTCGGATTAATCCTTGAAGCTCTGTGTGGACTTTGTATTTCAGTTGGTTTTTTATAATTCATTTGACACTAGTTGTTGGCAGCAGTTCAAAGGAAAGAAAGGTGAGTGCTTATCTCGAAGGGACTGTTTGGGACTCATTACTGGCTGGGAATGAACATAATTCCCAGCGTTGAAATAAAACAAGGAGTTGTTTTAACTAAACATGTACTTAATTACAGTCTCGGGAAGCCTTGGTCAGAACAAGATCTGCTAATACGGTTTGGTTAGAATCTTTACCGATTCTTCTTCTTCTGTTGCTTGCCATATGTCTATAAGTATTTGATTAATTTCTGTAACCTTCTGACTTGGTAATGACCAGGGTGCTGATTTAGTTTCATCTTACTCTTTTAGATATTCTTGCAAATAGGGATGATATTCTAAGGAATTTTGGAAGTTGATATCTCCCTTGTACTGTACAGAATTGTAGCATACTCCTTTCAACTTTGTGTGATCTTGGAATCAGTTACTATTTGCCCATTGGTGTCTTTTAGCAAATCAATGCAAAGTTTCTAAATTTGGGGATCTTTTGGATCTTATTTGTCTGTATCTGTTTTCATCTTTGATGTCTTTCCAGATTTCACTGCAATACTCTTTCTTGTCTTTTTAATAGCTCTCTGAAATTCTTTTCAAAGTTCCTTCCTACAATTTTTGTCCTTCTTGGCTCTGGCTTCTCGTCTTGGCGATTTCCACTGTTTGTTCTGACATCCAGATTGCTTTCGTCTGTTTCTCGGTCTTTGGCATTTTCTGTTCACATTTATCTTTGACAATGTCTTTGATTTTATACTACAATTTCTCCGATTCCCTATACATGGCTCAAGACTTCAAAGCAATTCCCAATGTTCTGCTTAAAAACTGTGGGTATATGCACAAGATATATCCTTGAAACTGACCAACTTTCTATTTTAGCTTGAATTTGAACTTGCGTATGACCAATTCATCCGTTGCTATTATAAGTGACCTCTTCCATTTACTTATATTAATCATATAAACAATTTAATTTCTGTGCATTCCATGTATTGCCCATGCCCATGTTCTTTGAAGACTGGGTTAATATCAGGAAATAACTGGATTGGCCGAAGCCACTAAGCTGTTCTCCTTTATTTCTGTGTCAACTATATATTTTTTCCTTTCTACTTCCAACTTTGGAATTGCACTCTTCAACCACAAGCAGCACATCTTGTTTGGATGTTCAGTCCATTTCAGACTGAATTGTTTCCATTATTTAAAAAAAATCTTGTTCCTAACAATCAACTGGAATCTGCCTTCTTGTAACTTACCATTATTCTGTTGCTTGCATTTTGGAACAGACAGCAAACCTTTGCCTTCTTCTACTACTTCTGTAATTTCAGTTACTTGAAGAGTGCTATCATCTCTCTCAGCCAATCTTCCCTTCCCTTCAATCTATCTTCACAGGACTTAGAATCTAATTCTTTTGATTACCTTTCTTGAACTTGTTTACTTCTGAATCTTTATTAGGTTTAATTAAGAAATTGTGGTTAAACAAACCATAGCTTTGTTTTCTTTCCTAGGGCCAGGTGGAATAAATATTATTACACTATCGTAAAAAGACAGATTTGGTCAGACTGCGCCAGATTGACAAACATTTGTGGGGAGAATGAAAGTAGCACTTCATGAGAGATTGGACTGAAACTAATGAGTTCCCTTAATAGTCAGCTTCAACTATATTTAAACCCTAAGCCTGGACAAGGATGACAGCAAAAAAATCTAATATGAACCATTTGCTCTTTTAAAAAGTGAAATGAGATGAGATGATGATAGATGGCTAAGGTTGACCAGTCAACTGGTCATTTGGTTTATTGTACTCCAGATGTTATGGAACATCTCTTCAATGCCAGATGCCATAGAAAAGCTGGCTATAAATGTTAACCATTACTTGATAAATATAAAACATCAAAAGTCTGGACAAAGCTTTGAAGTTTTCTGGAAGCCAGAAAACAGTTACAGTAAGCTATGTGTAGTTCAGGAATGCCAAAATTGGAGAAGAGAAATTGCAGCATAGAGGGAGGCCCAAGTGTGTGATCATAGACAAAGAACAGAGCAACAACATTTGACCTATGCAAGATCATTATCAACAGAAGGGGGAAAAACTCCAGAGTATTTAGAACCATATAAGGAAAATGTTTGCTAATTGTAATTGCAAATTAATAGCAATTATATTCAGAGGTGTTTCTTTCATTAGTCAGTTTATTCTAAGGCAGAAGCTTTTTAACATCATTTTATTAACAGAGAAGCAAAGAACCAGAAAGTGATCCTTAGAAATCATTTAGTCCGTTTTCCCTCTTAATTATGAGTGTTTCATTTAATACTGTATTTATAATAACTGGCAATTGGTTTTGATTGATTTGAATTAGAGTCTTCCCAAAACTACCCTGCTGGGCAGGAACTGATTTAGGTAGAGCTGAGATACTATTTCTAAGCCATACCCATGCCAATATTAGTGCTCAAATGGTCATATTTGCATATCTAGGAAATCCAGCAAATCTCTTCAAGAAATGGGAACAGAACAAAAAATTGCCAATCTCCCTCCCTTCCCTCAGCTCCCTAAAATTACTCACCTCATGAATTAGGCATTTGTCTATGAGTTGTAAATAGGAGCTTATATTCTCCTCGTCAGGTCTGGAGACAAGGAGCTGGGTACAAACTGCAAAATAACAACATCATGATCAACCCCATAACTTTACATTTAATGAGAATTTTGCAATTGTTTTAAATCTCTTGAAGAATGAACTCAAACTGCCCTCATTCTGGTGACCTGAAAAGAATTGCCATCAATGGGAAACAACTGTCAATAAAAAATGTACACAGATACGGGATGGATTCCATTCATGCCTTTTTCAGTTTTGTTCCATTCTTTGCTTTCTGTTACTGTGGTGTCAACTTGGAATTATTCCATGTGGATTTATTTATAAAAAGGAAGCTGCTGGGCCCCCTGCTTCCTCAGTTCCAGTATTGAAAAGCTACTGAAGGACTTTAGTAGATGGGACAGATAAGGAATAATGTAACTTAATCACTGCCACTAGGGGGCAGGTATGAACATGATACAACCAAATACATTTTTATAATATTTTATTGTTATTCATTATATTACTTTATTATTACAATAAAATAGTATAGTAAATAAAATAAAAATATGCTTCTTCATACTGAATCATATTGGATTCATAGAGCAAACACTGACATCTAGATTAGTCTGCCATAATACAGTACCCTTGAGTTATTTATTTACTTTATTTATTTATATTCTCCCTTTATTATTTTTATAAATAACTGAAGGTGGTGAACTGTGGTGCTGTGGTAACTGAAGAGCTGTGGTGGTGCAGTAGTTAGAATGCAGTATTGCAGGCTAACTTTGCCCACTGCCAGGAGTTCGATTTTAACCGGCTCAAGATTCACTCAGCCTTCCATCCTTCCAAGGTCGGTAAAATGAGGACCCAGATTATTGCGGCCAATATGCTGACTCTGTCAACCACTTGGAGGGCTGTAAAGCACTATGAAGTGGTAAATAAGACTAAGTGCTATTGCTATATTTAATGCTCCTTTCTTATCTTATTTTTTCACAACAACCACTCAGTGAGGTGGTCTGGGATGAGAGAAAGTGACTGGATCATGGTCATCCAGCCAGCTTTCATGCCTAAGGCTAGATTAGAACTCAGTGACTCCTGGTTTCTAGCTTGGTACCTTAACCTCTAGACTAAACAGCTACAAGTTCAAACATTTGCTCAAAGCAATTGAGCAAACTGACCAGGAATGAAAGAAGCTGTCATTCAGCACATCTTGATGACACAGTTGCTCCAAGGTCTAAAAGGCCAATATTTGTCAACAGTAGGCATTAAAGTCTGATTGTCAAACACACTGCACTTAAAGTGTGTCTCTGCTACAGTCCTAGTATCCCTAAGGAAGCTGCAGTCCATGGACCCAATTAGGCCAGCTTTCTTCCTCCAGATCCCACCCAGCTTTTGGCCATTATGTCAGTAAGCCATTGCATATGTAGCCAGGACAATTTTTCTGGAGATGACAGTTCACACTTTTTGATCTTTTGAATGTATTGACCTACTATTTCAAATGGAACATCATGGTTATCCAAAATTTATATTTGGGAATGGCTATCTAAAAGCACTGGTTGGATCATACTTGGAATTTTATGTTCAGTTTTTGGGAAATGCACTTAAAAAGAGTAACAAAAGCCAGAACAAAGTCAATTAAAAGGGTGCTAGAATCCAAGCCCTGTAAGGAATTGTCAAAGAAGCTAGGTAATTTAGCTTGCAAAGGTTTACAAATATCTAAAAAAAACCTGTCATATGTAAGAAAGGGCAGATTTATTCTTTGTTGAAACCAGGGAAACAAACAACCCAGGACTGGGCTGTTGAGTTAAAATTAAAAGAAATAAGATTCAGGCTGAATAATGAGAAGTAGTTCCTGGCCATGAGCTGTAAAACAGCAGAGAACAATCTGTGTAGAACAGTGCTTCTGATTCTCAACAATTTTAAGATAACATGGACTTCAATTCCCAGAATTCCCCAGCCAGCATGGTTGAGGAATTCTGGGAGTTGATGTCTGTGTACCTTAACATTGCTAAGGTTCAGAAACACTAGTGTATATAAGAAAGGTGGACTCCCCCTCATTGGACATTTTCAAAAAGGAGCTGAATGGCGACCTGTCACAGATGGTTTAGTACAGGGGTCTCCAACCTTGGAAACTTTAAGACTTGTGGAATTCAACTCCCAGAATTCCTCAGCCAGTCTTAAAGTTCCTCACAAGTCTTAAAGTTGCTAAGGTTGGAGACATCTGGTTTAGTAGATCTATACACAATGGATGGCACAGAATGACTTTAATTTGAAAGGCTGTCCCAATTCAAAAGTATTCTATAATTCTATGGAAGATCCTGCTATCTGAGAAACTGATTCTGGATTTGTTTACATGCGAAAATATGCTCTACAAGCCACTTATATTTTGAATTCAAACAACTCCAAACACAGCTGAATTTGGAATCAATTTTAGTTGCAAATGCCCTGGACTGATGCTTTGCTGCCTGTATTAAATGTTGCTGTTGCTGCAACTAAGGAAGGTGGCAAGATCAAAGTATGAGATCTTCACTGCAGTTTGCTTGGTAGGGACACAAATCACAGCAAATGTATATAGCAATTGCATTTCGGATAAATGGGGACAGAATGAGAAACAGAACAAGGAAGACAAGAAGAGAAAGTGAAAAAAAAGGTTCATATACAGGTAGTCTTCGACTTACAACCACAGTTGAACCCAGAATTTATGTTGCTAAGTGAGAAATTTGTGAATTGAGTTTTGCCCACTTTATGACTTTTTGTGCCACATTTGTTAAGTGAATCCCTGTAGGTGTTAAATTAGTAACATGGTTGTTAAGTGAATCTGGTTTTCCCCATTGACTTTGCTTGTCAAAGGTGACCACATGACCGTAGAGAGGCTGAAACGGTCGTAAGTGTGAAAAATGACCACAAATCACTTTTTTCAGTGCCGTTGTAACTTTGAATGGTCACTAAATGAACTGTTGTAAATCAAGGATTACCTATACAGCAGATAAAGCAAACAGAGTGAGGGTACAATAATATGCAAAGCAAAATTACAAAAATGAAAACTGTATCCTGTATTTAAACGTACGATATTCAAGTTATTAAATGGATCTGAGAAGGAGAATTACCTAATATCTAATTCTATTAGATCAAACTTTTTCAAGTAAAGGATCATCGTTACTTTAGTATGGAGCGTGCTGCATTCCAAATAATATTTGACAGATGAAGCCCTCATAAAAACTTTTATTTACAATAGACTTAATTCAAGTTGAATGGGTCACAACAGATGGCAGCACTTAGCTGATCTTGAGTCACACTGCAAAAATTGAGCAATATGAACTTCATTCTTGGATAGGAGCACATCAGGGAATTCCTAGAATCAATAGGTAATTTAAAAAAAACAATCCCAGGAAAGTCAGGAGCAAATCATTTCTGGGTTACATGGGAAGAAGTTCTCAAACACTGTGGAAAAACCAGGCACATTCACTATGGGGGATCAAAAGGAAACCAAATGGTGGCTGTACCCCAACTTGTAGGTCAGACCTGGGCATTTAAAAGCCTGCAGGCCTTTGGGTGGTTCCAGTTCAGCCTGTGGGAGTGAGGTGGAGGGGGCATCGGAGCAGCAACAGGGAGTGTGGGGAGCAGATAGCATCAAGAGGCTCACAGTAGCCCTGCAGAACAGTCCCAACTGGCCCCTAAGAAAACTTAATCACCCACCCTTGTTCTAAGTCTTCCCATAATGGATGCTTCTGGGTTGGCAGCTTGCACAGGATTCTGGAAAAACAGGTTGAGCCCTTCTGCTTTAGCTCCTCATTGCTCCATTCTCTGAATCAGTACTAAGGCCAATGTGATTGTGGAGCCAACTTTTTGGTTTTGATTTAGAATAGAACAGAATAACAGAGTTGGGAGGGACCTTGGAGGTCTTCTAGTCCAACCCCCTGCTTAGGCAGGAAACCCTACACCACTTCAGACAAATGGTTATCCAACATCTTTTTAAAAACTTCCAGTGTTGGATCATTCACAACTTCTGGAGGCAAGTTGTTCCACTGATTAATTGTTCTCACTGTCAGGAAATTTCTCCTTAGTTCTAAGTTGCTTCTCTCCTTGATTAGTTTCCACCCACTGCTTCTTCTCCAGTTCTTTGCACTTTGCTTTTCCAGTTGACTGTAATTTTCTTTTAATAAGTTGGTTGTTAGAGGTAAACCATCCTGAGACATTTGGATCAGGCAGCCTCTACATTAATTAATTAACTGAGTAAGAAATCCCTGCAGCAGACTGGCTAATGAATGTCGATTTGCAACAGGCACAAGTGGACCATGAATAAAAAAGCCAACTCACCTTTTCCCATCACTTTAGTAAACTGTCCTGGGATGTCCCCTTCTGGCAAAGGGACACCTCCAGTTTCCCCCTCACAACCGGGTAAGCTGTGGTGCTGCATTCCTCCTGAGGCAGAGTCCTTGCAATCCAACCCTGGGTTGTCTGAGCCAATCAGAGAAGTTGGTCGATGGAGGTGAGAAGTGTGCTCATCCACTGACAGGTTCCGAGAAGCGTATGCTTTGATAGGGGTAAGGATCATTTGGTGAAGCTCCTGCAGAGGGAGGCGCAGGTTGCCTCCTTCTAGGATATCCTGCGGGTAGCAAAACAGACCCACCTGTGAGCATCTCAAATCCTGAATCATCCCAACACGTCATAGTTCTGAGCCAAGCAGGAGTATCAATGAAACATCTGTTAGGGATAACATTGTTTTACCCTAACTGTTTTGGGTAAAGATAATAAAATGATGAATCATGGTTTGTCAGATAAAGTGTATGTGACTTTAAGCTAAAGGAATGTAATTAAGGGTGCAGCTGTAAAAGTACTATATAAGCAGCAAGGCACTCTCTGGCTCTTACTGGCTGGCTTATTGAAGACTGCGTTCTTGCTGGATCGGGGAGGAGAAGAAGTGTTGGATTACTTTGAAGATATTTCTCAACGGAGAGAAGATAAGTTTTGGACAGATTTATTATATGTGTACTGACACTGGCTATTCGACACGGACTTTGCAATTAGAGTATCCTCGACAAGACTTGACTGAATTTGGTATATGACTAATGGACTGTTTATAATGACTATGCTATAATTCTTAAATGGAATAAATTATAATTTTGATAGCACAAGCGTATCTGTATTTTTACTGCGTGTTAACTAGAAAACTTATCTCACACATTTACCTGTCTTCCTATCTGACTTCGCTGCACGTTCTGTTTAGTTTGTTTTCCTTAACACCCGTTGGGGAATCCAGGCTTAACAATAGAATCAATAGAATTTGCATAAGATAAATCAGAAAGATGACCCAAAGAAGAAACCTAAATAATGTTTAACACCTGACAAGTCAGCAGAATATAAGACACTAAAAATGTCATTTTAGCTTTGGTTCATACATTGCAACCAACCATGACTTGCTTAATCTTTTTGTATTATTTGTAAAATAAATAAAAGCCGGTTGGGTTTGATGCTAAAACTGTAAATAATTGTTCATAAATAACGATCACTGAGTTTACACACCCATCTAAGCCAAAACTGTAAGAAACATGCTGCCTTGATTCTGTGAAATCTGGGTTCAAATCCTTATTTTAATGAAATCTAGATTAAAATTCTTGCTCCTCCATATCATTTCCTATTTTTTTAGTCAATTTAGAATAAATAGATGGGAGGATTGATGAAAATCAACTCACTCCTAACAAATGGCTCTCTAGCCTCTGCTTCAGCAGATCTAATGAAAAGGAGCTCACTGTCTCCATCAATAATTTGTATGTGATCCTTACTCTCACTTAGAAGATTTTCCTAATGTTAAATTAGAAATAATTTTGACATATTTATATACTGAATTGCAACCTAGAAACTATCAGTCATTTTTGTTAGGAAGATTGACAGGTAATGGAATTAATCAACTTCGTACAATTATAGTTCCCAGCCTCTACTGGGAGAAACCATGACATTGGACCCTCTGTTAAGAATATAAGATCAAAGGTCCATCTACATTAACATCCTCTTTCCAACATGGCCAGCTTCCATGTAAACAGGTGATAATTTTTTTCCTGTTTTCTGTTTCTGTATTCAAAACTTATTCCTTGGATATGAAAATTTCATTTCAGTATCAAAGTTAGCAAAACAAAATAATTTAATTTAATAATATTAAGCCTAAATATTTTGTCTTGAAAGAAACAAAAGTACTTCAAAGAAGCCACTGTTATAGCTAACTTTCCCTTTAGACAATCTTAGCAAATCTTCTCAAACTTCGTTTCTTATCAACAGCTCTAAACACTTCCATAACCTACTATATTGCACTGTTCACACAATTCCATTTATTCTTCACTGTTTCTCATGAGTCCCTAGATGAGAATATTCAACAGGAGCCACAATGTTTACGTATAGAGTAACTAAAGAGTGTGACATCTATAGGGATTTAGATCAGAAGTAGGAACACGGTTTCAATGGTGCAAAGTGGTGCGTCTGCTGCAGCCCCATAATATGTCAAAACCCTGGTATGTGAAAAAGCTGACGCTTGTTGTGTGAAAAAGCTGACGCTTCCTGAGATCTGATGCAAGACTGCTAAAAAAAAAAAAAACCCTCTTCAAGATGCTGCAGAAACCCAAGTAAGATTGTGAACATTTCACACAATATTATGTGTGTTTCTGATAATCCCACACAAGATCTGATGAAGTTTTGATGATGTTTTTATGAGAACCAGAGGTGGTATTCAGCGGGTTCTGACCAGTTCTGGAGAACCGGTAGCAGAAATTTTGAGTAGTTCAGAGAACTGGCAAATACCACCTCTGGCCCCATCCCCATCTATTCTCTGCCTCCTGAATCCCAGATGATTGGCTGGGTCTTCTTTTGTTGCCCTGCATAGGAGAACGGAGCTGGAAAGCAGGTTAACGGGGTGGGGAGGGAATGGCATTTTGCAGTAACCTTCCCCAGGAGTGGGGAGGGAATGGAGATTTTGCAGTATCCTTCCCCTGCCACGCCCACCAAGCCATGCCACAGAACCGATAGTAAAACATTTTTGAATCCCACCACTGATGAGAACTCTTGCGAGTGACCCTGTTAGCTTTTAGATGAAAATATACATTTTGAGAATAAGATTACAACATTTTAAAAGGAGGGAGAGAGAGAGAAAGAAAGCTTTCTATGACTGCATGCTCATGAATACAGACCGAGTGGGCTGGACAACATGAGAATGTATAATGGCGAGCAAATTCTGTCCCTTCCTAATTGGGTACTCGCATGCTGGAACAAAGTAGGGCCACTTTATTGATTTTTCTGTTAGCTTAGTTACAGGGTTTATATATCCCTCCAGTCAAAGCTGACTCTGAACAGCTTGCTTGCCTTGTTCACACAAATAAGGTTAAACTGTATAGTTTAAAATACCAATACAATATAATAAAAACAAAGTCCCTGAGAGAAATGGGACTCCACTTTCATTAATCTTTAGAGTACAAAATGGAGCAGATCTTAACATTCCCACCCGCAAGGCCTGTTGAAAAAGTGATTTCTGCAGCCAAAATTCAAGCAGGCACCAATTCGAAATCCTTCAGCAGGGAGCTCTTTTAGACAGACCCCAAGAGATGAGAGGGCAGGAGCTCCTACCTTGGGCAGGTAGCATCAGCTTGCAACCTACCCTGCCGACTTTCCCCGTGACCTTCTAAGGAAGTCATTGGAGAAGATTGCAAATGGCAATCACATGATTACAAGGCTCTTGGCAAGTGACAAGTGGTCATAAGTGCGAATGGGTTGCCAAAATTCAAGACTCTAATTAACATGGCTGCAGGAGAAATGGGGCCACGTTTTGCAATGATCAGAAGTGCCTTTACAGGCCGTTATTAATTCCGAGGCTGTTGTTAATTCAAACTGTCATTAAACGAACATTTGTAAGGTTTTCCCTCTTCAATTGAAAATCAAAAGCCCACCCCCTGCACCCACCAGTCCATCACATGTCCAATCAACCATAGTCCCAACTGGGGACATCCCTCCAGACACTCCTCTCCAGGTGCAGGGTACCTTGGCTTTTGAGAAGAATGTGGTTGAGTCTAATCTTCCACCTCTCTATGAAATCCCCCCTCCCAAATTCCCAGGCACAAAATGTGGCAGCCTCGAAGCTTCTAAATAAAATATGGCTTTCAAGGCTTGCAGGAAAGTCACATGACTTTTAGCAGCCATGGTGGCGCAGTGGTTAGAATGCAGTATTGCGGGCTAATTCAGCCCGCTGCCAGGAGTTACATCCTCACCGCCTCAAGATTGACTCAGCCTTACATCCTGAAGAGGTGGAGAAAATGGGGGTCCAGATTGTTGGGGGCAGTATGCTGACTTTGTAAACCGCTTAGAGAAGGCTATAAAGCACTATGATGTGATAGATAAGTCTAAGTGCTATTGCTATTGCTATGATCACTACTTGTGGCCTTTTTGTGAATTTCCAGCAAAAAAAATGCCCACTAGGGAAGCTGGAATCATAAAATGACCATTGAGTTGCTTAACAACCACACTGATTTGCTTAATGACTGCTGTAGAAATTGTTGTAAAATTGACTATGACGTGACTTATGATTACAATGACTTATAATGGAAATTCCAGCCCCAATTGTGGTTTTAAGTTGGGGACTACTTGTATTTATCTCTTCTTTATTTATGGTAAAAAAAAAAGTTTGAAATTCCTTCAAGAGAAGCCTGTTTCCTGGTGACTACATCAATACATACATGTCATTTTCTTGGTCAAAGTACAGAAGAATTCTTTGCTTTCTTCTAGGACTTTTTTTCATAACCTAGTCTAACTTACTGCCTTAGAATTTACTGGATGTCTCTTACTCAAGGCTAACCAAGTCTGACCCTATTTATCTTTGTTTTAGATCCGCCAAGGCTAGGAAAGTGCTGCCACCAAATTTTGTTCCTTCTTTCTGTAATCTTTTTTTTTTTGTATTCATCTCAGTTTTATTCTCCTTGTATTCCATTTCACTTCAATAATTTCTCTATTGCTTTTGAAGAACATGGTGCTATATTCATACAATATGCTTAACCTGGTAAAGATCTAATAACTGCAACCATACAGGTCAGTAATCTTGTTTGTCATAATTCTCTATTTGAGTGGTCTGTGCTTAGATATTGCATGGACTCGCACAAATGGGTCACTCTGGAATCACATCTCCTTCAAGATTTGTGCAGCCTCAATCCTGCTGTTTTACAAGTGAATCTTGTAGACCTTACTCTTTTTGGGTGGCTTGTTAATCTTTGTGAACTCTCTCCACCCTTGCACAACCATTTTTATTCTTGTTTTAATTGAATATATTGATGTTTTAACCCCTTGTAAGCCATCCTGAGTCATGTGTGAATAGCTAGCCAC